>NW_027556180.1:58910141-59580988 GCF_003287225.1 Phascolarctos cinereus
ATCCATCTCCCAGGATTATTGTGAGAATTGAATGAGATAATGATGAAATATTTAGCATTGTACCTGGTACATAGTATAAAAATGTTAGCTATCATTATAGTAATAGCTAGCATTAATATAATGCTTTAAGGTTTGCAAATCACTTTCTCAATGTCTCTTTTAATCTTTTAATTCTACAACAAACCTGGGAGTTAGATACTATTTTCCTTATTTTACAGATGAGAAAACTGAGGCATAGAGAAGTTAAAGGGCCTTCCCAGAGCCACATAACTGGTGAGTATCTGAGGCTAGATTTGAATTCAAAGAGCTATCTATACCTTCTATCCTTTGAGCCTCATAGCAACCTTGCAAGATAGTGACTCCAGGTATCATCATCCCCGCTTTGGAGAGGAGTAAACTGAGGTTTAGAGAGGTTATGTAATCAGGCCATGGCCACACAACAACTATCAGCAGTGATGTCATAGGCCTTGCTCTTTCTGAATCCCAGTCCTCTAGGCCATGGCTAGATGACCCTGGTTCATCTGGGTATTTTAGCTCTTGCTTAAGACCTTGGAGCATATCCAAGGGGCTTTTATTTCATCCCTTCACTGCCACCAGGTGACTTGTAGTGTCCCTTGTATGGGCAGTGCAGCCAGTACTGTGGTTTAGGGATGGTCAACATCAGGAGTGGAAAACCAAGAACCTCTGGAAAATACCAAAGCAGAGTTTTTAATAAAAACCAGTAGATGTTTATCTGGTGCATTAATTCATTTGTTTTGCTATTAAAATCAAACAGAGGTAGATAAAACAAGACTTTGTGAAGTAGATTAAAAATTGACAAAAAATGTCTAAGCACTAAAAAGAGTTTATTGAATCTTGTTTTCACTTGACTGTGATCATTTTTCTTTGGTGCTTCTCTCTCAGCTCATTCTTAACTGTGTTAAGTTGTCAAAGGCCCAGTGTTGAAATATCACATTAACAACACTACTTGTTTACTCGTCAAGTTACCAAAAGCCGCAACATGTTGAATTCACCTGGCCTGACTCTTTCCTGGTTTTTCAACGAGGCAGTCATTGCTTAGCTTTAGCCTTTCTTTCTGGAACAATTTTTCTCTCCAGGTCAAGCCTGATTCTAGAACTGTCTGAAACCAACATCCTGGAGTAGTGGTCTTCTTCTTGTTTCTTCTGGGGCCAAGTCTCCTCCTTTGAGTTCCTTTGCTACCTTATGTAAAAGTGGACCATGTCTTCCCCTTGTTGTTAATGTGTGAGTGACTCAGCAACTTCATTAAAAAAAGCCAGACCCTTTGGGAATTACAACCAACACAAACCAAGTACAGGTAAAACAATTTAGCCCAACAATAAACAGATTTTCCTCTGGAAATTACTTTTGGCAATGAAAGAACTCTTACTGGAGTAAGTCATGTCCTAATTATGACCTTTGTACCCTGAAAATGTAAATATAACTTTAGAAAGTGTCTGAATTGCTCTGAAAGAGCAGTTGCAGTGGAGGCAAAGTCAGGTAAAGATGGGGGCCGCTAAACTGGGATCGTGATCCCTGACTTAGAAAACTGTATATTAACACTATATTTGTTCTGTTGTATTTTTATTTAATATGCTAAATGTTTCCCAATTATATTTTAATCTGGGAAGTGCTATGGTTGTAATAGCTGCCAACATAAAGAATCTGTCTCACAAATTATCTTTGTTGCTGCTGCTGATTGTGATCTTTCCACGGATCCATGACCTCCCTCATGTAGGCACTTTCTCCACTGGTGAAGATTGCAGCCCATCTATGCTTTTTCATCCCATAGTATTCTTGTCCAGATAGACAATCAGTGCCTCAGAGGGGCTGAATGGAAATGGGGATGATATCTGGACTGATTTAATGACATTTCTAACCACCTCGTGCTTTGTTTTGGGAAAAATGAGGATGGTTTTACCTTTTCGTTGTTCAGTCATTTTAGTCACATCTGACTCTTTGTGACCCCATTTGGGCTACTCACGCAGCTAGTAAGTGTCAAGTGTCTGGTCTGAGGCCGGATTTGAACTCAGATCCTCCTGACTCCAGGGCCAGTGCTCTATCCACTGAGCCACCTAGCTGCCCCCATCTGGGCTTTTTGTGACAAAGGTATTGTAATAGTTTGTTATGGCATTCTCCATCAGGGTCACAGAGCTAGGAAGCACCTAAGGCCAGATTAGAACTCAGAAAGATGAGTCTTCCTGACTGCAGGCCTAACACTCTGTGCAGTATGGCACCAGCTAGCTGCCCTGACTGCATGTATTCAAACAAAATCAACACATTCCCCAACCTACCCCTACCCTAGGAGTTGTCTGACCTTTGATCCCTACTGGCTGAGTTTTCTTGGATCACTCTTGCCTCTAGGATAATATACAAACTCTTCCATTTGGCATTGAAAACCCTTCCTAATTTGTCTCCAGCCTCTAGCATTACTTCATATTATACTTATTGTTACTCATGAACCTCCTGCCCCATTGCCTGGAATGCCCTCCTTCTCTACGTTTGTCTCCTCGTATCTCTTACTTCCATCAAGGTCTCTTATTAGATCCGTCTCATATGGAAAGCCTTTCCTGATCTTCCTGAATATGGATGCTTCTTCCTCAAATTACCGTATATTTATTTGTTTACATGCTACTGCATCTCGTGATAGGATATGACATTTTTTGGAGAGCATATGCTGTTTCTAATTTTGTTTTTAATCTCCAGTACCTTGAGCAAAGTAGGTATTTAATAAATGTTTGTAACTTTGTATTGGAAAAGACCTGGCTATTACAACTGAACTTGATCATATAAATCTGGGTTTGCAAAACAGCTCAATGGGGAGAAAATACTCCCATCTTGAAAAAGGTTTCAAGTTACTGTATGAAAGAAGTTCATTTTGTTTTCAAAAAGCTGGACAAGTTTTGGAGAAGGTATAACATGAAAGAGGAGCTATACCGTCCCATTTAAAATCTGACCTAAACTCTTAAAATGATCTGTGAACTACATATTACTCCTTGGCAGAAATTGGCCGAATATCTGAAAACATCTATCAACACAGGCTGTTGTACATCTTCAGGGACCGGAGCCTGGGAAAGTGTAAGTCCCCTGAACAATAAAAAGGTCAATTGGATTTCCTGCCAGTAGCAAACAAGTTCAGCTATTTCTTGTGATGACTTTTCAACAGGGCCTGTGAAGCCAAAGTCATTGACTAAACCTGCAAGGAAAGATGTGGTTCAAAGCACTAATATCAATGGTCTGATCCTGTCTGCACCTTCTTTCAGACGCATAGTCTCCTGTCCTGAGGTTGTTAGACCTAGTTTAATAGCCTGCTTTTTTCGACCACTCTAAAACCCTGGTTACTAATCTAATGCCTTAAGCCCACCAAAGTGCTTCTAGTCTCTAAAATAAGCCTCTTCATTTGGCCTAGTGCATGTTTAGTCTGTTTCTTTTTGGCAAGGAAAAAAACCCAACAACAAGTGAGAATGTTCATCCACCAGACTGACAGGAATTGTTGTTTTTCCTTGCCATCTGTCTGGTCTCATTGAAAAAAAGTGGGCTTTGTTAAGGGCTAGTACACACACACACACACACACACACACACACACACACACACACACACACACATACACACACACACTCATGCACATATGCACAGTGCAGATACAGGTATGTGTGCACATGTATGTGTGCATATGGACATATACAACACACATATTATACATACCTGTTTCATATATACATGCCACATAATACAATATATGTGTATGTGTGTGTATATGTGTATATGTAGATGCTGTTTACTTGGCATAGAGAATTCTCTGAACACATGAAAAGGAGCTATACCCCAAATTGGAGCTAGCTAGAAGAGGAATCAATTATGAGAGCTAGAAAATTATAGCCACATCTTTCTGTTTTCTCCTACTTTTATTTTATCTTCAGGAAAAAAAAAGAAAATACCAGAAGTCAGGTTTTAAATTAAATTGGAATATTTTCGTAATACTTCCTTTACCCTAAAAATTGCATATTTTTGGTTCCATTATTTTTAATAGAAATTTTAGGCAAGAAAGTCTTTGAGCTGTTTTGCAAAACTGGATTTATATAATCAAGTTCAGTTGTAACAGCCAGGTCTTTTCCAATTCAAAGTAACGTACTGCCACTTATTGCATCTGAGGTAAGCATAATAACTGACAATTACATAGTACTTAAATATACAATTTCCTTTGAAACTTGTGGCAATACTGTGAGGTAAATACTGCAGGCATTATGCTCAATTTACAAAAGGGTAAACTGAGGCTGGGGAAGTTAAGTGACTTGCTCATGAACCCAGGTCTTCCTAATCTCAAGTATAGTGCTCTTTCTACTAAACTGCTTTTCATCTCATTAATTAATTACTGATGTATGCATTGATCATCAGTTACTATATATAGATCACTTTCATAGTTGCTCTGGAGTTATAAAAGAAGTCTAACATATGCTCTCTATGGTCCAAGGGTCCATACAGTCTGTACCTAGAAATATGATAGGTATAGGCAGCTAGGTGGTGCAGTTGATAGAGTACCAGGCCTGGAGTCAGGAAGACCCATCTTCCTGAGTTCAAATCTGGCCTCAGATACTTATTAGCTATATGACCCTGGGCAAGTTACTTAACCCTGTTTGCCTCAGTTTCCTCATCTATAAAATGAACTGGAGAAGGAAAAGTCAAACCATTCCAGTATCTTTGCCAAAAAATCCAAATGGGGTCATGAAGAATCAGAAATGATTGAAAACTATTGAAAACAGTGATGGCTATAAAACTAGACTATAGAAAAAAGACACATACACACTCTAATTAATCAATAATTCAGGCAGTATGTTATCCTAATGGGTGTGGTGGAGGAAAGAAGTCTCCAGGAAAGTCCCAGGTCTCCATTTTCCAGGAGACTGTATATCTAGGTGTGGAACAGTTTTATCATGAGGTGAGAACTCTTATTAACGAGTGAGCAGTCTTTGAGAAACAAGAAGCTTAAAAAGCTAATTGGTGAACTTGTGGGCCTCAACAAAGAAAGGGGGAACAAGTGAGGCTATGGTTGGAACAATGAGAAGAAAGAAGAATGGTGTGGCCTGAGACTCTCATGGTATATCTAAATCTAGGAGTCTTGGAAGAATCCTAATTATCTTGGAGCCTGGGTGAATGCTTGCCCTCAGAGTAGGCATCTGGCTTTCTTCTAAATATTGAGAAGTTACTGTTCTGGGACTGCTTCAAACCTCTTATTTCTTCAAGTCTTCCATGCCACTCCTTCCTCAGCAGGGTAACCCTACTTCATACTTTCTGGAGAAAATAGAATCCTCTCCCCATGGACTCCCTCTTCTCCTCTTCTCTTGGTCTCAAAACCCTCGTGACACCAGCACAATTCCTTCCTCTGCTCCAATATCTGATGAAAAGGTAACTTTCTCTTTGCTAAGACCACTCCCTCCACCAGCACATTTGATTTCTTCTGTCTCTTCTGGTGGATCACCTCCACAGTCATGCCCTCTCTCTTCCTGGTCTTTAAGTTCTCTCTTCTTACTGGCTAGCAAACTACCTTTCCAACCTTATTCTACATCATTCGCCATCCCACGCTCTGTAGCCCACCCAAATTGGCCTTTTGGCTGTTCTTCACACATGGCCCTACGTCTCCCAGCTTTGGAATGTACTCCCTTCATTCCTCTGCCTCAAAGACTCTCAAGCTTCCTTCAGCGTTCAGTTATGCTCCCTTTCTACACGAGGCCTTTCCTGATTCCACGGAATTGATAGTGCCTCTTTCATTCAATAGAATTTAAGCTCTTTGAAGGCAGGGGGTTGTTTCCCTTTTGTTTGAGTCCCCAGTGCCAAAATAGGAGGCAATTTATAAAGTTTTCTTTGGGAAGTTCCCAACACTGATGAAATCATAGGTCTGCATCAAAAAATAAAAATTTCCAAAGAACCGTACTAGTACTGGGGATACAATTCTTAAGAAGAGAATTTCTGTCCTTAAGAAGCTTGCAAACTGATCAGGACCATTTCTATAATGGTATAATGACTAGCATGCTAAACTGGGCATCTAAAGGAGTCCTGGGTTAAAAATCCTGCTTTGGACTCTCACTGACTATATGACACTGGGCAAATCCTATAACTTCAAAACATTAGTTTCCTCATCTGTATAAATGAGGATGATCATAATAGAATTGGTATTGTCAACATCACAGGGTTGTTGAGAGAAGAGACCCAAATAAATGCAAATTATTGTTGTCTGGGGTCTAATCTTTTACAGGAGGACAAATTAACACTGGATTATTGTATGGTTTCATTCATGTCTGACTCTTTGTGAGCCCATTTGGGGTTTTCTTGGCAAAGATATGGAGTGCTTTGTCATTTCCTGCTCCAGCTCATTTTACAGATGAGGAAACTGAGGCAAACAGGGTTAAGTGACTTGCCCAGGGTTACAGAGTTGGTAAGAGTCTGAGGCTAGATTTGAACTCAGGAAGATGAGTTTTGCTGATTCCAAGCCCAGTGCTCTATCTACTGCACAAATACAGAAATGAAGACCTGCCTTCAAGGAACAAACATTTTGGGGGGGGGGGGGGGGGGGGGGCGGCATTCTGCTTTGTAAAGTTTTTGGATTGATAGTGGAGAAGACTGACACATCCTTTCTAGGAGCAATGACAGAGAGGATTTGATCATGAGAACACAACTGGAAAGTGTGTATAGTGTAGAGGGAGCTGACCACCTAGTGGGAATATGGCTGAGAAGATAGATAGCCAGGGATTGAAGGGAAGCCTGATTGGAATCAAACCTAGATGTGACCTGCAGCTTTAATCAGGAAAGCAGAGCCCCCCGGGGTGAGAGTTCCAGGAGATAAAGAGTTAAGCCCTCCTCCTCATGGTTTCTGGTCTAGGTGGCAAGGCTTCTGCAGAGAAGATGCCCAGGACCTAAAGCACAAAAAAATGAAATATTTATATATCTAGAAGACATTAGAGTTTACATTTGGCCTTTTCAGTACTTTACAGGATGAGGCTCATGGAAGATAGAGTTACAATATTGCTTGTACTGTTACAGATGTGTTCACTTTGAATGCAGTGCATATTATTGATTTATGGGACTATGTTAAGATACCTCAAGCTTTTTTTAAAACAAGTCTTGGTTCACTAGAAAAATTCTATTACTGTTTAAAATAAATTTGCCGCCTTGGAGGAGGGAAATTTATTATTTTTTTTTTGTAGCTATAAGAATAATGACCTTAGCATTGAAAAAGACGTGGGATTGATTAGTAGGACTGTTAGTTTAACTCATTAAAACAAATGAACAACTGGCTCCTTTTTCTTCAAGTTCATTTGGAGAAATAGCATGGTTTCATTGCATGTTTAATAGCTGAAGTTTTAAAAGCAAATGTATAGAATAATAATTTTATTTTTCTTTGAGGACGATAGAAAACTGATGGGGGTATTATAATAATCAATGTTTTCAGTCATATACCAATATTCAGCTAAAGAACCCCAGATGCTTAAAAAAGTACCAATTCCTTGGGAACCACATCTGCATCAGAGCTTCTATTTTATCGATGAGAAAATGAGAAGCATAGAGAGTTTGCTTAGCCCTAACAGGTCAAGAGCAGGATTCATCTTCACGTTCGCAGCCTCCTGATGATGAAGGTCTTTTCACTGGAATGCAGGCTAATACCAGCAACAATGCCCCTCCCTCTCGAGGCTTGCTGCAGCAATTCAGGAAGGGTGTATTTATTTTATTAATTTTCAAAGGCTTATGTTGTTCCATCTAGTCTCAATCTACATTCAATTAAAAACACAAATCGCTCTCCCAGTGGGCAACAGTAAAATAGATAGTCTTCAAACATCTCCTCCCCTTGCACCAGGCATATTAGCTCATTAAATTGGTAAGGATTTTTTTTCTCCCTTTAACAGGAAAAGAATCAAATATTCAAGAGACATAAACAGCGTATCTTCTAGTCACCCAGGGGTCAAATGAAACCAAAACACCTTCCAGCTAGCCTTAACGGCTGGTGCTTGATCCCTGGAAAGCAACCAAGGTGAAAGAGAGACAGTCCAGGTAGGGTAGTCCACTAAGGGGGTTGTGTGACTCTGCCTTTGATATAAAAGGTTTCTTTCTCTTGCTTGGGTATTAAAGGCTGCACCTCAGTTCTCTGTCTCCCTAGCTCTGTGGCTTGGCTAATAAAATCAGATTCTGCTCTAAAGGGGAGGGTGGGTGGCATTTAACCAGCTTCTCGTGAGCTTTCCAGAATATTGGAAACCTATTAAAGCATAAACATATGTCATCCAAAAAGGGGGATGGGGGTAAGCAGGAGGGGTGATGGTAAGCCAACTGAATCAGAGTCAAAGATGCAAATTAAATTCCAGCAAGAATCAATTAAATCGGCACCAAAGGTCTTCTTAAATGATTAAAAGAGACAAGAGTGTAGCTTGAGATGAATAAATTACGAAGAATGTGTGAGAGGAGCAATGGATGTGTGCACGTGTGTGTGTGTGTGTGTGTGTGTGTGTTGTCTGCGAAAGGAGGGAAAGAGGGAGTGAGTCAGTTCCAAAGGAGAGATTTAATAAAGGTGATTCACCCCCACACCCAAGTTTTGGTTATTAGAATGATTAAAAATGCAAAAAAAAAAATTCCTCCTTGGCCTCTGGGCACTCACACAAGCAGGGATGGAGCAATGAACTGCTTCCCACAGCTAGGAGATGAACTAGAGAAAACCTCGGACTGTGATTTTATACACCATTCTCACAGACTGTTTCTAGCTGGGGACATATGTGGGTTGTAATAAGGATTTGCTAAGACCAGCTAGGAATAGTCTTTCTCATTCTTAAAAGAAAATGACAGTTGGAATTTGATCTATTAAACCGTCAATCAATATGCATCTCTTAATTCCCATTATGTGGGAGTTGTTTTGCTAGGTATTCTTTTAGTAACTCTTATCTATCTTTGGTATCAACCCCTGATTGGCTATTTTTGTTCCCTTCTTTTCAGGCCAAAGGTTATTCTCCTTGGTAAAGAAAACAGAGGAAAAATAATTGAACAGTTCCTCCTTCTTTCCATTATCAATTATCATCATCCAATGAATGAGGCTCTGGATAGAGCTCTTGTGGAGTCAGGATAGACTGCAACCATAGGCTAGTCTGTCTCTCTGTCTGCCTCATTTTTCTCATCTGTAAAATAGGAATAATAGTAGCAACTACTTCCCAGGGTTGTTGTGAGGATCAATTGAGATTATATTTGTAAAGCACTTTGCAAACCTTCAAGTGCTATACAAAAGGTAGCTACTATTACTATCATTGCTCCAAATTCAATTCAATGCAACAAACATGTATTAAGTACATGCTATGTCTTGGTCTCTCCAAGTAGGAAATCTAGTCCTTTCTTGGTCTTTCTCTAATAGCCAAGCCTGGATCTCTGGGGTTGTCTTCACCAAGTTCAATTCCTTCTGAGCTTTAGAATGCTTGTTAATTTTTATTACAACCACACTTCAGTATTCAGCTTTAGTAAACAGCCATTGTTTCCATCTTCTACATATGCCTTCTAAAAAGTTTGTGTTGGTCACTGAGTATCCATATTGAATTCTTTAAATGACTTTTCCCCCTTCATTATTGGGATATTTTTCTCTTTGAGTTTTCAGAATTCCATTCTTGAAAGAAGTCAAAATCAGACTTCAATGATGAAGACTGAGGAGGCAGAGAAAGAGCTCCCAGTGAGACAGAGAGGTTGATGGTTCTCCAGAGTCACAGCTGCTTTCCTTCTTCCATTGGAAACTTGCCCCATTAACATTTGCATATCTCTTTAAAGTTTGCAGAGCAAATATATACATTAACCTCATCTGTTTCTTACAACAAGCCTCAGAGAGAGGTGCTATTAATATCATTCCCATTTTACTGGGGATGGAAACTGAAGCCTGGAAAAGTTAAGTGATCTGAGTAAGGTCATGCAGGAAGTGTGAGCCCACCATTGGAACCTTCAAAAGTGATATTGAGGACACAGGTGACATCCTCATTTATATCCATCCAGTGGTCTGGGTCATTCATTTATTCAATAAACATGTATTAAATGGTTGATTTAGCATGCTTTAGCATGCACAGCAGCCACACCTTGGTAAAACCATCTTGGCAGGTTAAGACGACTGGCCTCAAACCCATTGGTGAATAAAGGGGATGTCTACTTTAGGCATGTGAAGACTTCCCCATGTGGAATAAGCAGATGAGAATTTGCATCTTGGGCCATCACCAGTCATATGATTTTCCTCTTGCCACTGGAATTGGGTGACTCTGGAAGAGAGAGTGAGACTGGCAACTTTGTACAATTCTTTTTTTTGGCTAGGCAATGGAGTTAAGTGACTTGCCCAGGGTCACACAGCTAGTAAGTGTTATATGTCTGAGACCAGATTTGAACTCAGGTCCTCCTGAATCCAGGGCCAGTGCTCTGTGCACTGCACCACCTAGCCACCCCTACTTTGTACAATTCTGCTTCAAGTAAGTCCAAATCACGCACAAGTCAAGACATCATCCCATGATGTCCCTAGTCCTCTTTGAAAAATGAAGGATGAACAAGAAACGACAACTTGTCCCACTAACCTTAGCAGGAAAACAGTCAGGACTTGGGACCAGTCAGGATGGGAAATACTAGAGAATTATTCCCTCGGCCTTAGCATCTGCATTGCTGCGATGTATTCTGAATACCCAGGCATAGCCACCTGGCCTACTATGTACCCTAAAGACTCTTAGCTCTTGTCTTCTGCTCTGCCTGTGTATCCTAAGGACCACTGGGCTCTCCATCAACCTATAGCTGAACTTTCTTCTTTGTTTTCTCCTCTCTAATTAGAATGTTAGCTTGAGAGCAGGAAGTTTCATTTTTTTTCCAATTGTATTATCCAGTAATTAGCACAGTGTTTAGTACTCAGTGAGAATTGCTTAACAAATGCATTCCCATTCCATTGAAAGCTTCATCTCCTGCCTGGGCTTCTCTTTCTCTAGAATTTTAGTACCTAGGACCAGTCCTTTTTCTCTTGACCTATTCTCCCCAAATCTAGGGTACTTACCTGGCTTTAAGGTACAATAGTGGCTTCCCACTTCCTTCCAAGATTTCCCACATTCCTACTCCCATCCACCAATTTCTCTCTTTTTTTCTGTATCAGATACAGAATATAATGTACCTTTGTTGACTGTTGATTTCTCCACTTCTTGAAGGATGAAATTATCATTAAGGGAAGTTAAGAACTTGATAGCCACATAGCCACTCTACTTTGGAAGGAGTGTACCTGGGGAAAGAGAGAGAGAGAGAGAGAGAGAGAGAGAGAGAGAGAGAGAGAGAGAGAGAGAGAGAGAGAGAGAGAGAGAGAGAGAGAGAGAGAGAGAGAGAGAGAGAGAGAGAGAGAGAGAGAGAGAGAGAGGCAAAACTAATATGTGGCAGACTTTTCATGTGGTTCCCTAACAAATAGATGTGTAAAACACATCATAGACTGTGGAATAAACTCCTTTCCAATCCCCTAATGAAATACAAAAAAGGAGTCAGTAATCAAATCCATGACCTTGGAGGGTTATATACAAATGCACAAAGTATGAGTAACAAGTAAGGTCAATGAAAGAGATCCTAATTCAGTGTAGCAAATTTGACCTCACAGGTATCACCGAGAAATGGAAGTGGGAGTGGGGGCACGGGAAGTAGTGAAACACCCTTGACCGGAATATGGTTCTGGGTGGTTATTCCTTATTTAAAAAAAAAAGAAGTAAAAAGTGTGGGACAAAGAAGCACTGTTTATTAGAAAGATATATTTGGGTGAAAAAACCCAGTAAACATGGGAGAGAGCATTGAAGGTAGAAAAGGCAGAAAGAGTCTCTCTCTCTCCTCCCTCTCTCTCTCTCTCTCTCCCCCTCCTTTCCTCCCTCCCTCCCTCCCTGTCTTTTTCGGTCTCTCTCTGTCTGTCTGTCTCTCTATCTTTGTGTCTCTCTGTGTCTGTGTCTGTCTCTCAGCAGAAAGGTTGGAACTACAAGTGAGGGTTTATTGAGACGTATGTTATCGTCGGCTACTCTGTGAATGGGAACCTTGCCCAATAATGACTCCTTACAGTCTGACCTTCTATTCGTAGTGTTTATCGGTTATCATACAATCTTAGAAGGCAGCACTCACTACACTACATAGTCATGGTAACAGGACACTCCATGACTTTACAATATTTTACTGGCAAATCATCTGTATAAAATCATCCTCAGAAGGCTGCTGAGTACAGGTTATTTCTTTAACCCTCTGGAGCATCAAGAACTCCATCGATTTCCCATAGAAATAAATCAGCAGAAACTTTGAATATGCATTTTATGGGAAAATCTATACAGGAGGAAATAAGGGAAGAATGGATGAGCTTCCCCAAAGGGAAGGATTAAGTGCATGAAAGAGGTTTTTGCCTTTAACTCTCACACTCTGTTTCTTCCAGGGCAGTAATTGAGTGTTTCCCTCTGACAGAAGAAAGGGTTTTCTATTCTTATTAATCCAGCAATTACCATTTTTACAAAAATGTTAAGATGAGGGGAAAAATGAGACGGCACTGAACAGGATTCCAGGAATATGTGTGGCATTTTAAAAAATCTTGTCATAGGGGAAAAAAATTCAGAATTGGTTTTATATGTTTTTTTTTCCTTTAAATAAAATATTTTGAAAAGTGAAATGTGTTGGGAACTGGTTAACCAGTCACAAGGCCTTTCTACCCTGGAAACTTGGTTAAACTCCAGAGTTGAATAGATTAGCTAAGTGTTAACACTGTTAGAGTCCAACTTTTCTCTTTCTGGAATTTGGGCACTTGTATACAATTAATTCACTCTACCCTTAGCCTGAGAGAAAATATTACACCTTCTGTTTTAATATTCTTTCTAAGTCTCCTCTTCCCTTCAGAACATTTGGCAAAGGTGATGCCAGTCCAGGGTCCACTTGGTCCAAGCTAATTTGACTTCTATATATTCAGTACAAAGCAGCCTCGATGGGAATGCATGTCCTCACATTTTATCCTGTAATATCCAACTGGAGAATTTGAGAATTGTTAGAACTGAAGAATTGGAAAGGACCTTAGAGGTCATCTTGTCCAACCCCTTTATTTCACAAGAGAGGAAATGCGGGCTTAGCAAAGAGAAGTGACTTCCTCAAGGTTGGTGGGAAAACAGAACTTGAAGCCAAGGCTTCTGTCTCTCAACACAAGGCTCTTCCTATCACATAACCTGCATGATGGTCAAGGATAGCCAAGGATAACTTAACCTCTCTGATGATTAGTAATGGCTTTAAAAATGTTCTGGATTTCACATATTTTACTGATCCCTTTGTGGTAAGTGTTATGTGATATTACCTGTATTTGGTATCAAATAAGGACTAAAGAAAAGGAATATGTTCTAGGGTAGATAGGGACAAGGAACAGTGGACAGAAACTACAAAGAGGCAAACTGAGGCTTGAGGTAAGGAAAACCTTCCTCTCAAAATGCTTCCATTCTCCCACGAGGAAACATCCACGGGCAGATAAATACATACAAAAAATATCCAGTGATATTGGGGTCACTAACAAGAAGGGGGATGTTGTTGGGAAAGGTTTCTTGGAAAAAGTAACATTTGAGGTGATCCTTGAAGGTTCCTAAAAGGACTGCATTTAAAAGTTTAAAAATACTACCTTTATATTTGGATAAGCCAAATATTTGTCCACGGAAATGATAACAATTCATCAGTCACATTTATTGAAGCTGTCTTCATTACTGACAAATTAGAGACCTTGTGCATGTCATCTCAGCCAAATATCTATTCAGGAAAACAGATTATATTCATTTTTAAAAATCCATCTGCTTTGGGCAAATTGAGTGGAATGAAGAGGTTTAGGCCAATGATATTACTTTATTTCAGACGGGTCTAATGGAGACAAGACAAACTTTATTCATCTAGATGATAAAATCTGAGGGGCTCCAAGCCCCAACATTTTGTTCCCACTGGCTTTTCACAGTGCTTGAGACTATCAGCATTCTTTTGGGTTGGGATATTATCTATATATGGCTTCTGTTAAAGTGTTACCTGATAGGAGTAATGCATTGATTCAACATTAACAACAACAATAATGATAAATTTTAAAAGCACTTTACAATTTTCAAAGCACTTTATATATTATTTCATCTGATCCTCACAGCAATCCTACCATGGTAGTATCAGTATTATCTCTATTTTACGAATGAGGAAAATGAGGCTGAGAGAGATTGCCCAGGAACGCACAGCTAGCTAGTAAGTGTCTGAAAGAGCATATGACCTCAGGTCTACCTGATTCCAAGTCCAGTGCTATAATGTGCTATACCATCTAGCTGCCTTCATTATCACATCATATGAAAGCAGGGAGTCTGATGAGGACAGGATTCCAGATATAGGAAAGTATTTTGTAAACATTAAAATGTGACATAAATGTGAGATGTTTATTATGGGTAAATTTTGATGGGGGTAGTTGAAGAGGCAGAGATAAGAATAAGTTATGAGGCATTTTTGAGAGATCTGGGTTCTGGTGGGATGCTGAAATAGAGTGGGTGCCCTTACGCAGCCAAGAAAAAGCATCAAGGCAGGATAGGGAAGGTATCCCAAAAAGATATAGGATGATGCCTAATATTGCATTTACAGCTTATTCATTGTACTGTCCCTTTTCCTGAACACCCTTAATATTTCCCTTAGATCCACTACTTCTCTTCAAAGTGGGACTGAAAGTCAATCAGTTAGTATCTATTTAGCACCTACCAAGCACTCTGCAAATGCTGAGGATGATAAAAAAAAAAAGGCAAGTCACTGCTCTCAAGGAACTCAATGTCTAAGGTGAATGTCCAAGTTGGGGATAATCAATAGAAGAAGGCACTAGTGTCACAGGGAAAAGACTTCTTGTAGAAGGTGAGACTTTAGCTGAGACTTTGAAGGAAGGCAGAGATGGGGGTGGGGGGAAAGAGAGAGAGAGAGAGAGAGAGAGAGAGAGAGAGAGAGAGAGAGAGAGAGTGAGGTACAGGCATGGGGGACAGAAATATCCATATTCAGAGTCCAGTTTTGCAACTGAACACAAATGTACTAGCATGTACTCAGGGTGTGATTTGGCTATTTGCTCCTGCTTGTGCTTCCCTGGGAGAGCTTCAAAGTGTTGATTAGCTCAGGAGAAGGTGTCTCTTCTCTGCCTTATCCTCACCTTCATTCCTCACCCAAGATCTCAATTGAATATTCTGCACTTGTTTCTAATAGGGAAGTCCATTGATGTCAATGGAAATTGGGTTCATTGCATTAACGCAGAATGCACAATTGAGCTCTGCAGGTTGAATAAGAGATCCACGGCCTGGATCAGAGAAGAAAACAATCTACAGAGTGCAGAATTTGTCATCAAAAGTCAAGAATGGATTTTAAGAATCAATTATTTAATTGTTGGAAAGACACAAATGTATACACTTCCCTTCCTTTCTCTGCCCAAGGCATCACTGAGCTCCCTAGCTAAACAGGGCCTTCCTGTGGGATTCTTCAATCCAGACTTATTTTTCCCATTCATTCCTTCTTGCCGTGGTCCTTTAATGCTACCTCTTCCTATTAACACTTACTTTTTGTAGCCCTTCTGCTGTTAAGGCCCAGCTCCCCACTATAGTCACAA
Organism: Phascolarctos cinereus; assembly: GCF_003287225.1. Classification (NCBI taxonomy): domain Eukaryota; kingdom Metazoa; phylum Chordata; class Mammalia; order Diprotodontia; family Phascolarctidae; genus Phascolarctos; species Phascolarctos cinereus. The sequence continues at coordinate 58,925,750 of NW_027556180.1, forward strand.
AGGACTGATGTGTCACTACATGCAAATAACAGATTCATGTTTTAACTCAGTGCTTCTTTAAGGCCTTATCCCTGCCTAGTAACTCTTAAGATGAGTGTTTCAAGTACTATGGCAAGCCCAAGATGGAAATATTTTGTAGGGCGAATAGGCCTCCAATCAGATTAAATAGGCAGCTATCTACACTGTTTTTGTATTGTGCTGGCCTGTTCACATATAACCTGGCTATGTCTATGTAGTAGAAATAACCAGACTGTGAAAGAGTTTGTTTATTTTGACCAACTTGACTTTTTGGATTATCCCCTCTCAGACCAATAAATTACAGAGCAATTGTCTAGAAAATATGGCCACCAAAGAATCAAAGGCATAACAGTCTTAAGGATGATCTCAGCCAGCCCAGCCATCTGTCTGCTCACTCAACTCACTCTGAGTCTGGTCTCAGTTCCCTATTGACTTGGCACTATTATCCTTGGCCCCCAGACCTACCTGCCTGGGCAGTGTTTTTGGGGAAGCCAAGCCAAGAAGTGAGTATGGTGAACTGGGAGAGGCTGTCCTGGAATTCCTCTGTAAATGAGGGAAATGGATTGGTAGGGAAGAGCAATTAGAAGGTTCCCAATCCAGGCAGGTAATCTTCAAAGTAGACGAGCAAGGTTAGCATCTCTGGTTAGAGTAGGATGTTAATAATGGAAGCTTAAGTCTTTAGGTTTGATCTCTGTGTGGGCCAGTTAGCTTTGTTCTGTTCCATAATCAAAGATTTCCATACTCACTGGATATGTCAAAAAGTTAAAAAAAAGTCACAGCGTATATCCCTGTTCACAAGAAGGGCTTGGCAAGAGGGTTTACAAGGCCATAACCATCATTGTATAAATAGCTTTAAGTGCATACTTTACTGATATCAGTAGAGTTATTTTATATATATATATGTACAGACAGACAGATACAATCTTTCCCCCCAAACCTAACCTTTTTCTGAACTTTTCTATTATCTTCAAGGGAAGCAAGACCCTTTCAGTTGTCCATGTTCACAACCTTGGTATCTCCTTGATTCCTTATTGTCACTTCATGTATCTAATCAGTTACTAAATCATGTCATTTCTATCTATGAAATATCTGAAGATACATCCCCTTCTTTCTACTCATCCAGGCAGCACCTCATTTGAGTCCCTGGTCACCTCTCACCTGGACTAGAGTGAAAGTTTCCTAATTGCTCTTCCCAGTTCTAGTCTTTCCCCACTCCAATTAATCCTCTACACACATCAAAGTGATTTTCCTAAAGTACAGGCTTATGTCATAACCCCCTACTCCATAATAAACTCTCATGGTTCCCTATTACCTCCAGGGTCCACTGCAAATTCCCTCATTTGTCAGTTAAGCCTCCTCACAACCCGGCCCCTTCCTTCCTTTCCAGCTGTTTTCCATGTTACTGGTTTTCAACCATTCTGGTCTACATACTTTTCCTCATCCATGGGGCTCCTTTCAGCTCCATCACTTTGAACTGATTGCTCCCCATTCCTGGAAGATTCTCTTGCACATCAGTATCTCAGACTCCCTGGTGTCCTTCAAGATTCAATTCAAGGGCTACTTTCTGAAGACCTTTCCTTAGCCCCTCAGTTTCTCCTTTAAGGTTACCTTCCATCTACTCAGTATGTAGCCTCTATATACATTAATACACCCACATGTGTGTGGAAGTATATGTAACATATACATGATACGTGTGTTGTATTCTCCTTTGAGGCCAGGGACGGTATCCCTTTTATCCTTTTATATCTGACACTTTGCACATCTACAAGGGTATATAGTAAGTGCTTATTAAATTCTTATGAGTCAATCAGTAGTATTGTTAGTATTATTTATATACATATAAAACAGTATTTTATCCATAGAAAATTACATTTAAAAAGTAAAGCATGATAAAATAGTAATAGATGATTTTTCTTGCTACTTTCTGCCTTACTCACTTACTACTTTTCTTGCCTTTTCTACCCTAGCAAGGGAAGCCATAGAACCCTTAAAAATGGTATCAAAACATCTGAACTGAGCAAACTGTTTTTTAGGTTAATTGCACACAAAAGGTCTATAAGAAGTGATCCTAGACTAGTGATTCTGTGCATAATTAATAATAAGAATAATGATAATAATAGCAAACATATATGTAAGACCTTACAGTTTGCAAACTGCTTTACATGTATTATCTCCTTTGGTCCTCACAGCACGTGGGTCCACATTATAGATGAGGCAACAGAGAAGGTCAATGGCTTGCCCATAATTATGAAGTATATGAGAAAAGATTCCAACTTTGTCTCCTTAACTCCAGGCTCAATATTCCATGCCTATACCACTTAGCTGCCAAGAGTCCTATATTTGGAGTCAGAGTACCTGGGTTCAGTTTCTCACTCTGCTATTTGCCTTTGTGACCAGGGCTTCAATATCCTGGTTTGAAATGAAGGATGTTAAGCTAAGTGGCATCTGAGGGTCCCTTCCAGTTCTGAATCTAGGACCCTACAAACTGGAACTTGAAATCCTACAGGAGAAGGATGATTTCTGTGCCCCAAGGGACAAATTGAAATGAATCTACCAAAAATAAATTCATGTAGAGACATACAAGTATGCGCATTCATATATACACATAGACAATCACAGATACGTAGGCATCTCTCTCTCTCTCTCTCTCTCTCTCTCTCTCTCTCTCTCTCTCTCTCTTAGAGAGAAGAGAATCAGTTGATCAGTTGTCTACCATGTGCCAGACGATGTACTAGATGAAAGGGAAATAGTCCCTTCCCTCAAGAAGCTTACATTCTAACCTGGGAAGCAATTTACCCTTTGCTACTAGTTACTATATAGGTCTTTCCCTATACTCATGCTTTCTGAATGGGAGATAGTAACTTTTAATGAAGAGCAAATGCCCGTGGCTGTATTAACCCTCCACATATGCCCACTGATTTTCTCTGCTAAAATCAACAACCTTGACTAAGCCTAAAACCACTTGACTGCTTTGAATTCTTGACATGATTCCTCTACATTCCTCAACCCAAGAAGGTATAATAGTCATTCACTGAGGGGCCACCTCTGATTCACCTCCTGAGAATGAGGCAGTGAGAGAAAGAGAAAGAAGGAAACAGTGAAAGAGTTTGACAGAAACTGAAATATAAATGTACTCTTGTAGAAGAAAAGGGGAGAGAGAGAGAGAGGGAGAGAGAGAGAGAGAGAGAGAGAGAGAGTGAGAGAGAGAGAGAGAGAGAGAGAGAGAGAGAGAGAGAGAAAGAAAGAAAGAAAGAAAGAAAGAAAGATAAAAACCAAAACAGTATCCACCTTTTTGTGCTTAGGAGGAAATAATGTCTTCTAACTGTGCCCATGAGCCATATTGTTGTACTCTTTCATCGTGTGTATCACTCCCTCTCTTGCCTTGTCTCTCTTTCTCTCTCTCTCCCTCTCCCTCTTTCCTTCTCTGTCTCTTCTCCATCTCTTTGTCTCTGTCTCCATCTCTCTCTTCTAGCTCTCCCCCCTTCTTTTATCCCATCTCTCTCTATTTCTCTTTCCTCTTCTCATCCTCTTTCATTCCCTTGCTCTCTTATTCTCTCTGTCTCCTTTTCTCCTCTCTCTCTGTCTCTCTCCTCTTCTCCTCTCTCACTTCCTCACTCTCTTGTTCTCTGTCTTTGTCTCTGACTCTCCTCAACCCCATCAAGCATTCATTCCCCAGTCCTGGGATACTTTCCCCCTTTTCCTTTGTGTTCACTCACTTCATCCTGAGCTGGTTCCCTTTCTGCTTCTATAGTCCCCCTTTGCTCAGTCCCAGATTTCTTCCTTTCCTGTCTTCTTTGCCCTCGGACTCCACCCCTTTCGGTTCTTGCTCATTGGCTCTCTCTGAAGTTCCACTGGAATGTGGCGTTATTGAGGGGTTTGGGGTGGAGGGAGGGATGGGGATTAGGGAGTTTGCATTTGGACGAAGTTGTGCTCTCTGATCCCCGAGCCTTTCGCCCTGTGCTTTCAGAGACATGCCATCAGGAGTGTGGTACACCAGAAAGCCACAGAGCGAGTGCAGACAGTGGAAAACATTGCTCCTTTTCCTGGTAGTATAGAAGCTACATGGAATGAGGCCACAGCCCTCAGAACATCGTTCGGCCAGCCCTGCCTTACCCAGAAAAGGTAGTCAAGAGGTAGCATGCAATATCCAGATTTAGGGTTTTCAGCAGAATGGAGTTATTGGATGTATTGCTCAATGAAAGAATGTGGCTTGTGCAACATCTGACGAGCTGAGGTGCCTATTAGGTGTACCCTGTTAAACCAGCACTTGATTTAGTCATAACGCATGTCTTTTGGGGTCTGTGATTAAATTACAGAGCCTCCTGCTGTGTAAACAGGGTGGGGAGGGGACTGAAGAGTCTGATGTAAAGAAACAACTCATCCCTGCTCCCACCTTCCCACCCCCGTTCAAGAGTCCCTGGAAATATCTGATTCCCCCAATTTAGAAAAGAATTCGAAATATCTATGACATGACTGTATTCTGACAGCCCAAGTTAAGGAGTATTAATATACAGTCCAGCCTAAATTTGAATTTATATCCAGCCTAAATGTGAATGAATTTGGAATCACTTCACCCAATAGTGAGAAGTCCCAACTACTTTCTCTTTCTTTTTCTTTCTTTCTTTCTTTCTTTCTTTCTTTCTTTCTTTCTTTCTTTCTTTCTTTCTTTCTTTCTTTCTTTCTTTCTTTCTTTCTCTTTCCTTCCTTCCTTCCTTCCTTCCTTCCGTCCGTCCGTCCGTCCGTCTGTCTGTCTTTCTTTCTCTCTATTTCTTTCTTTCTTTCCTTCTTTCTTTCCTCCTCCTCCTTCTTCTTCTCCTTCTTCTTCTCCTTCTCCTTCTCCTTCTCCTTCTCCTTCTCCTTCTCCTTCTCCTTCTCCTTCTCCTTCTCCTTCTCCTTCTCCTTCTCCTTCTCCTTCTCCTTCTCCTTCTTCCTTCTCCTTCTTCTTCTTCTTCTTCTTCTTCTTCTTCTTCTTCTTCTTCTTCTTCTTCTTCTTCTTCTTCTTCTTCTTCTTCTTCTTTTCCTTCTCCTTCAAAGTTACGGTTCTTTAGGGTTGGTATGACTTTCAAGTCTTAGGTAGAGCTTACTGCATTTCCCCATTCCAGGAACTGGGGGAAAAAAAGGTAATTGAGCACCTGAGCCCCTGGCTCTGTTCTTGTTACTGAATAGAACAGCAAGGAGTTCTCTCTGAAAACAGTCCAGCCAGGGATGAGTTCTGTAACTTCTGTCAACTGAAAGTCTGTATTAGAAAGAGTGATTTAGATAAAGATTTAGAGCTAGGCTTAAGGACCACCCAAAAATCTTAGCTAGGTCTCAATTAGTGTGGATAAATCCTGTGAAGTGGTCAAATTATCAGAATTTACCCTGCCTATTTCCACTGAGCTGGAACCAATGACCCTACTTGGTATAATTATAACTTTGAATAGTGTGGATTCAAATACATATGGCTGATTCACAGGACTCATTATTTACAGTAATCAAGACAGATATAATCCTTTGGGGGTAGTTTTTATTTTTTTTTAACTATAAATGACCTAGATCAGAGAGAATTTCCATCCTTTGAAAAAGTCCTAAGAAACAAAGTAAAGGACCCTTCCCTGTCCCTAGGCAGTTAGGAGGCACAGTGATTAGAGAGCTGAGCCTGGAGTGAAGAAAACCTGAATTCAAATTTAATCTCAGACATTTACTAGCCATGTGACCCTTGGTAAGTCATTTAAACTCTGCCTGAGTTTCCTCAGCTGCAAAATGGAATTATAATAGCCCCTCTTTCACAAGGTTGTATGGATCAAATGAGTAATATTTATAAAGTACTCAGCACAGTACTTAGAACATAGTAGGTGTTTAATAAATGCTTTCCCCTTCTGAAGCTAAATGGACATTTTCTCTTTTTAGGAGAAGGAATCTATTAATGTAGAATTTTTTAAAATTGAAATCTAGTTTAATTGCAACAAGGTTTCAATGTTCCTTGGTATATATTTTTTTAAAATTTAATTTAGTATAATTTTTTAAAACAACTACCTTTGTTGAGATGGATATAGATGGCCCTTTTTGGTTCATATTCCTTTGGTCTCTGGTTGTGAATACTGTTTGAAAAGGTTTCTGCTAGGAAAGGAGAAGGAGAGCTGAGATATTTGGAGTGAATATTAAATATAATCACACCCAAATGTAAACTATATGAAGAGAAAATCATTAATGAAAGACTTTTATGTGGTAGTAGGGTTTCCAACCATCTATAATTTCATGCCTATAAAGCATACAAATGCAATCCAAATTGGCTTCAAAAACCTTTTGTGACTGCCTGTAACACCCATGCATAAATGATACTCTGGGCCTCATTTTTTCCCCTTCTCATGTAATGCACATATTATAGGTGTGAAACAATGGAAACTTTTCAAGTCTGCCTTGTAACAATATGCATAGAAACACACCCCGATTTTCTTGATATTCATTATATTTCCTTCTTCTGTTTTGTGATTAGAATCCTGTGTTCCATTCAAGCAATTTATAGCAAAGGAGCTAAAAGGAAATCCTACTTTCCAACACAGTTATTTTACAAATAGTACCCCCACCCAGAAACTATAAAATTCAACTCATTTTGGGATGAAATCTTCCAAAAACTAGCAGTAGACAGGATAAGAAACAGACCTGCCTTTTTTTCCCCCCCTTCTCCCTTCTTGTCTCCTTGCACAGAAACTAGGGAAGGAGTCAGAGGTATATAAAAGTGATAGCCAACATTTACATAGCATTTTAAGGTTAACAAAATGTTTTATGTATAAGAACTCATTTGAGTCTCACAACAACCCCCTGAGGTAGGTGCTATTGGTGACCCCATTTTACAGATTAGGAAACAGGTTGAGATAGGTTAGGTGACTTATTCAGGGTCACACAGCTAAGTGTCTGAGGCAGGATGTAAACTGAGGTCTTCCTGATTTAAAGGCAGCTTTCTTCTGTAAGGCCATATTTCTTCTTAGGCACTGGATCTGAGGCATGGTTAGAGGAATTCAGGGGTTCACTTTCCCAGGAGGCTGTCCTTCACAGGGGCTGATATATCTATATCTATATCTATCTATCTATATCTATATCTATATCTATATCTATATCTATATCTATATCTATATCTATATCTATATCTATATCTATATCTATATCTATATCTATATCTATATCTATATCTATATCTATATCTATATCTATATCTATATCTATATCTATATCTATCTATCTATATCTATATCTATATTTCTCTCTCTCTCTCTCTCTCTCTCTCTCTCTATATATATATATATATATATATATATATATATATATATATCTCACTCAGATAGATGAGAGGAAGAGGAAGGATCTCAAGTAATTACAGTCAACAGGAACTCAGCAGAGGCAGCAACAAAGACTTCAGCTAATGGACCAATGCTGCAGTATTTCTAGGCGAGTAGAGCAGAGAAAGGGAACATTCTGGCTGCTAATATAAGTAGGGATGCAAATATTGCCTTTGCTAAAGTTTTTACCTCCCCTACTCTGATTACCAAGAGACTTAGTCAAGCTTTTCCCTATTGGAGTCACTAGGTTTTCTTTGGGGTGTGGGTAGAAAGGGGTGAGTGGGTGTTTGATACTCAACTCTAGGGACAAAGGGAATGAGACTATGTTCATGGAAAATGTGGGCTATAATTACTCAGAAAAGCAACATGATATAAGACATAAAGCATGGGACTTGGCCTTAGGAAGATGTGGTTTCAGCTACTGCCTCAGAAGCTTACTAGGTATATGGTCAAGTCATTTAACCAAGATTATTTAACCAACTCAGACTTAATTTCCATGCCTCTAAAATGAGGGGGTTTCCCCTCAATGATCTCTAAAGTAGCATTAGCTCTGAATCTATGACTCCTATTTTCTGTTGTTTTATTGTTCATTTATGTCCTGAATAAGTGCAATATGTTTCTAAACCTCATGGTGGTCTGGGTTTGCTAGCAGACGTGGTACTGAATATCCTAGACATGTGCCAACTCCAGAAGTTCCCAGAATTACTTGGTTGAGGGAGAGACAAGCCACTGAAGTTATTAATCATTGAGAATCCCTGTAGTGTGTTAGAAGAGAAGTTCTGAAAAATCAGGTTAAAATCAGAAAATTCTTTCTGCTAAAATGAATCATTTTAGTAAGGCATGGGTCCCGCATTCTCACATTCATGTGTAATTTATTGGCAGATAAAGAGAAAATAACACAACTTCCATGGCATTTCTGAGATTGTATATGTTATAGAACTCCCAAGGGGTGTATAGAATCATGGGATCATAGAAAGGCCTCTCCCACAGGAATTCTGAGAGGTCATATAATTCATCTTCCTGCCTTCAGACATGTCTGCACCTGAATTCTCATAGTTAGAAGGAAAGCTGTTCTCTCTTTTAAGGCTATTAGAAAATCCTATTCTCTAAAGACCACTTTGTGATTATCTGTGTGAATGGGGTGTATACGCCCAGAGATATTCCCCATTATTTCACAATAACAAAGTGCTTCAAGCTCTTTTCTCAACTAATCCTTTACTTTATGTCTTTTTGCCTTGTCCAAGAATTCTAATGGATGAATTAACCGAAAAACAGATATCTGAAGATTGTTCACATCATGGTCCTCAGTCTCTAAATAATGACCGCTGGTTATAGCTCCAAGGCATCCTGTTCCAATATTGAAAAATCTTAATTGTTTTCCTCTTATAGATACAGGCATCCAAGTCAATTAAATGAGAAGTGTATGCGAAGATTTGCAAAACTTAAAGAAATTACAAATGCCAATGATTCTAATGGCAGTGACAATGATGAGACTGTTGCTGTTTATTTTCCTTTGCTATCTTTAAGCCTCAGTGGAAAACATTTGCTAAACTTGCCTCTCTCTCACATGAAGAGCCACCAACCCAGTTTGGAAAACTCTGAGCCTTCTCTTCTCTAGGATAAGTTTATAGAACCTTCACTTTTGAAGTGCTGGAGGGCAAACTAGGGACCTACCTTACTGTTCTATGCCAGAGATTTTCTCCTTATACTCATTATGATTCAGGAGCCATGTTTTGGCTCAGATGTTATAATATGAATCTATATGATAATGAGCCATGCTGTAACAGGGTTCTCTTGTAATTGAAAAAAGGATATTCTAGGAATAACTATAAGGAGACTTAGAAGCCAGATTTCTTAGGAAGTTGACTTTGAGTCTCTGACTTCAAACTCACAGAGGAAAAATATTGGACAAAAATCACCTCCATGACCCAGAAAGTTGAAGCCTCAAATCAGCTTGCACAAATATTGAATTACACTCCATAGCTGTCCTGCTGTGTGCTTCAGTCACAATGGAGATATGACTCATTGCAGGACCTTGACTGGAAAATATGCACTCCAGAGGCAACATGATCAGCACACACTTGTCTTTGAGATTTCAGAGAGAGAACCAGTCAACCTCTCCTTGACATCCCTAATTTTGGCATGAGAATCATCACCACTTCTGTGCTATCTTGGTAGGATTGGGGACTAGAGGGTTATCCTGACTAACTCAGAAAGAATTCTTGAAGGGATGGGAGTGTTTTGGGAGGCTTATAATGACCTGGGCTAGCAATAAATATTGCACCCTCTTAAGAATTACTTCAGCTCTGTCATTTTCAAGAAGTACTGCCATCTTGGGAATCTGGCAAACCTATGAAGCCTGTGGACTTGGAAAAAATAAGGCTGATGATTCAAAAGTTCTTTAAACCTTATGTCTTAGTATTTTTAGCTATATCATCTATAGCTACTTATGTTTTTAAAAGCTCATTTCTTTGTTCACATTGATGGATGTTAGCAAGGAGAGGTGGCAGTGACATTGAGATGTGTAATTGGAGGTTTTCTGTTCATAGGGAAGGGATTGGGAAAACATTTAGAGTCAAGAGCTAGATGTGGGTATGTCTACAAAAAGTGACATGGAGTGGATATTTATAGCTGAAGGGGGTGGAGGGGAAGGGAACAAGCGTATATTAAGCACCTACTTTGTACCAGACACTGCAGTAAGCACTTTACAATTTGATTTGAGGAGGCAGAAGGGGGGATGGCAAAATAGTCCGATGGCTTTGAAGTCAAGAATCGTACCCTTGACCTTGGCAGTGATGGGAAGTATTACAGAATTATAAATAGTTTTTGCCTGAATGTTAGAATTTTATTTGTTTAGACATGACTATACATGCCTGATAATGAAGATTGACTGATAAACAGATGACAGAAAAGGTTATCATAGTTAATGACCACAGGTGGAAGTTTAAGAAATGTAAGGAATTTAGAGACAAAGTCGAGATGCAGATAATGGTTACATGGCCATTTTATTTATTTCCCAACCTCACAGGGTCTTTGTGTCATCTCCACTATTTAACATCACCGTATCTAGGCATGCCTGGAATCCTGGATCCTCTTTGATCAGTCCTCACTCCATCCTTCAACAAAAGGGCCTGTTTTTTCTAGAGATAAGCCCCTCTTTCCTTGTCTTAAAAAGGAAGCTCCAAATACTTTACATTTTTCCCCCTTAGACTTTTCCTCCCTCTGCTGCTCAGTATCAATCTGAAGTGAGTGACATTTTGGAGAAATTAGAGGCATAAATATGTCAGTGCTTAAGAAAAGCATAATGTGTTTTGCATAGGTGGGAATAAAAGTTTACCTAAACATGTATCTATGTGTGGCTGAGGAGGCCTAAAAATAAAACCGATCAGTTGAGGGGCAAAAAAAAATTATCACCAAGAAGGCTTGTCTGTAAGAATTAGTTGATTTACTGGGGTGGGGTGGGGTGGGGGAAGCATGGATGGTTGCCAATGTGTATTAGTCTCCAGATCTTCTCCAAAATGAGTCTTTAAGTAGAAGTAATACTTAAAGTTTCAGGGGAAAAAAGCTAGTTAGAATGAACATCTTATTTTCACTGGTCCTTCTCTTCACATCACTGCTTTTCCTCCCTCTCCCTCTCCCCACATTTCTATTTATTTATGTATAACCATGATAGATGTCTATGTATTGGCTAGAGCATAGGGACCTTTTTTGTTTAAACCACAAAGACTGTTTCTGGGTCACTGCGGGGAGACCTCTGCTATCCTTTTAAATGGTCAAGGCTCCAAAACCAAATGTCTGCAGGCTTGAACAGAACAGGAGGGAGCTTGCAGGAGGTTTCGGAGTTGATGCTGTTAGGATATAGGCTTCCGACCAAGGAAACCACTCGTGTGTTCCAACACCCATTACTTTGCCATCAACCCATAAGCTGGTGATAGGGAGTGCCAACTTAAATCTGTGTGACTTCTGTTTACTGAGACTATAACACATATTCATTACAAGTTACAGTTACCCACAGTTGATTCTGTTTATGTAATCATTTTGTGGTTATTTATTAAAAATAAAATTTATGTTGGTTATTGAAGCTATATTTTGGCAGGGGATCAAATTTGGCAGAAATGTCTGAATCAACACTTAGCCACTAGGCCCTCTTTATGTTGTCATATAAAAACTTGTCAAATAATATTTGGTTATTAATCTTTGGTTGCAGGCATGTAAGGTTAGTCAGGGCTCTTTCAGGCAGGGCTCAGGGGGAGGAGTGGGAAAAACAAAGAGAAGTATTGAGTTCCTGGTCCTTTGGTGGATGTTCTGATAGTATTTGCATATTGCTTCTTTTAGGAATCTCTCATAGAATTCCTTCCCCTTTGGGAACAATTTCTCCCATATACCTATTTGCTTATCCATTCAATAGGCCCTACTGTGGGCCAGGCAGTGAAATAATCCTTGACATCAAAAGGATTATATTCCAGTGGGGGAAATTAGCGTGTATGCACCCACAAAAATAGAAAACATATGCAAGATAAATACAAAATAATTTCTGTGTGTGATGGACTTATTGACTTAATATACTATCAGCTTAGGTCTTGTGCAGGAAGAAGTACTTGAAGCTTAAAGGAAACCAAGGATTCTGAGACTTTGAGTTAAAGACAGAGTGCATTTTGGGCCTGGGGGCCCAGTCTTTTCAAAGGCATGGAGAGAGGACGTAGGATATTAAATATGGGGAACAGTAGGTAGGGTTGTTTGGCTGCAACTTGGAGTGCATGAAGGGGAATAACATGCAATGAGCCTGGAAAAGTAGGTTGGAGCCAGATTAGGCAGAGCTTTAAAGGCTAAACAGGAGAGTCTGGAGCTTAGGTTAGAGCCAAGACATTGCCACTGGAGTTTGGTTAGCAGGGGGAGGGAATGGTCAAATTTAGAAAATCACTTTCGTAGCTGTGCGGAGAAGGAATCACGAATGGACTTTAGACAGAGTGACCAGTTAGGGGAATATTATAATAGTCAGGGTATGAGGGATTGAATGTGTGAGTGGAGAAAAGGGAATAGAAATAAAATGTTTTGTGGAAGTAGAAATGGCGAAACTTGGCAACTGATTGGATGTGGCATGGTGGTGAGGTAGGGTAGACTTCGCATTCTACCACTTTCTTTCTCTGAGTCCCAGTGCTCTAATCTGTAAAAATGGGTACAGAAATATCTGAAAGACTGGGATGTGTGAGAGGAATTCCTTCTATCCACTTGGCAGGTGCCCTGGGCAACACTCTAGGACTTAAAGTTACAGAGGAGTTGTGTTGTTATTCTTTCTAAGTGGAAGGTGTTTCCATAGTGGTAGTTCCCTACACTAGTGAAAACATAGGTCTGGGTCAGGAAAAGTTAAATACTTGGGTTCCTCATTGTAAGGAAAGGGCTTTGAAATTGATAGATAAATTATTTGTAAAGTGGTTACCATGTGCCAGGCATTGTGCTAAGCACTAGAGATAGAAGTCCAAGCAAATCTTCACTTTCTAACAGAGGCAATAGCATGTATGTACCTAGGTTCATGCAAGGTGCATACAGAGTAGATGGAAATACATGAGCAGCTGTGGAGACTGAGAAGGATGTCCTGAAGAAGGTGAGATTTGAACTGCCTGAAGGGAAACCTGGGAAGCTAAGAAAAGCCTTAAAGATGAGGGAAAGTGAAAAGACATGGAGGAGGGAGATATAGCATCCTGAGTGAGAAACAGCAAGGCAGCTAGTGTTGTCGGATTATCGAGCATGGGGTAGTGGAGTGATGTAAGGTGAATGGAAAGGTATGAAGGGGCAGGTTATAAATATATTTTTAAGCCAAAAAAACATTTATATTTGATTCTAGAAGTGATAAGGAATCATTGGAGCTCAATGAGCTGGGGAAGGGGGGTGATATTATCAGGCTAAAACTTTAGAAAAATCACCTTGGCAACTAAGTGGAAGGTGTATTGGAGTAGGGAGACCAGTTAGATGGCTATTGCAGTTGACCAGGTAAGAGGATATCAACTATGGTTATGGCTGCGTGAGTGAAGAGAAGGGGACATGAATGAGAGATGTTGAGCAGGTAGAAACAACAGGACGTGGCAACAGATATATGTGTGTGAGTGAGAGTGAAGAGTTGAGGATGACGTCAGGATTGTGAACTTGTGTTACTGGGGTCATGGTGGTACTCTCAATAGTTATAGAGAAGTTTGGAAGGGGTTAAGGTTTGGAAAGGAGACAAATTCTGTTTTGAACGTGTTGAGTTTTAGATGTCTGTAGGACATCCAGTTTGATATGTCTAAGAGGAAGTTGGTGATACAGAATTGGAGCTCAGAATTGGAGAATCGAACTGGATACATAGATCTGGGAATCATTTGCATGGAGATGATATTGTATTTACAGATCTGGGAACCATTTGCATAGAGATGATATTTGAACCCATGTGATCGGATAGTGTCATGAAGTGACATAATATAGAGTAAAAAAAAGATGGGGTCCCAGAATGGGTGTGTTGGGGAGATATTTATGGGAATGATGTGGATGAAAATCTAGTAAAGAAGATGAGGAAGATGTATCAGACAGATAGGAGGAGAACCAGGGGAAAGAAGTGTTACAAAAACCCAGAGAGGAGAGAGTAACTAGGAGAAGGTGAGCAACAGCTTGCAGAAAGGTCAAGAAAGATGTGATTGAGAAGAGACCTGAAGATTTGACAATTAAGAGACCATTGGTACCTTTGGAAAGAGTCATTTCAGTTTAATGATGAGATCAGGAACCAGATTATAGACTGTTAGGAGGTTATACCATATTCTTGGGACCCTTTGTCAAGGTATGGGGAAAGAGGTTGAGAAAACCTATGTTTGAGTTCTTCCTTTGACATTTATTGACCCTGTGACCACAGATGGGCATGCCCATTTTATGAGCCTCCTTTGCAAAATGGGAATAATAATCATCACAGTACATACCTCAAATGTTTGTTGCAAGGAAAGAGCTTTGTAAGTTTCATCAACATAGTATGAATACAGTATTGAGCTGGCTGGAAAGGAGGTTGTGAGTTGGGGTGCAAGAAAAGATGAAAGTAGACAGGTGGGTATCTGTTGCTGTTTCTCCAAATTCCCTAGCCATGTTGTGTTGCTTGAGATTGTGTTTCGGTTTGCCCTTAGTGCATTTCTCCTTTTGATCCTACAGAGCAACTGCTTGGGTGTCCTACTGTTATACACCATTAGTCCAGCACAGTTGGGATATGTTTTGCCTTGATACTAGCAGATTGGCTATGAGCAAGGGCTTAGCTCAAGGGTTTTGGCAATTTGGTCTCACTTTTTAATACTAGACTTACAAGAGATGCTAATGAAACCATGTCCAGAGCCAGATGTGATGTTTGTAGCTGGTCATGTCTATGGAGATTTCTAGGTTGATCTGGAGCTTGAGCCTATCTTAGCTATATTAGCCACATGTATACAGATACTTTTATTATTTTTAAAAAGTTATTTTTAATTTATGAATAAAATAAACACTTCCTTAACATAGTATAATTAAAAAAATGGTGGACTCTTCTCCTCCCCTAAGCCACAGTTAGGACCCCAGCCACATTGTCCCCAAAATGTTCTTGCTTACAGATACTTTTAAACGGGTCAGTAAAGTAGGGAGAATAGTCTTTCAAAGTTGTGGTCTCTCATTTCTGCAGAAGAGAAAATAATGTGCTGTTTTCCATCTTTTCTCTTGGGCTAGGCTACTTGGTCATTATCATTACATTTTTTAGGGGGGAGTTTATTGTTCTTTCTATATACATTGCTGTAATTACTGTGTATATTATTTTCCTGTTTCTGCTTTCTTCAATCTGCATCTGTTCATACAAGTCTTTCCATGTTTCTCTGATTTCATATTTGTTTTTGTTTTCTTATGTAGCAATATTTTATTACATCCACACACCATAATTTCAACAATAGTTTATTAAGTGCAACTTTTGACAGACTGTAAATCTGTCAAAATCTTCTGAAGTTGCTGATGGGTTATCATTCTCCCATTCTTCCTTGGGTAATGAAGTATGGATCTGGATTCTTCTCTCTACTATTACATCAATATTTCAAATGATCTATAGTTTCTTTAGTGTAAACACTCTGTCCATCAACACATAAACTTTATACAACTTGATAGATGAGTTTAATGAATTTTCATGGCCAAAAAAAAAAGCAAACCAAAAAACCTATCTCCAAAATCTGTACCAGCCTAGCTTGATCTGAGTGTTTTCCTGCCAAGTTGGTCACAGGGTGATTCTTTTTTTTTTTTTTTTTTTTTTTTTTTTTTACCCACAGCAACTCTCAAAAATGATCTGCTAGGTTCTGGATAGGGTAAAAACTACATTGATATGCGGCATACAGAGCATTGAAGTATTGAAGGGGGATCTTTGTATGGGCTCCTCTTAGACATTTATAATATTCTAGTTTGCATTTTATTTATTGCCTATTTGTGTTATCAGATCTACGAGACTTTAAGCTGCAGAAAGGAGACACTCTTTAATTTGTCATAGTATTTCTCCTAATATCTCACACAGAAAATTGGATACAGGATGAAGATGAGTGGGGGAAAAAAAGACACTTCAGTTTAGTTAGGGTGTAGACTATGTGAAGGACAACAGTATGAGATAAGTCTGGATAGGTAGCTAGAAGCAAGTTATGGAGAGTTTTGAATGCCATACTGAGATGTTTTCAATATATTTAATAAGTGGCAGGGAACCAGTGAAAAGCATTACTGATGGAACATTCTTAAAATTAGAACAAGCAACTGTTAAAAATTTGATGCTATATATGTTTAGCAGCTAAGCCACAAGAATTATACTCACTGAAATGTAAGAAGGAAATGAAAACATTCGCGCAAACTCCATTTTATACATGCAAAATAGCTAATTTACATAAATAGTGAAGGACTATTTTAATAATTGTGCTTGTTATATTTTTCTTTGAAAAGCTGTTCAATAGGATTCTTGCTGTTTCTGCCAATGACTAACTCTTAGTGTTTTGTAGCGCTTTCCTTGGGAAGACGTGCTAAATGTCTACAACAGAGCATCTGGAGTGAGAACTCCTAAACCCTGAATGTGCATCTGTACAGCTGTGCGAATTGGCCTAGAGCCCCCCAAAACTATTTCATTTCATTCACTAGAAACTGATGGTTTTTAGTCATCACAACTCAGGTCAGCTGTATGGACAAGCCGCAGTGACTCAGGCATCATTAATTATATTAAACTCAATTCATCAGTTATACAGCTATGCTCTTCATTGCATTACTTTCAGATCTGGGTGCCCCATTTCAGAAGGGCTATTGATCATCTGGGGCAAATCCAGAGGAGGGTCCCTGAGATGGGGAGGGCATTCAAAATGGTCAGGATCACTTGAAAGAACTGGGAGCGTTTAACTTGATAAAAGAAAACATCAGGGGAACAAGATTGCTTTCTACATATGACAACTTCCCAGTGGTAGCAAATCTGCCAAATGAAAGCATTTTTATAACTCCTATAGAGAGGGGCAGGTACTACAAATTGGATGTATGTAGTCTGGAACGGTCTGTGCTTTATTTGGGGGGTTAGGAGCTAGGAGACCTGGGGTCCATTCTTTGCTTTGCCACTTATTGCATGTGTGACCTTGGGAAGTTAAATTACCATTTTGGACTTTGGTTACCTTATCTATAAAAAAGGAAGGGGTTTGGACTAAATGTACTCCAGAGCCCCTGTTAACGCTAAAACTACATTCTTATGGTCTCAGCATTTTAAGAACTGGGTAGATGTGGTTGAAGTTGCTGATGGGTTATCATTCTCCCATTCTTCCTTGGGTAATGAAGTATGGATTTGGATTCTTCTTTCTACTATTACATCAATATTTCAAATGATCTATAGTTTCTTTAGTGTAAACACTCTGTCCATCAACACATAAACTTTATACAACTTGATAGATGAGTTTAATGAATTTTCATGGCCAAAAAAAAAAAAAAAGCAAACCAAAAAACCTGTCTCCAAGATCTTAACAGTTATGGCAATGAACTTCTCCATGCTTAGCTAGGCAGATTATCAGATAACAACGCTGTTTCCTATGGCCTTCACAACTTGATTGGATGTTATTTTGTGCTCTTGTAGCACAGCATTTGAGAATTTGCATTGATTCACTGATTTATTCATGAGTCAATCATGTGGCAAAGTGGATAAAGCTCTGGGCCTGGAGTCAGGAAGACTTGAGTTCAAATCTTGCCTCAGATAGATTCTAGCTGTGTGGTCCTGGGCAAGTCACATAACCTCTGTTTTCCTCAACTGCAAGATGGGAATAATAATAGCACCTATTTAGTAGGATTAAATGAGGAAATATTTATAAAGGATTTAGCATGGCATGTACACATTATATACACTATATAAATACATACTCCTATTTATTCAATATTCAAACTATGTTGCAATGAGGCATAAGAGTAACAGGACTTCAGTGTTGTACTATTATTTAGGGCAAAGCATAGCATGAAATTTTATTTTATTATAAAATTGTCCCAGATGCAAGGAAGTGTCAACAGCATTTTTTTTTTCAAGACCAGGAGAGAGGCAGAAGGTTTTCATTTGAAGGGTAGATAGATAGATACATAGACAATTTATTAAGCATTTGCTATGTGCTAGACACTGTGCTAAGTCCTAGGAATACAAACACAGGTATATATAAAAAAAGATTTTGTCTACCCTTCAGGTAGAGATTGAATTAAATTCCAGTGGGGGAAGGTGACATATAAAAGGGAGCTTGAAAGGGATGGGGTAAGAGCACCAGTGCTGCTATAAGGTGGAAAGTCCAGAATCAGGTGGGGAGCTGGAATAAGAGTGAGCAGAGATGGTGTGTATGCTTCCAGAAGTCATGGTCTCTGGTAGGAACTTACCAGTCAGAGGGAAGAGCTACAAGGAAAATCCTAAAGTAAACTTTAGCCATGCCAGCTAAGTTTTCATAAAACATAGGGACCTGTGATAATTGTGTCATTCATTTTATTACTAATATGTCAAGGAGAGACAGAAAGGGATTAAGAACCTCCTTATCCCATTAGGACCTCAGTAGGATTTCCTCAGTCAGATATACTCATTTGAGATTCTGGTTCTCTCAGTGATTTTGATGCAAAAATCCAAACCTTATAGTATTTTCTCTCAATTAGCTCACATTCTAATGTACTGCAGAGACCGGGGGTGGGGGAGTAGGAGGCAAAATATATAGGTGGTTTCAGCAGTAAGTCAGTTGAAAAACCTCATGGTTTTTAGGGTATAGTGGTGAGGCAAGTGATGATCCATCTTCTTAACACTGATTAAACCATATCTATTTCTGATGGTCATTTTCACTTTCACATTAAATTAAGTTCTAAGTTCCTTTCATTTTTCATTCTTTTAACCACATATTACATAATTATATATGTAGATGCACATGTATTTGTATATGTAAATGTATGTCCATATATATCTCTACTCCTCTATCTCTATCTGTATATCACCTTCTACAACTGTATCTATTTATATTTATACCTATATCTTCCATATACATTTATATTTGCTTACATCTTTTTTTCTATAGCCACATCTATGTGTATATATGTACATTTATATATTTCACTGTTCTCTGTCCAAAGTGGCGTATTTGGCCTCACTCTGCTCAATATTTTTCTTAGTGCTTTGGATGAAGGCAGAGAGGGAATGCCTATTAAATGTGAAGATGACACAAAGCTGTGCAGATTGGCTGCCCAACCAGATAAGAGGATCAGGCTCCCAAAAGATCAGATAGGCTAAAATAATTGGTGGAAGCTAATGAGGTGGCATTTAATAGGGGCGAAATGTAAAAGCTGGCTGGCACTTGCTTAAAAAAAAGTCACTGACCAAGTAAAGGGTGGGGAGAGATTGGTTAGGAAGCAATTCATTTAAAAATGATCTTGGGAACTGAATATGCTGAAAGCTCAGTATGAGTCAGCCATGTGACATGGGAGCCAAAAAAGCTAAGGTGATCTTAGGCTTCAATTAATAGACACTCGGTGTCCAGAATGAGAAACGTGATAGCCCTGCTGTTCTCTGCTCTGTTCAGACCATATCTGGAGTATTGTGTCCAATTCTGGATGCCATATTTTTAGAAGGGACATTGACAAACTGGAATGAATCCAGAAGAAGGAGACCAGAATGACGGGGGAGGAGAGAACTTGGAACCTTACCATTATAGGAAAAGTAGGAATATTTAGCCTAAAGTTGTAAGACAAGACTTGGTGACAGGGAAGTGGGGTGGCATAATAGCCAGCTCCCACTATCTGAAAAGTTTTCACATGGAAGAGATTCATTCTTCTTGTTCCCAGAGGACAGAGCTAGACCCAATGGGAGATGGTAAATAGAATCATACAACATTAGGGAAATTGATTACAACTGCCCTAAAATGAAATGGGATGCATTGGAGGAGAGCCTCTGTCACTTGAGGTTTTATAAAACAGAAGTTGGTTGTTTACTTGTTAAAGCTGTTTTAGAGGCTTTGGGTGGGGTTGGGCTAGATGTCTTCTGAAGTCTCATCTGATTCTGCAGTTCTCTGGTTCAGGGATTTAATGATTGATATCTGTTGGCAATTAAAATGACATTTCCCCCCCCCCCCCATCACGCATGCTATCACTGCCTTTAAGCTTCTCGCATATTCCAACTTTCACTGGTGTGGATACTCCATCACTAGCCCTCTCTGCCTTCATCAACACCTTAATGAGTTTCTGACTGAAAAAAATTCATCATCCAGTGAACCTCTTTTGGTGATAAGGCTCTCCTCCCTTGAATAGGCTGCTCCTCAGATAACAAACAGATGGTCCATGGCCTGGTGAATCTGCACTCCACCATTAGAACCTCTGAGGCCTCAGGGTCACCTCTAGGCCATAATGAGGTAGCAGATAATGATTTAGATAGGATTTTGAGGCTACTCCACAAAACAATCACAAAGAATTTATTTTAAGTGTTACTTTTGAACTGGTTGAGGATTTGGCTAGAAAACCTAATTGAGCTTTTCTGAACATAAGTAGAGGGTAAATATTAACAAAGAGATGGAAGGGATCTTAGAGGTCATCTAGACCAACCCCACTTTACTTGCCCCTTGAAGAAAACAAGACCTAGAGAAGGTAAATACATGCACAGAGAATCAGAGCCAGGAGGTAACTCATAGCCTATGGAGTCCAACCCTCTCGTTTTAGACAAGGGGAAACTGAGGCCAACAGAGGTGAGCTGACTTGCCCATGGCCACACAGACAGTAAATGGAAGAACCAGGATTGAAAGACAGGTACTGTCACTCCAAATTCTGTGCTCCTTCCATTGCATCGTGGTGATTTGTTCAAGGTCACATGGCTAATAAGTGGCAGAGCTCTGATTTAAACAGTATTGCCCCGAGGAAGAGAACAGTGGTTCTAGAGGCTTCCAATCCTACCTCTGATGTGGACCACTTATTGTGACTTTGCATAAGTCATTACAGATGGAGAAACTGGGCCTCACTTACTCCATCTGTAAAATGGAAAGTTGGACAAGATGGCCCCTGAAATCACCATTTTCTGCCCATTGCAACTGAATTTGGCACCTAACTCAAACTAAATAAACAAATAAAAATGAGCAAGCAAACAAATTGGATTTGGAATAATTTTGCCATAATAGAAAGTCCTGAAGTAGGTGACCTTGTTCTTTCACTCTATTTTTTGATTCAGTAAATAATCAATTTATGAAAAAAAATTTCCATGGGCAGACAAAGCATGGTTTCGATGTTAGTTTACCTCTCTGTGTCGGCTTGGGTTAGTTTATCTCTGGCATCATTTTGTGCCAATTGTAATCTTAATTTGA
Source organism: Phascolarctos cinereus (assembly GCF_003287225.1). Taxonomy (NCBI): domain Eukaryota; kingdom Metazoa; phylum Chordata; class Mammalia; order Diprotodontia; family Phascolarctidae; genus Phascolarctos; species Phascolarctos cinereus. Next base: position 58,946,901 of record NW_027556180.1, read on the forward strand.
GAAGTTCAATATTGCCACACATCAATTTCTTACTAGCTGTAGGAACTTAAACAAATCACTTAATCTCTCTGTTCCTCAGTTTACTCATCATTAAAACTAAGAGGTTGGATTCCATATCCTTTAAGGTCCCATTCAGCTTTAAATCTACTATCCTGTGATCTTAAATTATTTCAGAAATTATTTATGAATGTAAGGGTAGGGGCCCAAACCACGCTAGTCGTTTTAGCCTTGCTACCTTAAGTGGTGATATCACATCTTCATCAGTCAAACATAGGCATTAGACTAGTGCCAAAAGTCCTTCCTAGAAGAGCATGAGGTGCAGGTTTGGATAAGCCATAGGCTGGGGAAACTTGGCAACACCCCATGAGTCGTATAATAAATTATCAAGCTAGTTAGAACCAGAGTCATTCCAAAAATTGGAGAGAGCATGACATTCTGGCCACACCCCTTGAGAAGGAATGGCTTCAGGGTGAAGGAAGGACCCCAGCTAGGCATTTGGCTTAGGCCTCATTCCTATCCCTGCCACATTTTACTGGAAGAGAATTGTGCCATATTTGAAGGGTGTAGAGCAGCACTTCTTAAACTGTGGGTCGTGACGCTATATGGGGTCATGTAACTGAATGTGGGGGAAGTCACAAAAATTTTGCCACTCTAAAAGGTTTCTGAATGTGCAACGACCAAAAATTAATTAAAAATCAAACGTGTAATGAATCCAAGGTATTTCTGGCAGTGCTTGCCTGTGTTGCATCCCATGAATTCTGGATCTGAATGCGGTATTCATGATTATAAATTCAAAATATTGATCAACCCTGAAAAATGTTGAAGATGTTCTATGTCCTGCGGTATGAAATATTCTGCCATGATTTAATTCTTTATGTAAAATTAAAGAAGCACATCCATCTCATTACTATGCAAATTTGCTTTGATCTTCAATAAATGGTAAAATTGTATGTATACCAAAGAATTGTTTTAAAATAAATTTCTTTATGATTTATTATAAGGAAATTCAGTAAAATCAGTAAAATGCCTATTTTATATACCTATATGCCTGGGGTCATGCAAACATTTCTCAGGCCAAAAGGGGTTGAGAGTGGAGAAAGTTTAAGAAGCCCTGATCTAGAGGATGTCAGACTTCCATTCTATCAGTGGCATTCCAGGTCAGCTGATGACAGTGTCTACAGCGGAAGTCAAGGACAGACTGAATGTAGATTTATGACTTCACAAGGAGTCTAGCAAAGAAAAAGGCCTAAGAACAGCTTCAGGGGTGGAGTCAAGATGGTGGAGTAAAAGCAGTGACTTGCTTGAGCTGTCCCCCAAACCCCTCCAAATACCTGTAAATAATGGCTCTAAACAAATTCTAGAGCAGCAGAACCGACAAAAAGACAGAATGAAACAAATTTTCAGCCCGAGACAATGTGGAAGGTTGGCAGGAAGGGTCTTTTGTGCCAGGCTGGGAGAGGAGCTCAGTTCAGGGTGAGCTGTGCCAGCAAAAATGTGGCCTCAGTGATACTGGATCAAGCCTCAGGAGACTGAATCACGGGTAGCCGTGGCAGTTTCCAGACTTCTCAACCCACAAATGCCAAAGATAAATTAGAAGGTCAGTAGGAAAGGTCTATCTACCGTGGTGAGAGAGGAGCTCAGTCCATTCCCAGTCTCGGGGTAGCCCCAGGGCAGCAGCTGCTTCTGGGGCTCTTGGTCCACAGATGGAGAGGGGATCAAGTGGCTGACCAGAGGAAGATGGCAGGGATTTCTTTGCTGGCTGGGAACATGAACAAACAACACAAAAAAGTCAGACCCTAGAATCTTACTTTGTTGATGAAGAAGATCACAACATACAACCAGAAGACAACAAAGTCAAAGCTCCTACATCCAAAGCCTCCAAGAAAAATATGAATCAGTTTCAGGCCATGAAAGAGCTCAAAAAGGATTTTGAGAAGCAAATAAGAGGAGTAGAGGAAAAACTGGGAGGAGAAATGAGAGTGATGCAAGGAAATCATGAAACACAAGTCAACAGTCTGCTAAAGGAGACCCCCCCCAAATACTGAAGAAAATAACACCTTAAAAACTAGCCTAACCCAAATGACAAAAGAGGTCCAAAAAGCCAATGAGAAGAGTGCCTTCAGAGGCAGAATTGGCCAAATGGTAAAGGAAGTCCAAAAGCTCACTGAAGAAAATACTTCCTTAAAAATTAGAGTGGAGCAAATGGAAGCTAGTGACTTTATGAAAAATCAAGAAATTGTAAAACAAAACCAGAAGAATGAAAAAATAGAAGACAAAGTAAAATGTCTCATTGGAAAAACAACTGATCTAGGAAATAGATCCAGGAGAGAGAATTTAAAAATTATTGGACTATCTGCAAGCCGTGATCAAAAAAAGAGCCTAGACATCATCTTTCCAGAAATTATCAAGGAAAACTGCTCTGATATTCTAGAACCAGAGGGTAAAATAGAAATTGAAAGTACCCACCAATCACCTCCTGAAAGAGATCTCCAAAGGAAAACTCCTAGGAATATTGTAGCCAAATTCCAGAGTTCCCAAGTCAAGGAGGAAATATTCCAAGCAGTCAGAAGGAAACAATTCAAGTATTGTGGAAACATAATCAGGATAACACAAGATTTAGCAGCTTCTACATTAAAGGATTGTAGAGCTTTTAATATGATATTCTGGAGGTCAAAGAAGATAGGATTACAACCAAGAATCACCTACCCAGCAAAACTGAGCATAATCTTTCAGGGGAAAATTCAGTGAAATAGAGGATTTTCAAGCAATGAAAAGACCAGAGCTGAATAGAAAATTTGACTTTCAAAATCAAGACTCAAGAGAAGTGTGAAAAGGTAAATAAGAAAGAGAAATCATAAGGGACTTATTAAAGTTGAACTGTAACTCATGAGGCCTTTGTCAGTATTAGGGCAGTTGGAGGGGAAAATTATGTACATATAGATAGATAGATAGATAGATAGATAGATAGATAGATAGATAGATAGATAGATAGATAGATAGATGGATAGACGGCAGAGGGTGAGTTGAAGATGAATGGGTGATATCTAAAAATAAAATTAAAGGGTGAAAGAGGATTATATTGGGAAAAGGAGAAAGGGAGAGGTAAAATCTCATATAAAACAGACAAGAAAAAGCTTTTACAGTAGAGAGGAAGTGGGGGAAAGTGAGAGGGAATGAATGAATCTTATTCTCATTGGATTTGGGCTATGGAGGAAATAATGTATACATTCAACTGGGTATGGAAATCTATCTTACCCTACAGGAAAATAGGGGGGAAGGGAATAAGGAGAGGAATGACAGAAGAGAGGGAAGATTTGGGGAGGGGATAATTAGAAGGAAACACTTATGAGAAAGGACAGGGTCAAAAGAGAGAATAGAATAAATGGGGGGGGTCAGGATAGGATGAAAGGAAGTATAATTAGTTTTTCACAACATGACTACTATAGAAGTGTTCTGCATGACTACACATATATAACCTGTATCAAGTTGCTTGCCTTCTCAATGAGGGTGGGTGGGGAGGGAGAAAGGGAGAGAATTTGGAACAAAGTTTTAAAAACAAATGTTAAAAATTATTTGTACATGCAACTGTGAAATAAGATATATAGCCTGCCCTACAGGAAAATAGAAGGGGAAGGGGATAAAAGAAGAGGGTGATGGAAGGGAGGGCAAATTAGAGGAAAGAGTATTCAGAACGCATGCTGTCATGGGGTGGGGAGAGGGGCAAGTTGGGGAGAAAATTTGGAATTCAAAATCTTGTGGAAGTGAATGTTGAAAACTAAAAATAAATATTTAAATAAAAAAAATTACAAAAAGAACAGCTTCAGAACCCCATAAATGGGAGAAAGGAACTTCCAGCAACAAGGGTATGTTATCACTTTGCCACATCTACTCTCTTATGTTTTAGTCAACTTCCTCTTAGGCTCCATATGGACTTGTGGGAGAGGGTGTTATTAACTTTTAGGGGGAATGTTTTATACCAACTGTTTTAACCGTACCACCCTAGTAATTAACCTTTTCTAAAATCTTACTAAGATCTACTTAAAGATGGCTGACTAAATTGATTCTCAAGAGATAATCTTGAGGGCAAGGATACTAGTGGGAGTTTGAGTCGAGAGCATTAGAGAATCAGCCCTGACTCCTCACTTTTAGGGGTAACCCCTAGAACTCTGAGAAGAATATGTATCTTTGTGCAGAGACCTAAGATTTGTCTGTTAGTGGGGGATTTATGAGAAGAGTGATGTAAATTCAAATGCACCTGACTCACAGCAGCAAGGATTTTGTTTTAAGGTTAATAAATTAAACCCAAGAAAACTATGTGGAGGCTGAAAGGGAAGTCTCCTTTTTTGTCATCTCTTTCTTGGAAGTCTAGGTGAACTTTAATGTTCTAGCCTTCCATCACGTGCTCAATTTTTACTGATTTCTTTTCTGTTTTATAAACTGGATTTTTCCTGGAAGCTATCTAAGTAAAAACAGTCCCCTAAAATGGTCACTAGCTTTCATGAAGAATTAATGATTGGATCAGCATTCTACTGACTTGATAATGTAAATGTAGTTAAAATTTAGAACTAGAGGTCAGATTCTAAGTGAGACTGTGTCAGGCACTCAAACTTGATTCAAAACAAACGTTTTTCTCTTTCATTCTTCTCTTTCCATCCCTCTTCTTCTTGATCTCCCCTCTGTCTTTCTTCTTCTCTCATTCTATTTCTCTTTTTCATTCTCTCATTTCCCTTCTCTTTCCTTTTCTCTTTTCCTTTCCTCCTCATCTCCTTTCTCCTTCTTCTGCTCTTCCTCCTACTCTCATTCTCTCTCTTTCTGTCTTCCTTTCTCCCTTGATTTTTCCCTTTCCTTTTCACCATCCCTACTGATTTCTCTCCACATAGAAGAGAAGCCATATTAATGTCACACCTGGAAAAATTACAAAGGAGAATAAAAGAAATCCCCATTAGGTTGCAAGAAAATCCTTCCCCACCTTTACCAAACCCCAGGTCCCTAATGGGATTGGTGTTGCCATTTAGAATTCTAGCAGATGGATTTTGTGAATTGATTAAAGTTGCTGAAGCTGGAGCCAAGGCTAAATTATATCAGAAGGGTTGGAAATCCTTTAGTTACTAAGGTATTGGTGCCTGTGCTCTTGGCAAAGTACATTCACTTTTTCTCTTAGTGGGGAGCAGGTGAGATGGACAGCAGTGAGCCCTTGACTAAGGTCAAGTACCATGGATGTACAAGTAAATATACACATGGCCAGAATGTCAGCTCCAATGGGCTTTCTGGATCTATATTAAGTCAATACAGCATGTACTTTCCTAGTTAAGAGATAACCTGTTAGCACTAGGGATGATGAAGATTAATGGATAAAATTAATACCCATTTAAAAAAATAGACTGGCAGTGGAAATACATTTTAACTTTGTCTATCTGTTTACATAATCTTGAGGCAAAAAGCATTGCAGCTAAGTGTTTATTTTATCGATCATAAAGGAATCATAGTTGAAGACAGAAGTAAGGAATTACTTCCACTCTATTTGAGAACATGAAAATTATTGTAATTAGTTACTTTAGGACTAACTGGCAGTTCTGGTCCACATAGACTTGTTAAGTGGATTGAATGACAGTCACAATCTGGATGGGAAAGCTATCAGGTTGCCATTAATTGGATAGAGGCTGCTCCCCCACACATGGTGACAGAATTATTCCTGAACTGATTCTGACTGGATGAGTGTAAGTGATCAGGTGTGCTTCTTCTGCATGGCAGCATGGTGGGAGAAATTGATCCTTCCATCCTCCGTATGCCTGCCACACCACTATGGAGAAGGATGACTGGCAGCAGAGAGGGCAAGTATTAATAGTCCATTTTACAGGGGAGGCATCTGAAGCTTAATGAGGACAAATAAAGAAACCAAAGTCAAATTGCTAATGAGGAGCCAGTAATTGATCTCAGGGCTCTTGATTCCAAGACCAGAACCACACAATGCTGCCCTGTGTGCATTTGTCCTGTTGTTTCTGCCTTTACAACATCCTTCATAAATATCCCCTTTTCTCCACTTACACAGCCACTGCCCTTATAAATGGCCTTATCACATCATGCCTAGATACTGCAGTAGTCTTCTAGCTCGTCTCCTTGCCTCATCTCTCTTTTCTCCTGTCCATCCTCCACTCAGTTGCCAAAATGATCTTCTTAGATAGCAGGTCTGATCATGTAATCTCCCCACACTCAAAATGCCAGTAACTCCCTGTGACTTCCAGAATGAAATATACAATCCTCTGTTTTTCTTGTAAAATCCTTCACATTGGAAGGCCTTTTTAACTTTCTAGTTCTCTTAAATTTTACTACCTTTGGTATACCCTACAGTCCAATTACACTGGCAGTCTTGATGCTCTTGGGATTCCCAAATCTTAGCACAGAGTCTGATAAATTGTTGTTGTCCAGTCATTTTTCAGTCTTGTCCAACTCTTTGTGACCCCACTTGGGATTGTCTTGGGAAAGATACTAGGGTGGTTTGCCATTTCCTTCTCCAGCTCATTTTTCGATTAAGAAACTGAGGCAAATAGGGTTAAGTGACTTGCCCAGAGTCACATAACTAGAAAGTGTCTGAGATTGGATTTGAATTCAGTAAGAGGAGTCTTCCTAACTGAAGGCCTGACACTGTATCCACTGTACCACCCAGCTGCCCCTGGTAAATAGTAGCAACTCTGTACTAAAGTACATAGTAGTACTTTAGTAGTAAGTAGTAAATAGATTAATAAATTATTGTTTTTGATGATGATGATGATGTCATTTCAGATTTTTCCAGACCCAAAATGAATTATTTCTGTTTCTTAGACTCCTGGAGTTAGAAGAGACTCTCAAAGCCAATTCATGTAAGCCTTGCTTGCTGACTGGGGCTGAGGGAAATGGGCACAGAAATGAAATGTATAGCTCCTTTGGAAAAGAAAATCCACAATTTTCCTAGTAGCATTAGATGTTTCTTCTGAGATACAACCTTTTTAAGGCATAACTCCACGGTCAATTTCACAAGTATAGAATGTGTGGTTAGATAATGGCTTTTATGAAAATGATCTGGAATTTTAGTGGACTGCAAGCTCAATATATCAGGATTGCGAAATGTCAACCAGAAAAAAAAAGCTATTGCTATTATTGGGGACTTCATTACTGGAACCACATGTCCAGATTAAGGAAGGTAGTGGTCCCATAGTACTCTGTTCTGGTGAGACCATGGATAGGGTACTATATTCGTTCCTAGAAGTGACATTTTAGGAACGACATAGACAAAGTGTCCAAAAAGGTGTGACTAAGATATGAGAGTTCAGACTATAAAAAGATTGAGTAGAAGAAATGGCAGAAGACAGGGGAGCTGCCTTTAGGCGAATGGAAGACTGTGATGTGGATTAGACTTGTCCTGTTTGGCCCCAGAAGACAAAACCTGGATGGAAATGGGAGAGATGGATTTAAGCATGATGCAAGGACAAAGTTCCTTGTAGTTATAGCTATCTAAAAGTAAATGAACTTCCATGAGAGGTGATAGGCTGGGTCTCACTAGAGGTCCTTCAAGCAAAAGTTGATAAAGAAGAATATGATAGATTGGGTTCTTATTCAGTCATAGGTTAAATTAGAAGGCCTTGAGGTCCCTTCTAAGACTGACCGCCTGTGATTTTCCAAATCCAATAAACATTTATTAAGCTTCTACTAGGTGCCAGGCACTGTACTAAGTACTGAGGACACAGTTAATAAAAAGACAGTCCCTGCCCTCAAGGCGTTTACAATCTAATAGGAAGAGATAACACAATAAAGGAGGCAGGAAAAGAGGTGGGGGTGGGAAATGGAACACCATTGCTCCATGGAGTTGAAACCAGGAATAGCAGCAGAAACAAAGTGGAATGAGGTAAGAGTTTCTGTCCTCTACAAAGGAAGTCATTGGGAGGAATTTGGTACACCACTCTCTAGCCTTCAAACCAGAGAAGGGGAAGCTGAGGGAGACAGTGTCCATCAAAACTGACCTGGAGCTCCAAACAGGGGAAGGCCCAAACCAGAAGCACTAGAAGTTATGGCTTCACATCTCATTTCAAATCTTTGGGAAGAGCTGAAGTGCCCCATCTGCCTTGATTTCTTCACATGTGCCATATCTATAAAATGTGGTCACAATTTCTGTGCCAGATATATCCATGAGTTTATTATAAAGACTTCAAAGCCCAGATGTTGATGTCCTGAATGCAATTAGAAGAGTATGGAGACTCTCTGGCCTAGTCAACAACCGGAGACAGTGGCACAATCCTTCAAATTGTTCACCCTTCACATGACGAGGAACTGGAAGCTGATAGATGTGATCAAGAGAAAATTCCATGAGGAAATCAGCCTGGATCCTGAAACTGCCTGTTCTGGAATCATCTTGTCCATAGATATGAAAACAATGAGAGGAAGAGATGCATGGATCAAGTTGCATCATACTGTGGAGTGACCTGATGTATGTGGTGCTGTTCTAGCAACTCAGAGTTTCATGCCTGGGAGACATTATTGGGAAGTTACAGTGGGAAACAGTTCTGCTTGGGATGTTGGTCTTTGTAAGAACTCTGTAAAAAGAATTGGAGAGGTTTCACCATCTTCTTCTACTGGATATTGGCTTTTCAGTCTAAGACAAAATAAGTATATTGTTTGCACCATGCCTAGGATGAGCATTCCCTTAACAAGGAAGCTCTACAAAGTGGGGATCTTTTTGGATTATGAGGCAGGAGACATGGCGTTTTATGATGCAGACAGTAGATGCCACATCTATACATTCACTGGCTCCTTTTTAGAGTCTTTCTGTCCTATATTTTCCATTGGCCTCTCCTCCAAGAAGAGAAATATTCTAACATTGAGCCAGTATCAGATGAGGCAGCAGAAACCCCAGCACATGCATGACCATGACACTTGCTTGGACATTTCCTCCAGAAGGGAACCCAAGCCCTGATCCCAATGTATGATCTTTTTTTTTTTCTTGTATTACGTTTTACCTCACATTGGGAGCAGAGAGAAATTTGTCTTATTTTGAAATACTAGGGGTAGGTCAGCATAAGATGTATTGATGGTTCACTGATAACTTAATAATGGAGCCATATTTTGACGTAAAATGAGGAAATTGATTAAAAAAAACACCTGGAAAGACATATATGAACAAATGCATGTTGAAGTAAGCAGAACCAAAAAAAAATTTATACTATAACATCAGAATTATAACATGAACAAAGTTGCAGATTTTAGTAAACATTAAAAATCTCATGAGTAGAACCAGAGTAGTAATTTGTACAATAATAGCAGCCCTGTAAAAAACCAACAACTTTGAAAGCTGTAGGAACTGTAATCTGTCAATGAAACAATAGGAACAATGACTGTCTCTTAATCTCCATTGCCCTCAGTTTCCTCATCTGTTTAAAAAAAAAGGTTGAATTGATTGCCTCTGACATGCCTTTAAGTTCTATGGGTATGTCTCTGCAAAAAGCCATCCCTATTTGAAGTAGCAAAGTTATTCATCAATCACTGACACCATGCTCTGAACTTAAACTCTTAGTCCTGAAATTCCAGATGTGAGTTGCCTTGGTGACATGTACTCACTAGCATTGTTCTTGAAGTTTGTGCCCCGTCTATCCTCATGCACACTCTGTATTTGTAGGAGAGTACACTCCAGGTTTGGGGTGGGCATGGCTAGGGAATGGTTTGTTATTCTTCTTGATATCCATTTGAGTAATTTAAGAACTGAATCTGTCGTCTGCATGTTATTGGGAAGCATATTGGTGGGGGCTCAAAGAGCCTAGCTCCTCAGGCCACTCTTGAGAAACCTGGAAAGTAGCACTAATTATTCTTCTAGGGACTCTACCTGCCACCACATGAGGAACTGGGGCAGTGAGCCCTAGAAAGAATGTTACACTCATATTGTTCCTTTGTTTCTATTTTGTTTACTCTACATCACTTAATAAATTTTCTCACTTAAAAATGAAAAAAAAAAACACTGGAGTTAGCAGAGGGGCGGTGAGTTTAGGAGTGATGAGCTCTTTCTGGGAGAGGCATCTTGTTCTGTGGAGTTGAATTCAGACAGGGCAGCAGAGGCAGAGTGGAGTACTCCTATAGAAAGAAGTATAGAATTCATTGTTGTCTTAAAAACAAAAAGCAAACAAAAGCAAACTAGCAAACAAATTCTGCACAACTTGCACCTGGCCTATGGCTATGCTGATTTGACTGTTTTGACTGAATTGACCAATAGAATAATTTTTTAAAAATTTTGGTCAGCAATTGCATAGTAGGAAAAGTGACACCACCCTCTTCTTTAAGATTGGTTTTGTTTGGTTTTTGTCTAAAGAATGACAGACAAATTTTAACATCTGATAGAAAAATTCCAAAAAATTTTCAGCTTGGCTGACATCTAATATTATTAATACATTCATGATACTGGATTTGGAGTCAGAAAATTTGGATAGGAGCCTGGTCTCTGCCAGTTTTTAGCTTTGTTTTCTTGAAAAGAAAATCACTTTACCTCTCAGTTTTGTCATCTGTAAAAGAAGAAGTTAGGAAGGAAGAAAGGGAGGGAGGGAGGAAGGGAGAAAGGAGGAAGAGAAGAAAGAAAGAAGGAATGGAGGGAGGGAGGAAAGAAGGAAAGAAATGGAGTTAAAATATCAGGAATCTGGCAGGGATGTTGTTAGTAAACAATAAGTAACATTAATAATAAGCATGAGATTGATGTGAACTATTATTCTGATGGTAAACACAGAAGGAAAGAAAAAAAATTGGTAACACAAAGCAATTTTATTACTTCCCTGTTAAATAAATATATATGTATACATGTATATATGATATATTTAAAACAAACTGTACATGTCAGAAGTTCGTGGTTTCTCAACCTAGCCTCTTACTTTTTTCTTAATGTTAACATGACTAGGTTTGTTGTTGGTTATCAAATTCATAATAAAAAAAGAAAGAAAGAAGGAAGGAAGGAAGGAAGGAAGGAAGGAAGGAAGGAAGGAAGGAAGGAAAGAAGGAAGGAACGAAGGAAGGAAGGATGAGCCTGGGAGTCTAGAAGCACTGAATTGTCCATTCTTTGGGAGGAATGGCCCTGGGTGTAGTCTGATTACAAGAGCCAGTGAACAGCAGGTAAGTAGGAATTGTTGCCATGCTGCTAAAGAGGGAGCTTGAATATACCATGGCGAAATGGAAGTTGACTCTTTTGAGTGCATTTGATTCTACCATGGCTGCAAAGTCACATCTGGCATTGGCTTCATTTTTTATCTTTGTGAAAGGAGTTGAAGTAGATGCACTCCTTCTTATCCACCCTTTCAGAGAGCTGGCTTTCACAGCCAACCCCACCCCCTCGTAATTTGTCTGCTTCAGACATTCATTTCCTCTTGTGTACTGAAATAGCTGAAACATATTGATTAATATCAGTCAGTTGGGATTTCTAGATAATTTGAATGATACAGCTTTCCTGGCATTTCCAAAATTCATTTCACAAGTGATTTCCTAGCCCTGTAGTCTTTCATAAGACAACATTTATCCTGTATTATTTTCAAAGAAAACAGAAAAGAAAGATCTCTGGACTTGGAGTCAGAAAGACCTGGGTTCAGATTTGACCCCAAACTCTTATTACATGCCAGCCAATGTTCTAAGCTCTGTGGCTATGAAGAAAAAGAAAATGTAGTTCCTTCCTTCAAGAAGCTTACATTTCAACGTGTGAGATAATATGCACATAATTAGATTTGTTTAAAATACATACAGAAGAATGAAAGATAAGCTTAGAGGAGAAGGCACTAGAGTCTGGGGGAAGGGGTGGTTGTTGAGAAGGTAAGGAATACCCACAAGGGCTTTTTGCTGAAGGTGGGGTTTGAGCAGAGTTTTGAAGGAAGGAAGCCAGAGAAACTGAAAGGCAGGTGAGAGAAAGGAGATTATTTCAGGCACGAGAACAGCCTGGAGGCTGAGATGGAATGGAGGCCTGGAGATGTGAGATGGAGTCTCTTGTGTGAGGATCAACAAATGGGCCTTGCAGGTGATTACATAGAAAAATCCATAATTCTCCCCAAAATAAAGAGAAGTGCCTTATTCTCTTGGCAAATCGGAGCCAGACAGACCATGAGCCAGTAGGGAAACCCTGATGTAAAAGAGCAGGACTCAGGTTTAAGCGCGAAAACCCACCTTTCCAGACCCCCCAGGCAGCAGCAGCAGCTGTCTTGTCCATTTTGATCTGTGTAAACCGACACCTGCTGTCTTTGATCTCTACTGGTGGCCTAGGCTTTTCTTTGGCACTAGGATAAGAGTGCAATTGGAAGCCAGAACTTAATTCTCATGATGTCTTGGGATCAGGAAGCTCCCTGATTTGAGATTGGGTTCTATTCCCAGAGGTAAATGACCTCTTTAGGTGATCTCTTTAATTTCTGAGTCCAAGAAAAGGGAATAGATTTCTCTTTCTCTCTGTTTCTGTCTGCTTCTTTCTCTTTTTTCTCTCTGTTTCTCTCTCCCTATCTCTCTCTTTCTCCCTCAGTTTCCCTCACCTCACTCTCTCTCTCCCCCTCCCAGGCTCCCTCTCTCTGTTTCTCTTTCTTCCTCTCTCATTCTCACATCCTTCCCTTCCTCTCTTCTTCTTTCCCTCCCTTAGCCCACCTCTTTCTATCTGTCTCTTTCTCTTTCTCTATTTCTGTGCCTATCTGTCTCTTGCTCTACCTATTCCCACAAAGGTGATATTATCAAACTTGTTTCTCAGCTGCAAAAGCATCACACCAAGCACAATATTTTCTACCTAGGAGGTACTCAAGACACATTTGGTGGAGATTCCATGAAAGCCCCTACAATTTTAGCAGTGGCCCTCCAATATGTGTCAGTTGATCCAAACCTTAAACTACCACATGTATGTCAAAGTGCTCTTACATGTATTTTCTCATGTTATCCTGATATTAACCTTTGAGGTAGGTTGTAGAAGCATTATTTTTCCAAATGAGGAAACTGAGGCCCAGAATGATCAGGTAACTTGCCCATGGTCATATAGCTAGTGTCAGAGGTGAAATTTGAACCCAGGTCTTCTTTACTCCAATTCCAACTTTCTACCCACTGTATCACACTGCTTAAAGAACACTGGAAGCCCTTTCATCATGATACTAGTGATGGGATTTTAAAATCCACATTGCCTCTGGATTTCCATATTGAACAGTTCTTGAACTACATAGAAAAGCTAGATACATACATACATACATACATACATACATACATACATACATACATATATATACACACATGTATATATATATACACACACATACACACATGCAAATGTGTGTATGTGTATATACACACATAATATATACACATATACATATACACATACATATATATTTGCATTTTGCTTCTAAGTCAGTTCAATGTCACAAAAAGCCAATGGGAGAAAAGAGTTGAAAAAAAGAGGATAAGATCAGTCTTAGATGCTGCAGAGAGGTTGGGGAAAAGGGAGATGAAGAATGAGGAAAGAGCTTTCCATTTGGTTACTAGGGCATCATTGAAGAAAGTCTTTTCAGCGATCTAATGAGAGCTATGTGATGTAGAATGGCCCATGTATGCTCTGGCTCTGGGTCTTCTTGAGCCACCTACAGTATTCTAGTGTCTCATTTGGAATGAACTGGGGGTTCACATCTGTCTGTTATTATCACAGACCCCAAATGCTCATGCTGCTCTGTGGGGACCAGCACTGGAGCCAGAGTACATTCCATCTTAAGACATGAGACACTAATGGAGGGCATTTACCACAGCTCTCACAGTCTGTGGGTTAGCAAACCCTCAAGGGAATCCACACTTGAAGGTCTGAAACATGTTCTCAAACTGTCCAGGCATGCTGAATCCATTCCACTGACTTACTCTGGAGAGTCCAGTCCAAGTCACACCCTGTTCTTTATACATGTGAGCTAATCAATCACATTCTGTCCTTTTCAGTAGCAAATACCCAGAGCCAGGTTCCAGTCCTACCCTCTTCACCAAAGACTAGTATCAGGAGAATGTTCTGAGGGTGATGGGCAGGTAAGGGAGGAGTAGTGGTGGCAATGGGGCCAATTGTTTTGAGTGTTTCCTCCTCAATGTCTACCACTACATTTCTCATTATAGACCTCCCTCCATCTGCTTCCTCCTTCCTGGTCTCTCTGTGACCCTGAGGCATTCAGCCCCAGACGTCATGGCAGATATATAGCCAGGATCATCCTTATAAGGGCCCCAGCCTTATCCAAACCTCACAGATGGCCAACCTGAGGGAGATGATACGGTATTTAAGCTACTGATCCCCAAACTCCCAAACCTTAACTCTGTCAACAAGATGAGACTGTCTACTTCATCCCAGGCAAGGACTCCAACTTGTAGGAACACCATGTGGTCATGGAACAAAGCAGCTGCGCCCACAATATGCTTTGGATCCAAACATGTACGATAGAAAGCCACATGAAGAAGTGGGAGGCTATGTGTCATGAAAAGGTCTCCTTCCAAGATGGACACTTGGACATAGTATTATAGGACCATAGATCTAGGTCTGGAAGGCCCCTAAGAGGTATTTTTGGAGTTGAGGAACCTGAGGAAGATCATACAAGTATTTAGCGACAGAGCTAGGATTCGAACATAGGGGATTTTGGTATCTGAGATAATACCGCAAAACATAACTCGGGGCAGTCTCAGGGCAGAGACAGACTCAGGGCTTCAGTTTTTTGGGGGAGCTCATCAATTTGTAGCAGGACATAGAGACTCCATAGGATACTACAAACCTGCTGTGGAGAAGCTACCTCAACCCCATAGAGGAAGCAGATCATGAGGAAGCTTCCTATTTACACCAACACTAGCACCTAGCAATTCAGAATAGTCAGTTCTTTGTTCACACTGGGCATCGAAGAAGCCATCTATTCTCACCCTTGTCATAAAACTACTGCCCTGAAATTGCTTCACTTGAAGTTCCTTGGGATACTGGGTAGTGGGCCTGACCCATCCGCAGATATCCCAAGGATGCAGGCTGGGATGCTGTTTCAGCACACACCAAAAGGGAGTGTCCATTTGCGCTTCCCCATCTCATGCCCATGCTATCGGCTACTAGCTTCTTTATAGAGCTGTCATGGAACAAAGATAGGTTTCATTGGCATTGCCAGCAGGGCAGGATAAGCTTTCTCTATTTCTTCTTCCTTGGCAGCAACTCCCATTCCTGATTTGATACAGAACACTCAGCTTCCTCTAAGAAAGGCTCTGTGTTCAAAGGAATTAGTGCACAGATGCTCTCTCTCTCCCTCTCTTTTTCTCTCTTCCACACACGGCCTTGCAAGTAAGTCGACATGGTGGCAACTTATGATTCAGAACACATGACTGGCATTTCCTTGTGGGGTCCAAGTAGCTCAAGATAGAAAGCCACTTTATGTGTGGTATTACATTATGCACCGTCAGAAACCCTGACACTGATTTATTATTGTTCCTTACGTATGTTTACACCCTCAGACACGGATACTTAGATTTATTATCTTGTGTGTGGTGGAGTCCAATGACCCTATTTCAAACATTGTATACTCATTAAAAAAAAACAGGAGGAAAAAAATATGGATCCTTGTTGGGTCTTCCCTCTGGGAAATGATAATGGGACTTGACTCATGGGGCAGGGGAAGAAATTAAGAAACACCCTTCCCCCCACAAGTAGTCCCCAACCCAAGTGGGTTAGCTTTTCCATGGCAGGATAGCATAGTTGGGAATAAGTTCTTTGACCTCCATTTGCCCTCTGAATGGTAAAATTAGATTGTGCTTGATCTGTGAAATAAAGATAATAAGTGGTGAAACGCATTTGGAAAGCTGGTGAGTTTTTTTTAAAGTAGTAGCTAATTTTATTCCTGCCATAAATGAATGTAAACAACTATGGGGCTTAAGATCAAAAGTGGTTAATTATGTTTACAACAGGGCTGGTTTTCTAATTTTAACTCTGGGCTATACATTTAGCTTAGAGAGAGAAGCTTCAAATCAAAGAATACGGAAACCCTACTGCAAATCTTCACCACAGGGTTTTTCCCCCCTTCTCTCTCTAGAGTACTGTGTTTCCCATTTATGAACCCTAATACATTAAAAAAAAAAAGTCTTTATTGAACCATGTGTTCAAAACAACTGTTGGTCTGGCAGAATATTCTAGGCCGTGCTAGGCTTAAGGGGTTATAGGGCCTTTTTGTTAACTCTAAGGGGTCAACACAGGATCACTGGAAATAACAGTTCTGAGCATGTCAGGGGGTTATTGAGATATGAGAATGTCTGTAACCCGAGTGTACAGGCCATTGAGTTGGACATTTTGAATGCTTCCATCTCATACTCCCCATGTTTGTATTGGCAGGACAACTGATGTCAACCTCTTGGTTCTGGGACCACTCCATGAGGAAGAAGCCATCTCCCTATACAACTATGATAAAAGAAGTGATGTGGGATATAAGAAGCTTGTGGTGGAAAGGAGGAGCCTAGGGCATTATTTCCTACGTGATGCTGTTCATAAATTCTTTTCTCTGGGTCTCATTTTCTGTCTGTATAGATAAGAAGAATAGATAAGATGGTCTCTGACCAATTCTATAATATTCTATGACCAATACTAAGTGAAGTTTCTCCAGTGTCCCCAGCCATCTTTTTGTTCCTCTTTATAGTACCCCCTCCTCCCTATGTTAAGATTGTAGAACCTTTATTTTTTTTTTCCTCTCTCATTGTCCTTATTATAATCTACTCTCAGGAAAGATGTAGAATCAGCCATCTGCCCCTTAGGAGCATCTCTATTTTAAACCCTAGCTCTTTCTGGGGAATTGATAGTTCTATTCTCTGTTAAAGGGATTTCAAGCATCAGGGAGCAGTAGGTGGGAGAGATTCTTTATTTTGGAAAGACCTAAAAAAATCGCAGTATGTATCATAGATTATAGGATTACAAATCATAGATTTAAAGCTGGAAAGGACCTTAAAGATCATAGAGTACAAACTCTTTATATTCCATATGGGGAAACTTAGGTTCAGATTCTAGCCCTCTGTATCTCTGACTTCTGAGGATCAGAGGTTAACCAACTAGTCAATGTCTGAAGCAGAATTATCAGATCTTCCTGACTCTTAAGTCCAGTGAGCCAATGTGTTATCTTCTACCCATTAGGTATTTTTTTTTTTTTACTCTACCAATGCAGAAAGTCAACCCTATTGGGGAATAAGAAGGGTCTTGGTATATTTCAGTAGATAAGATTAAACACACACACATATACACACACACACACACACACACACACACACACACACACATACACAGAGATAA
Source organism: Phascolarctos cinereus (assembly GCF_003287225.1). NCBI lineage: Eukaryota > Metazoa > Chordata > Mammalia > Diprotodontia > Phascolarctidae > Phascolarctos > Phascolarctos cinereus. Next base: position 58,964,176 of record NW_027556180.1, read on the forward strand.
GTTCTGGGGCAATCCTTAAAGTTTGGACCCGTATGGGAAAAGTCTTGGGTTCCAGTTAGGCACTTCTAGTCTTACACCAGAACATAAATTTCTTATATTTTTTTCCTCTTCAGGGCAGCAGATCGACCAACAAAATATTCTAAAGAATGTCTAGGGAAAGAAAAAAATCTATAGTGGATTTGTGCTTTACGTGCTCATGTAGCTTAACTAACATTGAGATCCAGACCAGGGTTGCATTTGCTGCTCAAGAACTGATCTGAATTCTGGGGATTATACCAGGGGTGCCCAGAGTCTCAGTGTGCATTGGACAAGGGGACACCCTAGGCCAAATGGTCCTGTTCATCCTACCTCTTAATTTAGATTTTATTTTCAAGTTAGTCTCCTCATTTTAAAGGTCTTGAGATCATCATTATAATCATGCTGTATGCTTGTATAATGCTTTAATGTTTACAAAACACTTCTGTATACATAATCAGGTCAGATTTTCACAACAACCCTATGAAGTAAGTGGGTCAGGTATTATTTCCATTTGTGACACAAAGAAATTGCATGATCCAGTGATACTGGCCTCCTGGCTGTTCCACCAATAAGATACTCCCTCTCTCAGCCCTGGGCATTTTCTCTGGCTATCTGCACCCTTCCCCCCATTCCTGGAATGCTCTCCCTCCTCCACACCAACTACTGATCTCTCTGGCTTCCTTTAAAGCCTAACTCAAATCCCACCTTCCACAGAAAACCTTTTTTTCAGCTCCTCTTAATTCCAGTGCCTTCCCTCTCTTTATCATTTCATACTTATTCTGCTCTGTATATGCTTGTTTGCATGTCGTCTCACCCATTAGAGTGTAAGCTTCTTGAGATCAAGGACTGTCTTTTGCCTCTTTTTATATCTCCAGTGCTTAGCACTTTGCCTACCTAGCACATTGTTGTTGTTCAACCTGTCCGGCTCTTTGTGACCACATTTGGGGTTTTCTTGGCAAAGATACGGAGTGGTTGAGTCAAAACAGATCCCCCAAAACTCATGCAGCCCTCTCTTTATTCATTGGAAACTATTGTAAACCCTTACTTAGAGCCTATATACTGGTATTTTGTGCACAACTTTAAAGTTTGTTGATCTAGTTTCCTGGAATTAAAAGTGAGGATATGGAAGGCTAGAGGCAGGCACACTGATAGCAATGAGAAATGACAGTCTGGGGGTAGCTAGGTGACACAGTGGATAGAGCACTGGCCCTGGATTCAGGAGGACCTGAGTTCAAATCCGGCCTCAGACATATAACACGTACTAGCTGTGTGACCCTGGGAGAGTCACTTAACCCCATTGCATAGCCAAAAACAAACAAACAAACAAACAAAAACAAATGATGTCTGGTTGAAAGCAAGGGAAAAACATCTCTAATAATGAGACATGGCAACTCAAAAAGAATAGGGCTATGGACCCACTTACGGTAGGAACAAACAATCCTCTGCACTTTAATAGCCTTTAATTGATGCTCAGAATGAGAGGTTTTAATCATGCCAAGATATATTGTTTAACAAGACAGGGAGTATATAATAGATTTTTAAAGATACCTTTCCAAGTGTCAAATTTAAACAAAATACTTAAATGAGTATACCTTTACCATCTAGAATGACTAATTCCCAGTTTCAGATAACTGAAGTCTTATTGCAATCTTCTATAAAGAATAAATGGTAAAACATGGACAAGACCATCTAGAATGGAAAGGAACAGGTGGATTGATAACTGTTCCCGTGTAGTAAATATACTAATGACATCTTGAATCCATCAGAGCCTTTTGATTTTGGACATATATGTTCAGTGCTAGTGAAAGATCTAGCATTATTCAGGAGTGGTATCTAATGTTGAATGTTTAGTATAAATCTCAGTCTTCCCAAAACATTCATCTCAGGTGTGAGTACATCTTTAATTTAAAGGGCGGATCTTTCATGATTGACTTGGTAAAAGTTCTTCACGCTGAAAGAGGGTCAATTTGTATATGCTCTGGCAATTGTACCTTAGGCTAAGCAAGCAGTGGGCTAGGTTAAATTGGGGGTGATTAGGATTTAGAGATTACACAACCATGCAGGATTGTGACAGAAGAGCAAGGAAGACCTAAAGAGAAGAAAATAGAAAATGACCTAGGATTTAGTGATCTAGTCATCATAAGTGAGAGGGATGTTAAGCATCAGATAGAGACCTGGATGGGTGCATCAAGAATCTGAGAACAGGCAATAGGGAGAGGTCTGAGAGGGCCAGAAATGATCATTAAGGAGGTCAGGCAGTGACCAGACAATAGAGACTAAGATTCAGGGTCTGCTTCAAAGTCCCTGGCAAAACTAAGCTTAACAAGACAGTAATCAGTCCCAGAGAGATGGGTCTACTGAGCAGGAAGTGAGATTCATTCAGGGTTCAGTTACTAGAAATGGGGCACAAGTTAGAGATTAGATCCCAAAGGAACAAAACAGGAACCTAGTTATGGAATGAGAATACAAGGTCAGACAACATTTATTAAGTGCCTACTATGTGTTTGGTACTATATTAAATGATGAGGATAAAAATAAAGGCAAAACCAGTCTTTGCTATCAAGTCTTTGCCACTTTATAATGGTGGAGATAGCATGTATACAACTATGTATTTGTAAGATTTTATATATATATATATATATATATATATATATATATATATATATAAAATATATAATCTATATATGTATAATAGGTATATATAATATACATTTATATCATCTATGTATATATAGATGTATTATATCTCTATATTATATATAGAGAGAACATAGACATATACTTTACATTATAGATTTTAATCTATAAATAGATATAGAAAAGTTTATTTCTCATTTATACTATATATACATAGATGTACATACGTATGTGGATACAGATGTGGATACATATGTGTGTTTGGGTGTAATGGGAGTTTTTAATATAAATATAATTTATATATAACCTTCTTATATATAGCTATAATATATAATACATGTACCTAAACACATGTTTAGTGTAAATGGTAGATCATCTCAGAGGGAGGGCACTGGGGGTTGATGGGGGATGGAATACAGAAGGCTGTTTGCAGAAGGTAGGACCAGAACTGGACAAACAACAAGGGTGACATGTTGCTGAACTGCTTAGTTTCTCAATATTCTCCCTCCCCAGGGAGAGGATCAATCTCAGAGTCTGGGGTGGGGTTGAATTTCTAGACAATAGGTAGAGATTGGGTAGTGGGTATTTGGGAGAGATGCAACCAGGACCCAAAGATGGGTATGGGAGTTCAGGGTCAGGAGTCCGGACCCGGGAAAAATGGCTAAATGTTTTCTATATAAAGTATCGCCATCTATTAAGGCTAGGAGACTATTGGAGGCCATCGTAACCAATCATTGAGCATCGTATTGGATTCATTGTAGACCATTAGCTGTAACCTGTAGACTTTATATTCTATGCTTTCATTTAAAGTCCTGCATGCTTTCCCTACACCCCACAATTGGATTTATCATGAGATGTTACCTTGAAAACAGTTTTTGCCCCCATGCTCAGAGTCACACTTTATACCAGATGGAGAAAAACAAACATAAAATGATGTCATGTGTTTTTGCTGAGTCACTCATTTGGAAGGGCTGGAGAGAAGCTTATGAAACATTTTTATGGACTTTTATTACTATGCTTGTTTGCAAGACTGATAGAATCAGTTGTTGGTAGAAGCAGGGCTTGAAATGAAGGCAAGGCTTGCCCCTTCAGGACCGTTTCTATCAGTTTCTTTAGCTCAAAAGTGGTTGCTGGACTTCTCTCTGTCTGGCCTTAGATGTGAAAGGACCCCTCAGAACTGATTTTGAATCTTACTTCTGCTACCCATGTGCTCTGGGGGCAAATCACGTAACTTCTTAAGCCTAACTCATGAAACTAGGGGTCTGGATGAGATAACCTGGTAGGGCCCTTCTGAGAGCTAGCATTCTCACAGTGTAGTATACCAAGGTTCTAAAGGGGATCATAGGAAAGGCCTGAGCCAATGTGATCAGCCTGAAGCTCCATGATAGTAGCGCAAAGAAAATGGCTCCTTATTCTCTATAGAGAGAATAGAAGACATGAAAAGGAGACATTGAAAGGCAGCTTTGTATAATAAAGGAAGGAAGAAATGAAGGAAGGAGGAAAATAAAAAAAGCAAGGATGAAAAGGAAGGAGGTAGAAAAGAAAGGAGGAAAAGAAGGAAGAAAGTATGAAAGGAAGGAAAGAGTGAAAGAAGGAAGAAAAGAAGGAAAAAAGGAAGGAAGCATTTATTAAGTACCTACTATGTGGCAGTCGTGCTGAGCATTTTTACAAATTTCATCTCATTTGATTATTAAAACTACCCTAGCAAATAGGTATGATAATCCCCCATTTTATAGTCAAGGAAAGTGAGACAGAAAGAGGTTAAGTGACTTAGCCAGGGTCACACAGCCAGTAAGTGTCTGAGGCTGGATTTGAACTCAGGTCTTCTTGACTCCAGGCTTGGTGCTGTAGTAGAGACAGCATTGGACTTAGAGTCAAGAAAACCTGAGTTCAAATAATTCATTAGATATTTATTAGCTGTGTGGCAAGCATTTAACCTCTCTGACTCAGTTTCTTGATAAAAGTCCTTCCACTTCTGAATCTATAGAAGACCTGAGTTCAAATCCTGCTTTAGACATTTATTATCTGTATAACCCCAGTTAAATCGCTTAATCTCTCTGTGTCCCAATTTCCTCATGTATAAAAGGAAGGAATTGGACTCAGGGTCCTCAAAGGTCTTTTCCATCTCCAAACATACGATCCTATGAAATCCCAGGACCACTAAATGCCTGGTGCTTTATTCAAATGTAGCCTCACTCTTACAGTGTTACCAGAATCTCCCTGCACCCAGCTGTTGTTGCATGTCTAGGTATGACACTGTGCTTCATGCCACCACCAACCAAGGGGTGAACATAGCTCAGTGTCTGACATTGGAGCCAGGCAATGGATATGCTCTGGGGCATGGAATGTTGGTGAGCTGAGGAAAAAATGCAAAAAGGAAAAGATACACATGCTACCGGAATTTCATGTATAGAAACAATATATCCATTCATATCCTGAGGGCTGTTTTCAGGACCTAATTCTATGTGAGATCAAATAGTGATCTAGGAATGTCATGGAAGAACATTGATGAAGGCTGGAAATAGTGGTTTTAACCTTTTTTTTCTCCCTGGAACTACGGGTTTATTTGAATTGCTGCACACATATTTCAGAATCGTTTTTGTGTCACTATACCAGGTCTTCTCTGAAAAGTCTGAATATCGTCTTCACATAAAGCATTTATGATGTAAGCATTCTGGCCAGTTATGTAGAGTGACCAACACTCACCAGGCTATTGGAATGCCTAGAATGATCCCAGACATTTATAAAGTACTCGAGTACGTTATCTCATGTAGTCTCTCTCTGATCCAGTAACGTTGGCTTCTTTGCTGTTCCTCACAAAAGACATTCCATTTCCCAACTTGGGCCATTCTCTCTGGCCGTTGCCATGCCTCAAATGCTCTCCCTCCCCATTCTCTCTCCTGACTTCCCTGGCTTCCTATAGGCTCCACTTAAAACCCCACCTTCTGTAGGAAGCCTTTCCTGATTCTTGGTGATTATCTCTTATTTGTCTGATATACATGGTTACATATGGCCCATGTTGTCTCCCTCATTAGACAGCCTATGAGTTCTCTGAAAGCAGAGACTGCCTTTTGCCTTCCTTTGTGTCCGCAGCACTTAGTACAGTGACTGGCCCATAGCAGATGCATCATAAGGGATTGTTGACTTGACTTTAGTATTATAACCTTTAGAGGTAGGTGTAATAGGAATTATTATTTTACACATGAGGAAAATGAGGCTCAGAGTAGTCAAGAGACTTGTCCATGGTCACACAAGCAGTAAGAATGGGAGATGAGACTTAAACTTTTTTTCTCCGGAGTTTTGTTGTATTCTATCCACTATGACTAGGCTGTGCTTCCTGAGATTAGTTTGTGCCTATTTATAGTAAGTTAGGTGTATAATATTAATGCTAAGATTCTCCTTTCTTTTTTAATCAGATCTGTGAATTCCATTAATTTATTTGTTCATTCATTTATTTATTCATTAGCCTTCTATCTCTCTATCTCTGTCTATCATCTATCTATCTATCTATCTATCTATCTATCTATCTATCTATCTATCTATCTGTCTGTCTGTCTATTTATCTATCTATCCTTCTATTCTGTGTGTGTAGAGGGTAAAGGGATAAAAGGATGACTGGATCTGTCTGATTTAGGGTATTCTCAGTGAGGAAACTCCCTCTACCAAAACAGATCAGCACATGTTGCAAAACAGTATTAGTGAGTTGATTTGCCCAGGGCTCACGCAGTGCTTATGTGTCAAAGGTGGCCCTGTATGGTATTAAATATAGATATATGAATATTCAAGGAAAATGAATTAAAACTTGGTCCTTCCTTCTCTTACCCTCCAACCAAGTCATCAAATGAACATCATAGGAAAAGAAAGCGTTACTTCTGGCTTAGTTTACTTAGTTTTTTTTTTTTTTAATATAGGAACATTGCCTTGTATTTACCCTTTGTGGTTAACATGAATATTTGAAAGCAGCTAGCTGGCATAATGGTTAGAATACCGGACTTGGAGTCAGGAAAACCTGATTTTGAATCCCACAGAAGACATGAACTAGCTGTGTCATCCTGGGCAACTCACTTGAACTCAGTCTCATTTTCCTTGTCTGTATAATGGGGATGATAGCAATTATACGAATTAGTTCACAGCATTGTTGTAAGGCTCCAGTAAGGTAACAACATATGGAAAGTGGTTTGCAAGCCTTAAAATGCTAGATAAATGTTAGTAATGATTTTCAAAGCTCTGCTACCAGTCTCTGTGGAGGGTCAGATGCTGTAAAGTTCCTTTCTGGGCTAGCATTCATAGGAGAGTGCCACGGAATTGAGGAAAAGCAGATAGTTTGCATTCACTTGCAAAGGCTTTACGGGAGCAGAGCTGGCTCAACAAGGAGACCTGTTTATGCTCCGTGTCACTCTGTGACTAATGGAGCCCAATGGATACAGCAATGTCAGTTGGGCAGGAGCCCAGTGAATCCAGTGATGGCAACTGGGCAGGAGGAGCCCAACAAATCAAAGCCATTCAGGTACCTTGCTCTTCCACCTTAGCTGATTTGGCAGATTGGCAGAGAGATGACTAACTAACAAGGATTTTAACTATAGGCAGTTTCTATTAATGAATCTTTTGTTATTTTCCCTTTCAGTCACTACAAAATAGGACCCTGTTATATATAGGTCATAAAAAATTACACACACAGACCATTTTGTGCATATACAGACAGTCAGTGACCGGGTGCCAAGGCAGTTGGTGCAGATACAGGCAGAGACTGAAACTGTCCTTCATTTCCAATATTATGCCCTGATACTGCTTTGAGGCTCAGCACCGAGCTTCACAGGCACCCTTTCTCCACTGACCATTTACACTTTGGGGATTCATGTTAGAGCGAGAAGTTAGTGCCAAAATATACACCATTGTTACACTGTAAACTCCAGGGTTAGGTACCCAGGCAACTTCATGGAGTTTTTGGTCTTATTTCCAGGATTCCTCTTTTCAACATCCAGCTAAGGAAGACACATAATTACATACAATTATCCTGTTTCCACAAATACAGCAGCAGTAATGTTGCAAGGTCTCTTTGACCACATTTTTTTTTTTTGTAGAACAAATGTCCTTTAATTCAGAGAAATGATGCAATGACATTGCAGTATGCAAATGTGGCTTCTGCAGATGCTTCAGTGAAACAAAAGAGTTTTAGTCGGGAATAGGGACCTCGTGATATAGGGCTTCAATTTTTCCCAATAAAACATATTATAATAGCTAGCATTTATGCATCACTTTGCAAAGTGTTTTATAAATATTATCTCATTTTATCCTTACAATAACCTTGGGAGGTAAGTAGTATTATTAACCCCATTTTACAGATGAGGAAACTGAGACAGACTTGCCCAGGGTCATACACCTTGTTAGTTATCTGAAGATGGATTTGAACTCAGGTCTTCCTAATTCCATGTTCAATGCTTTATCTACTGTGCCACCTAGGGTGGTGAGATAATATGCTAATAGAAGAGAGTGTGGCTGTTTCTGTTGATAAGAGAATAGGAATAGGTTTGGAACAGCAGCCTTCCATACAATAGACACTTAATACAATCGTAGGATTGTAGGTTTAGAGGTAGAAGGGATCTTAGAGGTTACTGAGTCCAACCCCTTAATTTAAAAATGACTGAAGTGAGGCCCAAGGAGATGAAGTGATTTGCCCCAGGGTCATCCAGCTGGTAAATATCTTAAGTGGGAGTTCAATCAAGGTCTTTCTGATTTCAGATTCAGATCTCTGTCCAATATTGGTTGGTTGATGGATTGTTAAACATTTTCACCTTCATCATCTTATCTGATCATGACAATGGGCAGGACAGGTTTTATTATCATTCCCATTTCATGGTTGGGGAAAAGGTGCAGAGAATTTAAATGGTTTGTGCAAAGCCATATAACTAGTATTCATTTCAATTTAGTTTGCCAAATATCAATGAAGTGCCCACTATGAGCAAGGCACCATTCAGAGGGATCAAGGAAGGCATCATCGAAGAGGTGACAGATGTCACTGGGAGGAAAAACTTTGAAGGAAGGAAATGATTCTGAAGGGCCACAATGAGGAGGGAACATATTCCAGGGATATGGGGATTTACAGAAGCAGCAGATGACCAGTAGACCTCAGGAAACAGCAAATACTCCAGTTGAGAGTGAAGATAGAAAATGGGCAGGTTGGGAGAGTGAATGTGGAGCAGCTGGAGTCAGGAAGATGAGTTCAAATTTGACTGTGTGACCCTGGGTGAGTCACTTAACCCTTTTTGCTTTAGTTTCCTCATCTGTAAAATGAGCTGAAGAAGAAAATGGCAAACCACACCAGTGTTTGACCAATTGAATAACAACAACAAGAACAACACAGGCATGCAGAATGCCTTTTTGCATTTATTTATTCATTAGACACATGTACTTAGTTCTGACTTCTCCTGAAGTAAGTTGTACTGCAGAGCCGACCATCAGAAATGGAGCATGATGCTTAGAGGATCCAAGAATACACCAAGAAGAAGTCCCATTTTTTGCTTGAAACCTTATGACCTCTCTGAGACTTGGATTCCTTATCTATAAAATGCCTGTATTTCTATACATACATACATATACACATATACATATATGTGTGCATGTGTGTGTGTGTGTGTGTGTGTGTGTGTGTTAATGGATGGTCTAATAATTTAACCAAAGCACCAGGATGAATGAGGAAATATTAGCTAACCATACTTTATGAAAGAAGAATGAAAAAATTTTGCATTTGGTCAGCTCTCTGAGTGTCATCTAACAAATGAGGGGAATTGATTAAATGATCTATGATATACCTTCCAGCTCTAAAATCTCTTGATCTTAATTTGGTTCCCAGCAGGTTTAGTTATTAGACCTGGACTGGGAAGAGGGAATTTACCCCCCCCCTTTTCCCCAACCTTGGGTGAAAGGGATTTGAATAATTAAATTACTGAGAGGCAAGAGCTTCCACAAAAGGAAAGAAAAATTCAGAAACCCAAATAATCAACACATGAGGCAATCATTTCTGAACCTTACAAGTTGATTAAGACTGGATCTGTAGGACCATGGCTGAATTGCACCAGAAGTCATGTGAGTCCCACAGGAAAATCTGAATCAACTATCATACTTTTCAAATGGAGTGCTAACTTTCCAAAAGTGAAGATAACACCACATGGAAATATCATTTTCCAGTGAAATAGCATTTGATGAGTCATTGTAGACTACAGGATGACCAGCTCAATGTGGAGACTGTTTGGACAGTCAGTGTTGGACAGTTAGCTACAGAAGTGTCAGTCATCATGGCTAAAAGATAAAGGGTGGGGAGGGGGTGACTAAGATGTGAATAACATGGATGCGGCAAGCATTAGTCACAAGTGTCTGTGGAGATCTCCCTCTTCTGGGGGAGCAATGCATAGCTGGATGGCCCTCCTTTATCTTCACCAAGTAATGTATTTCATTTCAATGCTAAGAGCAAATAGATCCTAACCTGGGATTAATAGTCATTCATATTGCTGTATGGACTTCCTTTATATTGAACTCTGGGAGATTTGTCACACTCTCTGTCCTCCATTTCTCTTCTGTTCCTTAGAGGTTGGAACCTATTCCCCACCTATAAATGGTTTCCACTTACTGCCTGGTCTTGATCTTTTGATGAATGGGATCGCCTTGCTCAAATTCTCTATTTCTTCTGTTCCTGTTCCTTTTGGCTGAGACCTTGGACTTTGAGCATGGCTAGACTTTGCACTCTGGATTCATGACACCTGCACAAACCTTTTCCTCCAAATAACTAATCCTTCCCATTTACTCTCAACTCTTGTCTCTTATGTTAAGCTACCTGCTATTCCTCCTTGGTCTGGTCTGATTCCTAGCCTTGGCCCCTCCTGACCTGAAAAGTCATGCATGCCATTCTCCATGACTCAACACAGACACCATCAAATACAGTGGCATGCTTAGATTGGGGCTGGGGATAGGTTCTTTTGGGGAAAAGAAAAAGGTTTTTTTTGGCACCCATTGACTCACAGCCTACTAGTGGAATCCTCACTAGTAATAAAGATGTAGAGTTAAGAAAAACAAATCAATATATTCAATCAATCAATAAATTGTTTTATTAAGCATCTACTATGTGCAAGAAATGGTGATGGGAACTAGGGAGACAAAGACAAAAATAAGAAAGTATCTGCCCTTTGACAATTAATGTATGAAATTGTGAAACGAAGCAGGCATGCCTGGTTCTTTGGGTATTCACCAGGAAAGCCCGCAAGAACAGCAGGAACTGCAATCACACTTTAATAAAGCACAGAATATACAAAGACAAGGAGAGAAAGGGGCACAGAGGCAAATGATGTGGGATGGTGAAGGGAAGCAGGTAACATGGGGAAGAAGATGGTAAACAGGGAGAGGCAGAGATATCATGTTATCATGTATTAGAATCAGGAGCACCAAGCAGCAGGGGTCTAATGGAGATGGAAGAGAGCTGGGAGGCTGGAGTTTGAGGTCTCATTTTAACAGGGTTTTGTGGGGTTAGTTCATTAACATATCCACATCACCTCAGTTAACAGTAACAATTTAAAGTTAACATGTCCACATCATCTCAAGGTTAATCAGCACCTTCTCAAGTTCCTCTGATCATCTGGAACTATAGTGGTCTGGAATCTCTCTGGGATTTGCCTATCACAGGGCTAGAACCCTGACAAGCCCTGCCTAGATGGCTTCTGATGATTCAGCACATATTACTGGGCTGTAGAGTTTGTTTAATATATGATACAATTTATAAATTATGCTCCTTTGATCTTTAGAACAGTCTGTGCGTGACTTCCAGGTTCCCCTCTGAAGTCTTATTTCCTGCTATTGCCCCTTTATACTGGCTACTCAAAAACTTATTTACTGTACTAACTAGAAGGGTGGAGGGAATTGTTGTCCCTGTCTTTGTCATTGTCTTTGTTCTTGAAGAGGACCATCACATCAGGGTGGTGATGCCAGGACATGCAAGTGAATTGGATTTAGGTGAGGGAGGGCTGTGCAAAGTCAACAGCCACAGGAATTTGGGGAAACCAGAACAAGATACAATTTTAACACATGCCCTCAAGGAGCTTACATTCTAACGCATGACAACTGATCCATAAGTTGTCATTCTACCTAGAACGTGGTTTCTTAACTTAGGGTTCCAATGAGTTTGTTTTTAACATGTTGAAAGCTATATTTTGATACAATGAAGTTCCATTTGCAGTGCTATATGTTTTATTGTATTCCTTTAAAAACATTATTCTGGTAATGGGTCCGTAGGCTTCATCATATGGCCAAAGGGGTGCAGGACCCAAAAATGGTTAGGAATCTTGACCTAGAGGCAGGCAGAAGGCATGGCTTACTGGCAGTTGTCTGAATCAAGGTTGGTCCCTGCATTGATCAAAGTTTTGACATTTTTCCACGTTACTTTTCCTTTACACTGCTGTGGTCATTGTACAAGTTGTTCCAAAGGAATAGTTTTCCCAGGTGAAGCAAAGCAACTTCAAATAGGGCATGCATGGAGTAAATAGTTCCATGGGCAGGAGACCAATTGACAAGGAACTGGGGGCCTGGAGATGAAATCCCTTGATCTTTTGAAGCATTGCAGCAGGAGCAGCCTGGAGTTGAATGGGAAAGCAGAGGATGATCTGAAATGCTATTCACTGGGTTGGACATTGAGATAATTGGGAGAGGATAAGAGGATTTGGGCCACAGTAGTTAAACGGAAATTAGTGTGTCTGATTATGTGGTTACAGTTGTAGAAAGAATTCCTTCTTTAAAGTGACAGTGTTTTCTTTTTGGCTCTTAACTAGGAAACTTTTGCCAGCTTTCTAATTAGCTGGAGGTGGTTTTCACCAGTGGAGCTGCTCAGGACACTGAAGAAATGAAGCCAACATTATCACAGTGCATGAGAAAAGTAGTTGAAAAGCCAAAGGGAAAGCTGATGCCTTGTGCTGTTTATTCAGAGCCTTATCCATGAGATCCATGGCTTACAGAGCAGCCTGGTGAGAGGCAGGGGAGAATGGCTGCCCATCCTTTAGGCGAATGTTTGAAAAACAGCATCTATTCTCTGCCAAACAGTGAGAGAGATTAGGCAAATGGCTAATGTTTCTGTGGAGCCTAGAGTGTTTGTCCTCTTAGGAAAAGGAAGCTTTTCTATCTTTTTGTTTACAAGAGGAGGAAGAAAGAATGAGGGGAAGAAGAAGACTATTATGATAAGGTCAAAAAAAATTCTTGCTTCGCTTTGCAAAAGTCCTTCAATAAATGATGAGGATACAATGTCAAACTACTGAAGTCAAGATTTGACAGAGAAAACACATATTAGAAACTCATTACTTACCCGCAAATTTTTATCAGTGGAAATAATTATTTCGTTGGTGCTTTGCATGATTATTATTTTATTTAATACAAAAACTATTATTTTCTCACACACAGTATTATTTAAACTGACAGAATGCAAGCTCCATGAGGGAAGGAACTCTTTCCTTTTTTGTCTTTGTATACCTAACACAGTACTTGACACAGAATAGATGCTTGATAAATGCTTGATAAATTTAATTCTCGCAACAGTTAGGTGATGTAAGGATTATTATCTTCATGTTATACATGAGGAAATTGAGGCTCCATAAAGTGAGATGACTTGCATAAGACTGTCCAGAGAGTCAAACTCCAACACAGTCCTTTCTCCTCCAAATTAAGAGCACATTTCTAGTGTACTACAGCTGCTTCTCCATAGTATGGGGATGTCACAGAAGCTAAGCCCAAAGGCATGTAGTCTCCAAGTGCCAAAGAAATGTTCAGAGGAGGGGATGCAGCTGCAGGCTACATAGTTTAGTCCCCAAACCTGAAACAGAATAGTTGAGTTGGGTAGCTGGGAAGAAATGCTTACAGTGGATGCCTTCGGTCTTATGGCCTGATCTTTGCCTACTTGGCAGATAGTTAACTCACAAATGGAGACAGTCATTCCTTTTCAGGGGAAAGAAACATTGAAGCTTATAGGCTAGCTGCCCTCTGCAATTTGAATATGGTTCACTTTGGTTTCAGCAGCTAAGCAGTGGAATACCTGATCAGACTTTTTGTCTCTAGGTCAATTTGCTATTGCATTGATGGTTGGAATTCACACTTCATTGTTTGAGGTTTAGAAGTCAACTTAAAACAAGACAGAAGTAGGGAATAATAGCAGCTAGAACCAGACTAGTGATTCTCTCATGGATAGTGAAATGTATTCAGGGAGGTTCAATTAACTTGTTCAAGCTCACACAGAGAGATATTGTCAGAAGTAGGATGCACATTTAGAACCTCAGACTTTGCTCTTTCTCCTTTCAGCCTACCTCCTCCATCCCTTCAGTGTTTTCTCTGACAGTTAGGAAACCTCTGAAATCAAAGGAAGTGCATTGAGTCAAGAAATGCTTTACTGCCAGCAAAATCCTTCCTCCCTACCTTGTTGTTATTGTTGTCGGATAATGTACCAGTATTTTCACTGAAGCTCTCCAGAGTCTCATCCAGGCATGGTTTTTGAAGGCTTTGTGGTTCTAGGTTCTAGAAGGCTTTGTGGGCTCTGTCAAGTCTATCAAAGCTGAAAAGTCATTGATCATGGACCTACGGATGGATTATGTATCTGTCACACGAGGATTAATCTAGACAAATTGAGAAACGCTCCTCATCTTCATATATCAATTACTTCACAGGATTGTTGTGAAGATTAAATGAGATAATATATGCAAAACATATTATATACCTTAAAGTGCTATATGCATGACAGTTATTATTATTATTATTGTCATCATTATTTTTATATTAGATACTACTGCTTATAACTACAGCAAAAAAATCTGAGAAGAAATAATGCAAAAGAGAAAAATAAAACACTCATGCATTTCCTTCCCTAAAATGCAGAAGAGGGAAACGAAGAAGAGTAAAATTAAATGGCAATATATTTCTCTTTCTTTCCTTATCTATTTTTCTTTACAGGATTGAGAAACCCTTCAAATAATTATTTCACTGAGCAATACAAACCAGGCCACCAGAAATGTATTAAGTGCAAGGCATTGTATGAATATAGTCCCACCAACAACCCAAATCTGCTTGACAAGTACTAGCCTAGCTAACTATATCATGGTGATGACTTTTTGACTCTGATATTCCAGAAAAACAAAGAAAAATACAAAAAAGCATCTGACTCTTTTTGGCCTTCTTCTGCTTCTGCAGTGACAGGGCTAGTAGAGTGACAGAAGCAGGTACAGAGGGTGGAAGAATCACATGATGCCATAGCATGTTTATTTGTTTGTTTGTTTTTTTAAACTGACCCTATTCATTGTAAGCAGTGTCAAGCAACCGGCTCCAGTACAAATGTGACCTTAGTTGTACATTAAATGTGAGATCTTGTCTAATGGCACACAAGTAGATGTACTACTACTATGCTATGAATTGAATAATGCCAAGCCTGACTTTTTGATACATGAGAAATCACGATAAAAGAAGGCTGGAATGAAATGGATGGATGGCTTATTGGTTCTTCTTTGAGGGAAAAATAAAGAAGCCAGTGGAATTGGTCTTATTTTGTACACAAAACCCCCCATTTCACTGATGATGACATTTGGTCATCTTGTATTTACTAGGCGCATGATAAGTATTTACAAAAATACCAGCATGAAAATAATTGCAGATTAGATGTCAGTGATCATTGCAGAGGATGAATATGTAGAGAAATTTGAAGAATTAGATAAGATCCTACCAATTAAATAAACATGTACATTGATTCTCATGCACTTTCATACAAAGGCAGACGTAGCTGGTGATAGGGAAGAATATGATAGAAAATATGAGTCAGGAATAAGAAAGGAGAGATAGCTAATATCAGAAACCTTTTAACTGCACAACATGAATATTTTCTTTGAGAAAAGAACTGGGAGATAAGGGAGATGGTAATTACTAAATAATATCACAAAAATGATTATATTTTAACAGATAGAAAATGACTTGCTATGAATATGGTGATCATTACTGAATCAGTTATCTGTGTATAGTCATACCATTGACTTAATAGAGCAAAGGTAAGAGTTAATAGAAGAATAAAAAGCTGAGAGATGCAAAAAAGAACTAACATTGATTATAATAATTTCATACAGACCTTTTAGCCAATATCTCAATTGCTATAATAAGGAAACCAAAAGAACCTAAAAACCACTTTAGCAAACCCTTAATCTACTTGCCAAATGGAAAGATATGGCAAGCTGAGGATGACACCAGTTTAGAAGATAAACTCATTTGTATATTGAGAAAACAGAAGATTATTGACTTATAAAAGAGAGAAATAGTACAAAGCAAGGTTGAATAAAATGTGGTAAGAGGGCCAATCAAGTATAGTCATTTTGAGAGCATCTGAAGATAAAACTGGAAGGAGGATCACAAACACATGCAAGATGTAAAAGATCTGTAAAGATTTTATAACATAATTTATTCACCATCAAGGCCAGTGGAGCCACCATATTTGGACTTTAACAACACAATCATAAATGTGTTTCTTGAGGAAGTGGAAATAGCACTGAAGAAAACAAAGATGGGTAAAGCATCTGAACTAGAAACAATGTGAAGGAAGGGAATATACCAGAGGCATGGGGGTGAAAAAGCATGTAGGATAACAGGATAAGGAACAGAGCTAGAAGAGATATGTAATGTCACCTGGTGCAATATCTCAATTTCACAGATGAGGAAACAGATGCCCAGAAAGGTTAAGTAATTTACCTAAAGTCACATAGCTCACAAGTTCCAGAGCCAGTATTTGAACTCAGATATTCTGACTGCAAGGCCAGCCCTCTTTCCATTGCATTGTACCATCTCCTAAATATTATTACTAAAACAAAGTAACTGAAAGAATATCAGTGACGAATCATCCACGTACTTGCTTTTCGACTCAAAATAAAATTCTGAGGAAAATAATCTGTGTACAGACCAAAGATATCCTTGATGAGGGTTTTAGGTGGGACCCAGCACGATTTCCTAAGTGATCTTTCATAGTAGATCACAGCTTTATCATTATACATTTGATGGAAGACTATAAAGGAGACCATTGACAGTTAAAAACAAAGTAAAATGACCACCATTTGATGCAGTAGGAAAAATAAATGCCACCCTAAAGGTTATCCTCCAATCAAATGTCATGCACACATATGGCAAAAATTATATAAGATTGCTTGAAAGATAAAACAAAGACGATCTTGTTTGATGGTTTTCTGATTACTGATATCAAGTGAGGAATTAAACAGGGAGACATTTGCTTTCTAAAGATAGATACTTGCCACTGAGGAATGCCTTCAGAGAGTCCAAGTGAAGAGGTATTCCCTTAGATAACATGGTCCTCCAGATACTCCTCTTTGCATATAACGTTGAGGTCATTGATTGCATCAAGTTCCAGAACGTTGTCGCACTTCCAAAATGAGGTCCATGACACTCATTTTGTAAATACATATACACACATGCAAAATATATATGTACGTATGTATGTGTGTGCATGTATTGTATGTGTATATGTGCATAATGCAAGTATGAGTTATATATATCTACATACACATGTGTATATGTATGTATGTATGTGCATTTGCATACATGAATGAAGAATATCACAAATGGACAATGAAGTGGGCCCATAATTGAACACAGCGGGAGCTGGAGTGCCTTTGTAAAACTGTTTAGTTCTTTCAATGAATTCAAATTTTGCATTGTAAAACACTGCAGAGCACTGTAGGACCTCAAAAATGAGACATATAATCACTCAAACATATTTGGACTAAATTTTGTTGTTGTTCAGTCATGTCTGACTCTTTGTGACCCCATTTGGATCACATTTTCTTGGCAAAGCTACTGGAGCGGTTTGATATTTCCTTTTCCAGCTGATTTTACAGATGAAGAAATGGGGCAAACAGGGTTAAGGGACTTGCCCAGGGTCACGTAGCTAGTAACTGTCTGAAGCCAGATTTGAACTCAGGTCTTTCTGACTCTTGACCCTAGAGCTCTGGCTACTTAGCCACCTCATTAGACTAACTATTCATACAGAAAAAAAACAAAAACAAAAACAAAAAACCAAGTGGATAAAGGAAGCCTATTGTCAGGACTATGACATTCAGTTACATGGACAACCAATCAACAGAGCTTGTCTTTTAGCCTGTCTGCACATGCACTCACACACACACAAACACACACATTGTAAACGAACAATAGATTTGAACTCTAGCTTTGAACAAGAAGAGAATGAGACAGATTGCTTTTAAGAAACTATTCAGTTGTTTTAATTACTTCAAACTTCTCCCTGAAACAAAGACCCATCATTTTAATACTGAGATTCCACCAGAGATGTTGGGCAGTTGAAAGTCATGGAACACATGGTGCGTAAGAGAAGGTTGCAGCACATTGCAACATGAGAATTATATAGTAGCAGCGTAAAAGATGTTGCCAAAGAAATGTACGATTATAAAAGAGGATAGGCTGGTCACAATGAGAGATCACAGAGAGATGAGCATTAGACAGCTCACATGTATCATTGCAAGAAAGGCCTCCAACATGCTGGGTTTCCTCAAACCCCATCCCAGGGTCAGCTCATGAGAGATCATGGATAAGAGTCACAAAGGATGGGTAGGCATGGATGAGATGCAACCTAGACAGTTGGAAAGAATATTTATCTACTTTGATAAAATGACAAGCTCGCTGGAGTAATGAGGCATGCATTCAATCCAAACCAATCCATTCCAATAAGCATTTATGAAATATGTGCTATGTGCAAGGAAAAGTTCAGGTAGGTGGTGCAATAGATAGAGTACTGGGCTTGCAGTCAGGAAGACTTAATTTAAATCTGGCCTCAGACACTTACTAGCTGTGTGACCCTGGGCAAATCACTCAACCCTATCTGCATAAAACTGGAAAAAGAAATGTAAACCACTCCAGTATCTTTACGAAGAAAACCCCATGGACAGCTGGTCAGTGGGGTCATGAAGAGTCAGATATGACTGAACAACGTTCAAGAAAGGCATTGTGCTAGGCATCAACAATAGAAAGACAAAACACAATAGAGAACCTCTTCTAGAGGAATCAACTTTTGAATGGAGTGGAGTGGGAGAGAATTGCAACCTATACAGAGATAAGCAGAAATATTTGTTCATATAGGGTTTATTGCCAAGTGATGTTGTTTCTGTCTTCACAATCTCTTGCATATGTCCCTTATGCTCCACTTCCACAGTCATTATTTTAGTGTAAGCCCCTATTCCCTCATGTAATAGTCACCTCCTAGGTCTCCCTTGTCTCAACCCTCCCTTGACTCCTTTCTAGCTTCTGTTGAGCTGTCCAAGGGATTTTCTTAAAGCACAGGTCATGTGGTGACCATTTTACCTTCTACTCAAACTCAAGGGACAACTTATAACCTTCAGAATCAAATATAAAATGTTCTGTTTTGCCCCTGGGCTTGACTATACAGTGAAGTAATCTTCTAACTGACCTCTCTTCCTCTGGTCTTTCCCTTCCGAATTCCATTTATAGTATTTCTCACAGAACAGTCTTCCTAAGAAAATGACCTAACCACTGATCAATAACCTCTGGGGCTTCCCAGTTGCTTACCAATTAAAATATAAATTTCTTATGCAGCCATTTGAGACTCTGTAGAATCTGACTTCAGTCTACTTTCCCAAACTTATCCTATGCTACTCTAGTGACTACATGTTTTGGCCAAACTGCACTACTGTTCGCTCTACTATTGCCTTGCCTCTTCCTTCATTTTTCCGGAATGGCATCCCTCCACTTTCCCCTTTCATTGAAATCCTTCCTTTTCTCTAAGGCTCAGTCTTGGTTCTACATCCTCCGTGAAGTCTTCCCTCATCCCTTATCAGCTATCAGTGATCTCTTTTCCTGAATTCCTCTGACCATCTTAATCGGACTTCTCCAGTGTGTATATACTGTTACATGATCTATCATACCTATTTGTGTATTAGTTTTATAACATCCCTTTCTCCAAATGCTAGATTAGAAGCACTTTGAGGGCAGGGACTGTGCCTTATTTCATCTTTATAATCCCAGGACCTGGCATAAAAATATTCATAATAGGAAATTAATAAATATTCACTGAATTTAAAAATCCTACTAATAGAAGTAAATAATATTTTGTTAAACTTAGTAGTTTAGAAAAAAATGGTTTTGTAACATCGCTGACCTTAGGGTAACCAGCGTCCACCAGTTTGCTCTAGTAATCACTGATCTCCCCGACTTAAGGTTCAAAAGTTTGTACCAATTACCAAGTACAACTTGACATCTTGGTTGATGATAAATGTTCCTAATTGGTTTATGTAAGCAACATAGAAGTAAAAGGCTAACTTTTCCCAGTAAAGTAAACAAACACTCTTCTTAGTCAGTATCTAATCTTCTTGGAAAAATGCTTTTGGCTGGTATGTTAATGCTCTCTGCCTGAAGAGTAATTGAGTCCCAGTTTGTGTCTGCCACACCACAAAATGAGTGATTCAGGGCCTGACTTAAACTGAAGATGCAGCATCTTAGAGACATGGTAGGTAGCAACAATAAGTCTATTCCCAGAGAGTCATTCTTCAAAGGGGACATGGTTGTATCTTTTCAAAAGAAAGAAATATTGGCAATGAGCCAAATACAGCAAATCCACATTATTTAGAATGAATCCATTCCTGAGTTTTCTTTTGAACTACAGGAGATAGAATAGTTCCCAGTTCCTGCAGTGGTGGGGTAAAAGAGTCCAGGCCAACTTCTCATTTGAGGCTTTGGATGAAGGGTTTCACTGCTTTCCAAGTAGGACAAATGGTTCACTGAGCTTTACGAGGGAGGAGTCAAGAGTGGTAGATACATATTCTGTTTGTGACATTTAACATCGACATGAAACTAACCAAATTACTTTCCTGGCCTCAGTTTCTTCATCTGTAAAATGAGAGGAGTCTGACTAGACCACTGAAGAACATTCTAGATCTAAATCTATGATCTTTTATGCTTAAATTTTACAAAAAGCCTCCCAAGAAGGGCTGCATCTAATCTCTCTGTTCATGAGGCTTTGGCTGGCATAGTTGCATTCAGTAAGAATTTAGTTTTCATTGTTGTTGTTGTTGTTGTTATTGGTATTTTGACTGGACCTGTGATTTCTCTGGTGTAGGGCATTCCCAGTGAGATAGTTCCTTCCCACGGTACAGATCGGGCAATTGCTTTGCAACTTATAGTCTTAAGAGAGTTGCCTGAAGCAAGTATTACAGTAGTTAAATACCTGTTATTAGCATTATTTGCATAAGCAATTACTGTTTTTGATGAAACACCAATGAGGTGGCATCTGGTTTTTATTAAGTGTCATAAGTACATTATTAATTCATGTTAGAAATTAAAGTTAGGCATTGCCATATTATCAATATTAATGACTAATATCATGAGAGATATCTACTTCGAAGGCCTTTCTACACTACCAGTGACTCCCACACCACATTTTGTGTGTAATAAAGGACAGTGTTTCCGTTAGGCTCTTCCAAGGGTATAACATTACAACCAGTTACGGTAGAATATTAGAACTGGAAGGACCATAGCATCGTCTAGTCCTGGGATGGGGAACCTGTGACCTCAAGGCCACATGTGGCCCTCTAGGTCCTCAGTAGAAAGTGCCTACCTCCCTTATTTTACAGATGAAGTAACTGTGGCCTTAAAAGATCTAATTCCACAATTCTAGTAAGTACAGAAACCCAGTCTTCTTGTAATCCAGTGCCTTTCTTACTGAACTATCCTGCCTTCTATAAGATGGAGGAGGCAGTAATGGTACAGTGGAAAGAAAAGCAGATTTGGAGTTGAAGAAGCTGGCTTCAAATATTGACTTTGCAATTCACTATCTATGTTACCTTGGACAAGTCATTTAACTTATCTGGATCTCAAATTCCTGACTGTAAAATGGGGGTTGGACTGGATGAGCTTTCTCAGCTCTGCCTATAATTATCACCAGAATGGTCCCTCTGGTTTTCATCTGTTACCAGGCTGCTTCTGCGATTATCTAGCCACACTTTTTTTTTCTCACTTTCTTTGCCTGATGTTTTCCTGAGTCTTGGCTCCATATTTCCCGTTGTGTTACAGGAGCTCTGGGAACATTAGTGAGATACTCAGTTTTGTGACTTCTCATTGACTATAGATTTCAGATCATGGTGACCTTTCCTCTTGAAATGTCATTTTCTCAAGTGCTTTTGGCAGGGCTGTTAAAGAAAAGGACAGTTTGGAGAATGACCAGAGAAATTATTTTGTGAATCATTCCCAAATTGATTGTTTGCAGAGTTTGGAAGCTTATCTGTGATAGTTAAGTGGAAGGCCACTCACTTGAATTCCTTGGTCATTAGGGTCGGTGTGAAATTATCTAATAACAATAAGTCACATTTATATGTAGTGCTTTGAAAGTTAGGCTGCAATCTCTTGGATAAGTGCAGAGAGACAACATCTGAAGCCCCAGGAGCAGCATTTTGGTGCCATGTCATTTTTTTTCTTTTCCTCCACAAAAGTTTTCCTCATCATATGGGGTGGAGTTGATCCTTGCTTCTGGAAAGCTGTGCTAAGCTATTATGGGTCTTCCCAAGCTGGAAAGACTTTAAGCACAGACTCATTATGTCTCTGATGCTTGAGGAGCAGCCCTGTTAAGTTCAGACAGCTTCATTGCCGGAGGGTTGAACACAAAGGGATGATATGTTTTGGGCTGTTATAAACTTATCAAGTCCATAAACTCTCTGTGTGTGTGTGTGTGTGTGTGTGTGTGTGTGTGTGTGTGTGTGTGAAGGTGCAAGAATGATTTACCCCTATGGAGTGGGAGGAGGGGAGGACCTCACACTGATAAAATTAAGACATGGTTGCAGTATCAAAAGAAGTCTTTTTTGATACCTTTCATAATTTGAAATTCATTAAAAATTATTAGGTCTTTATAATGTACTTGTATCTTTGATGTTATAGGGATACAGAGAAGGATTCTCCTGTGGCACTCATAGTTCAGTGGGATAAGTACTAAGCTGTTGTGTATAAGCTTGAAGAGAGTGGGGAGTACAGTGGAAAGAACACAGAATTTGGCATCAGAGGACCTGAGTTTGAATCCTATTGCTTCCATTGACAATATGTGTATCCTTGGGAGGATTACTTTTACATTTGGGCCTCAGTTTCCTCTTGTGTAAATTGAAGTGGCCTGATTAAGTAATCTCTAAGGTCCCTACCAGACAGTGCAGTGGTTAGAATGTGAAGTTTGGAGTCAGGAAGACTCATCTTTGTGGGCCCAAATCTAGCCTTAGGTACTTATTAGCTGTGTGACCTTGGGAAAGTTGCTTAATTCAGTTTCCTCATCTGCAAAATGAACTGGAGAAAGAAATGGCAAATCACTCCAGTATTTTTGCCAAGAAAACTCCAAATGGGGTCATCAAGAGTGAGACTTGAGTGATAAATAACTCAGTAACAACAAACATCCATACCATCTCCAATATTATGATGCTAAGATGAATTTAGCTAGGACAGGACCCCAAAGCATAGATAAGGTATAATAGTTTGTGGGCCTTTGCCATACTGACTGTGGATAGATTTTTTAAAAAAGTAATCATGATGAAGGGGAAAGAACAGAGCCATAATTAGCAATTTTTGTACCTGGTATAAGAAGAGCAAAAGGTACCTGGGGCAGGAGGCAAGAAGGCATAACATGGAGACCTGGTCTTCTTTTGATGGGGCATCCAGTTCGGGGAGGAGATCATTTGAGAGGTAGCTACCTCTGAGTTTATCATTTTAAATAATTATTCTTATTAAGTGATAAACGCAAACATTTTTACAATTCAAGAGGACTGCAACTGTTGTCAAGACTCTAAATTTTAGTACTCTTGAGTTGAGCCCTGATCACTCCACCTTGGGAATTACTCTGGGAGAGACAACTGGATTTGTAGTCAAAGGTCTGGTAAGAAGGGTAAGGGAGGGAATAAACATTTATTAATCACTTCCAGGCACTGCACTGAGTGCTTTGCAAATGTTATTTAATTTGAGAAGAATCCTGGATCTACTACTGAACTATCTTTGTGGACTTGGATAAGTCATTTTCCCTCCTATGGGCTTCAGTGGCCTTATCTGTAAAACAAATGAGTTGGGCTAGATGACCTCTGAGGTGTTCCAGTATTGATTATGATTTTTATATGATCTATTTTTCTCCAGAGTTTTTTGTTCATAGATCCTACTATAAATTATAAATTCCACAAAAGCAGAGACCAGACTTTGTTTCTTTTTCTATCTCCCTAGATCTTAGCTGAGTACTTAGCACTGTAGGGATCTAATACATACATAGATGCATGCATACATGCACACGTACATACATATTTCAAAATTACATCGACTATTGGATTCCTATAATTAGGTGGTGGGGCTGCTAGGTGGTGCAGTGGATAGAGCAGCAGCCCTGAAGTCAGGAGGACCTGAGTTCAAATATGGCCTCAGACCAAATACTTGACACTTACAGCTGTGTGACCCTTAACCACCATTGCCAAAAAAAAGGTGGTACATGTCTTACTCCTCATTTTCATTCAGATGGAAATTATGTTTTCACAGGGGAGCCCCTGACCAAAATAAAATAAAACAAACAAAAAAAACCCATAAAGAATTCCAAAGTTCTTGAACTTATCTTTATGTTGGGAGAAAGATATTTTCCCCAATTTCCAAAACAAAATGCCTTCTTCAAAAAAAAGGGTGGGGGAGAAGAAACCTTATAAATTTCTGCTGCTGATTTTGACTGACATGGCATACGCCTCTAATTTTGTGTTGTATTTGGTTTAACCTGATTTAATGGATTTGTTCAGTTTTGGTTATAAGGACTTTTCTTTCCTTGCTGTTAGTTTAGTGGTGATGCCAAGAGCTGAATTATGATGCCCAGTAGGGATTTCATGAGGCTTTGAGTGATCTTTCCTAAGCCATCCTTACCATTTAAGACCAACCCAAATCTGCCATTTGGAATTTATCAGAAAAATATGGTGCTCAATCAGGAAAAAATGCTCTTTGTTTTGCTTCCATCACCTAACTAAAAGTCATCTGGACTTTAAATTCCACCGGCTTCCCATCCAGCTGCTGCTGCCATCCAGGGCTAAGTGTTTTACCATAGAAAAATGAACAAAGTGCATAAAAACAAAATCTTCCAAACTCACAAAAGTACTTTTTTGGGAGGGGTGTGGGGGAAGGGGAAGGAGGGAGAGTCTAATCAGAAAATTCAGTTACAATTAACGTGTAATTAACAGAACTCTTTAAAGTATAAATACAATTTTACACATTTTGAAGCACTTTCAGGAAAGAAAACAAACAATATTCAGTATTTCAAGAGCCAGGGAAATAAACAATTTCTTCTGGATGTCTAGGACAGCCAGAAAAACTCACTTTAGGAATAACAGAGCTGGTTTGTCAAACTATTACATTCATCTTGGTGCATCTCATAGAATTGCAAATGAATCAATGATGCTTTTTTTTTCCACCTGTAGAAAAATAAATTTGCAGACTTGAACAGTGTATGAGCAGGCTAATGTAGGGGGAAAAAATTCTACCTTCTGGTTTTAGAAACCACACATTTCTGGATTTTAAATGTCAGCTGAAGCTGCCAATCAACCACAGTAACACCTTAGCTTATCCAGAGATCAAACAGTCTAACAATCTCAAACTTAAGGGAGTGCAGTCTGCCAGGGAAGTAAAAGACAACCTGACATTAAATTTTAGTCAACTTTATGGGAAAAGTCCTCAGGCACTCATGGCAGATTTATTGATCACAGTTTACATACAGTTCTAATTACCTTTGGATATATTATTTGGACATTTGGGTATTTGGATTTAGATATATTCTTACAGAACAGAAGACTGCATACAGTAAGGCTTCTAATAGGAAAGTTGTTTGTCCTTCGTTCTAGAACAGAACCAATGACATCATGAGGGTAATGTCTTGGATATAAATGTATGCTGAAAGTCAATGATGTAGGTAAAGGAAGAATGATTTTTCCTTTTCCATTTCCATTAGAATTACAATAATTAATGATCAATATGATAATGGAATTTATATCTTGGAAGGACCTTTGGGATCAGTAAGTATAAATGAGATGTTGTTCAGATTTATGATTAGAGATCATCATGGAAATTTTACGTAAGCTGTATTTCCTTCCAAAGCAGAATATTTGTTTTACAAATGAGGAAACTGAGCCTCAGAAAGGAAATAACATGTCCTAGGTCATAAAATAGTATTTGAGCACTGGTTCCACCAGAGCATTTGCCTCTACTTTTTTGATCCCACATCTTCCAATGAAAATGATTTTGTACATATACCCTCACTGTGATTATATTTACTTATTTGTTAATCATGTTTGTGCCACTGTTAATAATTACGTATATCTTAAAACTTGCACAAAAAAAGAAATTTTAAAAGGATGAGATAAAATGAAATAATATTGGGTTTGAGAGTCAATAGGGAGCTCTCGGAGTTTGTCAAGTAGGGGAATGGCATGTTCAGACCTGTGTTTTAGGAAAATCTCTTTGGTAGCCATGGAGGATTGACTAGAAGGGGGAGACATCTGAGGCAGGGAGGCCAAGTAGGAGGCTATTGCAATAGTGCAGAAGAAAGGTGATGAGCCTGAATTAGTGGCTATGTTAGTATCAAGAAGGGGACAGAAACAAGAAATGTTATAGATAGAGAAATGATAAGATTTGTCAATCAATTGGATATGTGGGGTCAAGCAGAGTGAGGAGTCAAAGTTGATGCTGAGGTTTCCAACTGGGAAATTGTAAGGATAGTAAATAAAGCCCTGGATAGTGACAGTAACTGGGAACTTGAGAAGAGAGATTTTTTTGGGGGGGAGGGAGATTTAAAAAAAATGGCTCTATAATAGATAGTGCAACCCATTCATGCTTCCACATCCTTTGTTCTTCCCAAAATGAAAATGGAGTAGTGCTGTACTAAGCCGTCACTGCCTCAGAGCCCAGACTCTTCCCTATGGAGAGGCAACTGCTGAATCTAGGAGGTGATCTGGGGATGAGGGGGTGGGTTTATTGGGTTTCAGGGGGTATAAAGAGGTTTTCCTAATGGCGCCAAACCAGCTGCTGCTGTCAGTACCCTATAGGTTAAACTTCCTTGAGGGGCCAACTGTCAGCTTGGAAGGAGGAGGTAGGGATCTGTTATTTGAAAAAAAAATCATTTATTGAAATTCATTTAAATTTGAAAAACTCAGTTATTTGTAAAACTCCATTATGTAGAATAGCCCAATCATCCAAAATGTCAAGTAAATGAGGTGCTGTTGTGATTTACGATTAGAGATGATCACAAAAATGTTAAGTAAGTTACACTCTCTTTCAAAGCAGGAAATTTAACTTAGATACCAGATATCGGACAGATTTATACTTTGCATGTTAGCTATTCCTGAAAATGACTTCAACTTTCCAAGTCAGATGGAGTTTAAAACTAGGGAATGGCTTCAGAGGTAGTGAGGAAGAAGAGAGCAAGCATTTATTAAGCACTTACTAGGTGCTGTGCTAAGAGCTTTACAAATATTTGAATGCATTCCCTTCAGTTGACACATGAATTTTAGTTCCTTCAGGGCAGGGACCGATTCACTTGTGACTTTATATTGCTAGAACCTATGCTGTAGACATTTAATAAATGCTAGCCGAGTGATCGATTAATGCACAGGGAAGTCTTTAGTTCAACGACAAATGAAGGCTTTATAGAAAGAGCATTAGTGTTTGTCCTAGAATGTTCTCATTTGCAGGAGAGTTATAATGTAAGATGGAGAAAATGTTACCAACTTAGGGCATCAAATGGGATTTGGTTAGAGATGCAAATGAGAATTCTAAATTGCTGCACATTTATTATGGGCCTGTACTGCTCCTGCTTAATCTCCTTGGTAGGATTGTCATCCATGGTCCATTCTTGTGCTGTTGTACCTCATGGCACTGTCCTGAGTCCCTCTTCTCTACACTTTTCCTCTTGATGATTGATCTTGGTGATTTCCTTCTATCAGATCCTATGAGTTCGATTTTATTATCTCTGTTCAAATGGCTCATACTCATATCAATCTCCTAAACTTTAGTCTCATATCACCAACTGCCTGCTGGCTATCTCTACTTGGATGTTCCATAGGCATTTCAAGCTTATTATGTATAAAACAAAACTTAATTTTCCCTCCAAAACTACCTGTCTTCTAATTTCCCTGTTTCTATTGAGTCACCCCTGTTGGCTAATTTGGAATTATCATTTACTGTTCATCTAAACCAATTTATATATTCAATGCCATCCCAATTAAATTGCCAAAAAAATCTATTTTACTGAGTTAGAAAAAATGATGACAAAATTCATTTGGAAGAACAAAAGGTCAAGAATATCAGAGGAACTAATGAAAAAAATGTAAAAGAAGGAGGTTTAGCAGTACAATATTTTAAACTATATTATAAGGCAGTAGTTACCAAAATTATCTGGTACTGTCTAAGAAATAGAAAAGTAGATCACTGGAAGAGAGTAGACATACAATTTACAACAGCAAATGACTGTAGTAACCTTGTGTTTGACAAGTATAAAGACTTTAATTCTTGTGATAAGAATTTATTATTTGGCAAAAATTGTTGGAAAGCAAAAAAGCTGGAAAGCAGTCTGGCAGAAATTGGGCATAAACCAGTATCTTACACCATTTACCAAGATAAGGTCAAAATGGGCACATGAACTAGATATAAAGAGATATATTATGAGAAAATTTGAAGAACATGGAACATATTAGCTGTCAGACTTATGGATAGGTAAATAATCTATGAATAAACAAGAGATAGAGACCAGAGTGAGATATAAAGTGAATAATTTAGATAACATTAAATTAAAAAGGTTTTGTACAAATAAAAAATATACAGCCAAGATGAGAAGGAAAACAGAAAATTGGGAGAAAAATTTTATAGACAGTTTCTCAGATAAAGGTCTCATATCTCAAACATATAAAGAACTTTTTCAAATCTATAAGAATATGAGTCATTCCACAATTGATAAATGGTCAAAGGATATGAACAGGCAGTTTTCCAAAGAAGAAATCAAAATAATTTATAATCATATGAAAAAATGTTCTATGTCATAATTGATTAGAGAAACACAAATTAAGAGCAATCTTGAGATATCATTTTACACTCATCATGTTGGCTAAAAAGATTGAAGGAGAAAGTTAGAGGGGGTATGGAAAAACTGGGACATTAATTCTCTGTTGGTGTAACTGTGAAATGATCCAACCATTTTGTGGAACAATCTGGAATTATGCCCAAAGCATTATTAAACTGACTATACCCTTTGATCCATCAATACCACTACTAGGTCTGTTTCCCAAGATGATTAGGGAAAATGGAAAAGAACCTACATGTTCTAAAATATTTATATCAGCTAGCTTTGTGGTGGCAAAGAACTGGAAATTGCAGTGATGCCTGTCAATTGGGAATGGCTTAACAGGTTGTAGTATATGATTGTGATGGAATACTACTGTGCTATAAGAAATGATGAGCTCATTGATTTTAGAAAAACATGGATAGACTTGCATGAAATAATGAAGAGTGAAATGAGTAGAACCAAGAGAATGTTGTGTATAGTAACAGTAATATTAAAAGCAACTTTGAACAACTATTTTGATTATTTTAATTTTATTAATATTAATATTTAATTTAATTAATATTATTTTTGATTATTATAAATACCCAAATTAACTACAAAGGACCTATGAAGGAAGATGCTATCTGCATCCAGAGAAAGAATGGATAAATAGATGTATAGAATGATTTCATATATATATATATGTATATATGTGCACATACATACATACATATTTGTGTCTAAAGGTAACCATGGGGAGAGGATAGAGAAAAAGAGAAAAAAAAGAAAGTTATATAAATATTGTATTTTTTAAAAGAATAGCAAATTGTACATATTAGATTTGCAGTTTCATGTGTAAAAGTCTTTTTTTCCTACTATATTATAGAAATACTCATTTTATTTCTTCAGTTCAGAATAAAAAAAAAGATTATGAGAGGCAGATGCCAGATACTTTCAGGGTTGCAGATTGGGATGAATCTGCACCAGGGTTTTTTGTGCACGAGGACAGGCAACTCAGGAGCGGCTCTTAAAGAAGAAGGTTTTGGAGAGAGAAGGGCTTAGCTCTTTCCTACCTGCCAATACTTCCACGTTCTCAGGTCACTGAATAGCTGAAAGTGACAGAAATATGCCTTCTCCTTGCAGTAAGGCTCACACTCTACTTGGAAGGGAGATTTTTAATTATATGTGAGATTTTAAAGTTTGGCACCGACAAAATCGGGAGCTCTGCCAAAGCAGACATTCCTCGATAATATTCCCAATGCTTTCACGAAGGCAGAGAAAGAGGCAGCCTGGAAATATCCAAGTGCCAGCAGCCATTCTCTTTGTGAGTCTGCTGAGTCTGGCAAACAAGGTTTCTGGGCGGGCGAAAAATCCGTTCTCCAACAACACCTGCTTAAAATGAAATGTGTGTGTGTGTGTGTGTGTGTGTGTGTGTGTGTGTGTGTGTGTGTGTGTGTGTGTGTGTGTGTGTAAGGCTTCCTTTAAAACCTTGCTCAGTACAGCAATGATTCAAAGGCAGTATGCAGAATGAGAGATTTAGTGCAGAACGTTAGAAACAACAACAACAAATAGGTCAGTTTTCAAAAACAAGTAACAATAGCTAAGGATTATGGAATTATGACCAACCTTAGAATTGTTAACAGTAACACATTACTGTTAAAACTAATTTCCCTGGTGGATGTGTTGGCTTTTCCATATGCTAAAGAGACATACTGCAGTGCAGCCAGAGCTTTGTTATCTTGTGTGGTGCCACTGAATCTCGAAGGTCCTTGGGTAACCCCTTCAGCACCTGAGAAGCAGAGATAGGAGGAGCAGCTAGACAGTGCAGAGTTCTTTCTGTATGACGTCCCTGAAATTGGCAGGAAACGTTCAGGGGCTTGGTGCAAGATCTAATCCTCACCTCGCTACCTCTGACCAGGTGTGTGCTGAATCATTCATTTAAAGCAAATGGCTTCAAATACATGACTGAATGCCTTGGGATTAGAAAGGCTGAGGGATCCTACATTGAGTGCCAAAATTCATGCTAAGAATGTAATAGATGTACATGCTAATGTGGTCAAAAAATTCTTTTTTGTACTGACAAAACCCCTAGGGACGGTCATTCTTAGCCCACTGAAGATCGCCCAGGAAGATAACTGGCCAGATAACTAGAAAGCTTCTACAGCCTTAGGGATTCATAATCCTAGGTTTGCAAATAAGGCTGCTTTATTTTGCAGGAAGATATATGGTGGAAACATTCCCCCTTCCTTTCTTCCCTCCTCTTCCCAGTTATAAACTTAGTCAGGTGTTAAGTCTCTTCTGCAGTGAGCTGTTTCCTCTGCAAGCAATATATTCGATCTCAGTGTAGGATCCGCATTCTGTCACTTTCCCAGGACCCAGGAGACTGACATTTAACTCATGCACATGAACCTTTCCCATTCTGTTTTCCAGGGTAGCAAGAAAAGCATGTCAATATGAGGAGCTAATGTTCTCAGCTCCCTTTTTCTCCACAATAATTTCTAATGATACCACTGTTGGCAGGAAATGCTAGTCTTGGCATTAGATTTTTGTCAGAGGGGCCAGAGAGGATATACATCAGAAAGAAATGTAGAAGAGAGTGTGTGTGTGTGTGTGTGTGTGTGTGAGAGAGAGAGAGAGAGAGAGAGAGAGAGAGAGAGAGAGAGAGAGAGAGAGAGAGAGAGAGAGAGTGAGAGAGAGACAGAGACAGAGACAGAAACAGAGACAGGCAGAGGCAGAGACAGAGACAGAGACAGAGAGAGAGGTGGGGGCAGGGGGAGGTGGTCATTGATTTGCATGGCCAACTCATATATTGTTCCCAATGGAGTTGCTGAAAATTGCTGGTCTGATGGGAAATAGAATTCCATCTATGTCCTGACAGGTAGGATGCAGTATTAAGGAGCTAGATGATGCACATAAGCCTAAGTGTATACTTTTTAATAAGATGGTTAAGCAGGTATGCTCCTGTTGAAAAGATAAGAGCAAATATTGATGTCTCAACCTTCTAACTACCTCAATTGTAAGTGTTACAAAATTTGGATTAGTTAATATTTGAGTCAATTTCCCAAAGCAGCTTTGATTCATGAATTTCATGAATAATATGTAACACATGACAGAAATGGCAGTGGTGGGGTGAATCTCAAAATTAACTGGCACATATTTTGCATGGACACCAAGCAATAAAGTATCCAATGGGTTCACTTCACATTATGTGATAAATAAGCCACTGAATAGTCAAAGACTTTTTAATCAAATCATATTTCATTTTTATTAGGAGCATTTTGAGTCACTGAAGTCCTACCAGGATGACTCACTGATGTTTGAAGGTACCCTGATTTCTTGAAAGGTATGTCAGCTGAGGGCAAAATCTGGCAAACAGGAGAGGCTTTGATTATGGAGCTGGGGCTCAAAGCCTAGTTAAAATCAGGGGGCAGGCTGGGATAATAGAATTGATCCCAAAGTCACAAAGACAGCAAATAGCAAAATTGGATTTTGAAACCAGGTCCTCTGACTTCAAAGACTGTTTTTTTTTTCACTGTAACACAAAATCATCAGTGAAGCAGGACACAGGGCATCTTAGTAATAAGAGGAAGATCTCTGTGTTAGGCACTTTGCCACCTAGCATAGCTTGACAATCTCATTAACTTAATGCTAGTGAGACACAGAATGTTAAAGAAGAGACGTTCAGTAGCATAGGTAATTATAATAATGCCAGTTCAACCCCCTTTTGTGGGAGACCTTGAGAGAAAACCAGACTCTGTAGGGAAACAAATCAGGCTATTGTGGGGAAAGGACCTTATGTAATACCCATCTAAGTCTACATTTTCCAGGCAAGGAAAGAAAGGGTCAGAGAAGGGTTGGTGATTTGGTACATCAAGAGAAGGCTGTCCATCCAGTAATGAACGCTTTTGGTCACAGTAATGAATGCAGACCATCTAATAACATTTGTTATCTAAGTTAACAGAGGGACTGATCGTTCTGAATGAAATATGAGTCACTTGAAATACTGAAGTGCAGAGAGCTGAAATCAAAGGGATTCTAGCACCCCTAGCCATTTCCAAGCTCTTTAAAATTGTTTGAGTGTATACATCACCTGTTTTTGGTTATTGCTCTGAGCCTCTATTTTTTCTTTTCTGAATCTTTCCTCTATGACCACGACATGCATAGTAGTACTGAAAAAGGAGAATGTCATTTAAAAATTGATGGCAGATAGCAAGAAAACAGTTTAAGAGTAGTCATTTCAAACGCCGATGGCTCAAAGTACCTTCTTTCAATCCCTAGAGATAGGAGGATGCAAGGCCAGCCTAACCCTGGCTTCAAGGTTACAAGTTTGGCACCCAGTCTAGGAAGGTAGAAGATGAAGGTTTAATAACTTGTATATTCGATGATCAGGAAAGGCACTGTGTCTCATTGTCTTGGTTAGCATTGTCTTGCTGCTGAAGGAGTTAGTTCTCAAGATTATAATGTGCTGCTCCCCAGCTTAAAATGGGCCATTTTTTTCAGGGCCCAACTGCATCTGAGTCAAGAGCCTATCATTGTCAGGAACAATGAAACCTCAGTGGACTGCCAGATGGCTGTTGCATGGATGCCCATGAGTTCAACACTGACAGGAGGAGAGGAAATGCCATCATATCTGAAAATCCTAGGGTTACAGTATGGCACAGGGGAAAATCCCCTGGCTCAAAGGCCATTTCTTCCCTTAAACCCTCATTCTCTGTTTCTTCTTCTTAGCTTCCCTAGAGTTGCCTCCAGAAACTTTGAGGTCAGAGATTTCATTATAAGGAAATCAGACCACCTCTTGTGGCAGGTGATTCAGGATCTTGTCCTCAGTGAGTTAGTCCCTCTGGTCCCAGAATATAATAATAATTTTTGTTAACATTTATATAGATCTGTAAGGTTTACAAAGCATTTTACAATTAATATCTCATTTGACTCTCAGAATAACCCTTACACTTTGTGTTATTATTACCCCTGTTTTATAGATGAGGAAACTGCGGCAGGTTAAATGGCTTTCCCAGGGTCTCAAAGCCAGTCAGTGCCTGCGGCTGCATTTAAATTCAGGCCTTATGTTCCTGATTCTAGATTTTGAACTATATCCACTACAACACTTGTTGGCATCATGAGAGTGTGGTGTTTTGGGGGAGAGGAAGGAGTTCCACTGCATTCTAATGGATCCGTTAGTGAATGACTCATACATCTTGTTATTAGCGTCACCATCAATCCTCCTCTTTAACACTTTCAGAGACATTTACCACTCTTGTGATGACAGGAAAAGGGACCTGATCTATGGTGAAACTCCGGTTACAAATGTCTCCCAATGCAGGTTGGCACCTTCTCTGTAGT
The DNA here is from genome assembly GCF_003287225.1 of Phascolarctos cinereus. Lineage (NCBI taxonomy): Eukaryota > Metazoa > Chordata > Mammalia > Diprotodontia > Phascolarctidae > Phascolarctos > Phascolarctos cinereus. Next base: position 58,998,272 of record NW_027556180.1, read on the forward strand.
TTGTAGTCATAGAGAATAGAATTAGAGAGTACCTAGGTTGCCCAGGGTCACACAGTCAGTCTGCCTTTTTGGTGGAGGTGAAAGCTGCAAAATCAACGCTTTCCTTCCTTTTTCCTGCTTTTGAGGCTAGCTCTCTCTCTCTTGCCACAGAGAGCCCTTTGGTAATAAGCAGCTATGAACATTAGCACATAATCACTGTATTGACAGAGAAGGGAGGCCTTAAATAAATGCATGACTCCCTTTTCTAGGCCTTGTTTTAGGTTCATATGCAGGTGTGTGTTTGTGGGGAAACAAAGCATATTTGTGTCTTTTAGCCTAGTAACTTGGAAAACAATGAGGAGAAAAATGGGGGAGGGTGTCATCATGTGTGGATTTCTCAACTAGAAATTCATAAGAACATAAGGGAATATAGATTCTTAGGAATACAGATCAGAGAGACAGAAAAAGAAAATTCTTTTCTTTGCCTGTTTACTCGTATGAGGATTTATTCATTTTTGTTTCAATTTGCCTCTTCAGGATAAAGACTCCCCCCAACCCTTTATATTTCTTACCTTGCATAAAAGCCCAGACTATATTTTGAAGTACTGTATTAGTATGATATTCATTTGATACCAGTGACCTTACCAAACCTAGAAAGTATCATAATCATTGCCTGCTAATATGAAAAAAAGCCCTGACTTTTGAGTCAGAGGAATTAGGTTCATAACCTCAGAACCTGCTTCCTCTGTAATCTTAAAGGTATCATTTAACTTCTCTGGTCCTCAGTTTCTTCCTCTTTAAAATGAGAGGCTTGTATTGTCTGATTGCTAGAATCTTTTCAGGTCTAAGTGTTACATAGTAAATTCTATTTAATCGCATAAGTAATTCTCTTTGCATGGTCTCCCACCATAGGGCATTAAACTAGCATTATTATAATTACCTGTGCTATTGAATGTCTCTTCTTTACCATTCTGGAAATGTGTCCCACTAACATTAAGTTAATGAGATTGCTAAGCTACGCTAGGACATGCATCGTGGCAAAGTGCCTGATCCAGACATCTTCCTCTTATTATCAAGCTACCTTGATGATTTTATGTTACAGTAGACAGAGCACTGACTTGGGAGTCACAGGATCTGGTTTCAAAATCTGATTCTATCATTAGCTGCCTTTGTGACCTCAGACAAGTCCCTTACTCTGGGCCTTAGTTTCCTCATCTGTAAAATGAACCATAGATGGCTTCTATGGTTCTTTCTCCTTCTAGGTTTCTGATTCTATGATTTGCCACACTTAACTACCATCATCACCAACCAGTTCAGACTTTCATTTATATTTTGAGATTCATATTGCATCTTTTAATTTGCAATGTATCTTTTATATATACATTTATAATGGATTATTTTTATTTTGAAATTTGTAGTTTAACTTTTACATTTAAGATGTATAATCTATCTTTGTTCAGAGCCACATCAATTTCTTCTTAACCTTCAGATTTCAGTGACTCATTGGAAGATAGTTCTCACTTTCTTTGTCATAATGAGATGGTGTAAAGTACATAAGAGTCCCCAAGAAAAATAAAAAAAGAAAACCCAGCTTTCTAACATATCTTCTCTTTTGTCCTATCTAAATATGGAAGGGGTAGGGAATTCAATTGGATACTCTACTCATGGGCCTTCATCATAAACTTCAGTGGTTGCAGAAGTTAAAATATGCTCCTTTCCAGAAAGGCACAATTCACCTGGTGTGTCAACACTAGCACCTCTGGAGCAGAGAGGAAGAAGACATAGCATATGGCACAGAGCAAGATGGAGTGGTAAGCAGCTCCATTTTCTGTTCATTTTTTGCTGCATTCATCATGGCGCTCCATCTCCTGATGGCCTCATGCCTGTGTTTCCCAGGGGCATGTTTATTGTGGGTAGACATATAGCTCAATTTCTCCCTTCACAGAAGAGTCAATAAAAATCCATCTCATACATATTTTTACCTTTGCCTCACCATTTCCTAAAAGGTTTGGAGTATGACTCTGCATAATATACAAACTTATTTTTATTCTCAAAATAGCTGTTATTTTTTGCTCCAAAAGAAAAACATACAATCAACTATTCTCCTTTCCTGTCCCAGTCTTTTCAGCTCCTGTGATATTAATTTTGACAAGTGTCTAGGAGGATATTCATGAAGAAGCAACCGACAGCAGCTTCCTTGGATGGAGAGAGAAAATGTCTCTTCTAAAGGAGTGACCACCATATCCTCATCATGTCCTGTGGCTCCTGAATTAGGTAGGAAAAAAAAATCTGCTGTATCATGAGTGATTACCTCACTCCTGAGCTGTACTGGGTCTGCCTCTGAATCTCATTCACTGGATCACTGGTGATGAGTGGAAGATAAAGATGTAATATTTATTGTTTCTGCCAGGGAGTGTTTTTTTTTCTCACTGCTCCTGTCAACATTTTTGGGCTGGTTAGTTCGTTCAGATCTTTTCCCAAGCCTGGGTATTACAAAGCATGACCCAACAAAGGAAATAAAGGAAATGTTGCAAATTGCTATAGATTTTCTGGGGAAATAAGCTTTCATTTTCTTTTTTTTCCCCATACTGCCTAGGGGCTGCCAAGTCAGATACTGAAGTTTCCTTCAGATGTAAGAAAGAGAGCAGTGCCTTTATTTTCGCATGTGGATTTTGTTGTGGTTGCCATCCTCATCGTTGTTGTTATTATTTTTGTTGTTTTTGAGTAGATCATTGACGTGGTTGGAGTGGTAGTAACAGATTATGATAGTCACTTGACCTCCCCCACAAGGAAGGGCACAGTGGCCATGTGATTGGGATTCTTCTCTGACATACTTCATTTCTTTTTAGATTTTTCGACTATTAAGGTCATCATTGAGCCTCTATAAAAAGATTTATGCCAAAGGAGGCTTTCCTCATTTTTATAGACTGGGGATGCCTGGCAGTTGATCCTACATGATAGATTCATCGTGGATTCAAAATAAGAGGGAAAAATCTTTTTGCTTTTCTTTTCAATGATCTAACCAGGCATCTGCTAAGAGCTCCCGAGGGCATGTTTCATACAGGCCTGGGAGTGACTGCCTGTTTAGCCAAGAGCCTGCTCCTCTCTGAATCTGTAACAGAGCTAATATGCATCAAGACTTAATAAATCTGTGAGCTGGTGAATATATATCATGGAGCAATTGGGGACCAGCTGTTCTCTGCTGCTACAGAAAGCAGACAGAAGGGATGAGCTCTACAGCAAGACTGATTTAGGCTAGATGTAAGGAAGTACTGAAGTAGAAAGTAGGCAGCTAGATGGCTTAGTGGATAAAGTGTGGGGTCTGGAGTTAAGAAGACATGGGTTCAAATGTAGCCTTAGACGTTCACTAGCCTTGTGACCTTAGTCAAGGCACTTAATTTCCATTTGCCTTAATCCACTGGAGAAGTAAGTGGCAAACTGCTCCAGTGTCTTTGCCAAGAAAACCTCATATGAAGTCATAAAGAGCCAGACACAACTGAACAAAAACTGAGTTTTATGAGTTATTAGAATGAGTTCTCCAGGATGACCCTGAGACTCTCCCTCAGGGCTGCTAAGACCATTGAGTATTTTTAATTAACCAATCAACAAATATTTATGAAACACCTACTATGTACACTGAGCACATACTGAATGAAATAATGCCTCCCTCAAGGAATTTGCATTCTGTCAGGGGAAACAATATGTACACATATAAGGGGCAGCCAAGTGTCATAGTGAATAGAGCGCTGGGCCTGGAGTCAGAAGACCTTATTTCAAATCTCTCCTGGGATATGTCCTAGCTGTGTGACCCTGGGTAAGTCACTTAATTCTGTTTGCCTCAGTTTCCTCATCTGTAAAATGAGCTGGAGAAGGAAATATCAAATGGTTTTAGTACTTTTGCCAAGAAAACCCCAAATGGGGGTCACAGTTGAACACAATTAAACAACAACAGCAAATACAAAATACAACTGAGATAATTTGGGGCAGGGGAAGGGAGTTAGCACTTGCAGATGGATGAAGAAAGACTTCATGTTGAAGATGGGGTTGAACTGAGTGTTGAAGAAAGTGAAAGACTGAAAGATGCTATTTGCACCCAGAGAAAGAACTGAAGAATAGAAGTTTGTATAGAATAATTTTATGTATATCTTTGTGTGCATATATGTATGTGAATATGTGCATGCACACACACACACACACACACACACACACACACACACACACACATATATATATATGCACATTCATCCATCCAGGTGTGTATGCTTGTGTGTGTGTGTGTATTTGTGTCTAATGGAAGCCATCTTTGGGGTGGGTGGGAGGGAAGGAAAAAAGAAAAAAATACTTGATAACTTTATTATATATTTAAAAGGAATAGCAAGTTGTACTTAATCAATTCATAGTTTCCTGTGCAATCATATTTTCTGTTATACTGTGTTAAGGAAATGTATGTTTTATTCCATAAATTAAAAAATAAAGTAAATAAATGTGAAAACCAATTGTATGAGGTGATAGAACATTCCAGGCATGGGGCACAGTGGCTGCAAAGGTATGGAGTTGGGAGAAGGAGCCATAGATGAGGAATAGCCAGAGGGTCAGTTTGGCCAGATTGTGGAGTATAGGAAGGAGAATGATGCAGAATAAACCTGGAAAGGTTGGTTGCAGCCAGGTTGTAAAGGGCTTGAAAAATCAAACAGAGGAGGTCATCTTTTATCCTAGAGATAATAGGAAGTCATTGAAGCTTACTAAGCAGGCAAGTGAAATAGTCCAATCTATGCCTAAGGACTATGTCTCTTTGCCAGCCATGTGGAGAATGGCTTAAAATGGAGATAGATGAGGAATATAATTTGGAGTCCACTGCAATGGTCCAACGCGGCAAAGATGAGGGCTTAGACAAGGATTGCGGCTGCTATGTGAGTAGTGATAAGCGGATGCCTATAAGATATGTAATGGAGGGAGAAATAGAAGAATTTGGCAACCAATGGATATGAGTGGAGAAGGATGGTGAGGAGTCAAGGATCATACTGAAATAGGAAACGTGCAACATACTATGTCCAAGATCAGATAGAGTTTATATGGCACACCAAGGTCTGCAAAGTGCTTTACATAGGTTATCTCATTTGTTTAGAGTTGCTAGGTGGGTCTATTATAACTAAGATGCATTACTTTGTTATTGGGAGGCTGATTCTTAAGGAATAAAATAGAGAATAAGGAATAGACCTGTGATTTCATTGGTAAAGGGTACTGCCCAGTGAGGGAACTCACACAACTAATGTAAGCTGGCACCTTCTTTTTCCATTTATAGCCTTCAAGTGTTGCCCAGAGCAGTGAGAGGTTAACTTGGACAGGGTTCCCACTGGCATGTTTCACGAGTTGGAGAAGAACCCAGGTCTTCCTGGTTCTGAGGTAGACTCCAAATTCCCCATATCATTATTTTGGTGGGGTGCAGGGAGGGCACTTCCATTTCTGATAGAAAATAAGGAGAAAATGACTACTTGTTTAAAGTCATTGAACTTAAAATGTACCTTGCTCATTTAATTTCAATTGAACTCATTTCAATAAACACTTATTAAGTGCCTATTATATTTAAGCAATAGGCTGGGAGCTCAAAATACAAAGGTCAAAAGAAATGAGACAGTTGTTCCCCTTGAGGAGCCTGAATTCCTCTGTTCAAACACTCCTCCCTCTCTCCCTATGCTAGTACATGCAAATTTCGAATGCCTTAACTTGGTCGGTGGTAAATAAGCAGATAGAACATTTATTAAGTGCTTACTATGTGCCAGGTGCAGAGGTACAAATATATGGAAGTGAATTGTCTCTACCTTCAAGAAACTTACATTTTAATGGAAGAAGATGACATGAAGTGGTCCTAGGAAGTGGGGAGAGTAAGAAGGATATTCTAGTGGGGCAAGATACCATTGGAGGAGGAGGAGGAGGAGGAGAAAGAGAAAGAGGAGAAACAGGAGGAAGAAGAGGAGGAGAAAGAGGGAGAGGAGAAATCCCAAGAGTCAAGTTATAAGTGAAGTAAAACATGGCCAGAGCTCCTTCTGAAACGAAAAGAAAACCCAACTGTCAATCATATGCACCACAATGGCAGCTTTTAGAGGCAACACGGTATTATGGTAATAAATCTGGACTTGTAAACAGGGAGACCTGCCTGGGTTTTTCTCTTAGATCTGACACACCCAAGCTGTGTGTGACCATGACAAAATCACTTAAAAGACAGAATATTATAGTGGAAGAGTCTACTGGCTCTGTAGTTAAAGCATTTGGGCCTCTGACACTTATTTACTGCCTGTATGACCCTGGGCAGTGTCTTGCCCATGGTAGATACTCAATAAATTTGTAGTGAATTGAGAATTAATGGCCCACTTAGTCACTATATTGGAAAACCACTGTTTGACAATGGGGATCTTTACTTCTTCATGTGAATTTTTCTTTCATTTTTCTATGCCACCTGTTCTTTATGCTGATGTCTTGATAGATGTTTCAGATTTTCCTGACCTTCTTCTAAATTATAAGGTGACATGTACAATGAAATATTTATAGCAGCATTTTTTGTAATGGCAAAGAAGTGGAAATAACGTATCTGCTTTATTATCCACACCAACTGTGGCATGTCTAAACAAACTGGTACACAAATGCAATTGAATATTACTGGGTTGTAAGAAATAATGGATTTGATGAATAGTGAGACGCATGGATTTTATGGACAGACACAGTGAAGTCAGCAGAAAGCTATTCACAATGCCCACAACAATGTAAATGGAGAGAAAAATATAACAATAGAAACTGAATGTGGTGAAATTATAGCCGAACTTGACCCCAAAGAAGAGATATGAGAAGATAATTAACTTTCCTCCTTTCTTTGCAGAAGTAGAGCACGATGGGTGTACCACTTAGCATGCTATATTTTCTTCTTTGTTACATAGAAGACTGTCTGGGAGGGTGGAGAGAAAGGAAGAGAGGGCACACAAGGGGACTATGAGGAGAAACAATATCAATAACATTTATTTTAAAGATTAAATTTTAGGGTAAAAATGTAATAGGGAGGGTTTCATAACATTTCCAGATGGAAGGTACTGCAAATTTCTTCATGTAATGAATGGAAAGCCTTTGGAACTTCTGTGGTCAATGTATCCTTAGGGTAAAGACAAGGAATTAATGTATCAGTGTGGGACCCCAACAAACCAACAGCAAATGTTGAGAGCTATTGAACAGCAAGATTTGAACTATTTATCACAGGTGTTTTGGTAATTGTGATTTATTGAAGAAGTCACCAAGCTCAATGCCCCTCTGACTCTTGCTCCAGCACAGAAGTCCAGTGTCAGTGCTTAGGGCTGGACCATAAATCATGTCCAAATACTGCCTGACGGCAGGCCTACCAAAATATCTTTTAAAACATTCTTTATTTTCTCAGCTCCTTTGTTAGAATATAAGATCCAAATTTTGGCTTTGTTTTGGCTTTTTTCTTTTTTTTTCCTTAAAGTCCTAGAAAAAAAAATATGTATCTATATCTATTTGGGAACAGTGTCAAGAGGAGGAAGGTATGGTTCAATTTGTGGTATCTATTTAATTTTTTTTCTTACGTAAATGGTCATTGATTTAAAAAAATATTGATTCTATTTGTTTCCTTCCCTAGGCTGTGAAGGCCTTTTAAATTTTATAATTTAAATTTGTATTATTATCGCTAAGGTTTTTTTAAACAATGTAATCCTCCTCTTTTTCCTCTCAGACAGCCATCCTTTAAAACAAAGAAATAAAACAAGGAAAAGTAGTCCAGCTAATCTAACCTGTATATCAACAAAGTCTGACATTGTATGCAATATTCCACATCCATTCTCCTTTTCTCCAAAGAAGAGAGGGAAGTGCATTTCTCATGTTCTTTTCTGGGATTAAACTTGGTCATTATAATTTTACATACTCACTTTTAAGGTTTCATTATTGTTTCTTTTACGTGGTTGTAGTCATTGTGTCTATTGTTTTTTCTGGTTCTTCTCATTGTGCTGTGAATTCATTTGTCTAAATCTTCCTATGCTTCTCTGTATTCCTCACAGTCATAGTTCCTTTTTGTTGTTCAGTCATTTTAGTTGTATGCAACTCTTCATGATTCCTTATGGGATTTTCTTGGCAAAGACACTATAGTGGTTTGTCATTTCCTTCTCCAGCTTATTTAAGATTCTATTACATTCATGAACCACCCCAGACAGTGGGTATCCACTTTGTTTCTGGAATCATACTATTACAAAAAGTTCTACTATAAATATTTTGTTGTATGTGGGACTTTTTAATAAAATAATTTATTTCCTTGAGTTATATGGTTAGCTGTAGGATCACTGTGTCAAAGGGCATGGATATTTTAGTTACTTTGTAAGTATAACTTCAAGACTCTTTCCAGAATTGTTGGATCAATTCATACCTGTGGGGTAGTATGTGGCTACAGAACCTATATAGCCCATCCCCTTTAAATCATTATGAATTAATATCATCTGCCTCATATACTCAGTATACTTTTCTTTAAAAAAAAAAGGCAAAGGAAGACCTTAGATCTCATACATATTGGGAATTTATAAAGAATGTGATTGTTTCTTATAGAGACCTTAGCTACTCCTTTTTTAACTTCATTTCACCGACTTTTGTTTTCTTTCAGTAAACAGGCATTAAACAAAACTATATTTCAAAGCAGAACAAAATGGATTTGAGATCAGTGTCCTGCATTTTTGGATTAGTAACCTGAAATATTTTAGAAGTACAAAAAGGTAAAGCCATTGATTTTATAGTCATCAGCATATCTGGAATGTTTCCAATGATTATCAGAGATGCTATAGTGTTAAGACAGTTAAATACAATACATTTGGTCATTCTCCCCATCCTTCTACCCTGGTAGAATTCTAAGACTGATACCTAAATAGGTTTTGACTGGAACAGACTGGAAGATTGATTCTTAATAAAAAGAAGACCTCTGTGAAAAAATAAAATAAAATAAAATGATTCAGGTAAAAACACATTTAAGCTCTCATTCACTGAATTTAAACAACATGCTGACCCCTCCCCAAAATTCCTTCTGGGGTCAAGATAAAGTTTAATACTATCCTTGTGGACAGGTTAGAAATAGTAGGTTTCCTGTTACTAGAGGTTGGCTGACTTCTTGCCGCCTCCTCCCCTCCCACCATAGTATCCTCAGGACCACCTGATGTCCATAGACCATGCCTTAGGTGACTTAATTCACTCAGTTCTGGAAATAGCCTCCTGGGGCCATGCTATCTTGATGGGTGAGTCAGCCAGTCCAAACAAACATTACCCTTTATGGTCCGTTGTCTCTCACCTCAGATTATGTTTTACATCCCAATCTGACCATCCTCTTTGGTTTTTTTCTCGCCATCCATCCTGCTTCAAATACATACTCTCTTTCATTCCCACTACGTCTATCCCCTTGCCTCCCCCCCTCCCCGGCAATCTGTTCCTTTCTGCCTCTTGCTACGAGCCATATAATCAAAGGAATGAGCAATACTACCAAGGCTTCTGTAAAAACCATTGCCAATCAGCCACCCTTCTTCTTAATATCCTTGTAGCTTTTCAGATCATAATGTTCTTTCTTGACCACAATTTCCTTGGATGTGTTGTGTCTTCCATTAGATTGCAGACTCCTTGAGGGCAGGGAATGTTTCACTTTTACATTCATAGCTCTTACACATAGTTCAGTTCAGGGAACATAGTAAGTGCTTAATAAATGTCATTCATTCATTCATTAATTCATTCAGGCTAGGCTCTTTGACTACTCCTCAGAGATATTGAAAAGATTCTTTTTCTGATAGAATTAGGATTAGCTGGCCTCTGAAGTTCTTCCATACACTGAACTTCTGTGATTTTGTTGAAGGGAAATATTAAAATAAACTTCAGTATTTGATGTGGGTCTGAGCAGGCTTTTGTTTCTTAAAGGAAATTCAATTCAGAAAGTATTTTTAAACAACTGCTATGCATGAAATATTGCACTCCTAACCCCAAGAATGTTATTCACAGCAGCAAGAGAGGTAAACAAATCTATCAGATTGGAAGATTTTTTTTAGATTCATTCAATGGTATTCAACAGTGGGCATAGTATTTAAATACACATAGAAAGACTCAACTTGTCTTAAGGTTGAGGTAGGGGTGGCAGAGTTAGCTAACTACAATAATATTTCCAGTTGATGAATGTTTAGCAATAAGGTGGATAATGCCATCAAGTTTGGACAAATTCCATCAGAGATTGCTCATTGCTTTGTGCAATTTGTGGTCCAGCCTTCCCCCCCTTCCCCATTCTTGAGGCTTAGACTCATAAGATTACAAGAATTACAAGAATCCGGTTTGATCTCAGGGGTCTGACTCCCAAAGGTCGTATTCTCTCTAGCTCATATGCCTTCACACAGAATATATGTTGTAAAATCTCCCATTACAGTCATGTCTAGGCTTCCTCAAATGTGGATAACAGAGTCCTCAACTCCTTTATAAATAATTGATACAGCAAATGTATTCTGGATATGGATCTGCCCTTATTTCACTCACAGAAAATTTGGAAGATGCCAAGTTCTCACAGGAGCCAAGAAACAAATACAGAAAACATATAAAAAGCCTTCAAGTTAGTTAATATTCTCTCCTCTGAAACAAATCATACCCAGGGTCCACAAGGCAATACTCAAATATTCTGATGAATCCCTAGCTTTCCCATGGGATTCCCAGACTGGTAGGGAAAAGGGGTTAGATTTATTACTCTTGGAGTGAATCTTTTAGTCAAAGAGTGAATCATTCAGCAAACATTAAGTGCTTACTAAGCTCAGGCTCTGTGCTAAGCACTAAAGTTACCAGAAGGCAAAAAACAAAACAAAACAAAACAAAAACAAAAACAAACAAAATGAAACAAAACTCCAGGGTTCCTGACCTCAAGATATCTATATTCTAAGGGAAGTGACAGCCTGGAAATAACTCATTCTCTCTCTCTCTCTCTCTCTCTCTCTCTCTCTCTCTCTCTCTGCCCCCCTCTTTCTTTTCCTTCCTTCCTTCCTTCCTTCCTTCCTTCCTTCCTTCCTTCCTTCCTTCCTTCCTTCCTTCCTTCCTTCCTTCCTTCCGTCTCTCTCCATGTATACATAAGTGCATCTACACACATATACAACACAATGTGTAGATATATGTATGCATGCATTCATGTACACAGACATATATGTGACTATAGATACATATGTATATGTATACACATATATATGTTTATATTTGCTGTGTTATTTCAGTTGCGTCTGGCTCTTTGTGATCCCATTTGGGGTTTCCTTAGCCTTTCCTTCTCTAGTTCATTTTACAGATGAGGAACTGAGGCAAAAAGGGTTAAGTGACTTGGCCAGGGTCATATAATGTCTGAGGCTAGATTTTAATTCAGGAAGTTGAGTCTTCCTGACTTGAGGCCTGGCACTCTATCTACTGTACCAACTAGCTGTACATAATACACACTCATAAATTTATATGTTTATACAATATACATACATGTTGTATATACACATACACATGCACTCAATGGAAAGAAAGGCAAAGACATTAGCAACTGGAAAGCAGAAGAACCAGGAAAGGCCTCAGAAGAATGGTCTTTGAGCTGAATCTTCAAGGAACCCTGGGAAGCTAGGAGGGAGAGGTAAAGAGGGAGTGAGGTGTGAGGATAGTCAGGAAAAAGGCAAAAAGATGGGAAATAGAGTGTCATGTTCTAGATACTGCAAGCAGACTAGTAGTAGGACAATCGAGTGCATGCAAGAGGGGCCAAAGTATAAAGGCAAAAAGGGTCCATGTTATTAAAATTTTTTAAATGCCAAACAAGGTTCTTTTCATTTTATTCTAGAAATAACAGCAAGTCCCTGGGGTTCCTTGAGTAGGGGATAACATGGTTGGACTTCCACTTGGCAACTAAGTAGATGATAAATTGTAATGGCAAGAAACTTGCAGCAGAGACACTAGTAAGAAGGCTATGGTGGTAGTCCACGCAAGAGGTGATGAGGGTATGGCCTAGCAGTGTGGCTATATGAATTGATAGAAGGGGATGTTGTACAAGAGATGTTGTGAAGGTAGAAATCACATGCCAATTCGACAATGAATTGGATATTTGGGGTGAACAAGTATGAGGAGCTGGCATTGACATTAAGACTGTGAGATTGTGGGAGTGGGTGACTAGGAAACGGTGGTGCTTTGGCAATAATAAGGAAATTAAGGATGGGGTAGAGTTTAGAAGGAAAGATAATGAGTTCTGGTTTGGTCATGTTAAGTTTAGGATTCATGCATGACTTCCAGTTCCAGGTGGTGAAGAGGCAGTTGGAGATGTATGACTATAGTTTAGGAGGCAGTCTATGGCTAGTTATATCACTACAGACAGGGGTATGCTGGTAAATGTTTAAGAACTGGAAAAACGTACCCTCAACCCACTTTTAAGCTTAATCTGTATTATTAACACCTTCTAAAGTCATTCAGAAAAACAGTAAATCAAGCCCTGAATTATAGCATTTGTGGATTTCTAAGTGTAAATGTTCACACTGAAAATTTAAAAAATGAGGCTCTCAAGAACTAGTAAAAGCTGGCTCCAACACATCCTTAGATTTGAGAACCATTTGCATAAAGATGGTCATGGAACCTACCAAGACCACCAAGTGAAATTTAATAGAGCAAAAAGAGAAAGGGGTCCAAGACAGACCTTTGGGGGATAGAAATAGCAGTACATGTGCACGCATTAGGGTATGTGTATATGTTGTCTCTCACTATTAGATTGTAAGCTGCTTGAGGGCAGGGACTGTCTTTCTTTTTACTGTTTCTCAGTGCTAAGCACAGTTCCTGGCACATATTAGGTACTTAGAAAATGTTTATTGGATTGGATTGGCCATGGCATGGGTGAAGAAACTGAAAAGGATCAGTTGGACAAATAGGACAACCATAAGAAAATGTAGTTATAAAAATGTAGAAAAGAGAGGGTATCTAGGAAGAGAAGGTTATCATCAGCCTCAAATGATTCTGAAAGGTCAAAGAGTATAAGGCATGAGCAAAGGCCATTAGAGTTATTAATTATCAGATTACTGGTAATTTAGAGACTATAGTTTGAGTTGAATGATGAGGTTGGAAGGCAGGTTTCACAGGACTGAGAAGAAAGTGGGAGAGAGGAAGCCTTTGGGGGCAGTGAGGGAGGGAGGAGGAAGGGGAGACAAAGACAGACAGATAGACACACAGACAGAGAGACAGAGACAGAGAGAAGGAAGGTTGGAGCAATCTGCTACAAAAGACAGGAGGAGATGGGACCAAATGTACGTGTAGAGAGGCTTTCCTTGGCAAAGAGAAGGGTCCACTGGAGTGCAGGACATAGTGGGGGAAGATTTCTGAGCGATATGACATGAGGAGAGAAGTGTTTTGGTGAATGGCTTCAAGTTTTTGGTGAATTCTGAAGCAAGGTTCTTAGCTGAGAAATGGGTGAGTACATACTATTGGTGGTCAAGAAGATATGAAAAGTATTGGAATAGCTATTGTGGTGAGCATAGGAAATAAATTAAGAAAATATAAAAGAGTTCCCTTGCTACTCTGTTGAGATTATGTAACAAGCCGAGGCCTGGCCCCTGGAGAGTCCAGTCAGGAGGGAGGATATGCCAGCGACAGTTGGGTGGAATGAGATTCAGTAACACTGGCCTTTTTGCTTTTTCTGGCTTGAAACTCTGGATGTTTTTTACTAGCTGTTTCCCATGACTGGAATACTCTCCCTCTCTATCTCTGCTTCCTGGCTTCCTTAGCTTCATTCAAGGCCCAGCTAAAATCCTGTCTTCTACCAGGAGCCTTTCCTGAACTCCATTGATTCTCTCCAATTTATCTTATTTATAGCCTGTTTGCACAGAAGTATTTTCATGCTCTCTCTCACATTAGACTGAAAGCTTCCTGAGAGCAGGGACTTTCACTTACCTTGCTTGGTATCCCTGAGCAGTGCTCAGCAAGTACTATGGGCTTAATAAATCCTTTTTTTTTTTGTGGCTTTTAGGCAATTGGGGTGAAGTGACTTGCCCAAGGTCACACAGCTAGTACAGGTCAAGTGTTGGGTCTGAGGCTGGATTTGAACTCAAGTCCTCCTGACTTCAGGGCCGGTGCTCTATCCACTGCACCACCTAGCTGCCCCTTAATAAATCCTTATTAACTGACTGACTAAAATGGTCGCTGTCCTCAAGGAGGTCATATTGTTTTGCGGGAATCTGGGTTTGGGTTGCATTCTCTTACTAGAATGTACGTTCCATTGCAGTCAATAATCCTCAGGTGAGCTTTAAGTACCCTCTAGGACCTAGCAGTCCTCCATAGAGCACATCTCCTCAATAAGCATTTGTCAATTAGAACCGACTTAATAAGAATTATGACAATAGCTAGCATTTATATAATGCTTCAAAGTTTGCTCAGCACTTTACATATCCTAACAACAACCGTGTGAGGTAGATGCTATAATTATCCCCATTTTATAGGCATGAAAACTGAGGTAAGAGAAGTTAGGAGACTTAGGTCAAGAGTCACAAAGCTAGCAAGTGTCTGAGGCAACATTTGAACTCAGGCCTTCCCGACTCAACTTCAGAGCTCTACCTTAGCCCTTAACTGCCACAAGTAGCTTTTAAAAAGCTGGATTAAATGGTTAATATTCTTCACTCTCTTCTGTTAATAACTTTTCCTAATTATAGACCCCAAAGGGGCTCATTCTTATGATAATGACAATAGCTATTGTCACATGGCTCAATGAATGGTCTTCTCTCCAAAGCTGGATAGAAGATCTACAGTCAACGTTTTAGGAAGGCTTCAATAGCAAACTGAACTATTGACACTGCCTCAATGGTATTCCTTTATTCTGAAAGGCAATCCTTGAATTGTAAGTTAATTGCCCTTTTCCAAGACTTCTAGAGATGGGAATCTAAATATGGAAAGATGATGTCTACATATGAGACAGTTAGGTGGAACAATGGATAGAATGCTGGGCCAGGGAGACCAGAGTTCAAATGTGACCTTGGACACCTACTTAGCAGAGTGACCTTGGGCACATTGCCTTCTTTCTGCTTTAGTTTTCTATTCTGTAAAATAGGAATAATAACAGGACCAGTATACTTATAGGGTTGTTTTGAGGACAAAATGTTTATTTTAAAGTGCTTTGCAAACAGCATGCTATATAAATGCTAACTATGATTACTATTATTATTATTATTTAAAATGCCTACAGACACAAATTTACTAGCACAATAAAAGGGCATGTCGATTTAATAAATTAAAAAATATGTATCTTTGGTTTGTCTAGATAGTTTTCGATTGTCCTACATAATGTAAAGATGTTTGTCTGGACCTATTCATTATGGAATACAAATAACACTGTCAGAGAAGAGGAAAAAACTCTAGGATTGCCTGCTGAAATGCATCCCATAAACTAATGAAACACATCACATCAAAGGATCATGTACACTTATACCAAAGCATTAGGAGGTTTCTGAAGGAGGAAGATTAAGAAAACAGATATCCCCGAGGTGGGCTGGTGTCCTTGTTTAGTGCAAAGGACTTTAAGTCACTTTTAGTGTCATTTATTTTTTCAAGCTGCCTCTAAAAGCCTGCAGTTTGTTTTAATAATGGCACATCTAGTGTGACCCCATACCCACTTTCCTCTGCCCAGATGTATATTTGTCAACACCAATTGATAAATTGGGCATTAGTTGTGAAAGGGATGAAGTGAAGGCCCACAAAATGGCAGCAGAAAATATTAGTGTTAGACATGGCGCTGCTCAGTCATAAGCTTTCTTTTCTGCTGCTCAGAAAGCTCTCATTTGTTAGAAGGTGCTATTGATTGCATCACCCTCTTTTCCACGAATCCCCAGGCCTTGGCAATACTTGTGTTAAGAGCAGAGAAAAACTGGGAAAATCACAGGGTCCTGAGTTGAAAGGAACCATCAGAAGCCTTCTCAGCCTACTCTCATCTTAGTAAGAATCCCCTCTCCAGCATAGCGAACAAGTGACTATCTAGCCTGCACCTGTAGTAATGAGATGATATGAGCCAGCTGCATGGATGTGCCTTTCTAATTAGTCTCAGCAAGCAACAATTTGAGCATCTTGTTTCTCATCAGGTTGGAGATTTTGCTATCGACCCTTCAGAAGGTAGACTGCTGCATGTAAGCTTTCCTGATCTTCCTAGCTTATATTGCTCCACCAATTATCTAATTATTTATGATTATTGATCGATTGGAAGAGTTGGTGCTTTAGTAAACATGGTATCTTGTGCTCAAGAAGCTCCATCTCCCTGCACTGTGACATTAGATCCTTTTCTAAAGATGGCTACCAGGGAAATGCCATCCCTTTTATTTTTCTGGAGCACACCTAAAGTTCCCACCTCTTCTCACTCTCCTGCAGTTACTTCTGAGGGAGAAACTAAGAAACCATAAGTAGATACAGAAGTATCTATAGTTGTATTGAGATCCCTTCTCCCTCGGATATTCTTCTGGGGCTAGGTAGGAAGAGGTAAGCAGATCGACTCCCCTAGTAATCTTTTGGCTAACTCTTCCTGATCCTTGTATGACTCAGCATCAGGTCAGCCACTAGTGTTATAAAACACAATTAAAAACATCACCAACCTGGCCTGAGTGATGATAGCCTGGAAAAATGGAGAGGTCATGTGCTTCTTAATTTCCAGTTTGGGGACAGTTCAAAGTATAGAATATTTCAGAATCCTGCTGGTGTTTATGTTATGCATCTGTGCTTTGTTTTTAATGTATACTATAGCTATTTCTGGGGCCCCATTAGTATATTATTTCTGCATGTGGTGCTGAACCTGAATCTGTCCCTTTGTGATTTCTTGATTCAACAGCAATAATTGTCTTTGGTTTTAAGGAATTAAAATTCTTTTCCATGTCCCTGAGTTGGGTAAGTGTCCAGCTCATGAGGGAATGTAGTTGTGGGTCCTTTTATGCCCTTTCTGCTATCATCCAGTTATTACAGATTGACAAATTTGCAATGGAAAGGTTAACGAGCTTTGGGCTACCAGTCTTCTTACTTGAACCATTATGAGCAACACTTAAATGTGATTTCAATTTACACATTCTTTTTGGTCACATATCTTCCATTTACTGTCTATTCCCATGATTTAATGGGAAATAGAACTAGTTTCCTCTCCTACCATGTCTGTTAATTTAAAGTTATGGATTTTGAGAACCAGTATGCAGTTGAATATTATTATTATTATTCATATAAAAACCATATAACTTAAAACTAGACCCTAAGCCAGGAAAAGACTATAAACTTGCATAATTAAGAAATGGAAAGGGAAGAAAGGACATTTTAGTTACAGATGTGCCCCAAGTTATAGCCTTCAGCTAATTTAATGGAAAGAACAGACAGTTGCAATCTATTGCTCCACTCCTATTGTGAATGAATCTCGAGTATGTTCAGAAGCCACCATGGTGAACAGGAAAAAAATTTTTAAAAATGCTTATTCCCTTTTAAAATTAAAATGAAAATTGAATATGAAAAAAATTATTAGTCTCACCTTTACTATGGACAATCATTTGTGTAGTCCCCCTATTAGAGGACGCTTTAATATCTCTCCCAGCACCACCCACAGTGCTGTATATAAAGCAGACACTTTCTGAGTGTTGTTGAATGTCTGTATGTCTGGTAACACCTGGTGTGATGTAAGAACTTGATAAATATTTTTGAATGAATGATTCAATTATATCCTTCACAATATTTTTGTCAAGTTCTTTCATGTAAAAGAAGCTAAGATTTCAAAAAAAAAAAAGGAAAAATTGATGAGTTGATACCAGTATTTTTCAAAAGTTTGCTTACTTGAGGTAGTTGGGACCAAAGACCTTAGGAAGGGAGTACGTTTATTTCCATACCTCTTTGGAGAATAGATGAAAATGCAGTAACAGTCCTAACACAACTACATCTCCCATTGGTTGATATATGTTATTTGAAAACCTGTGGTTTATTGCTTAAGTTTTTATATAATGCACAGCATCTAAAAACAGGCATAGTTGCAGATCTCATTGCCTTGGACAGCAATGGAGTTGTTAAACAAATGATTGTTTTAAAACACTCAAATTGCCTTGGTGTGTTTTTTCTGTTCTTAGCCCTAACAGATTAGGAGAACCCAGAATGACATTCCAGTTACCTTTTTAAAATGCAAAATTCTCCATTCTGGTGTATGTCTCTCTGAAAATAATTCCTTTTAAGAGACTCGGAACAGCTCTGATTATGTAGGCGTGAGTTTAAAGTACTCCTAACCTCAAAGTAGGCATGTGGTCAAAAGGAACTAAGACACAGAATTAGCAAATGTAAAAGTCAGAGAGTTTTATGAGTTGGAACAATTTTTGGCGTCACTTGTGGTTTTGATCTCAGTTTTTCCCTCCTTAATATAAAACCTGCCTGACATGACATGATCTCTTTCAAAGTTCTAAACAATTTACTTGCTTTGTTTAAACCCAGGAATAACATAACACATTCATCAAAATCACATTACAGAAAGAATGAAATGCTCACTAACATCTGCTGAAAATATCAGTGCTGAGAAGGCTGAGATGGTCAGGCCTATAATATTTCCTTTGTAATGCTCTGAAACATCATGCAAGTAGAAGTTTATCTGTGTGACAGAACAATCCTTTTCTGATGGAGAGAACATTTGCAAATGTTTCCAGGGTCTATTCCCATTCCTTAAACCAAGGGTTGTGTTTGGGGGAGGGATTCCTAATATGAAAGATTTGCCACTTTAAGGCCCAGCAAATTAATTTTTTGAACCCTTAAAAGGAAACTTATCAACCAAATCCCTAGCTTACAAATGGTAATTTTGTGATAAAGCATCTTGCTGCTGAATGAAGTTCTTTAGCTGGTTAATTTTGGGGTAAAAAGAGAATGTAATGTTTTAATATTTACCTTGGGAAGTGGTGGTATTTTTCTAGTGCTTATTGCAACAAAATTTGGAAATATGTAATAAGTAATCATGCAAAAAGTCAGCTACTTTGTTGCCTCTGAATCACACTTTAGATATCTAAAACCTGAACACCATTTGATAGAATAGAGGGAGCCTTAGGCAAAATAGGGGTTTTTCTTTGGCTTCCTAGTTCCACCTTCCCTTTCTTACTCCCTCTCCCTCTTCTTCTGAGCCCTGTCCAAGTCCAGATATGGACCAGGACTGCCAACCAGTCCTGGAGTTAACCATGGAGTTACAACATCAACACCATTAACACCTTCCAGAGATATTTGTCTTTTAAAAATGGGCACCTGACTGCCCTGCCCCCAGACATAAAGAAATGACTAGCTCATGGTGAAATTTCACCTGCTAAAATGAACATTTTTTTTTGCATGCATGGTTTCCTAAGTGCAATGGATTTCCAATATGGAAATTCCTTCTACTAATAGAGAGTAGCAACTGTTGGTATATCATCATCTTAAAGAGTTGCCCAGGACACAAAAATATTAAATGGTTTGCCTATGCTATGAATTAGAAGCAGCACATCAACCTAGGTATAACTGACTCCCAGTCCAGGGGTATATGTGGTTTTCAGGGAGGTATCTGGTGTGAGGGCTTGCTGAGCTCTTTTCAGGGCTGTTCTTCCACCTTTGGTGTCTGCCAAATTCACCCAACTCTCACCTGTGGCTCCAACAAGCTGAAGCATGCTCAGCAGCCACACTCTGGTAAAGCAGTGTGAGTAACCTTCAGGCTTCAAACCCATTGGTGAGGAAGGGGAACATTGACCCCAAGCACGTGAAGACCTTCTTCGGAGGTAGAGAATAATTTGTCCAAACAGGCCTGAAGGCCACTGAAGTAGGCACTGTGAAGACGCCAAAGTCATCCGCTGCATCCTGAGCTATCAACAGTCACCTTGACTTTTGTCTTGCCACTGGACTCCAAGGTCTCTGGAAGAGAAGGTGAGGCTGAGACTTTGTGCAACTCTGTCTCACTTAAATCCAATTCACAAACAAGTGAAGACACCACCCTGTGATGTCACTGGTCCTCTTCAAAAAATGAAGGGATGAACAACAATAATATTGCCCCTTTACCGAAAAAAAAAAGGCAAAAAAAAAGCAATGGTAGAGGTATATTAGGTCAGGTCAGAGTTGCTTTCTCTAAGTGCTTCAAATCATACTGTGTGGAGAATTGCCTTTCTCAGTTATTTTTAAGGTTAGTTTTGTGTGTGTGTGTGTGTGTGTGTTGTGTGTGTGTGTGTGTGTGTGTGTGTGGTGTGTATCCCATTCCAATGCATTTATGCCTTGTATGGGGTGAGTCCCTTTCAGGCTTGGGTGCATCAATTGTACATAAGACCAGGAACGGCATTTAGTAGCCCATGAATTGTTGTGCTTGAGGGGTTTGAGGGGGAATTGCCTTTGTACTTTTCCCCACCCATTCATTTTCATGGCCTACAAGAGAGCCTTAGAATTCAAAACAAAACTGGGGAATACTGAACCTCGGAACTCTTTGGGGATTATGAGGCAAATCACCACTTCTAGTCATAGTTTAACATGCAGAAATGAACATGGAGGGGAAATATGCTGGATAGTAACCATCAGTTAGGATACAGTTTCTCACCAGAGGTGTCCATCTTAGTAGCAGGAAGAATTGTCTAATGCAAAAAATGAATCCTAAAATGAATTTGCTTGGATGCTGTTCCCTTCCACTTCCTTTGTGAGTGGTGGCAGGCACTGGAGCTATTCTGGAATAGAGGGAACTGGGGGAAGGGGACAGGAGAGGGGAAAGGGATCATGTTGGGGGTGGGGAAAGGCTAGAACCAGCTGAGATAAACTATGATAGTCCAATTACCTCCTCATTGAATACTCAATCCCTACAAATCTAGAATTCAGTGGAAAACAAGTTAAATAAGTGAAATCTGTCTAAAATGAATGAGGTCAGGGAATATGACCTAACTTTTTAGTTCCTCTATTTCCTAGATGTGGGAACACATAATAGATGTTTGATGAATGGGAGGTACTTTTTTCTCGTATGAGAAGTGGCTTGGTGACTTAGTGGCTTGTCTAGAATTACTCTATAGCGGCCCATCACTTGCTATTCATGAATCTCTGATTCCAAATAGTTCAATGCTTTTATATAGGCCCAGGGGCATGGGCAAGTCACTCAGCTAATTCGAATAGACTTCCTGTTGTACCTAGAGAAGTCCCTAAGCTTTGGTCACACATAGTAAAAAATTGAAATATATTTTCAGCTGATAATGGTATCAGGGCTAAATTGGATGCAATGATTTTTATCCCATCCTTACAAATAAATAAACTGATTTGGGTCTCAGGTTCATTTTAGGACTAATTATTTTAATCTTTTTTTATTCTTCCACCCTGCACACCTCCAGTCTCCTGGTCTCTAAAAAGTGAGACTACCTACCCCCCCCCCCAATGTATAGGACCATTGGTGATCCCTCTCTTACAATTTTCTATATCATGGGAAGTGTGTGTTTGTGTGTGTATATATGTATATGTATGTATATACATATGCAGAATATGTGTATATATGTATGTATATATTATATACATTATAAACATACTTATGTATGGATTAAATGGTTCTGTACAGAAGCCAGAGAATAAGGTAGCTTATAGTAACCTCCTGATGTCCAATAAAGGCAAAGACTACCTAAAGGCTCCAACATTGAAGATGAGGAAGAGATTGATAAAAACTGGCAACATCACCCAGGAAACCTTTGAAAAAGAAATGAAGTGTGAACTGAACCCTGAATAACATGGAGGATATAAATGGACAGAGAAGAGCAACTGGGACTTGAAGATATTACAGGTGGGGGTAGCTAGGCTTATTTTCTTCTCTTCTGATGCAGTGATGAACTGTTTTGCCTACTTCCTTTGCAGAATGACTTTTTACTTTCATTTAAATAACTCCAAATCTTTGACCTATTCTCACAGATCTCGTGAGCTATTCTCACTTGTTCTATCCATTTCCTCTTTAATGTTCTTAAAAGGTGGAGTCCCAAGCTGGATGTAGATTACAAGTTGCCATTTGAAAAATGGAAAATATAAATGACCAAAACCATTTATTTGAGATTCCAATGAGGTCTATTACTGGGTGATACTAATTTTGTTTGTCAGATACCCTTACACAGACTGCTGCCTATGTCTGGAATGCACTTCCTTCTCACCTTCAACTCTTTGGATGCCCAGCTTCCTTTAGGCTCAGCTCATGTGTCATCTCCTAGCTAGAGCCTTTCCTGACACCCTCACATTTTAGTGTTCTCCACCTCCTTGAATCACTTAGTATTTATTTATCCACATACATGTTTTTCTCCTCTGACCTCTCATCCCCCAATATAATGTAAGCTCCCAAGGGCAGGGATGGTTTAATTTTTATCTTTGTGACTCCCAGAGTGTCATGCATATATGGCAATAAATCCATAACCATTACTAGTGAAATGTTCCCTTCCTTCAAGGAGCTTACATGCTAATTTTCTTAAGGGAAGATATGTACATATATAAATGTGTGCAAAACAAACATGATATAATTTTTTGGGGGGATGGTACTAGCAACTAAGGGAATCAGGAAAGACTTTATGTTAGATAGTGGTTCCTTAGCCAAATCTTGAAGGAAACTAGGGACTGTGAAAGTGGGGATGAGTGGAGAATTCACTTGAGGCATGGGGATAACCTATGTGAGGGAAAAGAGAATAGAATCAAATTTTGCATATGAGAAGCAGTAAGAAGGGCATTTTGGCTGGACCAAAATGTGTGTGAGAGGATAAAGTAGAATAATCCTGGAAAGTTAGATTGGAGATCAGATATGAATAACTGTTGGATCATAGGGATAAGAGGAAATTTAATGAGTAGGAAATGGCATGATTAGACTTGTATTTAGGAATATCAATTTGGCATCTGTGTGGAGGACTGATAGGAGAGAAGAAAGGCTTAAGTTAGGGAGACTGATTAGGAGGCTATTGCAATGGTCTCTGCAAGAGGTAGTGATAGCCTGAACTAAGGCAGTGACAATATGAGAGCAGAGAAGAAGATGGATCTTTGGGATGTTTGTGGGGGTAAAATTGATGAGATTACCCAATAGATTGGATATGTGGGATGAGGAGGAGTGAAAGGAGTCTAAGGGTGACTGAATATGGGTGACTAGAAGGATAGTGGTGTCCTTGACAGAAATAGGGAAGTTTGGAAGATGGATGGATTTGGGGAAAAGATAATGAATGAGTTGTGTCTGGAACTTATTGAATTTTAGATGGGTACAATCAGTTGGATATGTCTAATAGGAAATTGGTCACATGGCATAGGAGGACAGGAGGTGGACTAGGGCTGGATATTGATATATCTGGGAACCATCTGTATAAAGATGAGAATTCAACCCATGAGATCAGATGAGATCTCCAAGAAATAGGTTAAAAATTGGTGAATTGAATAGAATAGATTGGAAAATGGAAGTGTGAGAAAAACTCTTTAAAGTTCATAATTTGTGTTGGAATAACAATTCCGTTCCTTTGACTGAAAACAAAATACTCTGCTAGACTGAATAGTTTTTGAGGTCTTATAAAAATCTGAAGGGGCTGTCTTATGAGTATCAGTATCATTTTCAGTATCCATAATCACATCAGTAGTTATGAGTACTACTGCCAACTGCAGAGGAGAAGACCAATTTCTTTGACTTTTTGCATGAGCCCTGTTTTTTTTTTAAATTTTATTTGTTATATTCTGAATTTATAAGCATTTCTATAACATAGTAGAATAGAGAAAAAGATGATTGTACATGAAACTGCAAATCTGTTATGTACAAATGGCTATTCTGTTTAAAGTTATCATGTAGCTTTTTTTCTTTTTTCATTATTCCCCTTTTTTTTGTCCCCCATGTACCTTAGACACTAATATGTATTTATATATGTTAGATCATTCTATAAATACTTACATTTATCACTTCTTTCTCTGGATGCAGATAGTGTCTTCCTTCATATATCCTTGGTAGTTAATTTGGGTATTTATAATAGTCGAGATGACTTAGTCACTCAAAGTTTTTCTTAAAACAGTATTGCTGTTACTGTATACAACATTCGCTTGGTTCTGCTCATTTAGCTTTTCATTATTTCATGCAAGTCATGAGCCCTGTTTTTATTCAGATCTGTTTTCCCTTCACTATATGGCAGTATGGTGTAACATATCCCTGGCCTCTGTGGAATGTAAGTTTCACGAGGGCAGGAACTTTAAAACAATTGTCTGTGTCATTGCCCCTAGTGCATGCTTAATCAGAACTAGTTGAATTAGATTTACTTATGTGGCTAACAGTCTGCTTTTCATTAGACTGTTTGACTGCCCAGAAGAGGTAAAACAAAATATCTATGAAAAGGAACAGGACATGTGTGCAGATCTAAACGTACAAATGGACTTTTGACATTTAGTGGCAGGGGGTCTCAAATTCCTCTTGCTTTTCTTGTCTTTCAAGAATAGCCAGTCTTGGAGGTGACTTTGAAAAAGGTAACTATTCCTTTTAGTACACTTGAGATCATTTTTACTAAGCTGAGTATACAGTCTACTCTAGGGAGCCTCCTCATGAAGTCCCAATATCAAATAGTGGGTGGGGCTAGAAATGGTCAGGGAATGAGGAAGTATGGTTGGGTAAAGAATAACTCCATATGGAATTATTTATGGATAGAAACATTTATTAAGTGGTGCAGTTGATAGAGTTCTGGACCTGAAGTCAGGAAGACCTGAATTTATATCTAGCCTCAGGCACTTACTAGCTGTGTGACCCTGGGCATGTCGTTTAACATCTGATTGCCTCAGTTTTCTTATTTGTAAAAAAAAAAATAAGGATAGTAATAGCACCTATCTCCCAGAGTTGTTGTGAGGATGAGATTTTTTTTTGGGGGGGGAGGATGAGGTATTTTTAAAGTGCTTAGCACTGTGCCTGGCACACAGTAGGCACTTAATAAGCATTTATTGATTGACTGGTAGAAATGTTAGCTGCTATCATTGTTAGTGATTTCTTTGTACTGACCGCATTTACTTTCATGGTGCAACTGTGTGGTCTGCCTGCCCTCTCTCCAGCCATGACCTGAGCCATTAATGGACTGGCTTTAGTTTCTTGTGATAAGGCTCTTTGGGCCAGCCTTCTGTCTATCTGTGATGATTGTCATGACAGTTGCTCTCACTCATTTGAAAATTGAAAAATGCTTCTCATTCTTGCCTAGAAAGTGGAAATTAGTGTGGAGGGAAGTGTTATCTGTCAGCACAGTATCATTCTGAGATGTCTTGCCAAGTTGGCGCCACCCCCAAAATGTCTGTTTCCCTCTGGGTGGTGTGCAGCCTAATTTAATTTTCACCAAGATTTAGTCATGGGCTGGTATAGAGGAGGAATGGCCACATCAGCTTGGGTCATCCAAGAACCAAATCCATCTGCTCTTTATGCTGTAGCTCCCAGGCTCTATGTTGAGGAATGAGGCCTTCAGCCTTGGGTTCAACCAGAGCCATTGTTTGGTGAGAGGGAAAAAACAGAGGGAGAGTTTTCTGCTGACTTTGGAGTGACTTCCAGCTTTTCAACTCTTGGTCTGAATTCCAGCTCAGCTGTTTATTCCCTATCTGACTCAGAACAAGCCACTCACTTCTCTGGGCCTCATTTCCTCATCTTTAGAATAAGGAGGTTGAACTCGACATCCATTGAGGTCCCTTCCAGACCTAAATCTATGATCCAATGATTGTATGAACCCCATTTTCTGTAAAAAAAAAGGCAAATATGCAATTTAAGTGTGAATTTATTCTTTTCAAAGTTCATGTATGATGGCCTTTTAATGGTATAGGTTGCCCAGTTTTCTGACAAATCGCTCTTTAATTCTACACCCAAGAATGGGGAATGCCAGAGCTCAACCTAAGAATTCTAGGGCTTAAGGTAAATTAACTTGAGAGTGGGGGGAGATATGAGATGGGTCAAAAGAAGCCTAGAATTTCTAGAACATAGGACAAATTTATTTAACTAGAGGGTAGAGATATGGGAGGTCTCAAAGAAGGTGTACAGAGGAGAGCCTTACCCTATTATTCTGGGCAACCCCTGGGAAGATATGGAAGAGAGGGAAGGCAGTAGTTAGGAAGTGCACAGGGAGTGGCTGGGAGAGGAGTAGGATTCTTGTAGCACCCAAGAGGCACAGACCAGGAGCTGAACTTGTGCTTTATTGATATCATTTTGGCAGCTATGGGGAGGATGAATTAGAAAGGGGAGAGAGTGGAGGCAAGGGCATCAATTAGGAGGCTATTTCACTAATTCAGGGATGAATTAATGAAGGCTTTCCCTGGAGTGGTAACTGTATGAGTCCCTCTAAATCTACCCTCAATTTATCTTCTTTATGTCTTCTTTTTTTTTGTCAACAACATTGTTTTGATTTTTAAAAATTAATTTATTTTTAGTTTTCAACAATCACTTCCATTTTATGTCTTCTTTGTATATAGTTGTTTGCCTGTTGTCTCCTCCATTAGATTCTGAACTCTGATATCAGGGACTGCCTTTTGCCTTTCTTGTATCCTGCTACATGCCTGATAACATAGTGATCACTGAAAAAATGTTAGTTGACTGAGTTCAGTTCTGATGATGGAATTGACAAGACTTAAAAGCTGATTGGATACAGAGGGTAAGGGAAAATAAAACGTTAAAAAGGACACTGAGGTTGTGAATCTAGACTTCTAAAAGCATGGGAGTGACTTAAAGAAAAGGAGAGAAGTTAGGGAGAGATTGAGTTGGGGGTGGGGAAAGGGAATGATTCATTTTGGACAGATTGAGATATGATTGATATAATTGCACATTCTTTCCCCCACCTCTACTCCCACTTTCTAGCCTCAGATATTGGTGCTTTGGGTGAAAGCCACCATTACCCAGCTCTGGTTAGGTCTCTAGAAATGCTCTTCTTAAGAATGTGAAAGTCCACATCACCCAAAGGATTGTTCTCTCACCTAAAAAAACAAAACAAAACAACAAAAAAACAGATTTATAATTTCTAGGGTATTGGAACTCCTGAGGAGGACATTCTCTCTACCAAGGCATAGCAGCATATGTTCTGCAATTCATAGCCTTAGGAAAGTTGCCTCAGGCACTGCAAAGTTAAGTGACTTGTTCTGGATCATTTAGCCTGACTCGTCAGAGGAGGGGTTTGAACTCCATCTTTTTCTTCCTAAGTCTGAGCTCTATTCCTCTTTCCCTTCTACCATGCTTTCTCTTTCTTTTTTTTTTTTAATTTTTATTAATGGTTAGTATAACAAACATGGCCACAGGATGAACAGAGATGAGAACTAAGGGGTCAAACTAGTAATTTTTAGCAAAAAAAATGCAGTGAATTTCTAGCAAGAAGTAGTTTAATCTTGTATGGGGTGATGCTGCAATTACAATTAGTCAGCTTACCTCACCCATTTGTGTGTTGCTGAGCCAAAGACAGGAAAATCCAAGTTTGGAAACATTTCATGCTGGTTAGATTCTGCTTTGCACAGTGGTTGACATTCTGAATGAATATCTTGCTTCTCCCATCCACATCTGGTAGGTATTCATGAAGTGAAAAAACTAGGCTTGCTTCAATTAGGCATGCCGATTTAATACTTTCATCAGATAGGGGTGAAATAGAAGTGTTACCCCAAGTCTGTAGATATTTTTTATGAACTCACAAAAGTATTTGCTTTCACCTGGGCTCAAGTGGTATCAGTCTTACCTTCTTGACCAAATGTCTAAGCTAGGGGAAGCTTTTAATTGTGGGGAGAAGTTAAGGCAGCTATTGCTTGCCATAGAGAAAATGCACTGGGGTCAGAGATGCATAGTCTCAAGTCTAATACATAATACTATCAATGACTCACATTGATATAACATAGAATGTCTGCTTTGCAGATATGTTCACCATGCTTCCTCCATTTTATCCTATTGATCCATCATCTCCATTGGATGATTGGGCTCTGCCCCTGCAATCATCTTGGGTTTGAAAGGCCAATTTTGCCCTTATCTTGCTCAGTTCCAGGCCTCCACAGCATTTCTGGGACATCTTTGGACATCCTCCCCCTTTCGAGCTCAGCTTTATATGTTGTGTTTTCCCATTTCCTCTATTAGAATGTAAGTTCCTCAAGAGCAAGACTTGTCTTGCTTGCTTGTATTTGTACTACCAGTGAATCAGTCAATAAACATTTATTAAATGCCTTCTAATATGTATGACCCTGTGCTAAGTGCTAAGGCTCTCTCTCTCTCTCTCTCTCTCTTCTCTCTCTCTCTCTCTCTCTCTCTTCTCTCTCTCATTCTCTCTCTCTCTCTCTCTCTTCTCTCTCTCTCTCTCTCTCTGTCTCTCAAAACAAAGACAGTCCCTGCCCTCAGGGAACTTACTATCTAATGGTTGATGACAGCACACAAAAGTAAGCTGAAAACAGGGGAGGGAATGTACTCATGGTGGAGAGCTCAAAGTCACCCAGAAGCAAAATAGCTGGTGGGAAATGGAAAAAAAAAAACCAAAACATTGTGTGAAGCCCCCTGGAGCCCATGGCCCTGCCCTCTAGTCAAAGGGTCCAATCAAAGAGGCAGAAAATATTGATGAAATGTGAATCCCAGGAAGATTCAATTTGGCAGCATAATGAGATTCTCAGCACTAACACAGCTTCTGGTCCATAGCAAGAACTTACCAAATGCTATATCTTTATATCTGTCTATCTATCTAACATGGTTTACAAAGTACTTTCTTTACAACAGCCTTGACGTGGGTAGTGTGAAATTGTTTTTACTTCATAAATAAAGGGATTTAGATTCAAGGAGTTTATGAGAATCTCATCTGGCTACACATCCAGGAAGTTCGGGAAGGCAAGCCATTAACCAAAGTCACCAAATCTCAGTGTTTTGAAGGGATTTCAGAATCCACTTTTCCCAATCACACCCAAACAAGAATCCTCTTAATGCTCTCCGGAACAGGTAGCCATCCGGTCTTTGCTTGAGTACCCCCTAATGAGGGAGAGCCCACAAGAGGAGCTCATTGCACTCTGGCATGGTTCTAGTCATTAGGAGAATTTTCCTCCCATCAGGGGTAAATCTAACTTCTTATCACTTCCTGGGGCAAAGGAGAACCAGGTTAATCCCTCTTCTCTAAGATAGTCCTTGAAGACAGCTAACATATCTTGCTAAATCTTCTCTTCTGCAGGCTTAGGTCTGCCCTAGTTCCATGAAATGATCTCCTGTGGCATTTCAGAGAGGAAGCATGAAATGGTGAATGGAGTATTGGATTGGAGGTCAGGATAGCCCAGGTTCAGATCCCACTTACTAACAGTGTGATTGCATTATAGGCAAGTTACCGTAAAATGGGCACAATAGTAGCAAGAGTACCTATTTCACCAGGTTATTGTCAGACTCAAAGGAGATCATGCATCAAAAGTACTTTGAAGACTTCAAAACACTATGTAAGTCAGGTGTGGTGGTGCACACCTGTGGTCTGTAATCCCAGCTACCAGAGGCTCAGGGCTGGTGGATCTCTTGAGATCAGGAGTTCAGAGCTGCAGTGGGCTAAGCAGATAAGGGGGCTGTATTGTGTGGCATTAATTTGATGAGACCCCAGAAATGGGGGTGAAGGTGGGGAAAAGCAACAGGTTGCCTATGGAAGATTGAACTGCAAGTGCTGGTTGAAAATAGAGCAGGTCAAAGCTCCCATGCTCATCAGAGTGGACCTGGGTCTGTCAGCAGCCCCTGTACTTCAAGCCTGAGTGACATAGGAGACTAGTCTTTATATAAATATCAATATTAGTCATTACTATATTCTTCAGTCCTCTTGTCATCATGACCATTCTTTTCTTTATAGTATTCTACTTTTCATAGCTTTCAATGTCCTTAAATGTGTTACCCAGAACTAAACATAATTCTTCTTCATACAGTCTATGATCTCACTGGATTTTTTCGTTGCAAGATTACATCATTGACTTTTATTGAACTTGGGGTCCAAGACCTACAAACTCCATCTTCATGGAGGCAAGGTGATACAATGGAACCTTCTCATGATTTGAAGTCTGAGACCTGGCCTTGAATGGAGCAGTAGGCCAAAGACAAATTCCTGAGCCATTCCACAATAGACCTCCCTCTATGTTGAGTTTGACTCATTAAGTAAGATGTCCATAATGGTTTTTATGTTTCATTTTGTTTGTGTCATGGACCTGAAGCCTCTAGATATCTTCTCAGAATAATGTTTTAAAATGAATAAAGGAAAATACATATTATTATAAAAGGAACTGCTTATATTAAGTGCAATGATCACCCCACTTCTCAGTATGAACAGCATTATTGTTAAGTGTCATTCTAGGTCTTTCAGAATATCTTTCCCTAGCCCAACTCTGCTCCTTCCTCTGGTGGACTTCCCAGTAACAGTGTTACTTTCAGGTTCTGTATTACCACGGGACCTTCACATGTAGACATTCACAAAATTTACCTCCGCTATGAATTTGCTGCAGCCTCCAAAATTCTTACAAAGAGTTTTCCTGACTTTACCAAAATGTTATATTGATCAATGGGTGAGTAAATTTACTCATCAAATATGCCCAGGACTGCAATCAGAGCATCCCTTTCAAACAAACACAGTGAAACCCTTTTGGAGATTTTCAGAGCTTTCTCATCTTTCTAAATGTAAGAGGCTCCACTTGGCTCAAACTGGGTCAAAACCAAGGATTCTTGCACAAACTTCATTTGGCAAATGGACACACTTAGGAAGCTAAAAACATCTTTTCCCTCCCCCTTCCCACCCCTAGTGAACTCCTTGTGGGGATATTGCAGGGAGAGACATGTCCACCTCTCTTGGGCAAGGAAACTTCCTGACTGTTCACACCTCTTTGGCCAATTTAGAAGTTTCATCAGAAGGGAGAGTTTCACAGCTAATCAGTCTATCAGACTATTTCCTTCCCAATTTTCTTCATTTCCTTCTTCCCCTACTTGGCATAGTCAAACACCATTCCTGTGACTTAATAATTCATCTCCTCCTCTGCATCTCTGGCAGTTTCTTCCATCAATGAATGTCCTGCAGCCTTTTACCTCCCACTCTCAGCAATCTCACACTTTCGCCTTGTCCTAACTGCTTTCTCAGTTGGGAAATTTGGATGGAAGCTAAAAAGTCCATTCAGCTACTCTTGCTCCATTAGGCTCAGGCATTGTCCAACAGAGTTCAACTGGATCGAAATAAAAGTCTTGTGTGGATCCCCTCTGCGTAATCTTGGATTCTTTGGATTAATCTGAATATCACAGATTTTCAGAAGGCTGTTGCTCCTCTGTCATCAATTTGATAATCTGCTATTCAACGGCCAGGTTTTGGTATCACATGAACTAAAGTCCAGATCAAGTGGGCTGGGAGGAAGGGGCCCAGGTTCTCTGTTCAGCTGTTTCATCTGAAGTGAAACACTTGACCTCTGCCTACATCAGCTTTCTCATCTGTAAAGAGAGAAGGTTATATGTGTAAGCTGTCTCCTAGGTATGCTGCTGGTATTAAATATCTACTGTTTGGAAGCAACTTGAGCAACTGTGCAAAAGTAGCTTGAAAAATCCACGATTTTTTCTGTCTCAGACTCAGTGTATTTCTTCCATTGTAGTGGCTTGTGATTCCAGCTTCCTATCAACAGCAGAGTCATTGCCAAAGGAAGTGATTAGGAACTGACCCAAAGCTAGCAATCTCTATTTTCCCCCCTTTGGGTCATATTATCCCCCTCCCCTGAGCAGTCTTGTTTCTGTCACCTCCCTCGTGATCCCTGGCCAAACTTTCCACTCTGCTTACTGACTTGATTCCAGGCTTTAACCTTTCAAGGGCAGTTCCTCCCCTTCCTTGCCACCCATCAACCTAAAATAACCCTTCGTGTCACATTTGCTTGAACAAACAGGCCAGAAGCAGCCAAACACAGGAGGAGACTACTACAACTCTGTTTTTCCCCTTTCCCTTTCAAATCCAGGTGAGAAAAGTCTAAGCCTGGACCTGCCTCCAGGTCTATAAGTACTATAAGATAGTACTTATAAAAGTCACTCACAGCGGAAAAGGTGCCTCCAGCATTCTAAACTTATATGATCTCAGCCTTTTCCCTGTGTGCTGATAAAAAGGTTCACTTGAGAAGCGACCACCCCAACTTCTCTTTTCCTCCATATGTAACACTCAAGCCTTGGCCCTCATTTAAATTAGCTCGGCCAGAGATGACATTCAGTATTCGATCAAAATTAATGGGAAGCAGCTGTAATTCCAGATAAGATTAATTAATTTTTGGAGTGTTGCTATTTAACCTCAACATGAAACTTGGGCTGATAGTGGTTTTTGCTTCACATAAGTACCAGGTATCAGCACCTGTATTTTTCAATCCAATAAAAGGATGATCCAGAAATGGATACCTCTATCAAAGCAGCTCACTCATGTAAAATTAAAATAGCATCTACCACAGAGTGGACTCTGGTGGAGGAGGGTCAGAGGGGGTTAAGAATAACAATAGCTGACATTTAGATAGCTTGAAAGTCTACAATGTATAATACATATGTCACCCCATGTTATTCTTATAACCACATTGTCTAATTATATTCCCACCTTACAGAGGGGAAAACTGAAGTTGGGAGGGTTAAGTGACTTGCCCAGTGTCATGTAGCTAGTATCAGAAGCAGGATTAGAACCCTGGTTTTCTTGGTGCCACATCCAGAATTGAACACTAATTGATCCCTAAGGGGGCCCTTCCATAGAGAAGAATGAATGAGTGAGATTCTTTAAAACAGCACCTGAAATTCAATAAATCCAAGTCAATCCAATTAACAAACATTTATAAATCTTAGCAAGAGGTATGATGAAATGTGAGGCCACTTTGATATACTTGTACAGTGAATAGCATGGCATCAATTAGTAGCTCCATGACACGTTGTATCAAGGCATTCTTTAATCAACTCCTACCTAATACATAATACAGTACCCCTCTGTTTGTAATTAACTCTATAGACCCTTGGAGAGGCAGGTAAGTATTATTAATCCCCATCTTCCAAATGACAGAACTGAAAAGCAGAAAGATTAAATCAACTGCTCAAAGGAACACACGCAGATACAAATCAATGGCAGAAGGGGCATGAGGATGGAGAAATTTTGGGTTGCTAGTTATATTTACTTTGGTTCTAGGTCCCAAATCCCATTTTCATTTTTTAAAAATTATCAAGTTATTAATACTGCTAATCAACCTCTATGCATCTTCTATTCTGATAATGACTGTTAATAACAGGCATTGCTGGTTTCTTTGAAGCACGAGGGTAATGAATGCCATTCTTTCATTGAGAATGTCCAATAGTGACCAAGCCAAGATTAAGCCTAGCGCCTGCTTGTCTACCAATAGGTCTCCAGGTCACATTGTATCTTCAGCTTAATTTTTAACTAGTCCATAGCAAATATCCTCTCTAGTAATAGTCTATAGTCATTGAAATGCAGACCAGAATTACTTATTATAAATAATATGGTATGATATGATGTAATATAAGGCTATTAGGACTATCGCATTGAGGGTAAGACAATAAAGTTGCTAAGGATGTTGAAGAGTTCTGAATGAAGTTTAATCCCTTTCTGCCTAAATCTTTTTCACTGAGGTCAGAGATTATAACTAATAGCTAGGATTTATATAACACTTTAAGTTTGCAAAGCACCTTACATATCTCATTTGATCCTAGCAACAACACTGTGAGGTAGGTTATTATCATTGACATTTTACATATGAGGAAACTGAGGCAGGCAGAGAGGTTAGATGACTTGTCCAGCAGCAGCTTGATGGTACAGTGGCTGCAGTGCTAAGCCTGGAGTCAGGAAGACCCAAGTTCAAATCTGGCCTCAGACACTTATTAGCTGTGTTATTCTGGGCAAGTCTCCTAACCTTCTTAGCCTCAGTTTCTGTATCTGTAAAGTGAGCTGAAGAAAAAAACAGCAAACCACTCCAGCACTTTTGCCACGAAAACCACAAAAAGAGTCACGAAGATATGGACGTGATTGAAATGACTAAACACCAGAGAGGACCAGGGTTACACAGCCAGCAAGTATTTGAGAAGGGATTCAAACTTGGTCTTCCTGACCCTAGTCTCAGTGCTCTAATGTTATAACATAAATGCTAGCCACCACAGGGTTATAGATCTTGAGCTTGAAGAGATCTCAAGTCATTTAGTCCAACTTCCTAATTTTACAGATAAGTAAACTGAGGCCCAAGGTTACTCAGGTAGTGATCATTAGAGGCAGGATTTGAATTCACACCCTCTGACTCCATTTACCAAAGTCTCTTCTGTTGTTCCAACTATACTTTTTTTTTTTTACTATTAGGGCATAGTTAGACAAAACACAAACTAGATTTTATTAGAAGAAAAAAGAAAGCCCAGAAAAATGAAAGGAACCTCAGCTTCTCAAAGTATCATCGTAGACCCTCTTTGTTGCCTCCAAAGCCCTGTATAAATGTGAATTATTGTTGTTGTTGCTGCTGTTTCTTGGCTCCCTCATTGTGTCTTGGCATATCCCTGTGGGTTTGGATACTTGGCCAGCTGGGTGCATGCTTTATCAGGTCTTTCCAAGCTGGAAACACTGAAGTGTGGGCCTGGTGATAAACTTACATGTCTTTCATCCAAGAATCAAAGAACATGGCAAGGTGAAAAGGCATCTGACAAATTCGAAGACCTGAGTTCAAATCTCAGTTCTGCCTACTTACTGCCTGTGTGACTGAGGACAAGTCACTTAACCATTCTGGGCCTCGGTTTCCCCATTGGATAGCTTCTAAGTTTCCTTATAGCTCTAAATCATGACTCTATGATACTCAGCTGTCAAATGAAAGGGTTGGACTAGATGGCTAAGAAGACCCTTTGGGGCTCCAGGCTCTAAATTTGTGATGCTATGAGTCACTCTGGAGGGGCTTGTTGCCAGGCCAACCTCGCTGATGACTTCTTTGGTAATGTGCATGCTCCTTTTATGACCTGTGTTAGCAAAAGCTGTACCTACGCTACCAAAATCACAGATCCTTGAGAGATAGAATGACCATTATTTCAAACACAACCCTTTAGGGCTGTCCAATAGCCTAGCTTTTCAAAGAACAGTAATAAAATAATCAAACAACTTTTAGATGTGACTCTGTGACTTCCAGACATGGCTAATAAATGGCTCCAACCTCAGTGAGGTTCCAAAACATGTTCCTCACGGCCACACAGATTGAGAGCCAGAAGGGATTGTAAAGGTCTTCTAGGTCTAGTCTCTGATGTTACAAAAAAGCAGACTGAGGCACACTAGCTGCTAGGCCCATCTCGTGCTCTTACAGAGAGGGAGGGGCAGAGCTGAGATTTGAATATTCAAGTCTTTTAATTTCAGGTCCACAGCAGTCTTCCCCCTAAATGATGTCATTCTTTCGCATGTATAACATTTACAAAATTTCCTTGGGGTGGGGATGAGGATGAGGGATAAACTTGTATTATAAAAATGAACTTTGATATTTGTAAATAACAGCAGACAAGGGATTTCTCAGGGCAGAAAGCGCTATCATAATGAGAGCCTCAAAGGGCAGGGATGACAGGTCATAATTTACTCGGATGCCCAAAGTTCTAGGGAACAGTGGGGCATCACATGGGCAGTTTACCTCCTACCGACGCTCACCTAGAGCACACTTGTCTTCCTTTTATTCTCTCTCCTTTCCCCTCTTCTCTTCTGCCTCCTCCCTCATCATTCCCTCTCTCATCTTCCCCTCATCTGTCATTTGTCTCTCTGCTTTCTACCAACTTTTCTCCTTTATATTTGCTTCATATAGCTAAGGTACTTGATATATTTACTGATGAGATCACCAGATGAAGTACTGTAGAGGGAGAAAAGAAAAGCACTCAGGACATCAGGACAAAACCTCATTGGGACACCCCCAGTTATCCTCACATCAGCCCTGTAAGATAGGTGTTACTATTATCCCCATTTTACAGTTGAAGAGACTGAGGCAGACAGAATTTAAGGGACTTGCCCAGGGCCACCAAGCTAGTAAATATCTGAGCCTGGATTTGAACCCAGGTCTACCTGACTCCAGGTCCAGCACTCTATCCACTGCAGTATCTCGTTGCCTAGGCCAGAAGGCAAAGCCAAAGTCTCACAACTGGAAAGGGCAGAGATGGGATTTGAATTTGGGTCTCTGGATTCCAAATCCAGGCACTTTTCCCATTTGAAAAAATGGGTGAATGGAGCATTTTATATGTCTCTTAAGAAATAGATGAAAAGTAATCACAAACCCTTAATAACACATAAAGTAGATTTTATCTGTGTTCGATTTTCCTCATCTCCCCACCTCAGTCAGTAACCCTCAAAAGAGAGGAAGTTCTTGAGAAGTATATAAATTGCTCTCACTGGCTGAGTTTCTGGAGGGGGTTGCCAACCCAGTCCCTGGATAGATAGAGAACCCAGTCCACGAATAATTTAATAGGTTAACATGAATAGGCTGAATCACAATGAGAAGCACAAATAATAAAGTGAGGTAGCACACACAGGACCCAAAGCTGGGTGCTTCCAATACTCTTACCATGATATAAAATGGCTGCTGGGGTTCATGCTGCTGAAATTGCAGCAAAGGGACTTTCCTTCTCTTTCTGCTTGGTATTCCACTCCAGTATTGAATCTGCTACTTACTACCTATGTGATCTTACACAAGGGAGGTAACCCTTCCAGGACTCAGCTCCCCTCTCTGTAAAATGATGACCTTTAGATGACTTGTTTAGTCATTTTCAGTCATATTCAACACTTTGTGACCCCTTCAGCAGAAATGCTGAAGCGGTTTGCCATTTCCTTCTCCAGCTCATTTTACAGAGGAGAAAACTGGGGCAAACCGGGTTAAGTGACTTGCCCAAGGTCACACAGCTAGGAAGTGTCTGAGGTCATACCTGAATGTGGGTCTACCTGACTCCAGGCTCAGCCCTCTATCTACTGTACTACCTAGCTGCCCAGATGACTTCTGTGATTCCATGTAGGTTTAAATCAAGGACTCTTTGATTCTATGATACTGAAGGTGGCAGCCCAGGATCATTTTGAAATAATTCAAAAAATTTGCCTTCTGAAGCCCTAGGGTGTTCCCTTGGCCTTCTAAGACATTAAGGTTTTATTCTGATTTAGCCAAGTTCCTTGTCACTGGGGGCTTTTTGTTAAGACTAGACATTAGGTCAAGAAAGACCAGTACTACAAATGAATCTTTTCATAGCAGTTTCCTAGTTCCTCCTGACACAGCCATGTGATTGGCACAGACAGGAAGCTTTGGTAGGACAGTCCGGTGGTGCTGGAATTCTCAAGGAATGGGTGGCCCCAAAGTCGTCATTTTGAGTAGAATATAGTACAGTTTTTCCTGAATCTACAAATCTCAATAATGAGACCTTGTAAAACACTAGCACTTTCAAAGTGCTATCTCTTGAACTAAATACATGGTTGATAAATGACCTGTTGCATTTCTTTTAGCTGAACAGTGTTGTAAGGTAAGCAGGCATAAAAGACAAAAGTTGGTAGACAGCAGAGATGAGAGATGAGGGGAAGATGAGAGAGGGAATGAGGAGGGAGGAGACAGGAGAGGAGAGGGAAAAGGAGAGGGATTAAAAGGAAGACAAGTGTGCTCTGAGGTGAGAGTCAGTAGGAGGTAAGGTCAGTAATAAGAGGCAGGGTGAGCTAGTGGTTAGAGTCGTGGACTTGAAGTCAGGAATATCGTAGTTTGAATCTAGCTTCAGACACTTGCAAGGATTAGACAGCTGTATGATACTAGGTATATCAATTAATATTTTTGATCCTCAACTTCCCTATCTTTATAATGGTGTTAACAATAGCATCTGCCTCATAGGGTTGTATAGGGACTGAACTAGGAATGTCATCGATATAGGAAATTCACAGTGAGGAAACTCTCCCTACCAGTGCAGGTTAGCCTTTCTACTACGTCATATGGTTGATCAACTGTGAAGCAGTTCTTTTAAACTACAGGCTTTTTTTAAACCTCTGAAAAGAGAGAAGGAGAGAGAATCTGAACAGAGCCAGGGATCATAAGAACAGTTAACCACACATTACATGTCCCTCCCCTGGCAGACATTTCAGGGTCAGTCCGTTGGCCTTTTACGTATTAAATTATTTCAGCAATCTGAAAATGGTAAAGATGACTCCGGCATAGACTTGATTGAATTTAGCGCTGGGCCACACACCTGTTCTTCTAAATATAAGCAAATTTGCAACATGAACCATTGGCAGATAGATGTGGGTAAGCCAGTGAACACGAGAGCCAGGGGCCCGGACCTGTCTTGGCTCTCCACTTACAAATGAGGAAGAAGCCAGAGAGGGGCTGCGCCAAGCAGAATATTTTGGCATTATATTCTGGCGGTCAGAGTGACCTTATATACCACTCGATGGATTATTATTATTATTTTTTCAAATGTGAATAGTCAGCTGAAGCAGCTCGGCCTGTGCTCTGGCCTGCCGGTCCTGCCAAGCTCTCTGGATTTGTCTCAGTTTGCAAATCACCGGCATTCCCATGTTTAGAAGCAGTTCTAATGCATGGGAGTCGGTCTGCTGAGGGTCAGGAAATCAAAGGCCTTGACGAGGGCTTTGGGTGAACTGCTTTAACATGAGATTCTCCTTTGGCTATGAAAGTTCTCACTTAATGAGAAACTCACCAGTTTTCCATGGTGGAAACTGTTGCCTCCCACGCTTAATCACGGTGGGAAAGAAAGCATGTGTATGTGTGTGGAGGAGGGTAGGGAGGGGCGTTCACCGAGTTTCTTGAAACATTATACGTCTCAATAGCATAGAGGTTATAGAGTTGATACAGATCTCTGTGTGTAGTCCAATCTGTGTACATCTAATGGAATGAGATATGACTGAAGGACTGATGAAAATTTGATTTACCAAGGCTTATTAAAATGGTTCAGAGAGGGATGGGAGTAGAATTCCTAATTTTCTGTTGATCAGGAAGCTTTTTTTTTTTGAAAGTCAAGGTTCTAGCCCAGATTTAGAGCTTGAAAAGATTATTGGTATCGTCTAGTTCAACCCACTAATTTTATAACTAAGTGAATTTAGACTCAGAATAATACTAATAGTTAGCACCTATATTTGTTTCTCAGTTTTGTCTGACTCTGTAATCCCATTTGGGATTTTCTTGGCAAGGATATTGTCATTTCCTTCTCAAACTCATTTTGTAGATGAAGAAACTGAGGTAACCAGGGCTAAGTGACTTGGCCAGGGTCACACATCTAGAATCTATATAGTGCTTCATAAATATTATCACGTTTTATCCTCACCAAACCCCAGGAAGTAGGTGCTATTATTATGCCCATTTTACAGATAAAGAAACTGAGGCTGAAGGAGCTGAAGACACTTGCCAAACTTCACACAGCTAGTGAGTGTCTGAAGCTGGGTTTGAACTAAGGTTTTCCTTGTTCCAGGTCCAGAGCTCTAATTGCTACAGCATCTAGCTGCCCATAGAGGTTAAATTTAATGAGACAGCAAGACAAAGTTCTGAAACTTTGTGGTCTGAGGCCTGCTTTATGCTATTAAAAATTAGACAGGAGCTCAAAGAAGTTTTGTTTATGTGGCTAACGTCTATCAATGTTTGTCATATTAGAAATTAAAACTAATAAATTAAAAAAGAAATAATTCATTAAAACAAAAATAATAAACTCATTACCTGCTAACATAAATAGCACATTTTTTATGACAAAAAATTCTTATATTTTTTAGAGCAAAATTAATGAGAAGAGTAGCATTTTTTCCATATTTTTGTAAATTTCTTTGTCTGGCTTAATAAAAGACAGCTGGATTCTCTTCTCTGTGTCTACATTCAATCTGTTGTCCTCTGTTGTTTTGGTTTAAGTGTACGAAGACAATCTGAACTCACACAGATATGTATTTGGCAAAAAGAGGAGCATTTTAGAAAGTGAAAACATTTTAGTGTTACTATGAAAACATTTTTGACCTCAAAGATTACTTGAAAGTGTCTTGGAGACCTTTGGGGGTTCACAGAGTATACTTTGAGAACTACTGGCTCATTGGATAGAATGCTGGACTGGAAACTAGGGAGACTTGGGTTCAAATCTTGATTCGGACACTAGCTGTGTGACCCTGGGCAAGTCATATATCATTGTTGGGCTTCAATTTCTTGATTTGTAACATGGGGATCAGAATAGTTGTAGTATTTATCTCACTGTGTTCTGGTGCTCCCTGGAAAAATACATCTAATGTGCTCTTCAAACTCTTAAGTGCTCAAAAATTGAGTTGTTACCCAGTGACTTGTCCAAGGCCACCCAAGTGGTGAGGGATATCCTGTTACACATCTCTCTCTCTCTCTCTCTCTCTCTCTCTCTTCTCTCTCTCTCTCTCTCTTCTCTCTCTCTCTCTCTCTTTTTTCAGGTTTTCTTGGTTTTTTTTAATAGTACTTTATTTTTATATCATCTTTATTTTCAGTTGTATCTCTCCCATTTCCTCTAACCAAAAAGCTATTTCATATAATAAAGAATAAAAAAAGAGAGAGAAAGAGAGAGGAAAAGCAGCTAGGTGAAACCAATCAACATATCATCTATGGCTAAGATTATATATAATATTTCATACCCATAGTCCACTATCTTTTCAGAGTATGCAAGGAGGTGTATTTTCTCAACTCTTATCCTCAGCCAAGCTTGGCCATTATAATTACATAGCGCCAAGTTTCAACAACATGTCACTTAAATGTACACACGGAGTTCTTTCTTTATACCCTTTGTTTGAAAACATTTGCCCAGGACAAAAGGCAAAGGCTCCTGTGCTGCTCATTTTTGTTGTTGATGCTTTTTTTCAGGGGCTATTTCCTGTGCCATAGTCTCACTTGGATACCTCATTGTGGTATAGAGGTGACCCTGGAATCTCAGAGGTGATGCCAGCATAGCTGAAGCTCTGGCAGGTTTGACCAAGCTGGAAAAACCTCAACTATGAGCCTGGCAACAAGCTAGGTGTCTGTTATCCGAGGACCAGCCTCGCTGAGTGCCAAGAGCTCCTCCTCAGAAGGTTGGCCGCCAGGTGATGATATTTCTTGGGTCACAGCCTTCTCTAAAGGCCTTCTTTTAAGGTTTGTGGGGCTTGGGATCTGGATCAGTGGTGGAAGGACTCATAGCAATGGACCAGAGATCCTTGAAGTCTTAATGTATGAGCCTACTTATTGATTTCTTTTCCTATTCTTTCTTATAGCCATGTGTTTGTTAATGATCCTCCCATCCAATCCAATCCAATCCAATGCAGTGCAGTCAACCTGACCCAATCCAGTCCAACCCAACACTGAATTTAGTAAACACCTCCATTGTGTGAGACATTTAGCTAAGCTGAAGTGATGCAAAAAGACAAAATTAACACAATTTACTCCTAGCTGTTTTCTACTAAAAACAAGTTCTGCTGTAAATAGTTTGGTATATAATCCCCTCCATTCCCTATTTGACCTCCTTGAAGTATAGGAAGAGGATAGCCAGTCAGTCAGTAGGTATTTATTAAGGGCCTGCTATGTGCTAGGTGCAGGTTATACAAAAATAATCAGTTCTTTCAAGGACCTTGTGTTCTATTCCAGAGAATGAGAAATCCTTCAAACTGTATTCAGGTCTTTTGTGTTGAAAGAGAACCTTTAATACAAGGATTATATCTACTTTGGGAAACTTAAGTGATAGGGCAACTGTATGGCTGTAAACCTGACTACACATAGTATGATTACTTTTTTTTTCTCAGTAAAGTATGTCTGTCTGTCTATCTATCTATCTATTAACAAGATTTCATTTTTTCCTCTCACTCTCAGGCCCTTAAGGAGTGTTTTATTCTAGTTGACATACCCATAGAATGGTAGTTGGGGCATATGGGGTGTCCAGGGAGGACTAGCACTTCTGGTATGAGGGCTACCAAGACCTTTTCAGGGCTGCTCATCTACCTTTGGTGTCTATCCATCAGTTAGTTAGTTGGATGTCTACCCCAAGCATGTGAAGACTTCCCTCAGCAGAATGGGCAGATGACAATGATTTGTTCCAATGGCCAAAGCAGGTGCTATTGCATGCTTAGAGCTTGGTTAGACATTAAAGGCACTGAGGTCATCCATTGCATCGTGGGTCATTGCAAATCATCTTGACTTCTGTCTTGTCACTGAACTTCCATGACCCTGGAAGAGAGAGTGGGGCTGATGACTTTGGACAACTCTCCCTCAGTAAAATCCAATTCACGTGCAAGTTGAGACATCACCCAGTGATATCATTGGTCCTCTTTGAAAACAAAGGATGAACAACAAGAACGGCAGCTAACAATATGTTGCAATACTTTTTTTCTGATACCTCAGTGGATCTGTGACCTTGCCAATATGGGGCTTCTCTTCAATGATTCAGATAAAAATCCATCCACACTGGTGAAATTCTTGACTCTGACTTTCTATGAAGGGATCTGCCAACTATGTTGGAGGGGATTGTCTATCTCTTGAGGTTTTGTGCATATTAGTATAACAATCAGGAAGCCAGTTTGTCATCCCTTGCTCTTCTGACATGACTGGCCCACTTCTATTTCCAGTCAAAGATGAAATGGATTATGTACGCCCTTTATGCCACTTCTCATACGTGACTCATTGTTGATAACTTGCCCCATCCTACATGCTCGAAACACATCTTTCTATTGTGGC
The DNA here is from genome assembly GCF_003287225.1 of Phascolarctos cinereus. NCBI lineage: Eukaryota > Metazoa > Chordata > Mammalia > Diprotodontia > Phascolarctidae > Phascolarctos > Phascolarctos cinereus. Next base: position 59,040,833 of record NW_027556180.1, read on the forward strand.
TTTGAAAACTAACAACACAAAGCAACAAATGAATCATGTGGACTGCCTTCTATGAAACTCAACCAACCTATTAATGAAACAAACAGCAGACACTTATTAAACTCTTACTATGTGGCAGTTGTTAAGCAAGGTCCTATGACTTCCACTCTGATTTACAGCGGTAAGGAAAGGGTTTGTGTCTATAGATATAGATATAGATATAGATATAGATATAGATATAGATATAGATATAGATATAGATTAGATATAGACATAGACATAGACATAGACATAGACATAGACATAGACATAGATATAGATATAGACATAGATATAGATATATAGGCAGGATACTCACATATCATCTTTCTGTATATTCTCAAAGGCTGTGCAAGTAAAGCATACAATAAGCTGGAACATCTTCCAATATGGCTCCAGTGATGGACCATGTGTTGGTCACTGAAGAATTCTCCTAGTTAAATAAGAGAGTATTGTTGGCTTCAATGTGAAGAATTGCTGATCTAGAGAAACTTTTCAAGGCTACCCACTAAATCCTAGAGGGGCTGTCATCTTTTGAGGTAAAGATAATATCCAGAAGGGCTAAATAAACAGTCCTTGAACTATTGAAGTAAGAAGACTTGTTCATAAACATTTCATAAATTTCAAATTGAACTGAATGGTATAGACAGGAAGGGCCAGAGGAATTCAGAGTAGTAGAGGTCACCATGGGTTGGATTAGTCAAGGAAAGATAATGGGCATTTGCTATGGCATTGAGTTTTTTTGACATTGTGGTATGAGAGACTTGGTTTGGAAACATATCTTAGAACTCTTCAATTAGTCCAGGTACCTGACAAATGGTGGTGGACCATTGTTGACACTTAGTAGTTCAGAAGGACAGGATATGTGAAAACTTAATAACTCCATCCAGGGTACCCTAATTCATATTTGGTGTATAGAATTGGAATAATGATAGTAGGGGATAGAAGTATGAAACTTTTATGAAAGCAACAACAAAAGCGAAATGAATGTTAAGCTAATAGTTGATTACTTAAGGAATCTGGAGTTTCATTTCTTAACATATATTTCCCCTCTTTGTTTTCTGTGTTTGTAATTACATATTTCAAATCCAATTGAATATTTTTAAGTGCCTTCTATATGCATATACTATTCTATTCACTAAAGATAGAAAGATGAAACAAAAAGTAATTGCTATTCTTAAGTAGCTACTTGGGGGGGGTGGCACCATAAAATATGTAAACAATGCTTGTGCATGATAAATTGAGGAAGGAGAGAGCACTAATGCCAACGAGAAGCAAGAAAGATTTCCTGTAGCAAGTGGTACATGAACTGAGCCTTTAAGATAGCTAAAGATGCTAAGAGGTGAAGTAAAGAGGGAGTGCCTTACGAGCATGGAGGATAGCCTATGTGATGACTCAGAGGTAGGAGACAGAATATCTAATATAGGAACAGTAGGTAGTTTGTTGGAAAACTCAAGTACATGAGGCAGAGTAATGTGAAATAACTTCAGAGAAGTTGATTGGAGCTAGACTATGGAGATCTTTAAATTCCAAGATGAGGAAGGAAGCAGCACAGTCCAATGGAAAGAAGACTGGATATACAGATTTGGAAGTTATCTACATGGAGATAATAATTGAATTCATGGGACTCGATGAGATTATTCAGGGAGATTATATAGAGGAAAAAGAAAAAAATCCCCAGGATGGAGCGTTGGGGGGCACCCACAGTTATTAATAGGGGAATGATGATAGTTCTTATTTAGGGAGTGAGTATGAATTTTCTACTTTTCTCTTTAAATAGAGTAATTTTAAGTGTTTGTCCTTCTTTAAAGGATAGATTTAAAAGGTCTCTGATTTCCCTGGAAGATTATTAAGGATCCCCTTTTCCTCTGAGTCTGCCTCTCATTGTGGGACATTTTCAAGGGCAGAAAATCTCCCTTTCAGGAAGGTGAGAGATCATTTTATGTGTGACCCCAGAGGATATTGTGAAAGAGAGAGCTTTCACTTGGAAGCCTGGAGCCCTATTGCAATATAAAATATGCTTTGGCTGATCTCAGCTCTGACATTTATCTTCTCAAGTATAGAGAAGGCGAATAACTCATGAATGGTTCTGCCACAAGTTAATTATCCCATCTCTCTTTCCCAGGAAAGATAAATGGCAAAAGATCTCAGACTCCATGCATTATCTCTAGTGGTTACCATGTATGTATGTTTTCTCCCTGTCCTTTGTCATGCTACATATGGCTCTAATGGGGGCAGTATGGGCAGCAGTGCTTGGAGAATTGGAGAAGAGCTTGCTGCTACTAATTCCCTGTGCAATAAATATTGGAAAGGTAAGATAATGGCTGAAGGCATTAATGGACCCAAAAAGCATGGTGGCAGGGTTGTGTATCACATTTTCAACATTTATTAACAGATTTTGCTGTCCCTGGTCTCATTTCTTTTGTAGATAGTCAAATTTCTTCTAAGATGTGTGTCTTTGCATCTAAAGGCAATGATTAGATCAAATAAGAAAAGTGTTTTTTAATGTAGTGGAAGGCATTTTGGATTTGAAATCAGAGGACCTGGATTCACGTTACAAGTCTGTCATTACCTTAGAGTAGTTACTTAGCTTTTCTGGGCCCAAATCTTCACATCCATAATAATAATAGTATGTATATATGCATGCATGTATGTGTGTATTCATGTATATGTATGTGTGTGTATGTATACATATATACACATACACACATATATATGTATGTGTATAGATTACCTACTATAAGCTGAACCCTTCGCTAAATACTTTACAAATGTTACCTCATTTGATCCTCACAACAGCCCTGAAAGGTAGATGCTATTATCAGTTTACAATTGAGAAAAGTGAGGCAAACAGAAGTTAAAAGACTTGTCTAAAGTCACACAGCTAGTAAGTGTCTGAGGATGGATTTGAACTCAGGTCTTCTGGACTCCAGGCTCAGTATTCAGGGATCTGGACTGGATGGCCTCTGAAGATCTATTCAACTGCAGATTTATGATCTTACAATCTTGTGATTCTAATATCACACATACCACGTGGATTTCTTTTTACATTAGCATACTGTACAATTTAAAATGGATGAAGTGAGACATGAAAGACAAACACAAAATGGACAGAGATGTGTGAGACACACCTGAGGTAGCTAAGCAGATCCAATCACATGAGGGGAGGTACAGGGTCTGAAAGCACACAGAAAGGAAAGTCTGGATGGGGATGGGGGCAGTGTCAATACCAACCTCAGCTATGATGTAAATTCATTGAGGACCAATCTTCCACACAGATAACTTTAGTTATTTCCTTCTTTTCTGGAGTTTGTTGGAAGAAAGTCAAAGATAACTTGTAAAGATCTTAAAGAACCTTTTTCCTCTTTAGGAGCGTGTTTCTACTTCATCTGAATTAGAATGTCCCTGAATCAGAATCCTAATTCCTGGCTGGGAAGAGGTTTGCCTGATACAGTGGAAAGATCACAGGTTCTGGAATCATAAGACCCGAGTTCAAATCTTGCTTTTGTACAATTTGGATGATGTGGGGCAACCCCGTGGGCTTCAGTTTCCTCATCTATAAAATGAGTATGTTGGACTAGATGACCTTTGAGGTCTCTTCCAGCTTTATGACCATGACTATGAACAATCATTCCTCCCCAGAGATATATACATGCATATATCTGCCCATTGGCAGAAATCTATGCCTAAATGCAAAGAGGCAGATAGGATCTGTCCATGTGTGCAAATGATTTAGGGTCATTTAAAACCAAATGAAGTAGAAACGTACTCCCAAAGGGGGATAATAGGGATGTTTATGATAGTTACAAGTTACCTTTGACTTTCCTCAAACAAATTCCAGAAAAGGACCTGGTAAAGTGACTTGTGAGGAAGTTTGCTCCTAGATGAATTTATGTAATAGCTGAGGTTGGCACTGACACCCTGCTGTCCTTTCTGTGTGCTTTCAGACCTTGGAGGTGCCTAGTGAAACTCTTGCCCATACCTCCACAATCTGCTTAGGTTCACCAATGACTTTTCTTTTTAAACCAGACCTGTGACTTCATAGGGAGCTCTGCATGAGGAATTTCCTTTCTCTACCAATGAACATTAGCACTTTCTTCATAATTTACAATGTACATAGTTAATAATGAGGCAATGAGAAATTAAATGATATGTCTAGGGTCACCCAGCCTCTGATATAGAGGCAGACCCTTGAACCCACTAACTCTGATGTCAAACCTTGATTTTCTATGTCAGTCTTCCTCTAAAAAGATACCAGCATCAAAAAAAAAAGTGATTAATAAGCCTTCTTATGGGTCCCACTTCTGCCAACTGCCAGTACTGTGAGTGTCTCTCATTCTAGATTATAGGGTTGTAGGTTTTAAAGATGGAAGGGATGTTCAAGATTATTAAGTCCAATTTCTAATTCTTTAGCAGAGGAAGGATTTGAATCCATATTGTCATCTCTTTCTGCAAACCATGGGCCTCTGACTGAATTTTGTGCTCTATCTTATTTACCAAGTGATTTCTATGAAATATTTTTATATTGGACATAGTATACATGCAAATGTTTGATATAGGCTATTTCAATTGTTTCAAGTTTTTTATGGTCAAGCCATCTTTTTCTTTTTCTTCGGGACTCTACTTGCAGTGTTGTGGTCACTCTCTTCTTCTGGGTTTGCTTCTCTGGCCCCTCTTACTCTGTATTGTTTCTTCACTGTGTTTGATTCTTTTTCTTTTTTCTATCTACTCATGTTTTCAGCCTTTAGTTCCTAGATTGGGATTTTGTGCTTGGGAAACTCCCTTGGCATTCTTGAGTGGGTTGGATAGAATTTATTTGGTCTTATCCACAACAGATGGCATGATTCATATAGTCTTCTCACTCTGCCTCAGTGACTAGCTTCTGTTTCTGCCTCCTGGTGGACCATGGCTGATTTGGATCTCAGAGTATTTCCATCTGCTCTTTTCATGTTTCAAACATAGCAGGGTTCCATTCCCTGCTATGGTCCTGAAAGGTACTGGTGGATTATTGGAGAACAAACCAGTCTCAAGCCTCCTGTAGAATGCCCACCCTAAGTGCTGGCATCCACATTCTGAGTGGGCATTGTATTAACCTGCCAGAGCTCCCATAGTTTAAAGGAATAAGTGCAGGGGAGCCCTGTCTTTCTGCACCTGGGGGAGCTGGTTCTGTGCTCTTCCTCTATTCTGACAGACCAGGACTGGAATCAGGTTTCAGGACCTTGATTATTGGAGTTTATGCTGGCTTGTCACCTTTCTGTTTAGAAATTGGCTGGCTTTAGGTCCATTTGCTTTGTTTTGAAACTATTTTTATTAATAAGATATATCTTAATTTCCTTTTATCTCCCATTGAAAAAGAAATAACAGCTCAAACTCCTTGTAACAAATACACATCAAGCAAAATGAATTCCTTTGCTATCCATGTCCAAAAACAATAACACCTTGAGTCTCTCACCTGTCTGTTGGGAAGTGGGTAGCATTTTTTTTTTCTGCTTTATTTTTTTTTTATAAGATGTTTGGATTCAGGGTTGCTTATTGCATTGGTCAGAGTTCTTAAGCATTTCAAAGTTATTTGTCTTTACAGTGTTGTTGTAATTATTTAAGTTGTTATGATTCTACTCACTTACTTCACTTTGCATCACTTCCTATAAATCTTTCCAGGTTTCTTTGAAACCATTTCATCATTTTTTATAGCACAGTAATACTCTGTTATAATAATACACCATATTTTGCTCATCTACTCCCAAATTGATGAGTAACCCAATAGTTTCTTTTCAGTGCAAAAAAGATGCTGTAAATAATTTGTATATATGGGTCCTTTTCTTCTTTCTTTGATCTCTTTGTGGCATATATCCAATAGCGGTACCACCATGTCAAAGAGTAGGTGCAATTAATTAATGTTGGGGGCATAGTTCCAAACTGCATTCTCAAATTGCTGGACCAGCTCTCAACTCTAACAATAGTACATTAATATATTCAAGACCATTTCCTGCCATGGATATTCTCCCACCCCAGGAAGTCTTTTTGTTTCACTTTAGACTTGATGAAGAAATATTTCTTATTCTTTTAATTTTTCTTTATCAGTGGTCTTTCTGGGATACTTTTCAGATAATTTCTGGGGTTTATGTGGAACAGCTGGGTTTCTTTATGACTTTTCACATTGGCAACTTAACTGGAAGTATTATTTCAAATATTTCAGATGTTAATTCCTGGGAAAGTAATATTACCATCAGGGCAATAATCAGAACTGGAGAGGAAAAATGTATATTGTTATTACATTCTGAATTTGCTCCTTTTGTATGTTCCCTGAGAGTTGTTATAGTTTAGAAGAAATACCATCAAGCTTGATGTCCTAGAGAGACCTGGGTTTAAATTCTGCTTCTAACACCTGTATGACCTCAGGCAAGACAGCTAACCTCATTGGTTCTCAATTTCCTCATCTGTGAAGTGTCTATATGAGGAAACATAATATTATTATTATATAATACATACACTATATCATAATAATAGTATCAACCTCAGAGGATTAAATAAGATAGTGTGTGCAAAGTGCTTTGTAACCATTAAAATATATATAAATATCATATTTATGAGGTGAATGAAAAAAGAAAGTCATTTGTGGTGGAGGTGAGGATAAGAACATGAGCAAAAACAAAGAGAGCAAGGAGTGTGAAAATGCTAAGATATTAAGGAAGAAGTAGCATCAGAGCCTAATCTTGAAGGAATATTCAAAAAGTTAGAATTGAAGATGTAGTACATTCTAGGCTTATGGGAGTATTTAAAGGGATCAGTTAATCAACAGGCATTTATTAAATGTCTATTAAGTATTAGGCACTGGCCTAGGTGCTTACATTGCCTAGAAATTATGCTAAGCACTGAGGATGGAAAGAAAAAATTTTTTCCCTCACAGTTCCTGCCCTGAAGATATCCATATTCTAATGGAGGAGATAACATGTAAATACAAAGGGATACAAGGATAAAAGTGAAATCTCCCTGCCCCATCTTGGAGGAAACACCATGTACACAAACAAACACTTACAAAATATAGGAATGGAAATGGGTGATGGAAGGCTGAAGTCCAATTTGGTAGGAATATAGAATTCATGAATATGAGTAATATAGAGTAATTTTAAAGGGTAGATTGGAGACAGATTTTGAAAAGCCTTGAAAGTTATGTTGAAAAGTTTGTATTTTACCTGAAAGGCAATAGGGAACTGCTGTATTATTATTATTGGAATGTGGTTAGATCTGAGTCTTAAGAAGACATTTATTGTTGTTGTTAGTTGTATAAAATATGGAATTAGAAAAGGGAAGATAGAGCATTGGCTCTGGAATCAGGATGACCTGAGTTCAAATCAGAGGTAAGCCTACTTTTCTACACTTGCCGTAAGTGCAGAAATTGATAGTTATTTCTCTGTCTGACACACACTACCCATGGGACTGTAGGAAAATCATAGCATCTCAGTATTCTAGGAAACTTTCCAACACAACAAGTTAGTACTCTTTTTTTATAACCTTTGTTGATGAGACAATCGGGGTTAAGTAACTTGCCCAGGGTCACACAGCTAGTAAGTGTGTGTCTGAGGCCAGATTTGAACTCAGGTCCTCCTGACTCCAAGGCTAGAGCTCTACCCACTGCACCACCCAGCTGCCCCATCAAGACAACAAGTTAAACCAGAAGGATTTTCCATACTGGGAGGTCCCCAAATGATTAAAATTACAAGTCTAGATCTCTCCCCTCCCCCAAATTAGTTATTCAACAAAAGAATCAAATATATAGGAGTAATTTCCAAAGCATAAAACACACTTTGAAAGGTTTTTATTGTCACCTGCTTGGACACCAAATATGCAAAGATGCTAGTCTCCTGAATCATCCTTGTGGATTTGTAAATTTATGTATTCACTTACTTCCTCATTTATTCATTCATTTATAAACTATTAATGAATTTGACTTGTCAATTAGGTTTGCCCCTTACCACCTGGGGTTTTGTAGTTTGGAGGGTAGCATGAGTTGAGTGATTTGACAACTGATAACACACAGTTTTGGGTGTCAAAAAATGTAGTTTTGTTCTTTACTATATGTGCAGGGAATATAGCACAATTATTGGGGAATGGCAAATTCGGAGCTTTGGAAGACATAAATGAATAATCACAGCACCTGACATTTGATATCACTATCTAGTTTTAAAAATAGCACAGTGGATAAAGCAGTAGGCCTGAAGTCAGGGAGACCTGAGTTCAAATTTGGCTTCAGATACTTAGTAGCTGGGTGACTCTGGGCAAGTCATTTAACTTCTGTCTTTCTCAATCTTGCCTGCTGTAATAGGAACGATAATACCACCTATCTCCCAGAGTTATGAGAATCAAATGAAATATTTCTAAAGAGCTTAGCATGGTTCCTGGCACATAGTGGGTGCATAATCAATACTTGTTTCCTTCCCTTTCCTTCTTCCCTTCCTTCCTTGCTTCCTTCCTCAGGCTGCCTTGAAGACTCAACTCAAAGTTTTCCTTCTGCAGAAGGCCTTTCTTGGTTTCTCCACCACTCAGCTGCTAATGCATTCACCTTTCATATGCATACATGAAGAAGATATTTGTCGCTGTTTTTAGTTATATAGAATATAGAATTAGAAAAGGGAAGAAAAGGAAATAAGGTGACCTATCAGGACAAAACTGTCAATGTTCTAGAAAATCTAAAATGCAATACATATATCCTTCAAATGCATATTTCTATATCTCTACACACACATACACACACACACACACACACAGAGACACACACGTCTATATCTACATCGAGGGAAGGAATCGTGAGGTTTTTTTCCTTTGTAACCTCAGTGCTTAGCATAACTTTTGGGTATATAAGTACTTAATAAATGGATTTGGTGTTAGAGGACCAGGTTTTGAGTTCTGGTTTTCTTTCTTATAATTACATGACCTTGGTTAAATTACTTTCTATCTCTAAGCTTTAGCGTCACCTGTAAAAGGGATCTAATAATCTTTACACCTCCTGCTTTTCACGGTAGAAGTGAACAAAGTGAAACCAAATCCAGAGCACTTTCTTTTTTTTCTTTCAAAAATTTGTTTATTAATTTTAAACAAATACAAAATGAGAACAATATATTTCTATGTACACACACAACATAAAGAGGATTCCCTATTAAACTATTTTTCTGTTTACTTTATCATTTTGACTGTTTACTTTTTTGTGGAGAAAATTATGAAATAAATATTACATTGTTTTCAAAGCTACCCAGATTTTCTGTGCTTTTTTCTAAGTTTTCTTTTGTTCTCGGTTGTGCACTTTTTTATTTTTTTCTCCCCACCCTTGCCAACCATTCCTTAGAAAAAGCTACAAATAAGCATAAATACATACATATACATATAAATCCATATCCATATCCATATATATATATATATATATATATATATATATATATACACACACACACGCATGCATGTAAGGTCATACTATACATATTTCTATTTGTCAGTTCTTTTTCTAGAGGTGGGTAGCATCTTCCTTCGTAGGTTCAGGTTTTTACATTTTTTTCCTCAATATTTACTTAATGATTTATTTGGATGAAATCTAGTGCACAACTTTTCATGACTTACTTTGATATTTTTTTCTTCTTTCATTGTCTTAAAAGTCATGTCACTGCAAGGCTATACCTATTACCTTCACAACTTCTATCACAGTGTTTTCTTTGTTATTTTTTGGTAAACAGTATTTAATTTTTTTTCAAATTACATGTGAAGATAGTTTTCAACATTGACTTTTATAAGATTTTGAGTGTCAAATTTTTTCTCCCTCCCATCCCCCTCCCCAAGATGGCAACAATCTGATATAGGTTATGTATGTGCAATCTTGCAAAAGTATTTCCACATTAGTCATGTTGTGAAAGAAGAAACATAACAAAAAGGAAAAGCCACAACAAGGAAACAAAACCAAAAGTGAAAATAGTATGCTTCAATCTGTATTCAGACTCCATTGTTCTTTCTCTAGATGTAGATAGCATCATGAGTCCTTTGCAATTGTCTTGGATCATTGTATTGCTGAGAAGAACTAAGTCAGTCATAGTTGATCATCATACTATGTTGCTATCACTGTATATAATGTTCTTCTGGGTCTGTTTACTTCACTCAGCATCAGTTCGTGTAAGTCTTTCCAGGTTTTTCTGAAATCCACTTGCTCATCATTTCTTATAGCACAATAGCATTCCATTACATTCATATACCACAGTTTGTTCAGCCATTCCCCAAATGATGGACATTCCTTCAATTTCCTACTCTTTACCAACACAAAGAGCTGCTATAAATATTTTTGTACATGTAGGTCATTTTCCCTTTTTTATGATCTCTTTGGGATGCAAACTAGTAGTTGTATTGCTGGGTCAAAGGGTATGCATAGTTTGATTGCCCTTTAAGCATAGTTCCAAATTGATCTCCAGAATGGTTGGATCACTTCACAACTCCACCAACAATGCATTAGTGCCCCAATTTTCCACATTTTCTCCAACATTTATTATTTTCCCTTTCTATCATATTAGCCAATCTGGTAGATGTGAGGTGGCACCTCAGAATTGTTTTACTTTGCATTTTTCTAATCAATAGTGATCTAGAACATGTTTTCATATGACTATAGATAGCTTTAATTTCTTCACCTGAAAACTGCCTGTTTATAGCCTTTGACCAGTTATCGATTGATTGGGGAGTGACTTGTATTCTTATAAATTTGACTCAGTTCTCTATATATTTGAGATATGGTACCTTTAGCAGCAATATTTGCTGTACAAATTGTTTCCCATCTTTCTGCTCTCTTGCTAATCTTGGTTGTATTGGTTTTGTTATGCAAAACTTTTTAAATTTAATATAATCAAAATTATCCATTTTGCATTTCATAATGTTCTCTATCTCTTGATTGGTCATGAATTCTTCCCTTCTGCATAGAACTGATAGGTAAACTCTTCCTTGTTCTCCAAATTTGCTTATCATATTACCTTTATGTCTAAATCATGTGCCTATTTTGTCCTGGTCTTGTTATACAGTGTGAGATACTGGTCCATGCCCAGTTTCTGCCACACTATTTTCCAGTTTTCCCAACAGTTTTTGTTAAATAGTGAGTTCTTATGCCAGAAGCTGCAATCTTTGGGTTTATCAAATAGTAGATTACTATAATCTTTTACTACTGTGTCTTGTGTACCTAATCTATTCCACTGATCCACCACTCTGTTCCTTAGCCAGTTCCAAATAATTTTGACAATTGTTGTTTTATAATATAGTTATATATCTGGTAGGGCTAAGTCACCTTCTTTTGCATTTTTTTCATTAGTTCCTTTGATAATTTTGACTCTTTGTTCTTCCAGATGAATTTTGTTATTTTTTTCTAGCTCTAATATTTTGGTAGTTTGGTACACTGAATAAGTAAGTTAATTTAGGTAGAATTGTCATTTTTGTTGTATTAGCTTGGCCTACCCATGAGCAACTGATATTTTCCTAATTTTTTAGATTAGACTTTATTTGTGTGAAAAGTGTTTTGTAATTGTGTTCATATAGTTTCTGGGTTTCTCTTGACAAGTAGAGTCCCAAATATTTTATATTGTCTACAGTTATTTTAAATGGAATTTCTCTTCCTATCTCTTCTTGCTGAGCTTTTTTTGGTAGTATATAGAAACACTGATAATTTATTTGGGTTTATTTTATATCCTGCAACTTTACTAAAGTTGTTACTTATTTCAAATAATTTTTAAGTTGATTCACTAGGATTCTCTAAATATACCATCATATGATCTGTAAAGAATGATAGCTTTGTTTCCTCATTGCTTTTTCTAATTTCTTCAATTTCTTTGTCTTCTCTTATTGCTAATGATAACATTCATAGTACAATATTGAATAGTAGTGGTGATAATGAGCATCCTTGTTTCACACCTAATCTTATTCTGATGGTTTCTAGCTTATCCCCATTATTCCCTTGACCCTGTCCCACCTCAGAAGGGTTTGCTTCTGATTCCCTCCTCCACCAATCTGTCCTCCCTTCTATCATTGTCCCCTCCTACCATTCTCTTAACCCCATTCCCCCCTATTTTGCTGTAGAGCAAATTAGATGCCCATGCCCAATTGAGTGTGTATGTTATTCCCTCCTTAAGCCAAATCTGATGAGAATAAGATTCACTCATTCCCTCTCACCTTCCCCCACTTTCCCTCCACCATAAAAGTTTTTTCTTGTGTGTTTTATGTGAGATAATTTATCCTATTCTACCTCTCCCTTTCTCCTCCTCCCAGTATAATCCTCTCTCACACCTTAATTTTATTTTTTTTAGAGATCACCCCTTCATCTTCAACTCACTCTGTGCCCTCTATCGTACCGGGCTGGGAGTGCAATGCAGAGGGGCACGCAGGCCACAGCAAACCTAGAGCAGGACTCACAGGACTGAATCGAGGCAGCTGTGGTGGTTTCCAGACTCCTCAATCCAGGAATGCCAAAGACAAGTTAGAAGGTCAATGGGAAAAGTCTGTTTCTGCCATGCTGAGAGAGGAAGGGGGGGTTCTCAGCTCCAGTTCCCCAAGAATGTGGTCCTGGGGTGGGCAGCTGCTTCCCAAGCTTCCAGCCCACAGACTGAGGGGGAATATAGTGGCTGATCAGAGGGGGGTGATTGCAGGGATCTCTCTGTTGGTGCTGAGGCAGGAATCTCTTGCTTTTCCTGTGCTTGGATCTGGGTCACAGATTTGGACGGGTGTCCTGGGGTGAGGAGGAGCGCTGGCAAGGTGGAGCTTGTAGTGGCTGTGGACAGGAAACCTTCTTCACAGTTCCAGGACAGAAAGGAGTGCTTGTGGTCACTAATAGACTACAGCACAGGCCAGGAAAGGAGTAAACACCTTGCCCCTTATCATACCACCTTGGAAGAACTGAAAATTTACAAGTCCCTACAAGTATCTCTGAAAACAGCTATATAAACCCCTGAAACTTGGGACAGTGCATTCTCCACATTGGAAGCAGAATCTTACCTTAACAGAGTTTAAAACTCAAATAATTGGCCAGGATCATGAGCAAGCAGCACAAAAAGAGTCAGACTATATTATCTTACTTTGGTGACAAAGAAGATCAAAATATACAACCAGAAGAAGACAACAAATCAAAGCTCCTATATCCAAAGCCTCCAAGAAAAATATGACTCAGTCCCAGGCCTTGGAAGAGCTCAAAAGGGATTTTGAGAAGCAAGTAAGAGAAGTAGAGGAAAAACTGGGAAGAGAAATGAGAGTGATGCAAGAAAATCATGAAAAACAAGTCAACAGCTTGCTAAAGGAGACCCAAAAAATACTGAAGAAAATAACACCTTAAAAAATAGCCTAACCCAAATGGCAAAAGAGGTCCAAAAAGCCAATGAGGAGAAGAATGCCCTAAAAAGCAAAATTGGCCAAATGGAAAAGGAAGTCCAAAAGATTACTGAAGAAAATACTTCCTTAAAAATTAGAATAGAGCAATTGGAAGCTAGTGACTTTATGAGAAATCAAGACACTGTAAAACAAATCCAAAAGAATGAAAAATTAGAAACAATGTGAAATATCTCATTGGAAAAACAACTGACCTGGAAAATAGATCCAGGAGACAGAATTTAAAAATTATTGGACTATCTGAAAGCCATGATCAAAAAAAGAGCCTAGACATCATCTTTCAAGAAATTATCAAGGAAAACTGCCCTGATATTTTAGAACCAGAGGGCAAAATAGAAATTGAAAGAATCCACTGAGCTCCTCCTGAAAGAGATCCCCAAAGGAAAACTCCTAGGAATATTGTAGCCAAATTCCAGAGTTCCCAGGTCAAGGAGAAAATATTACAAGCTGCCAGAAAGAAACAATTCAAGTACTGTGGAAACACAATCAGGATAACACAAGATTTAGCAGCTTCTACATTAAAGGACTGCAAGGGCATGGAATATAATATTCTGGAGGGCAAAGGAGATAGGATTACAACCAAGAATCACCTACCCAGCAAAACTGAGTATAATCCTTCAGGGGAAAAAATGGTCATTCAGTGAAATAGAGGACTTTCAAGCATTCCTGATGAAAAGACCAGAGCTAAACAGAAAATTTGACTTTCAAATACAGGACTCCAGTGGAACATGAAGAGGTAAACAGGAAAGAGAAATCATAAGCGACTTATTAAGATTGAACTGTTTACATCCCTGCAATGGAAAGATGATATTTGTAACTAATGAGACCTTTGTCAGCATTAGGATAGTTGGAGGGAAAAAAAAATATGTATGTATAGATAGATAGATAGATAGATAGATAGATAGATAGATAGATAGATAGGTAGGTAGGTAGGTAGATAGATAGATAGATAGATAGATAGATAGATAGATAGATAGAGGGTAAAGGGTGAGTTGAAGATTAAGGGGTCATATCTGGAGAATAAAATTAAGGGATGAGAGAGGATTATATTTGGAGAAGAAGAAAGGGAGAGGTAGAATGGGGTAAATTATCTCACAAAAAAAACAGAAAAGAAAAGGCTCTTACAGTGGGAGAGAAAAGGGGGAAGGTGAGAGGGAATGAGTGAATCTTATTCTCATAGGATTTGGCTTACAGAGGGAATAACATACACATTCAATTGGGTATGGAAATCTGTCTTACCCTAAGGGAAAATAGGGGGAGAAGGGGACAAGAGAGCAGGGAGATGATAGAGAGGAGGGCAGACTGGGAAAGGGGATAATCAGAAGGAAATACTTCTGAGGAGGGACAGGGTCAAAAGAAAGAATAGAATAAATGGGAGGGCAGGACAGGATTAAGGGAAATAGAGTTAGTTTTTCACATGTCTACTATGGAAGTGTTGTGCATAACTGCACATGTATAACCTATATTGAGTTGCTTGCCTTTTCAATGAGGGTGGTTAGGGAGCGAGGAAGGGAGAAGAATTGAAACCTAAAGTTTTGAAAATATATGTTTAAAAAAATGTTTTCACATGCTACTGGGAAATAAGAAATACAGGAAAAGGGGTACAGAAGTGTATCTTGCCCTACAGGAAAAAAGAAGGGGAAGGGGATAAGAGAAGGGGGGAGAGATAGAAGAGAGGACAGACTAGGGGAAGGGATATTCAGAATGCATGCCATCTTGGGGTGGGGGGAGGGTGAGGTGGGATATAAATTTGGAACTCAAAATCTTGTGGAAGTAAATATTGAACTGAAAATAAATAAATTTATATTAAAAAATAAACTAAAATGAAATGTAAGGTCCTAAAGGTCAAAAAAAAGGAGTCCTTTATGATCTCTCTTTCTTGTTTGCCTTTTCATGCTTCTCTTGAGTCTTGTATTTGAAAGTCAAATTTTCTTTTCAGCTCTGGTCTTTTCATCAAGAGTGCTTGAAAGTCCTGTGTTTCAATGAATGTCCATTTTTCCCCCTGAAGGTTTGATTATATTCAGTTTTTCTGGGTAGTTGATTCTTGGTTGCAATCCTATCTCATTTGACTTCTGGAATATGATATTCCAAGTCCTCCAGTTCCTTAATGTAGAAGCTGCTAAATCTTGTGTTATCCTGACTGTGTTTCCACAATACTTGAATTATTTCTTTCTGACTGCTTGCAATATTTTCTCCTTGACCAGGGCACTCTGGAATTTGGCTACAATATTCCTAGTAGTTTTCCTTTGGGGATCTCTTTCAGGAGGTGATCAGTGGATTCTTTCAATTTATATTTTACTCTCTGGTTCTAGAACATCAGAGCAGTTTTCCTTGATAATTGCTTGAAAGATGATGTCTAGGCTCTTTTTCTTGATCATGGCTTTCAGATAATCCAATAATTTTTAAATTATCTCTCCTGGATCTATTTTCCAAGTCAGTTGTTTTTCCACCAAGATATTTCACATGGTCTTTTATTTTTTCATTCTTCTGGTTTTGTTTTACAATTTCTTGGTTTCTCATAAAGTCACTAGCTTCCATTTCCTCCATTCTAATTTTTAAGGAGGTATTTTCTTCAGTGTGCTTTTGGACTTCCTTTTGGCGATTTGGCCAGTTCTGCTTTTTAAGACACTCTTCTTCTCATTGACTTTTTGGACCTCTTTTGCCATTTGGGTTAGGCTATTTTTAAGGTGTTATTTTCTTCAGTATTTTTTTGTGTCTGCTTTAGCAAGCTGTTGACTTGTTTTTCATGATTTTCTTGCAGCACTCTCTGTTCTCTTCCCAGTTGTCCCCCTACTTTTCATAGTTGCTTCTCAAAATCTTTTTTGAGCTCTTCCATGGCCTGGGACTGAATCATATTTTTCTTGGAAGGTTTGGATGTAGGAAGGAGCTTTGACTTTCTTGTTTTCTTCTGGTTGTGTGTTTTGATCTTCTTTGGCACCAAAGTAAGAGTCTATGGTCTGACTTTTTTTGCACTGTTTGCTCATGTTCTCAGCCAATGATTTGACTATTAAACTCTTCATTAAGGTAGAAGGTCTGCTTGCAGTGTGGAGAATGTTTTGTCTCAAGTTTCAGGGGTTTTGTGCAGCTGTTTTCAGAGATGCTTGTAGGGACCTGTAAATTTTCAGTTCTTCCAAGGTGTTTACTCCTTTTCTGGCCTGGGCTGTGGTCTATGAGTGACCAAAAACACTCTTTTCTGCATGGGAACTGTGAGGAGGATTAGTTCTGCAACACCACTATAAGCGCCATCATGCCAGTGCTCCTCCTCACCCCAGGAGCACCACTCAGAACTGTGGCCCAGATCCAAGGACAGGCAAAGCATGAGAATCCTGCCTCAGTACTAGCAAAGAGATCCTTGCAATCCCCCTCTGATTGGCCACTGGATTCCCCCTCTGTCTGTACTCTAAGAGCTCCAGAAGCAGCTGCTGCCCTCATGCTATGACTGGGACTGGGACTGAGCTTCTCTCTCATCGTGATCCAACAGACCTTTCCTACTGACCTAAGTTGTCTTTGGCATTTGTGGGTTGAGAAGTTTGGAAACTGCCACAGTAGCTTGTGATTCAATCCCCTGAGGCCTGGTCCAGGTTTGCTAAAGCCTGGTCTTTGCCTGTGTGCCCATGCTGAACTGTGCTCCTCTACCAGTCTTGTGCAATAGACCTTTCCAATCAACCATTTAGGTTGTCTTGGGCTGGAAATTTGCTTCACTTTGTCTTTTGTGGGTTCTGCCGCTCTAGAATTTCTTTAGAGCCATTTTTTAAAACAGGTAGAGTTTAAAACAGGGAGAATTCAAGCAAATCATTGCTTTTACTTCTCCGTCTTGGCTCTGCTCCCTATCTTTCTATTCCCATTTAATTTTCTCCAGTGGTCTATCATATCTAACTTTTCTAAAATCGTACTCACCTCCTTAACTTTTTTTTTGTTTGTTTATCTGTGGTTATAGTTATCTGGTTCCAAGAAAGGGAGTTTGAGGTCCCCTTGCCTTCATAGTTTTGTGCTTTCTTCCTGTAACTCACTTAGCTTCTCTTCTAAGAATTTGGATGTTATACCACATGGGGCATATATATTTAGTATTGAAATTACTTCATTTTCTATGGTACCTTTTAGCGAGATGTAGTTTCTTTCCTTGTCTCTTTTAATTAGATTTTTTTTTGCCTTTGCTTTGTCTGAGATCAGGGTTGCTACCACTGCTTTTTCATTTTTATCTTTTTCCTTCACCTGCTCTGGCCTTTTACTTTTCTCTGTATGTGTCTCTCTGCTTCAAATGTGTTTCTTATAAATAACATATTGTATGATTCAGATCTTTAATCCATTTTGATATTTGTTTCCATTTTATGGGAGAGTCCTCCCATTCACATTCACATTCGCACCTCCCCTTTCCTCCTTATCCCTGTACAATCCTTTTTTTTCACTCCTTAATTAATTTTTAATCACCACGTCAAAGTCAGCTTATAACCACACCCTCTAAGTATACTGCTTTTAACTGCCCTAATAGAGATACAGTTCTTAAGACTTACAAGTGTCATAGTCCCAAGTAGGGATGTAGTTTAACCTTACTGAATATCATGGGTTTTTTTTCTTTCTTGTTTACCTTTTTGTACTTGAGTCTTGTAATTGAAGATCAAATTTTCAGTTCAATTGAGGCCCTGTGATTCTGATTCAGCAGACCAATGGCACAGCAGCCAGCTGTGAGGCCTTCAGCCTCAGCCCAGCAGCAAACTGCCAGCCCTGGAACCCAGGGCACAACAGGTGTGACTAGGCTGAGCCACATTAGTGCAATGGGCACCAAATACATTTAAAAAGACTTAAGGATTTTCAACAGAGATCTGAAGCATTTTCACTTTGACTTTCCATAGATAGCCATCACAGTATCATCTCCAAAGATGAAGGGCATACCTTTCTCAATTTAGGAAAGATATACTAAAAATAACTCACACAACCATCTCAGTAAGCATGCCAATTGCTTTTTGTCTACATCTTGAAAGGGTAAATAAAGACAGCTACTAAATTATTGGTCTTTTTTCCTTTAAGGGAAATCTCTCTTAGAACCAGTAGAAGCAAGTAGAAATATCTTTGCTTAAATTTTGATTAAACATTGTTGAGGACAGGAAAGCATGGAGGATGACAAATATTTTCCTTTGATATTAGGGTGTGGATAGCACAGGGATCCAGGGTGATCCTTCTGTGGACCACTCAGATTAGTGACTGTTGGTTTCTACACAGTAAAAAGATTGTCTGAGACTGGTTTTGCAGGGAACAGATGTCCATATCACTAAGCTCTTCCCATAATTGGCATTGGTTGGCACCCTTGTTGGCATCCTCTATTGAGAGGGCAAAGCTTGGATGAATGTAGGGATTGAGCCACTTGCCCTCTTTGAAGATGTGTTCGTGCAGTGTCGGGCTGGAGAGTAGAAGGGATAGGGATAGTTGGGATTATCTGTGTCTCACCACTGACAAATATTGGCTAAGTGTTCTTGGGCAAATCACTTAAATCTCTCACTGCTCCAGTCAATTGTTTAATAGTAAAAGGTGCTGAGATACATGAAGATGGAGAGTGCTTTCTCTGTGGGAACTCCCTACATTGATGATATCACAGGTACAGACTCTACCCCATCCCCATACAAGGAAAGTTTTCAATACAAAGTCCTTTGTATTAAAAGGAACCTTGTGTCATAAAGACTGTACCCTTCATAGTAGATAAATTCACTTTTAAATAACAACTATTTACAACAACAGACCAATTGCTCCAGAGACATGGTAATAAGACTATAAAAGGTGAGATAAATTGAAGCTAGTCCAGGATTGTTACTTAGACTTTCCTTTCTTGTAGAACAATGGTTATGAGGGAATGAATAGACAGGCTTGTCAATAGGAAGAAAGGAAAGACAATAGTACCTCCCATCATCTGGTTTTTCTGTTTGCCAGTATTTTTAGGAAGCTGATGGAATTTGCCTTCTCTCATCACATGTGTTGGCTTCATTCCAAAAGTCAGGTCCCCTGACCAGCAGCCCAAGTCATTCTCTCAACTGTTGCCCTTGCTAGGAGCAGAATGAAATGAATGGGTACTGGTGATGTGATGAAGAATTAAGAGTCTCAGTCAGCATGCTCTAATTAAGCTGCTCTACAGACAACATCTGTGAAATAGGCATCTATCACAGAATGTTTATTATTGGAATGAAAACACCTCTCCCATAATGTATAGAATTGCATGGCTTGCTATATCCTGTATGTGACAAGCTGGTTCAGTTGATTGGCATGGGCTTTAATGAAGGGCCTCTTTTGCTGGCACTGCAATGCCTCCCTGCCTTTGGAAGATCAATTAGAGTTTAAAGGGCTGGTCACCTCCATCTCTGCAGAAGGAAACTTGCATCTGCATTGCTGGGAGAGGATAAAATGTCAAATAACAGCATGGATGATCTGGGGCAAATATTTTACATCAGTAATGAATGGTCAATGATTTGATAAAATTATCCAAGGAAAGAGTGATGACATTATACTAATAATAATCAAAAAAGGTTCTCTTTGCAACAGAGGAAGGCAGAGTGTGTCCAGGGCCAAGTAGCTAATGCCAAGGGTCAGAAATTGTCAATGGTATGATTTTAAAGCTTCAGTGTGCTTTATTTGGGTTGAATCCACCATTAAAATTAAAATAGGTATCACATTTAAATCATTTTCAGTCATTAACATCCTGGTGTAAATTTGTTTTTTCCACTAATGCCTTATTTCCATGTTTCATTGAGGCATTAAAGTGACCCTGAGTTCTCAAAGATTGCCAACTGGAGCCAAGATCAGGCAGATAGAGCCTACCAAATTGAAAAGCATTCAAGAGTGGACCTGGCCAAAGTTTGGGTAATTTCCATTCAAGGACTGGTCAAGCTAAGGTTAGAAAGGCTTACCACAGGTTGGCTTTAGGGCAACAGGTTTTGGGTCACTAGAAATCAAAAGGACTGTCTACAAAGACGTAGAAGAGTTGTGATCTGTGTTAGGAAACATTCACACTGATAAAATCATGTATTTAATAATTTTAAAAAGGAAAATAAAAAGAAAAAAATTGTTTAGTAAATTAGCCCAGCAACTATAGATAGTAGAAGCCTTAATTCACCAGTATTCCTGGAAAAACAAGCTAATGAATTACAAATGCATGAGTGAATGAATTAAAAAATATTTATTGTGGGCCAAAGACTAGACTAAATACTGAGGATAGAAATGCAAAAAACAAGGCAAAACAAACAAACAAACAAAAAAACCCAAGCTAGTCCTGCCTTTAGGGAGCTTTCATTCTACTAGGGAAAGACACCACATTTAGGGGAGCAGTGGCCAGGTCAGTGTGCTGTGTTCTGGGAATTCACGGAAGAGCCATGTGGCAATGAATTGACATATTCTTTGTAGAAATGGTGGCTTTTGATAAAATTACTGTTTCTAGAGTTAGAAATGGAAAGAATGAGGCTGAAGCTACACCATGTCATGAAAATGGACAGAGAGAAGCTTGCTGTGCCTGGGATAGGCTAAATGTAGGGAACTCTCATCAATCATGACTGTATGTATTCATGCTTATACACACAGAGATGCTCTTAGATGTCATACATATGAAAACATTTTCTTGGGTTCTGGCTGTTGAGAACACATGTACCTTTGGACTGTAATACCATCTTGGATCTGTCAAAGGATGCAACGTTAATTAATGAGGCAGGTAGGTGTTCCCATGGATAGAGCACTAGGCTGAAGTCAGGAAGGCCTCAGTACAAATCCTGCCTCAGTACAAGGAACTGTATGGTTGTAACTCTAGGAATATCATTGTAGATAAGAGCTGGAAGGGATCTGAAATCTCAAGTATGCCAAAGTCCCCATTAATGGGGAAGCTTAGACTCAGAGACACGAAGTAATTTAATTCATGGTTAATTCATGGTAAAGCCAAAGCCATAGCTAGGTCTTCTTAATTAGTACTCTAATGTTTTACCAACTGTACTGCCTTTTCCATGGGCATGAGAGGGCTACTTCATAAAATGACTCATTCTTCGTCTCACAAAGATCATTGCATATGTCCATATGCCTATATGTATGCATATGTATGTATAGGCAGCTGATGAGTGATACAAGAATGAATTACCAGTATGGGTGAATACAAAGCTCAGTTGACAGAAAATAGTGCTAACCAGGCCAAGATCATGGGTTTGAAGCCAAAGTAGACAGTTTTGCTTTTTTCCATGCCCAAAGACCGTGCTCCTAATTCCATGCTGTCATCTGGTAGAAGTATGTCATTGATCACTAGGAGGCTCAGGCAAGACAGGCTTGGTAGTTCAGCATTAATCAATCCATCCATCACCACTCCTTGAAAATTAGCTCACAGATCATGCCATAGTGGTGGTGGGTCATGATGAACTTCTTTGTGTGGGAAGGGCATCACATGTATCTAGAATATAGTTCTAGATATAAAAATAAATCTCACAATAAACAAGTCAGAAAAAAATCATTCATATAAAATAAATCTCATTACAAACAAGTCATAAAAATGATTTCTAAAAAGCATGTCAAGTAAAATCTCTAGGTGAATTTAATTCTAAATTCCCTCAGGTTCTTAAAATAAAATTGCAAAGATTTTTAACATAATATTTAAACTCCAATATTTATTCTTTTATGAGGAGATAGGGTCAGGATAGAATGGTCTTCAGACCTGGAAAGGATATTAGAAATTCATCTAATCCAACATCTTCATTTTATTGATGAGAAAACCGAGCCTCAGGTCTTTGAAAGGACTAACACAAGGCCATACAGTTAATAAGAGATTTCCCCTAAAATCTTTTGTTTGATTTATGTTTCTGTCATTGAAAGAATTGTCATTGAAATCTATCAAGAATCCATCATTGAGAAATGTATTATCTTTTTTTTTTTTGGTCTTTTGAATGGGAAGCAGATCCCATGAATGAAGTTGCTGATTTTATTCTCAATTGGCCCTCTATGCAAAGAACCTAGATTCCTCATTTGGTTCACATCATGGATCTCATTTGTGTTATTTCAAAGAGGGCATGATGAATCTTTTATGAAATAGAGAACTGTTTTCATTTAGCTCATATTGCCAAGGTTGCTTTAATATTTCAAAAGAGCTGTGATTTTGAAAATCTGTGTAGATAGTCTCTCTGCTGATGAAGATTTCACTCTTCATGTACTTTAGTAGGTGAACTTCCTGCCCACCCACCTTTTGATGATAACTTTTTTTCAAGCTTATTAAAGTCCCTCACCATCTGCCTCCAACCTATCTTTCAATTCATCCTTTACATTAATCTTCTTTACATTTTCTCAGTTCCCTAACTGGACTGATATCTCTTCCCCAACCTGAAATGACATTTCCAGCCTCCATGTATTTGTATAAGTCATCTCTAAAGCCAGGAAGGCATGTCTTTATCTCTGCCTCTTAGAATTCTTATCTTTCTAAAAGCCCAGGTCTGATGCCATCTGCTCTATGAAGCCTCCTTCGATCTTTCCACTTGTTACTGATTTCTCCTTTCTCAAAATACTTAAAAAAATAACTATGCACTTATTGTTTCCTCTTATTGGTAAGCTTCTTGGAGAGGCGGGTGGGGGGGAGGGATGAGGAAGATAAGATTTTTGTCTTCGAATTTCCAGTCCCCAGCCCAATGTCTTGTGCATTGTCTTTACTTAATAAATATTTGTTGAATTAGCTAGGGTTATCCCAGTAATCTTGAAGTGTTACAGTAGAAAGAATCCTGGTTCTGGACTCAGAGGACCTGGGTCTACTTCTGCTCTGTCACTACTGTGTATTTTGGGGCAAGCCATGTAACCTCTCTGGGTTTCAGTTTCTTCATCTGTGAAATTAGAGGTCAGAATGGAGAACCTCTAAGGTTGTTTCCATCTTTCATTCTATGGACAGCTTCCCAATCCATTATCAGGCCTATTCTCTGAACCCTTCCAGGTTAGTAAAGCCTGGGCTCTGCTGCCATGATCTTGGAGAGCTCAAGTGATGCTGGGAGCCTCAATAAAGTCCTGGAGAAGGACTTGAGGAGAAGAGTTGCTTTGATAGTCAACTAAATGTTTTTGGCAACAAAGAATAAGATGCTATTGTGTAAGGATATATGTATGTATGTATGTATGTATACACACATGCAAGCACACACACACACACACACACACACATACACACACACACACACACACACATATATATATATATATATATATATATATAGTGTCATGTTATGACTTGTTATGATGATATATATGGATCTTGTGTCACATGCACAGAGAGTACCCAGATTGACTGATGCATTTACCCATTGTCCTTCAAGGTCTAATTGGGTTGCAGAGGGTATAGTCCTTGGTTTTCATCTGTTATTAGTTACTGAAATATTATAGTCTTCAAATCAACTCATTTCTTTTTTTATTGACTATTATTGATTATTCAGGTTATTTTTTGATGGTGTTAGGGTAACACAGGGTTGTGACTGGACATGAATCAAGGGAACCTTACCCCATATCCTTTTGTGAATTTTCCATTTCACAATACCATTCATTTTTTTTTCTCTTGAGAATTAGGTATGAATGTGCAAAATACCTTAAGACAATGGGTCGGGTCAATGAAAGCTGAAGAATAATGTGAAAAATCTTTCTGGGGCTTGATTGTATTACTCCAATTCTCAGGGATCTCTTAGACACAGAACACAGGACCTGAAATTGGCAGTCTTTGAGGGTCAGCGTGCCATATTCCTTGCCACCTGAGCATGCCAAGAGAGCAAAGCTACCTGGGGATACTGTTGACATGGCCCCTTAGAACATTCTTTTCAATGGACAATGCTTTGAATTCCACTCCAAATAATTAAATTTACACATATCATACAGCCTACTCAACAGGGAAGGCTAAGACAGGTCTGAATTAGCCATGTCCATCTATGGAAGTGATAGATATGCCCCCAGTTTTCTACTGAAGGGTAAATGCTCACCTCTGTACATACTGAAGAGTTTTATTTTCCATTTAAAAACTCTATTGACAAATCTATCAGGCTGCTTGACAGGTAAATTAAACAGGATTACAGCCTTCCAAGGAGCCCAACTCACATTCCTACTAGGCAGCAACAAATCATGGATGTTTCTGTCCACTAGGCATTAGCTTTAAAATCTTAACTGACTCTAAAACTGGACTTAGAATTTATGTTCCTGACTTCCTTCTTATCTTCCAAGTCATTAAGCACCATCCATAGCTGCATCTGTCCCTTGATGTGACCATCCTAGGTATGATCAAACTTTCACTCTTGCATACCATTCATACAGGGTGATTCATTCATTTCCTAATCTTACTAAAACTACGGAAGCTGCCAGTCAATTAATAGTCACTGCTGACAATGGCATAGGGGTGGGTAGATTCTACTATGGTGCTGAAAACTATTCAGCACCCTCCATTTACTGCAATTTTAGAGGAAGAACAGGTCTTGGCAGAAAATGACATTGAGACATTGAATTATCTGCTTAATTAAAAGGATCTAATTAATACATGTTAACTGACCTAACTCTTCTTTCCTTTCTTCAAAGAGTGGACTCAGAATCTTCCCGTGTCTCATTCATGGATTCAAGTGGGTCCCTTTCAATAGAATCATCTTATTTCACTGACTCCTTTAGGGCTAGAATGGAAGATAACAGGTCATCTTGTCTAACCCCCTCATTTTGCAAATGAAAACACTGAAGCCCAGAAATGTGTCTTGTTCAAGGTAATGCAGCTGATAAAAGGAAAAAACCAGGCCTTAAAATCAGATCTCTTGACCCCAAGTCTAATGTGATTTATATTATTTATTAAGCACGAAGGCCAGTGTGGAGGACCAGATAGAGAGCTGGCTTCAGAGTTAGAACCACTTGGGTTCCAGTCATACCTTTGACCTTCAACAGGTAAGTTAATTTCTTTAGTACCTTAGGCAAGTTTCTAAGACTATACATTAGAGATCAATCGACCATCTGTCCCAGACTACCTGAATGACCTTGAGCAGGTAACTTAACCTCTTAGGCTTTAGTTTCTTCATTTGTAAAATTATGGAGTTGGACAAGATGACATCTAAGGTGTCTTTCAGGTTTCCTTCCACCTCTGCTCGCTGCAATTCTACTCTTCTGTCAAGATCGAGCAGAAATGCAATTTCCTCCATGAAAGCTGGCTTTAGCCTCCAGCCAGAAATGATCTCTCTTCCACTATACTTTTAGAGTGTTTTGGTTATACCATTTATATGTAACATTTATCACACACTGCCTCATATTGTATTTTTTTGGGTGTATATCTTATTTCTCCTACTAGTTTGTAAACTTGTGTGTTATACTTCTCTATATCCTACCTTGCATGTAGTAAATGCTGAACACATTTTTGTTAAATAATTAAATAAACATTTACTCATTTCCTATGAAACTGAATCCTGCTTTAGGTGACAATTGTAAAAAAAAATAGATTTTTTAGTATTTTTTGGCCTATTGACTTTCTTTTAATGTCTTTTAAACTAAAATGTCTTTTAAACAAATCAAAACAAATCATTTTAATTTTATTAATGATTCTTCTGAATTAAGAAAACAGATGAAAGATAACATGGTTAATTTACTTGCATGAGTAAATCACTGCATTCTTTCCTTGACAAGAACTGATAAACACATTTACAAAAGAAATAAACTCTATTAGCATACACAAATGACTTGTCAGTGAAAAGCTCTCCTGGTTGGTTTTCTTGGGGTGGATTTAGAGAGTGCTCATTTTAATTTAAAAAGCTCTGGTGAGAAGCCCTTGGGTCCCATGTTTCCCTCATTATTTTTCTGATACTTATAATTACATTTTTTTGAAAGTGCACCTGATACTAGTACAGCCTTTATTTTATTTTTTGATTTAAATTTTTTTTCTACTTTTCCAGAATAGCTAGATAATGGAGCATTTTGGATAATTATGTGAGTTACTGAAAGTTGCCACATATGCACATCCTTAAATAAGTATAATTAATACAAGATATTTTATATGAAAATGATATGGAATATTATTTAGAATTTTTTTTGATGATTCAGAAGGTACTTCAGAATCTAGCGGTTCCTGAGGGTCAGTACTATTAGCATTCCTGTGAGGCATCTGGCATAGTAGGTAGAAAGATGAATCTGGGGCAGAGTTAAGATGGCAGAGTGAAAGCAATGGCTTGCTTAAGCTCTCCCCCAAACCCCTCCAAAGACCTATAAAGTATGACTCTAAAATTCTAGAACAGCAGTACCCACAAAAAGACAGAGTAAAACAGATTTCCAGCCCAAGACAACTTGGATGGTTGATTGGAAAGGTCCATTGTGTAGGGCTGGGAGAGGAGCACAGTTCAGTGTGGTCCATGCAAACAAAGACCAGGCCTCAGCAAACCTAGAGCAGACCTTAGGGGACTGAATCATGGGCAGCTGTAGTGGTTTCCAGACTTCCCAACCCACAAATGCCAAAGATAACTTAGAAGGTCAGTAGGAAAGGTCTGTTGGACCACAGTGAGAAAGAAGTTTGGTCTAGCCCCGTCACTGGCTCAGCCCTTCTGTGGTGGCTGTCTCCAGAGCTGTTAGCCCACAGACAGAGGGGAAATCAAGTGGCTGATCAGAGGGAGATTGCAGGGATCTCTTTGTTGGTGCTGAGGCAGCCTTCAGCTGAAACCTTTGCCCATGCTTGGATCTGGGTTGCAGTTCTGAGTGGCGGTCCTGGGGCAAGGAGGAGCGCTGGCATGGTGAAATTTATAGTGGTGATAGTGAAGAGAAAATCCTCCTCAGAATTCCAAGATAGAAAAGAGTGCTTGTGGTTACTCACAGACCAGAGCCCAGGCCAGGAAATGAGTAAACATCTTGCCCTTGACTATACCACCTTGGAAGAAATGAAAATTTACAGGTCCATAGAAGTATCTCTGAAAACAGCTACACAAGACCCCCAAAGCTTGGAACAGTACATTCTCCACACTGGAAGCAGACCCCTACCTTAACAAAGACTTTAAAACTCAAGTAATTGGCTGGGAACATGAGCAAACAGCACAAAAAAAAAAGTCAGGCTGTAGAATCTTTTTTTGGTGACAAAGAAGATCAAAACATACAACCAGAAGAAGACAACAAAGAAAGATGAATTTGGGTTTGAATCGTATCTTTGATGCTATCTATGTAACTGTGGAGGGAGCAGGAGAAGGGAATAAGCATTTATATGGTACCTACTATGTGCTAGGCACCCTGTTAAATGCTTTACATGTAAATATTATTTCTTTGCCCATGGCTAGTCACTTCATGGCTCTGAAGCTCAGTTTCCTCTACTGTAATAATTAGTCCAACAATACTCTCAGATTCATAGTACCTCCTAGGCAGGATTACTGAGAGGTTCAAATGAGACTAAAGTATGCAATATGATTTATAAACTGTCAAGCCCCTGGCTCTAGACTGTCAGCCATTATCTCCAGCTTTCACTGATGGTGTTCCTTCCAGTGTAGAGGGTGACCCCCTGTACCTCAGTCCCATTTAGCCACTGACAATTTTTGTTGTTGTTGTTTTAACAAAGGGATGTTTACTTTGCAAGTTATAACCACAAATGTACAAACATATTTCTAACAAGTGGGAGGCATAATCCTCCTTAATCTTTAAAAAAATCAGCCCTTGGAGAAGGGCAGGGGGTTAGGTTCATAATTTAGCTCAGTTTCCACAGAACATAGTCCCAGTTCCAAGTCCCCAGCCTGCCCCCCTCACTTCCTCCCAGCCTGGAGTCCCAGGCATCCTGGCTTCTCCTGGTTTCCATGCCAGGCATCCCTCCTGCAATCCTGGTTCCAAGGTCTCTGTGGCTTTAACTCCCAGGCCCATGAGAGTCATCTCCAGTACTTGAAACTGAGGACAAACAACATGGAAAAGAAATAGACACCCCCTGACCCATTTCTCAGGGTTGAGTGGAGCAAAAGGAAGAATGTTGGGGAAGGAAAGTTCTTTCCCCCTTTACTATCAGTTCCTGGCACCCTTACTTTGAGTTAAGTGGGACTTTCACCCTCTGGACACAGCTGATATGAGATCAGCTGAAAGAGACTGGGGAAAATACTGAAGGGCTCAGTCTCACCAGTGGTAGCCAGTCAAAGAAGGCCAATCCACCCACATGAAGGATGCAGGTCTCCAAAGTATAGCAACCTGGATAGGCTCCAGATGTCCCTCAAGGGTTCTTCCATGTTTACGCAAAGTGGATGTGCCAGGCCCAGGGTTACATACCTATCACATGGTTCTGTGAAAAAAAAAGACAAACAACCAAAAACATACACTGCTTATTGGAGCTCTCTGTTTGCTCAGGTTCTGGAGAAACAGGGGTTTCTGGTGACTGTCTTGTTTTCTTGGCCTAAAGATGACAAATATTTTGCAGGAAGGAAGATGGTATATTGAATAAAGCCCTGGGCTAGGGATCAGAAGGCAGATTCTATTATTTCTTAGTTCTGTGACCTTACACAAGCCAGGAAATCTCTTTGAACCCTAGCCTTCTTTTTTTTGTTGTTGTTGCTATTCTTTTTTTAAAATATAAATTTATTTATTTTTTAGTTTTCTTTTTTTTGCATATTTTATTAATTTATTATTATATACTTTTGAGTTTAAAATTTTTCTCCCCCTTCCTCCCCAAAACAGTGCGCAATCTAACATAGGCTATACATTTACATTCGTATTAAACAGATTTTCACATTAGTGAAGTTATAAGTAAAAATTAAACCAATAGGAGGAACCATCAGAAAGAGGAAACAAAACTCAACAGAAGAGAAAAAAAAGATAGCGATTCAGCTTTCACAGTTATGATTACTATCTGTGTCTTTTTCTCCATCCTTTTTTCCCCCGTTTATGCTTTTCTTTCTCCTCTTTCCCTCCCCCCTCTCACCAGTACTTTGCTTTTTACCACTGCCTCCTTCAGTCTCTCCTCCCTTCTATTTTCCCCCTCCCCCCTCTTCCCCTTTGCCCCCACTGCTTCTTCCCTCCTTCCATCCCCCCTCCCTTTTCTTTTCCCTCCAACTGCCTATAGGGCAAGTTAGATTTCTATACCTAACTGATTATGTTATTCCCTTCTTGAGCCAAATCTGATGAGAGTAAGGTTCAAACAATGCTCACCCCTCTCCCTTCATTCCCTCTGCTGTAATAGGATTTTCTGTCTTTTCCTGTAATGTAATTTACCCTTGTCTGCCTCCTCCTTTCTCAGTACATTTTCTAAGATCAGACTAATCTACTTACTTGGATCCATTTAACCCACTTGATTAGATTTTTTTTTATTATTACATCAAAGTCAACTAATGTCTACCCCTTTATGTATACTCCTTTAACATGGTGCAATAACAATACAGTTCTCAAGAGTTGGAAGTGTTACCTTCCCTTGTAGGGATGTAAACAGTCCTCCCTTATTAACAACATTTTGTATCTTTCTGTCCCATTTACCTTTTTATGTCTTTCTTGAATCTTGTACTTGAAGATCAAATTTTTTGTTGAGCTCTGGTCTTTTTTATCAGGAAGGTTTGGAAGTCCCCTATTTCATTGAATATCCATCTTCTCACTTGAAAAATGATGCTCATGTTTGCAGGGTAGTTGATCCTTGGCTGCAATCCAAGCTCCTTTGCCTTATGGAATATCATGTCCCATGCCCTGTGGTCTTTTAATGTAGAAGCTTCAAGGTCCTGTGTAATCCTGACCATAGTTCGATGATATTTAAATTGCTTTTTTCTGGCTGCTTGCAGTACCTTCTCTTTCATCTGATAATTTTGGAATTTTGCTATTATATTCCTTAGCATTGTCAGTTTGGTATCTCTTTCAGGTGGTGAGTGGTGAATTCTTTCTGCGGTTATTTTACCTTCTAGTTCTAGGACTTCAGGGCAGTTTTCCTTTATGATTTCCTGAAAGATACTGTCCAGGCTCTTTTTTTCATCATGATTTTTAGGTAGTCCAATGATTTTCAAATTGTCTCTCCTGGATCAATTTTCTAGGTCAGTTGTTTTACTGATGAGGTATTTTAAGTTTTCATCCATTTTTTTTTCATTTTTTTGTTTCTGTTTGATTGATTCTTGCTCTCTCATAGAGTCATTAGTTTCCAATTGTCCAATTCTAGTTTTTAACAGATTGTTTTCTTCTATTAGTTTTTGTACTTCCTTTTTCAATTGGCCAATTGTATTTTTTAAGGACTCTTCTACCTCCCTCATTAGACTTTTAAAATCCTTCTTGAGCTCTTCTAAGAAGGCTTTTTGGGCTTCAGACCAGTTCATATTACCTTTTGATATTGCAGATGTGGGTTTGTTGACAATGTTGTCCTCTTCAGAATTTCTATCTTGATCTCCACTCTTCTCATAATATGAATCTATGGTATGTTTCTTTTTACTCATGCTTTCTTTATTCCCTAGCCTTTAAAGAGATTGAGCTCTCCTGCTGGGGAACAGAGGGCACTGACCCAAGCTTCTTGTATTGGGATGCTAGGTCTTGGTCATTGGCTTTGTGTGTGGGGACCTCTTATGTTGGCAATTAGGGGCTGTAGGGTTTTGGCAGCTTACCTCGTGTTGGGCTGGAATCAGCAAGGCTGGAACTTTTAGGCAATTCTAGGTTGCCTGCTTTTCCTTTCCTTTAGCTTTCTTCAGCTCCTTTTAGATGGGTGCTGCAGGGTGTTTATCTGCTTGGGGCCCCTTGCAATGCTGCCTCCCTTGTTTTTGCCAATGCACTGAGAGATTCCTTTGCAGTAGAGTGTGTAGCACCTAGTGTTTTTCTGAGCTGGTTTCCACAGGTTCCCCACTCTCACTGAGGCACTCAGAGGTCCAGGTGTTGGTCTTTGCCTGCTCTACCACCTGGGCTTCATGATCTCCTCCCGGTTGACAGTTGGAGGTGTTGGGTTGGAATCAGCAAGGCTGGGACTTTAGGAAGACTCTAGGTTGTTTTCTTTAGCTCCTTTTAGATCAATGCTTCAGGGTGCTTATCTACTTGGGGCTCTTTGTAGAGCTGCTTCCCTTACTTTTGTTGAGGCACTGGGAGACCAGTTTGCTGGGTTGCTGCACTGCTGTTCCTTGTCTTTCTTCTAGTTCAGCTGTTCCAGGTTTTTTTTTTTCCTAGGGTGATATTTTCTGGGTTTTCAGAGGTTGATAGGGGAGGGTGTGAGAAACTACACTCTGCCATCTTGGCTCCCGGGAGCAGACTATTTTTAGTCTTCAATATTTACTTCCACAAGATTTTGAGCTCCAAATTTATATCCCACTTCACCCTCCCCCCCACCCCAAGATGGCATGCATTCTGAATATCCCTTCCCCTAGTCTGCCTTCCCTTCTATCTCTCCCCCCTTCTCTTATCCCCTTCCCCTTCTTTTTTCCTGTAGGGCAAGATACACTTCTGTACCCCTTTTCCTGTATTTCTTATTTCCCATTAGCATGTGAAAACATTTTTTAAACATATGTTTTTAAAACTTTAGGTTTCAAATTTTCTCCCTTCCTCCCTCCCCACCCACCCTCATTGAAAAGGCAAGCAACTCAATATAGGTTACACATGTGCAGTTATGCAAAACACTTCCATAGTAGACATGTTGTGAAAAACTAACTCTATTTCCCTTAATCCTATCCTGCCCTCCCATTTATTCTATTCTTTCTTTTGACCCTGTCCCTCCTCAGAAGTATTTGCTTCTGATTACCCCTTTCCCAATCTGCCCTCCTCTCTATCATCCCCCTGCTCTCTTGTCCCCTTCTCCCCCTATTTTCCTGTAGGGTAAGACAGATTTCCATACCCAATTGAATGTGTATGTTATTCCCTCCTTAAGCCAAATCCTATGAGAATAAGATTCACTCATTCCCTCTCACCTTCCCTTTTCTCCCCCACTGTAAGAGCCTTTTCTTTTCTGTTTTTTTGTGAGATAATTTACCCCATTCTACCTCTCCCTTTCTTCTTCTCCTAGTATAATTCTCTCATCCCTTAATTTTATTCTCCAGATATGACCCTTAATCTTCAACTCACCCTGTGCTCTATCTATCTATCTATCTATCTATCTATCTATCTATCTATATCTATCTATCTATCTATCTATACATTAACATTTTTTTCCTCCCTACCCTAATACTGACAAAGGTCTCATGAGTTATAAATATCATCTTTCCATGCAGGAATGTAAACAGTTCAACCTTAATAAGTCTCTTATGATTTCTCTTTCCTGTTTACCTCTTCATGTTCCACTTGAGTCTTATATTTGAAAGTCAAATTTTCTATTCAGCTCTGGTCTTTTCATCAAGAATGCTTGAAAGTCCTCTATTTCACTGAATGACCATTTTTTCCCCTGAAGGATTATACTCAGTTTTGCTGGGTAGGTGATTCTTGGTTGTAATCCTATCTCCTTTGCCCTCCAGAATATTATATTCCATGCCCTGCGGTCCTTTAATGTAGAAGCTGCTAAATCTTGTGTTATCCTGATTGTGTTTCCACAGTACTTGAATTGTTTCTTTCTGGCAGCTTGTAATATTTTCTCCTTGACCTGGGAACTCTGGAATTTGGCTACAATATTCCTAGGAGTTTTCCTTTGGGGATCTCTTTCAGGAGGAGATTGGTGGATTCTTTCAATTTCTATTTTGCCCTCTGGTTCTAAATATCAGGGCAGTTTTCCTTGGTAATTTCTTGAAAGATGATGTCTAGGCTCTTTTTTTTTTTTGATCATGGCTTTCAGATAGTCCAATCATTTTTAAATTCTGTCTCCTGGATCTATTTTCCAGGTCAGTTGTTTTTCCAGTGAGATATTTCACATTCTCTTCTATTTGTTCATTCTTTTGGATTTGTTTTACAGCGTCTTGATTTCTCATAAAGTCACTAGCTTCCAATTGCTCTATTCTAATTTTTAAGGAAGTATTTTCTTCAGTAATCTTTTGGACTTCCTTTTCCATTTGGCCAATTTTGCTTTTTAGGGCATTCTTCTCCTCCTTGGCTTTTTGGACCTCTTTTGCCATTAGGTTTAGGCTATTTTTTAAGGTGTTATTTTCTTCAGTATTTTTTTGGACTTGTTTTTCATGATTTTCTTACATCACTCTCATTTCTCTTCCCAATTTTTTCTCTACTTCTCTTACTTGCTTCTCAAAATCCCTTTTGAGCTCTTCCAAGGCCTGGGACTGATTCATATTTTTCTTGGAGGCTTTGGATGTAGGAGCTTTGACTTTGTTGTCTTCTTCTGGTTGTATATTTTGATCTTCTTTGTCACCAAAGTAAGATAATATAGTCTGACTCTTTTTGTGCTGCTTTCTTATGATCCCAGCCAACGACTTGAGTTTTAAACTCTTTGTTAAGGTAAGAGTCTGCTTCCAATGTGGAGAATGTACTGTCCCAAACTTCGGGGGTTTGTACAACTGTTTTCAGGGATACTTGTAGGGACCTGTAAATTTTCAGTTCTTCCAAGGTGGTATGATAAGGGGAGGTGTTTACTCCTTTCCTGGCCTGTGCTCTGGTCTATTAGTGACCACAAGTACTCCTTTCTGTCCTGTAACTGTGAGGAGGGTTTTCCTTCCACAGCCACTACAAGCTCCCCCATGCCAGCATTCCTCCTCACCCCAGGACTGCTGCTCAGAACTGTGACCCAGATCCAAGCACGGGCAAAGCAAGAGATTCCTGCCTCAGTACTGGCAAAGAGATCCCAGCAATTCCCCTCTGATCAGCCACTGGATTCCCCCTCAGTCTGTGGGCCAGAAGCTCAGGAGGCAGCTGCCCCCCCAGTGCTGTGCTCTCAGGGAACTGGAGCTCAGACTCCAGGCTCCTCTGTCAGTACCACAGAAACAGACTTTTCCCACTGACCTTCTAAGTCGTCTTTGGCATTTGTGGATTGAGGAGTCTGGAAACCACCACAGCTGCCTGCAATTCAGTCCTCTGAGGCCTGCTCTGAACCCTAGCTTTCTTCTCTGCAAAATGGAAGGAATGATGCCTGGGCAGCCTCCCTCCCAGGCTTATCATGAGCACTGAATGAGACAGCTGTATTTTGAAACTTGTAAATGTGTGTGTGTGTATACGATATGTATGTATGTATATATATACACACCCACAAATATTAAGTGTTATCGTGATTATTTATTCTGACTTTTTTCTAAATCATATTCCACCACAAACATTTTGGGGGAGGGAAAGAAGAGACATACAAGTGTTTTTTTTTTTTTCTTAATAGACAGGTCCCTAGATTATCAGAGCAATTGCAGATACTGCCTGTTTATGGGAAATTAGGATCATGATGTTAATTATCTTTTTTTTCCAAGTAAAGGTCACAATTTGTTAATGAATTGATAGGCAATCAATCTTGTACAGTCTGCTTCTGTTTCCTGTTATGCCTGTTGTTTTTTTAATCGTAGTTTCTTTTAATGGGGTTAGGGAAGTGATACAGGACATTGGAGGGTTGGAGGAATCTGTGGGGCATGAGGAATTTAAATTAACATCTATTTTTTCCCATTTACTCAGATTAGAGTAAAAAGAAGACATGGATATTGAAAGTTAGCATATCTCCCGGGTTGGAAAGATGTTAGGTTAAATCTTAAAGAAATCAGCCAGTATAGTGCAAGGAGGCAGTTAGGTGGGTCAGTGGTTAGAGTGCTGGGCATGGAGTCAGGAAGACCTGAGTTCAAATGTAGCCTGACGCTTACTAGCTTTTTGACCTTGGGCAAATATAATCTGAGTAAATTGGAAAAAAAATGTTTTAATTTAAATTCTGTATGCCCCATAGATCCCTCCAACCCTCACTTAATTACTGTTTGTCTCAGTTTCTTCATCTGTAAAATGGGGATAGTAATAGCTCTCTAACCCCTAATGTTGTTGTGAGGATCAAATGATAAAAACTGTAAAGTGCATAGCATAGTGCCTGTGACATAGTAGGGGCACATAAATGTTAGCTATTATTGTTAAAAAAAAAGAACTGTATGAAAAACTCTAAGATGAGCTGAAGCTTCCATGGACTGCCCTTGATTAGACTATTGGTGATCAGGGCTAACATGTTCCCTGTCCTAGTGAAATGGGAGAGTCCCCTTGCTCCCTTTCTTGCATAATCAGCTTCCACCTTTTATTAGAATTATTTATATCCATGTCTTATCATGTCTACTGTGTGGGTAATGTCATGAGAGAAGGGACTAAAAGCTATTTTATTATCTCCTAATCTATAGGATCATAGGTACAGAGCTGAGAGGAATCTTAGAGGTCATCAAGTCCAACCCCGAATTTTACAGATGAGGAAACTGATGTTTGGGGAAGTTAAATGACTTGTCCAAGGTGACACAGGTACTAAACATCAGATGAGAGGTTTAAATCCTGGTCCTCTGCTTCCGAAGTCAGTTATCTTTCCACTTTACCACACTTGATCTTGAGTAGCAATGATTGATTAGCTGTTTTCATTCTGCCCATTTCCATTAAAAGGACATTTTTCTAAATTTTGGTTGTGAATTCATAGCAGCAAGCTCCAGAAGAATATATTATAGACAATATTAAATTCAAGCATTATTACATGACAATTATATGTGAATATATACATAGACATATATGTACATACATGTAGGTATACAGGTATGTATATGTATGCATACATATAGAAACACACATCTATCTATCTGGGTGGTACAGTGGATGGAATTCAGTCTTAGAGTCAAGAAAGACTGTTCCTGAGTTTAAATCTGGCCTCAGATACTTACTAGCTGTGTAACCCTGGGCAAGTCACTTAATCCTGTTTACCTCAGTTTCCTCATCTATAAAACATATGGACAAGGAATTAGCAAACCGGTCCAATTTCTTTGCCAAGAAAACCCCAAATGGGGTCACAAAGAGTTAGTCACAACTGAAAAAAAAATGACTCACACACACATATGGAGAGGAGAGGAAAGAAGAAGAAGAAGAAGAAGAAGAAGAAGAAGAAGAAGAAGAAGAAGAAGAAGAAGAAGAAGAAGAAGAAGAAGAAGAAGAAGAAGAAAAAGAGAAAGAAGAAGAAGAAAGAGGAGAGAGAGAGAGAGAGAGAGAGAGAGAGAGAGAGAGAGAGAGAGAGAGAGGAAAAATCAGTTTCAAAGAGAATTATAAACTCTTTACATGCTTGTCCATCTTCTCTTAAGGCAAAATTAGCATCTGATGAAAAATACATGAACAGATAACACAACTAGATTGAACTCCTTCCAGACAACACCAAAAATCAGTCTACTTGGCAGAGAAAGCAGACACAAAATAGGTTTTTGCTTTCTCTCTGGAATGAGGTATTATTGTTTCATTCACCTAAAAGGGCACATAGTAGGAATTTTATAAATGATTGGTGAATTGGTTCAAAATGCTCCTGTGACATATCTGCCTTCACATATCCAAGCTTAGAATTTAGAGGTATACTAGATCCTTGAAGCCAGGGGGTCAGGTCCTGCCTATGACACCAAACAGCTCTGACTTTGGACAAATGAGTTCATCTGTCGGTTTGGTGTCCTTGGTAACTCTGTAAGTTAGAAATGAGTGATGAAAGATGAAAATTTAGTGATTTACATTGGTGGAGGGGTTGGGGTGACATGGTGGTGAAGATTCCATCTGCTACGGATGAAATGTACTAAAGGATTAAAAATTCCCCACAGAACTAATATGTAAAGGGCCTTTAGAGAACTTTCCTCATTTTAATCTTCAATGCTTTAAAGTAAGCACTATTGGTATCATTGTCTGTTTTCCTGAGGAAGAAACCAAGGCTCTGGGGAAGTTAAATGACTCGTCTTTGATCACAACCTATTTAGTGACAGAAGGTGGGATTAGAAATAACATCTCACCTGATACCAGATTCAGTAGCTTTTTTTCATACTATCCCTATTAGACTATAAGCTTCTTTAGGGTTTTTGCTTTTTATTGTGTCCAGTGCTTAACAGAATACTTGGCACCTAGTAGGTACTTAATAAATTGTTGGTGACTTGATTGCCTTTATAGGACTGTAAAAATCTCTCATTACTTTGATGTGCACATTCTGAGGCAATAGATAGTTCTCAACCCCACTCCTCATGCTCAAGGCTCCAGTTAGCTCCTGAGAGCA
The DNA here is from genome assembly GCF_003287225.1 of Phascolarctos cinereus. Classification (NCBI taxonomy): domain Eukaryota; kingdom Metazoa; phylum Chordata; class Mammalia; order Diprotodontia; family Phascolarctidae; genus Phascolarctos; species Phascolarctos cinereus. The sequence goes on from NW_027556180.1 coordinate 59,078,208, forward strand.
GAGGCTGCCTTCCTTTACTCACACCTCTATCATGCCACCATTTTGACATATGCAAAGTTTAAAATTCCAAAAGATAATTCCACTATCTTTTCAAAGATTTGACTCTTAAACATCAATGACTATGACAGTTTGTGTCTATGATTCCAAACTTCAGTTGACACAATATTGAAACAAAATAGTAAGTGTTAGCAATGCCAAAGACAAACATTTGAAGATAGATATTTTTGAAAATGTGTAAGGGTTAAGTGGGATTTGAATATCTCTGACTATGGTAAAAATCAAACTACTTATGTGATTTGAACATATGAATGATTAAATAATCTCTTTTTGGATCACAGCTGTTATAGAAGAATTAATATTTGTGTTAAATATTCATAAACATTTTCTAAAAATCTATGATCTGAATAGATAATACAACATTTTAAAAAATAAGGATCTTCATATTAGATGACAGAATTTTATTTTCTGTGTTTTCAGGTCTTAAAAGTGTTAAAACAATGTTTTCCAAATATGTTGCTTATACTGAAATTGTAAATATAGACACTGACAAATGCAATTAAACTCAATCATCTATTTACCTACTATCCATCTATCTTGGATTTAATCAGATTTAAGTGAGGCAGGACTGTGCAAAATCACCAGCCTTACTCTCTCCATCAGAACCATCTGGGTCCAGGGGCAAAACTGAAGATAGCCTTGGATGCTGTGGGAGACCTTGGTCTTTTTAAGCTAAGGTCTTTTCCAGGTCTCAGTTTGTCTGAGGTAACATCCATTCAGTGATTAAGGATAGGTTAAAAAATGAGGTGAAGAATGGCTTGCAAGTGAATTGGATTTAAGTGAGACAGGGCTATGTGTTGATCTACTTTTTTTTTCTTTTTGGTGAGGCAATCAGGGTTAAGTGACTTTCCCAGGGTTACACAGCTAGTAAATTTCAAGTGTCTGAGGCCAGATTTGAATTCATGTCCTCCTGAGTGTTGATCTACTTTTAAAAGTGAGTTACAATCCTGGTGAGTATAAACTCCTTAATTTCAATGCCTTGAACATAGCAGGTGCTTGATAAATACTTGTTCAATTCAAGAAAATCATCTTTGTCTTGGATAAACACAGAGAGGGAGTGTGGAATAGTGAGTGGAGGGCTGACTTTGGAGTGAAGGAGGTAAATGGAGTTTAAGTGCTGAAGTTCAGCCTGGCTGTGTGACCCTGGATTAGCCACCTTATCAGATCTCTAACACCATATTTACACACTAAAAATCTATATTTCAGCCAAGATGATTTTTTTCATTTTCAGGTCTTGAAAGTATTAAATCTATGTTTTCCAAATATGTTGCTTAATCTGAAGTTGTAAATATAAACACAAATACAACTAAATACAATGAACATATATGTCTGTCTGTCTGTCTGTCTATCTATCTATCTATCTATCTATCTATCTATCTATCTATCTATAACTTTCTGTAAAGGAGGGTAACTAGGTCACACAGTGGATAGAACGTTGAACTGGGAATTAAGAAGATTCATCTTCTTTAGTTAAAATTTGGCGTCAGACATTTACTAGCTGTGGGACCCTGGGCAAGTCACTTAACCCTATTTGTCTCAGTTTCCTCATCTGTAAAATGAACTTGAGGTGGAAATGGCAAACTACACCAGTGCAGTGTCATGGTGTCACGGAAAGTCAGACAGACTGAACCAGTTAAACAACAACAACAGGTGTAGAGGGAGTTCTCTTGCTATGAATTCCCTGTGCCAATGAAATCTCAGGTCCTCCAAATAATAATGATAAAATCATAACAACAATAGCAATAATAAGGATAATAATTCATTGATAAGATGTATATCCTTACTGACATTAAGGATGCTTTTTAAAAATGTGTTTTAAAGATTTGAGATTTCATTAATAAATAAGAAAAAAACAACTTCCTCTCCTTCCCCTTGCCCCAAATACTGGAAAGACTGTTGGGTATAGAGTTAGAAGATGCCTGGCATCAAATCCTCCCATTCTCCTTCTGGAGCTTCCTTTGCTGTGTGACCAAAAGCAAGTTATCTAACTTTTCGGAACTTTAGGTTCCTCATATGTAACAGTATGATAATAATACCTAGATGCACAGTGCTGTTTTAAGGGTCAAATAGGCACATACACACATAGACACACACACATACATATAAGTGTGTGTGTGTGTATATATATATATATATATATATATATATATATATATATATATATATATACATATATATGTATATACATATATATATATATATACATATATATGTATATACATATATATGTATATATATATACACACACACACATACACACATATATGGTGCTTTACAAAATTTAAAATGGTATAGAAAGTTCCTTTGTTGTTGTTGTTGTTGCTGTTAAGGACTTAGAGAAAAAGATTCTGTGGGTCGATTTGTGGAGAACTACTAAAACAACCACAAACCCAAATAAACCCAAATCCTGAGACTATGAATGAGTGACTGAATGAATAGGTGAAAAAAATTATTAAATATTTACTATGAGCCACACACTGACCCATTTCACCACCATCTGGGAACACTGGTTCTGTTGGTTATGGAGATGACTTAACAAGAGATATTCACATGAGGAAATGAGGAAACGAGACAACACTTGGCCTCAAGGAACTTCCATTCATCGCTGTTGATCATTCCTTTGGTTGTGTCTGACTCTTTCTGACCCATGGACCACAGCACAGCAGGCCCTTCTATCCTTCGCTATCTCTTTAAATCTGTCCAAGCTCTTACTTACACTTATATGGAAAAGAAACCACCTAAAGGGCAGGTAGAAAAGGGTGGAATATGTGACTTGTGGCTTGGTTTGGAAATGTCTGGTAAGGGATAGGGAGGCTACTCAAAAAAAAATTCAAACAATAGGCTTTTGGGGAATAGTTGGGAACATGTTGAAAGAGAAATGCCACCATTGTGAGGAGGGCTAAAACACATGACACAAATAGCTCAATCTTTTGGCATAAAGCAATTTTATTCTAGCTTAGTTCAAATTTCATGAAGCCTGATGAACTTTACTTGTAATAAAATTGTTTAGTCAAATGAGTAATTTGTTTGTGCAAAAAAAAATTTGTTGTAGAATTCTTATTTCAAGGTAAGATGGATTATTTGCTCTAATCCTCTATTTGTCACCATAATTCTCTGACAATAGAGAATTGGAAAAAAAATAGTATATATCTCTTCCCATTTCACCATGATCTGGTCACACTGGTTCTGCTGGTTGTGGAATATGACCCAACAAGGCAAATATGAACCCCATTGACAAAATATTTTTATCTAATTCAGTGATTAAATGATTTTGTCTGAAGGGGTGTGTGTGTGTGTGTGTGTGTGTGTGTGTGTGTGTGTGTGTGTGTGTGTGTGTGTGTGTGTGTTGTGGGGAAGAGAGAGTACTATGGCACAATGGAAAGTCCTAGATTTGGAAGAAGAGGACCTGCATTTGAATCCCAATTCGGTTGCTTCCTATTGGTGTGATGATGGACAAGCCATTTAACCTCAATGGCCTCAGTTGTCTCATCTGTAAAATGAGAGGGTTGAACTAAATGACCTAGAGGTTCCCTCTGAACTCTGTATCTATGACCCTATGCACTGACTCGCCCCTTGCCTTCTAGTCTTCAGGTCTCCGAAGGAGATGAAACTCTGACCAATTACTTTTTATGAACGACTCTCAGGGAAGCTAAATGAATAAAGAGGTTGCAGCTAAAGGCTACTGTAGTTATGCTGATTAGCAGTTACCTGTAAGGCAATGTTACTCAGGGCAAACAGCACTGAATCTAAAGTCATGAGACCTGTGTTTAAGTCACTTTGGCACTTGACTACATGAATAACCTAGGGCAAATCACTTAACCCCCCTGAGTTTCTAATTTGTAAAATGAGATGGCCTACGAGGTTCCTACCAGCTTTGATCTATGATTCTATGGCTTAAAAACGGTTGAGCTCTGGGTATGGCGGCTGCACATGCTACAGCTTCTTGGGGGTGTTGAAGACACTGAGGTCATCCGCTGCATTCTGGGCAATAGCTAGCCAACTTGACTTTTATCTTGACATTGGATTTTGATGACTCAGGAAGAGAGAGATGCTGAAGGCTAAGCAACTCTGCCTCATTCAAATCCAATTCATGCACAAGTCAAGACATCATTGTTGGTGTCATTGGTGCTCGTTGAATATGAAGAAGGAACAATGACAATGGTTGAAATAGGATAGACCAAGAAACCAATTAGCAAATTGTTTCAAAGGGCATATAATAAAATAGAAAAGATGACCTAAAAACACCTATCACATTCAGGCTGAGGACTTATAGTACTTTGGAAGTTAGACAAACAAATCTTTGGTAGGCAGGTGCTGTTAGGAATTGTTTAGGGCTGTTTAAAAGGGACTGAGCATTCAGTTACTAATTATACTCAGGGTCATATGTTTATTTATGCTCACAGTCAGCATAACAAGGTGAGATGACCATCCTAGGAAACATTTCACCTTTGAGCATAGGAGGAGACCAGTTGCCATCTCCTTCATTCAACTCTCTGAGATAAACCTGGAGGCTGCAATAATTTTTTTCCTCCTGGATTCATTTAGAATGAGAATGTCAATGTCAATGTCTCAGTTTCCCTAGGAGTAAGTTAACTCGATTGCTTATTGGCTGCTTGACGAATGATACAATTAATGTTCATAGATGGTATAAGAAGTGAGTGTTTTCTAGGACACTACATCCCTTTGCTTCATACTACAACTGTCACTGCAGAAACCAAAGCAGGTACTTAAGGCCCATCCTATGTTTTTGTTCATTTCATGATGTGTGCCATTATCAAGAACATCAACCACCTGGTTATAAACCTCTTTATTCTTTGCTAACCCGGCTCTTTGCTAACCATCATGTGGTCTGTTCATAGGCCCCTGGTTCGAGAACTAGAGGGAACCTCACGGGCCATTTAATCAAACCTTTTCATTTTGAAGATGAATAAACAGAGGCACAAGGAAGTTGATGACTTGCTCAAGCTCACACAGGTAGTGAGAGTCTGAGGTAGGATTTGAACTCTGGTGTTGAGACTCCAAATTCAGCACTCTTCTAACTGAACCATGGGAAGGTTTTGAATATAGGTACAGGACAGTGGGATACAGTCAAAAGGCCATGTGGCTCTGGAGTAAAAGGACCTGGGTTCAAATTCTGACTCAAACTCTTCATCAATAAAACGAAGGACTGGATTTGATGTCTATTGGGATCCAGAATCCCATTAATAACATAGCCTCCCTGGGCCATAGTTTTCTCATCTGAAAATGAGAGGTTGGACTACATTAACTCTGAGGTCTCTTTTAGGATCCCCTCCTATCCTTTGTGTGTATCCATGGTGAAGTCTCTTATCCTCTCTGAGTCTCAGTTTCCTTATCTGTAAAACAAACAGGTTAGACTCAATGGCCTCTAAGATCTCTTCTAGCTTAAGGTCTACAATCCTAGAGATTTCTAGAGCTCCTTCTGAAGCCTGATGAAACCCCACAAGGGAATCTTTTGGAAGATTTAGGAACATTTCTGGATAACACATATGAGTGACATGTACATTTGTTATCACTGATAATGGAGAATTCATGGTTATATTAGGCCTGTGAAAAGAATGCATATGTTAGGTTGTAAAATATGCAGCGCTCCAAGTTGTGTCGATTGGCAGACAGAAGCAACCTATGTAAATGAATGAGGAATCAAAGAATAAACTTGTTATCGAGGCAGATTTTTCTGTACCACAAATCTATGCATTTCTAAAGGTTTCACTGAATTATTAATTTACAGAAAGGGCTCACAGGTCTCACCATTTTATTTTTAAGGAAGCAAGAGTTGCTTCATCCTCAAACACTGCATAGAGATATACTATGTTAAGTGGAAAGGCTTCAAACTGTGATGATGGAAAAAGTTCGAGAGACAATGTCTCAGTAATTTAATTATTTTGTTGATAAGGCTAGCAAGCAATCAGTAAAAGGATGGTCATTTGGCTGTGTCTCTTAAACCAAAGACTCTAATGGTGGTGGGGTCACAGCTGAAGAGTAGGTGTTCTGAGGGATGAAAATCAACTCCTAAGCAATGGGAGGTATGGGCTATATTAAAATGAAAATCTTGAGGTATGTGACTTAGGTCATTCAAATCTTGGTCAAAGAGACATCAATTTCCATATCACCTGTCTTGATAATAGGGGGAAATAACTTTTCCTCAGACCTGTCTGAACAAACATGACAAGCGGGAACACACCCATTATCCCAAACTTAGAATTTTTTTTACTGTCTGGTTAGATCTTAGTCTGAGTAAATATCTAAGAGAGATTTCTCACACTGGTTGGTTTCTGGTTGAAGAAGGAGAAAAGGGGAAAAATCTTGGTCCTAATACAATAGTAATTATATATAAGAAAAATATTCATTTCTCACAAAATATTTTGAGTTTCTAAGTGCATGAATAGAAATACGTGGAATAGGCATATGACCGAACCAGTCTTATGTTTTGGACTGCTTCTCCTGTGTAATTTGAGGGAATTGGAAATCTCTACCTGCACCAAATTATTCTCCCTTTCTTCCTTCTAATTCCACTAGTTCTGGTGCCTTTTTTTTTTCGTTCAGTCACGTCCAACTCATGACCCCATTAGGGTTTTTTCATTTTTTTTTTTGGCAAAGATTCTGGAGTGCTTGCCATTTCCTTCTGCAGCTCATTTTACAGAGGAGGAAACTGAGGCAAATAAAGTTAATGACTTGTCCAGGGTCACACAGCTAGTAAATGTCTGAGGCAGATTTGAATTTAGGAAGATGAAACTTTCTGACTGCAAGCCTGGCAGTCTATCTACTGTGCCACCTAGCTGCCCTGTTATCCACCCTTCTCCCCCAAACCTTCCATTTAAATTGCCAATAGAATAATTCCTTTGGAGTTGTAAAATCACAGTACATTGCAGACCAAAGAGATTGTGGGACCATGTAGAAATTCAGGTCCCATGAAGTCAAGTGACATTCACCTTCACACAGCCAGCAAGTGGAAAAGCAAGTCAATCTTTAAAGTCTTACTAGAACCCTGTTATCTTGATTCCCAGCTCAACAGCTTTTCTGCTGATATATTGAGTCAGAGTTCCAGCTGCAGAAGGCTACCACAAAAACACCTACATTAAAAGAAAGAGGGAGTTAGTGGTTTGCCCCATTCCACCGACTAGCCCATTAGCAACAGAGATATGAATAGAGTGTGGGCTAGTGTGCTGGTACCCGCTGAGGAAGCAGAACTATTGGCCGTCCTTCCCCTGAGGAATTCTGTTCTCATGTGAGGCCTCTTATGAGGGTTAATACTCCTTGGGGGCAGAGACATTGTCAGTTTTTTCATCTTTGTTTTCTCTGAAGCTGGGACATTTCCTTCCTTCAAGTGAAAGACCAATAGGAATGTCCCTTAGGGTCCACTCACACTGTATATATTCCTATGACTAGCAACCATGACATGTATTCATTTTTCAGATTAGTTAGTTGTCATAGAGAGCAGGGCACTGAGCTTTCCTTTTCCCATTATATGATGCTAGCTCCTCTGCTCAACATTTGCCAGAATCTGGACAAAAAATGTAAACAAACAAATGAAAAAAACCCTCCTAATGTTCCTTCTCAAGTAAAGGAGCCATTATCTCCCTCATGTTGTACAATATTCAATTTACAGGTTAAGAATATCTGTAGTATAACAAATAGAGAAAACTGTCACTACATTATGGGAAAATACACTAAGTTCGACATCAGAAACCCTGGGTTAATCTTGCCTCTTTTTACAGACTATGAGATTCTAAGCAAGGCATTTAATTTCTCTGTTCCTCAGTTTCTTCATTCATACATTTTTCTCACTCAGCAAACAGTGATTAAGCACCTATTATGTGACTCAGAGACCTATGCTGGTGGTGGATATACAAAGTTTTTTTTTATAAAATATGGTCTCTGCACTTATTCTAGTAGGTGGATAAAACACAAATACAGAAAACAATAAAACAAAACATTATGTTATAAACGAATTTGAGAGGTACTGAAAATTCATATGCCAAATCCAAGGGAGAAGATTTGTACCAAGGGGAGATCAGAAAGCTTCAGCAAGAGGGTAGTATTTTTGTTAGTATTTAAAAGGGTTGTAGCCCATTGGGTGAGGGAAGGCATTCTCAGAAGTGGGAATTGCATGAGCAAAGGCACAAAAGCACAAAGGCACAAAATATAAGACATGGCTGAGGAATTGGAACTGGTTCAATTTGGCTGGTGCACAGAGTACATGGTGAGTGCGGTGACTTGAGACTGAATACGTGCAGTGGCATCATCTTGTGGATTGCCATGAATGCTTGGCAAAGGAGTTTTAATTTTATTTCATTAGCAATGGGAAGCAACTGAAGATTCTGGAAGCAGAATGATGACATGATTAGATACATACAGAAAGAAGGTCAGCTTATTAGGTAAACAAAGGGTGGATTGGAGTAAAGAAAGAGTGATGGTAGGAAGACCTGTTAGGATCCTATTAGGAAAGTCCTGGTTGCTGATTATAATGAGGACTTGTAAAAAAAAAAGACAGTGGTGGCAGTAGGAGTAGAGAAGAGAACACAGATACGTAGAACTGGAATCAATAAGTGGTAATAGCTTTAGTATGAGAGGTATAAAAAAGAGAAGAATACTCTTCACAGTCCAGAGGAGTAAGCACCTGGAGCCTTCTTTCAAGATGGACTATAAGAGGTAACTCTACCTTTTCTTATACTTCTCATACTAAAGGAAGGAGGGTGAGAGGAGATATGGAGAAAGAAAGAAAGGTAGGAAGGAAGGAAGTAGGGAGAGAAGGAAGGAAGGAGGGAGAGAGGGAGGGAAGGAGGGAGTGAAAGAAGGAAGAAAGAAAAGAGGGAAGGAGAGAGGGAAGAAGGGAAGAAAGGAAAAAGAGAATGAAGGAGGGGAGGAGGGAGTGAAACAGAAAAGGAGGGAGAAAGGAAGGAAGGAAAGAAGAAAGAAAGAAAGAAAAAGGGTAGTTATGATGTAGGGCTGTTGCCAAGGTACTAAGATCTTTTCCCCCTAGCTGCTTCAAGAGCATTACCTGCCCTTGATAGTTATTTCACTACATAGAAAATGCATTTATGACATATTAAGTAAACTAGGAAGGGAGAGTTAAATAATGTGTCTGGTGTGCTTTCCCCATTCAGAAAAAATCAGAAAATATCCAGGTGATGGATCCTTTCATCCAAAAGTTCCTGTAATTAGGAAGACTGATTTTCTGACTTTACTACTCACCTTCACCTGAACAAATGAAACCTCATTCTGTTGGTATTGTTTCTTCAGCTTTTTTCTAAGATCTTCCTCATTCTTGTTTCTCCAGGGTTTCTGTGGCTTTGTGCAAATTCTTTTTGTTAAAAATCAGCATTTTTAAGAATCCTTGAATAGCTCACTGGTTGCAGTTTCTGCTTCCCTTCCAAATGATCATAGGATTTGCCAGTGGTTTGCCTAAGGCACTTGCATCTTTACCTTTCCTCTCCTATCTAAGCACAGTGCCTAACTGGTAGTAGGCACTTAATACATTCTTATTGACTGTCTCATCTTCTTTGAATCTAAATGGTGTGATCTTGTGTCCAATATGAACAAGGTAAAATCTGAATAAGAACTTTAAACTCTTGAACTTTTAGTAATATTCTTTTTAACAAAAATAGCAATTCAACCTAAAATAGATCTGGTATTTAAAAAAACAAACAAATCCAACAACTGCTTTTTTTGGCCTTTTTTCCTTCTTTCCTTTTTTTTCTTGCTCCTATCTCTTCAGCTCCAATGCTTATGCCTCACAGGTTGCCTCTGCTCTATCCAACATATTAGAATCATCTACTATGAACATTTCTATTTCCCGTATTTGATTTTAGAGGAGGTGCTTTGGCCACCCTACCCAGAATTGACTGCTTAAGTGGTAAATCAAACAGTCGCACCTGATGGAGGTTCTTTTTCCCTCTTAAATACATGCTCCGCCCCCTTTCTCCTCCCCACTTCTGTGGGAATCCAGTAGAGAGACTATAAGTACAATTAATGCTCTATTGCCTCTAGCTGAAGTATACACCTTGGACAACGTCAGACTATTTCTTTTGGAGAGAAATAACTCATACAAAGCTTGAAGATTTATAAAGCCTGTTCCTCACAGCAACCTGATGAAGTAGGTGATACATTTGACCCAGGTTGTTTCAATATGTTGAACTACCTTGATGTAGGAAGGAATCAGGGGAAAGTAAAGGGTTTGATGGGCAAATACACGTAGAGAAATGTCTCCAGAAGGATCATTGAACTTATTTGAAGTGATACAAACTGAAATGAGCAGAACCAAGAGAAAATGTACACAGTAACAGCAATACTGTAATGATAATCAATCAACAGTGAATGACTTAGCAACTCTCATCAATGCAATGAACCATGACAATTCCAAAGGACTCATGATGAGAAAACACTATTCACTTCCAGAGAGAAAACCGGTGGACTAGGAGTACAAATATGAAGTATATTTTTTCTCTTTATTTCTTTCTGCAACATGGCTAGTGTGGAAATATATTTTGCATTACTTCACATGTATAACAGGTGTCATATTTGTTGCCTTCTCAATGGGTGAGAGAAGGGCAGAGGGAGGGAGAGCATTTGGAGCTGAACAATTTTTTTTTTTATTAAAAAAGAAGTATCATGGAGCCCTTTCTTGACCTGCTATGGCTGGCATCTTAAGTTCAGTGAGGGCCTTCCAGAGACTAGGATCTTCTTTTCTCCTTGCCCCTCTAGAAACTAAGAGCCAAGTTTATCCTTTGTGTCAAATCCCTCTATCCTCATCCATGTTCTCTCATATCTGTCTTAACACAGGCTGAGGAAGGTTTAGGGATAACCAAAGTTCAGTACAAGAAAACATGGAGCTCACAACAAGATAGTAATTAGTGGAACCATCTTCATTAAGAAGAGATACTAAAAAGTGCAGGGCAGTCATGGAAAACAATAAAAACAGGTCTGCTGGGACACTGAAAGGAATGACACATATTTTCTCCAAGCCTTCAGACCAGGAACATCTGGTGAGTTTTTTACAAGTTTCTTATCTGGGTCTAGCAAGACCAGTCATTGGGGGAAGGGAGCAAGGAACTTGGACTTGGAGTATGGTACTGATTCATGCTGTTAGAGTGGGATTGAGAATGGAAGAAGAAGGGTGGGGAAGGGCTGGAGAATGATTTTGGGATATTCAAGGTTATTTGATATTGAAACTCCCCAGTGGTGGAAAAAGGGGCTTTGAGCTTGCTGGTCTTTCTCTGACAGGATGAATCAGTTTCCCTGTTAGGGGTTATTGTTCAGAGGCTTAGGGAGGTTACTGTACTCCAATATCCTTGGGTGTTTCCTTCCCTTTATTAATAGGCTTTATTCCTTCCCTTGTATGAATGAAAATAGGTTCTTAGGAAAGGCCTGTTGCCAAGCTGGGTTTTTCTTCTTCTTCGTCGTTGTTTTCTGAAAGCCTCTTAGTCTCAAAGTGGCAGCAATGGACTGGAACCATAGCAATTTACAATTTATAAAGCACTTTCCTTCAAACCACTCTTGGAGATAAGTAGTATAAGTATCATTATCCCTACTTAAAAGTGAGGAAACAGAGTCTGAAAAGCTGAGCTTTCGGTCTTAGAATCAGAGCGTTTTAGGGATCATCTGGGTGAATCACCTCATTGTGAATGTGAGGAAGCCCTGAAGTCCAGGTCATTAATCTGGTTAGTTGCAGAGTGGGCACTAAAATCCAGCCCTCCTGACTCCCATTTTAGTGATTTTCCCCAATATCTCTTGCTACTTTTGATCTCCTCGCTAATAATAAAAAAGGGAACAAGCATTTATAAGCACTTACTATGTGTCAAGGCCTGTGATAAATACTTTAAAATATTATGTCATTTGAGAATACTTAATAATACTAATAGCCAACATTTATATGGCGCTTTAAGGTTTGTGAATTGCTTTACATATTATCTCATTTCATCTTCACAACAACTCTGTGAGTTAGGTTCTGTTGTTATCCCCATTATTCAGATGAGGAAATTGAGGCTGAGAGGTTAGGTGACTTGCTCAGGGTCACAGGGTTACTAAGTGGTTGAGCAGGTTTAAGAACTCAGATCTTCCTGTTCCTAGGTCCAACAGTCTTTCCAAGGCATCAGCAAGCTGCCATCCATTCTAGAAGGTAGAATTCACGTAGATGGGGTGAATGTAGGTTGAAGGGGAAGCTATATTAGCCAGACTTGTAAAGGTGAGAGTCTGAGAGGTCTGAGAATTCCCTTCTCCTTTGCAATCATACAATCTCTTAATGGCTCATTCCATCAGCAGTTGCTATGAAGCACAGGTGACATCTATAGGCTATATTTATAGAGTGGGGCTGAAAGACAATGACGGAAACCCATCGATGTTTACCCGCTGTGAAGAATGCGCTGTAGTTCATACAGGCAACTTCAGTTTGTCATTCTCTAAATGTTTACCTGTCTTTGGAAGATGGCAATATTCAGGCAACATGTTAATTTGGCAATTCGCTTAGTAGATTTTTAGGGAGAGTATCTAGTATAAGGTCTATCTACTTGGAATCTCCTTACAGAGTTGGGCATTTCAGTGTCATAGAAAATGCTTAAGCCAGGCTAATCTATATGTTTATCCGGATCAACTGTTTGCAGGAGATCACTGAACAATTGATTGTATCACACAGTCAAGCCAATTAAGTCATTTTCATGACTGAAATAGCCATCCAGCATTCAGTTACTCTAGTCAATAATGCCACTGAATCAGATTGACCATTCAGTGACTAGTCAAATGACTCTGGAATTGGCTGTGAGGATGGATGAAACAACAAATATGTCCTAGGATGTTGGTGCAAAATAGCACAAAAGTATCCTATCGTCCTCTTCCTCTGAATTTCTCTGTTTCTGTTGAGGGTACCACTATCCTCTCAGTCACCCAGGTTAGAAACTTCAGACTCCTATTTGAATCTTCCCTGTTTCCCATCCCTTTGCCACATCAGTTGTCAAGGCCTTTTGGTACAACCCCTACAATCTTTGTACCTCCCATTCCCTCCTTTTCATGGTTTTAGGTCAGGCTTTCATTACTTCTTCCTTGAGGTGAATGCTGTTGACCATGCCCTCCTCTTTTGTTTGTGTGACTTCATTCACTTTTGATTCTCCTACTTGTCTTACCATTTCTCATTTTCTTTTGCCAGAACATTATCCATGTCCAACCTTATAATTATGGTTGTTTCTCTAGGCTCTGTCCTAAACTCTTTTTTCTTGCTCCAATCTCATCAGCTCCAATGTGTTCGGTTATCATATCTTGATTTGCATATCTCTGTATCAAGCCCTGAGCTCTAGCTTCACATCACCAAATGCCTATTGAACATCTCCAATGGGATGTCTCAAAAGCATCTCAAACTCATTTTGTCCTGAACAGAATTCATTATCTTCCCCCTCTCCAAACCTATTCCTCTTCAAAGCTACCCAAATTTCATTTAAGTACTAGGCACTTAAATATTCCTGACCAGTTGCCAAGCAAAATTCTTTGCACATAGTAGGTGCTTGATAACTTGTTATATTGGAGTAATATGCTGTGTCTAGTTTCTCCCCTTTCTAACCCATCCTCCATAGAATTGCTAAAATAAGCTTCCAAACTCATAAATCTATGTCATTTCCCTTGCTCAAAAACGTTGGGGATCCCTATTGCCCCAGGACTAAATACAAACTGCCATTTAAGGTCAATCACAATACTATTCCAGCCTATCTTTCCAGCTTTACTTGAGATTATTCCTCATTCTGCATTTTATGTGTGTGTGTGTGTGTGTGTGTGTGTGTGTGTGTGTGTGTATAGCCAAATTATACTTACTCATTATTCTCTGAACCTGAAATCCAGTCTCCTAACTCTGTGCTTTGTCCTCTCTCTGTCTCCAGCTATGTCTTATGTTTGTGAATGTTTCTTCTTCAACTCAACTTCTAAAGATCTTACCTTCTTTCATAGCTCAGCTCAGGTGTGCTCTTTTCAGGGTAGGCTGCCCTGCACTTCCCCTACCAAATCTCATACATATATATGTATGTAATCATAAATACATGTGTGTATATTTATACATGGGCAACTAAGTGGCACAGTGGATAGAATACTGAGCCTGAAGTCAGGAAGACTCATATTCAGGAGTTCAAATCTGGCCTCAGACACCTAATAGCTGTGTCACCCTGGGCAAGTCACTTAACCCTGTTTTCCTCAGTTTCTTCATCTGTCAAATGAGTTGGAGAAAGAATGGCAAGCCACTCTAGTATCTTTGTCAAGAAAACCTCAAATGGGGTCACCAAGAGGCAGACACAACTGCAAAATGACTCAAACTCGTATCTACACATATACACTCAGGTATAGATATGTGTATATATATATATATATATATATATATATATATATACACACACACACACACACACACACACACAACACACACACATACGTGTCTAAATATATTATATAGTATTTACATATTTCACTTAATTCATGTAATTTCTTTGACCCAATCAGTCCCTGTCTTTTATGAGACTTCTCTGTTTGCTTACTGAATATCTCCTCAATGCAACGCATACTCTGTGAGGGTAAAGGTGCCTTCATCTTTGTCTTATTTTCAGCTGCATATATATATATTTACTATACAACTGACTCACAGCACTCAATAAAGGTGTATTGAATTGGAGTATGAAACATAAATGAAGAACCTGTGGGGGGGGGCTGGGAAATCAACATCTCAATAATCATCTGTCACATGAATTAATTCATTTAGCAAATATGTCAGATGCATATTATGCTGGACTCTGGAAGAAGATTTCTAATCTGAAAGAATCTGGAACCTGAGATTAGGAATTATTCAAAGCTGAGTTATCTTTTGGATAATTTTTAGAGCCCTGGGAAATTCGAGTTTATATACAAAAACATACTCGGAGCAGCACGATATAGTGGTTAGTGTGTTCCATTTGAAGGCAGGGAATTTTCTGTTCAAATCTTACCCTTGAGACACACTTGTATGTCAAATCACTTAAACTCTCTCCTTGTCAGTTTCCTCCTCGGTGTAATGAGAGTAATGATACCTGTAGTATTTTGCTTCATAGGGCTATGCTGAATATTAAATGAGATAACGTATGTAAAATGCTTTTCAAACTTTGAATTCTCTACAAATGTCATATGTTATAAGCTGGGCTTATGAAACTTTTCAAGGAAGCAGCATGAGAGGAGTGAATTAGGACATTCCCCTTAGCCAGCTTCCTTTGGGTGTCTCAGAAAACTCTACAGGATGTCCAATTTCCTATTGCAACATAAGCCTGTGTTATTCATGACCACATATTTGGATGTAATCGGGTTGACATGTAAGTGACCTTGGATTTGATCCACTGTGTCTGTTTCCCCCTTCAAAGACTCCAGGAAAGAAGCAGCCTTCTCTAGAGACAGCCCAGTCGATATCAGTGCCTTGCTCAACAGAATTGTGACATTGAAGGAGCTGGACATGAACTCTCATCTCATTTTCTCGTTGCACAAAGATTAGCAGTCATCAGAAAGGATATTCCTGTATGAAAAAGCCTTCCTCTGTGCTGTATGTTTGCCCAAACCATTCCATCAATTCAATACAAATTATTTCTGAGCTATTCCCCTGCATTTAACTGATGAACAATCCCAATTGCTTCTCACTGTTTCCAGGACCTTGATTAAATGATAGCCCCTCCTGATTACTTTATCAAGTCTGGCTTCCATGGATTATTGACAGCCCTGTGTTAACAAACTGCCTTGTTTCTTTGGCAGGCTGCCAGTTGAATGGAAATGCAGCTGCTCCTTGAGATGGGGGAAAGAAATGCCAATTGAAACAGTCCTCCTGGCTTTTGCAAAGCTGAGAGACCATTAGCAGTCGTTGAAATTGTTTTGGTGGTTGTTAGCACATTTGCCTTCTCCTCAGATTACTGAGGATTGTAAGACTGAGTGGAACAGACCGTTGGGAATATGATACAATTCCCTACCTCAGTACCTGGTCCAGTTCCAGGTACCTTGTGGGTTGTCTCAGAGATTAGCTGGATGAATGAAATGAACTGGTTTGGCCTCTTTCTATAGAACACGGAAGTGTGGTTCACAGAAGGTTTCAGAGACTCCGTGGGCATAAACCACACATTTGGTTTATTTCCAGTATGTACTTAAAGTGTTAGAGAGCAGGGCCCTAGCCACTGACCATTTGGAGGTTCTGGGACCCAAGCTAGACATGCCCTATGCCTATTTCTAGAACTCTATTTTTTACAAAGGTTCGGCACAAGGTGTTACCAGACAGGCTACTGGGAGTTTGAGCTTGAGGGAACCACCAATAACTAGAGACTAGACGCATGGGGAAAAATGTTAAGATCTCTAGATTTGACATTAAGAAAACTGAATCCTGACTTTGCCCTCTCCAGTTGGCCAATTCAGTTCTCAAATATGGCTTGGATTTGGACTAGAAGACCTATGTTTGATTCTAGGCTCTGCCTCTTCTACCTTGTGTATTCTTAAATGAGTCTCACTTATCCTCTTGATAACTTCTATTTCTTCCTTGAGGGTTGGACTAGGTTAGGGGTCAGCAAACTATAGCACTTGAACCAAAGAGTGTCTGTGCCAGCTTTGTTATAGCCCATGATGCAAGAGTGGGGCCATATAACAACAGATAACAGGCTGCGTTTGGCTTGAGGGTATAGTTTGCTGACTCCTGGATTGGATAATCATTTAGATTCCCCATAACACTAAATATGTGACTCTCAGACTCTCAGTTTTTGCTTCTATAAAATAGGACTAGATCAACTCTAAGGTTTTATCCCTCTCCGAAATTCTGTGATTTGGTAACTGGATTGAAACAAGTTTTAGTGTCTACTTAAATATCTTGTGTGTGAACTCAGGCTACTTTTAACACACAATTAACAATGACTGAACTATGTTTCCATCCTGTCTGACTCTATTCCTCATTTATATTTCATATTTGGCTTCTCATGTTATTCTGTTATCTGAATCTATTTATATCCTTTTATGTTTCTTTCCCTCTTTTTTTTCTACCACAAGCTCTTTGCCTCTCCTGTGCTTCTCTTGATCTCTTTCTGTTACTGTTAAATCCTATTAGAAACATACAGTCTTTGGAGTATATACAGTTTATGGCTCTGGTTCAACTTGGTAGCCCCACATAGCTTCAAAGTAGGGCCACATACAATTCTTGGTAGTATGCCAGGAATAGACTGAGCCAATCAAAATCCAATTTCTGTAGGGCAGCTCTGTAGTGATACACCTCCCTACTGGCTTCCTGGTAATGCATTGGAATCATTACACACCATCTGTGAGCACCCTGGTCAGTCTTGGAAATGAAGCAGAGAGAGATGAGGTTAATTTTTTAATACCTGGGTAGACTCACCAGGATAAAATTATTCCCTGGGGTGTGGTGATTGAGCAGCAGTGATATGAATACTGCCACAAGATTTTAGCCTTCAGTGCAGACAGAAACCGGATTTGGTATTTGCAATTCTCAAAGCTATTACATTTGCTATGCACTGGGCCAAATTGAAGCAAATGTTAATGTCAGGTGGGAAGAAAACAGTCAACTACAGTGAATTTCCTGCTTGGATGGTGAGATAGCTAGCTCTGCACCAGAAGGCGTGACCAGAGATTCCTACTTCCTCATCTTCTTTCTTGAAATCGATCTGTTGGAAAAGATCGATTTGTGGTGAGGGGCCTCAGCTGGGCTCCCATATGTAGATCAGGGGGCGGAATGTGCTGCACAGTGTAGAATTCATAATCTATGACGGTTAGAAGTGCAAGCACCAAATTTCACAAACTGGCCCACTTCCAGCTTTTCTGAATGAGCGCCTGAATCCGAATGGCATGCTGAAAGAGAAAAGAACAGCAAAACTGCTAAGTGTGCAATTTAATGAGTTTCCCAAACAGGGTGCCTCAGAAAAGAACGGAGAGGGAAGCAGCTCAGGTTGAGCCTCAGTGGACGTTAATCTTTTACCATGTCCAAGCAACTTGACTAGCATCCCTCCTACAGTAAGGACAGTCCTGATTTTCTTACACAAATTTTTTATCATTTCAGATGAAAATGGTTGACATGAAAACAAGAGGAAGAAGAAAAAAAACAGAATTAGAGAAATGAACAGATGGTATGTAAGTGTAATGATGATCCAGTTACACCATATTATAAATGAGCTATTACAAAATCTCGGGGGGAGCTTCTGGCCCAACACTTGAACATAATGGAGAAAAACAGGCCTTTTTCGCCTAAGATTCTCTCTTTTACATTTTAAGAAAATGCAGGCAAAATGAAACACTTCCTTCTTTCCCTCAGAAAGAATAACAGAGTACATAGTATACTCATAGTAGAGAAATAGTCTCCTTTGCTTTATCCATCTGACAAAGATCATAGGTCAACTGTATTATAGTCCAGATTAATTGCCTGCAGAATGTTTCTGGGGCCTCAGAACCTTAAGGCATCTGTCCATAGGACAAAACACTGTTTAAAGGGCTGCTCATCCTTCAGAAGAGCTGAAGTTACTTCAAAACTTGCTTTTTCCTTGTAATTGAGGGAAGCAAAGTATTTCCTCTATCTCCAGTGAAATCCAGTTTTCTGGTAACTTTTGTAATTTTCCCATTTGATGGTAGGATTTGATTCAGACGTAACTTTATCATGTATCTGGGATGTTCCCATTGAAGCTGAAGTAGAGTTGTCAACTTTTAATCACTCAGCAGATGTAGTAAAGTTCTTCTGGGAGAATTTTCTAGTTTCATTTCACATGTAGATGCTTCCTATTCAACTGAGACAATAGCAAAGATAGCTGTAAAGTACAAAAAGCACTTATGAAAAGCCTACTGTGAGCCAGACATGTGGTAGGCATTGTATATACTTTCTGTCAGTCTGTTCAGATGTTCAAATCAAGAAATTTCTAAGCCTCTACCACCAGATAATGGAAAGAATGTTGTTTCTAGATTTGAAGGAAATCTGGTTTCATATCCAAGCTTTCTCCGGGATGTTGGGCATGATAATTCAGCTCTCTGGGTCCCAATATCCTTATTTATAAAGTGGAGCAGTTGGTCTAAATGATATCTAGGATGTCCTCTAACCCTCAAGCTAATACCATATGATCCTATTCGCTCTGCCCCACCCCAGCTGCACTGGAGGTCCAGAAGAAGCTAAGGAGGCCCCACTCTATTTGGCATTGATGTATTGGAGAGATCCTTATACAGGATGACTTCTAAAAATTAATTTATTTTGAATTATCAACAATCACTTCCATAAGCTTCTGAGCTTCAAATTTTTCTCCCTCTCCCTCCCCATCTTCCTCCCCAAGATGGTGTGCAATCTGATA
The DNA here is from genome assembly GCF_003287225.1 of Phascolarctos cinereus. Classification (NCBI taxonomy): domain Eukaryota; kingdom Metazoa; phylum Chordata; class Mammalia; order Diprotodontia; family Phascolarctidae; genus Phascolarctos; species Phascolarctos cinereus. The sequence continues at coordinate 59,097,578 of NW_027556180.1, forward strand.
TAGGCTATACATACACATTCCTATTAAACATATTTTCATATTAGTGATGTTGTAAGTAAGAATTAGAGCCAACAGGAGGAACTACCAGAAAGAGGAAACAAAATAGAACAGAAAAAAAATTAACAAATAGTATGCTTCGATCTGTATTCAAACTCCATAGTTTTTTTCTTCTTGTGGATAGCATTTTCCATCATGAAGCCTTTGGAGATGTCTTAGATCCTTGTGTTGTTGAGAAGGATTAAGTCTATCAATATTAGTCATAGCACAATGTGGCTGTTACTGTGTATGATATTCTCCTGGTTCTGCTCTCTTCATTCAGAATCAGTCCATACAAGTCTTTCCAGGTTTTTCTGAAGTCAGCCTGTTCATCATTTCTTATAGCACAATAGTATTCCATTACATTCACATACCACAACTTGGTCAGCCATTCCCCAACTGATGGGCACAGCATAAATTTTGTGAAAAACCCATTTGTCTAGCTCTTTAAGACTTGCCAAATGCTTTTTTGACAGCAACAGCTCTGAGACAGGTAGTATGAGTATTACTGTCTGCATTTTATAGGTGAAGAAATCACATCTCTAAGAGCTTAGGTAACTTGCCCATGATCACATAGCTCACAAGTGTCCAAAGCCAGATTTGAATCCAGTTTCTCCTCACTTCAAAATCAGTGCTCACTCCACTGCATTGCTTCTCTATGGGATTTTGGGATGAAGCGATCTACTTGAGCTAGGTGCAGAAAAGTTAGGGAGCCAGCTTAAAAAAAATAAACTAACAAGAAAGATTAGTGAGAAGCAACATGGTATGGTAGGAAGGACACTACAACCATTCAACTAACGCTGAATGTACAGGCCAAATTCTTGGTGTCTATGCCCCTGATAGCCTTCCCAGATCCCTTTCCCTTAGTCCTGGGCTGCTTGGATCCCATCAAGAATTCTTGACTGATCATGATGAGCAGATAAAATGGCAGTCAACAGCTGTGTGTGTTTTGGAGAGATGGAAGCTCATAAAGCCTTATTATTTGTCCTGCCACTGTCCTAATGTTGTTCAGATCTTTCCTGCATCCACACTATCCCAACCCTTCAACACTGTCATCCTACTTGCCGATATAGCCTAAGGGACCCATACGCCTTGTTGCCAGCCCTGTCATTATGCTCTCAGGATTTCTGAGACTTTCCATCTATCCTACATCCGACCTTCCTTTTATTTGTTGTCTTCCCCAACAACGATATGAGCTCCTTAAGAGCAAAGATTGTCCCAGGGCTTAGCACAGTGCTTGGCATATAGCAAACAATCAATAAATGCCTTTTCATTAATTCATTTAGGAGACTTTCCAGTGATTTATGCTTGGTCCAATAAGCACCATGCTATCCACAAAATGGAGCATCTGAAAGACTTTAACATCTCTAGTCAATCTTTCTTCAACATGGTCTTGGTGTTAGAATTTCTCCATCAAAGTAGGCATGTGACTGCTTATTTCATGCCTCCGCTGATAAGAAGATTAGAAGATTGTTAAGCAAGGTCTTCTCTGTTACATCTTTCTAGGAATGTTACATAATAACTTTACATAATTTATATATATGTATATATAATATATAATGTATATGTGTATATCTATATCTCTGTCTGTATATACATATATATATGTATATATGTGTATATATATATATATATATATATATATATATATATATATGTATATGGAGAGAGGGAGGGGAAGCGGGGAGAGGAGGAGAGAGAGAGAGAGAGGGAGAGGGAGAGAGAGAGGACATCTTGTTAGAGGAGAACCTTCTTTCAGGTGATATTTTGCTCCACTGAATCCTATGCTTTAATCAGGGATTCCTTCAGTGGATTATTCTCATATGCATTTTTTATTCATGGGAAGTAGATATGTAAGTTGATATCTATTGTTTTTTTTTTCTTGGTCTCTTTTTGGGAGAATATGAGATTCCCCCCCTCCCACACCCACACATTTTGGAATCTTCCTGTCCTTGCAAATGAATCCCTCTGCACTCTCAAAATTTTGTTTTCTCCAGCATAGGCCTCATCTCCAATCACTAGGACTAATCCCTTTGCTTTTCCCATCTTTTTCTTCTTCCCTATCATTTCCAATTTCCCTTTAAGTATATCTGGAACTGGAGTTAGAGTTCAAATGTGGTGGTTCTGCCTTCCTTGATGGTGAAACGAGTTTGTTAACTTTTTTTCAGATCTTTTCTACCTTTCATTTACATATTAACCTCCTATTTACATTCTCAAGTGCCCTGAGTATGATTTTATTGTGGTAGATCTCTCACTGTTTTCTTTAAACATTTTCCCCTCTCCATTGCTTTTCACAATCTTCTGAGGGGATGTTGATTGTAGAAGTCTGCCTTTCTTTTACATAAAATTAAAAAAAATATGTTTCTATTCTGAACTAATCTCAATTACTATATTTTTAAATTATTAAGTTCAGTGTCTTTTAAGGTAGTTTTAAGACCCTTTTTTTCTCCTCATTAAGGCATTGATTTTTTTTTTTTATTGGTTACACTGCTGTATGAAATTGTTGTAATTGGGGTCAGTGGCTTTCCCTCCATTTATTTTCCACCTTTTTGCATTAATAACTTGTTTAAATAAGTCAGTTCAGAAGTATTTTAGTCACATTCCATATCTTTTTTTGTTTGTTCTTATTTTTATTCTGCTTTCTAGATTTGTACTACTTTTAATCTTTGTTCTAAGAAATCAGTGGTTCCCATTTGAGGGGGAAGAAATAATGTCTGAGATTTTCTTCACGCCTTTATCACCTTCCTTTTTTTCTTGAAAATTGATCCCTCACTGACAGCCAATTCAGGAATAACTCCCACATGAGAAACAAGTCCTCTCCTGTCTGTTATAATATAAACTATTTCTTTTTATAATGTTACTCTGTTTAGTACTTTCCAATTATTTTCTTAAGCAAAGAATTTATGATGAATGGGTTTGAGGTTTCTGAATCATCTACAAGGATTTAACCCTTTTCACTCCTTACTTCTGAACTATATTTTATAATTTATGTATTGCTGTTCTCACTTATTCCCACCTTTGGATTGAAGTCACTAAGTATGAATGCTAATTTAATTTGGAAGGTCTGCCTTATTAATTTCTTCACAGAATTTCTGTCTTCATCTTCTGCAACAGATGTTGGTGCATAAGCGGCAATTATTTTCACGGTGGTCTTTCTGCAAACACTTTTCTTAAGCACTGCAATATGAGATAACCGTATGTCCCATAAAATGGTATTTTTGTTGTTATTGTTGTCGCCTTTGGACATAAGGCTGAATCAACTCCTCCAGCTCCTTTATTTGCCTATCCAAAGAGAAGCTGTGAGGCATCCTTCCATTTAATTGCATTTACCTTCTGTCTCCGTTTCATTTATACTCAAAGTACAAGAGTGATATGATTTGGTTTCTCTAATAGCATGTCTAGCCATGGATTGTTGGACAAAGATCTGACACTTAGAGTACTAGCACCCAATTTAAAATTTAAAGACAATCTCACAACTGTGGGAATTTAAACTATCCTCCAACATCTCTCCCTACACCCAATGTGCTCTTTCGTGTCACTTCAGAATCATAAGGGGTCCACATAAGGCTGAGCTTGTTTGTCTCATGGGTTGCCATGGCCAAATGGTATGAAATAATCCATCACCAAGTGGCCAACATGTGTTGATGAGCCTCTGTACTTAGCTAGACTAATTCCTGGAAAAGTCTTTTTCTGGAACTATATTCAAATATTTGTTGGTGTGGTGGGACCTTCTGGGGTTTACATGCCATTCCTGTCACCATCAAGAATCAAATTCTACATCTATGTCATGATGAGGCACTGGAGAAGGACTTTGTGGAGGGTCTTATTCATTAAAGGCACTTAAATTCTTATTGGATGAATGACTACATGAATAATGGAGTTGGCTTCTCCTTATGGTAGATCTTTTGGAAAAAGGCTATATGAAGAAGGCATTTTTGGTCAATTACAGGTTTGACTAGATGTTCTTTGAGATTCTTGCAATCTCTGAGATTCTATGATTCTGGAATTCCTCAGAACCATCAACAGTAAGAGCTGGTACTTTAACATTCCATGGCATTAGAACTCTTAACCAGTACATCAACTTAGCATTAGCAGCATACAATGATAACTGTTTTTAAAATAACAATAATGATTACAACTAGCATTTATGTAGTACTTTAGAATTTTTATCTCATGTTATCCTCACAACAACCCTGAGAAGTAGGTGCTATTATTATTATCCCAATTTTATAAATGAGGAAACTAGGGAATAGACAAGTTAAGTGACTTGCCCAGGGTTGCACTGCTAGTAAGTGTCTGGCAAAATTTGAACTCATGACCTTTTGATTTGAAGTTGTGAGCTCTATCTAGTGTGCCTCCTAGCTACTTTATATAATAACATGGAAGCCTCTGAAGAAGGATTATCAATCAATCTATCCAGTTAAATTTAATATGGTTTTAGTCTTATATTTTTTGTTGGATACTATATTGAAAAGTGGTAGTGCATATGTAGAACATATAATTTAAAATCAAACCAAATCTAAATGTATTTGGAGGTTGCCTATGGAAGCAGTGTTTGAAGACCCAGAATATTCCTAGACTTCAGCAAATAAGAATAATTTTACTCCATCTAGAATCTTCTGCTGATTACTGAAATGAATTGGTTGGTTTTCCATTTGCTATTGTAATTCCAGTCCCAGAGCTTATTGGTTTAGGTTGTTGTTCAGTCATTTTCAGTCATGTCCAACTCTTTGTGACCCCATTTGGGGTTTTCTTGGCAATAGTGGAATAGTATGCCACTTCCATCTTCAGCTCATTTTACAGATAAGAAACTGAGGCAAACAGGGTAAAGTAACTTGCCCAGCGTCACACAGCTAATAAGTGTCTGAGGCTGGATTTGAACTTGGGAAGATAACTCTTCTTGACTCCAGGCTGGGCACTTCACCTACTGTACCACTTACCTGCCTATTGGTCTAAGTCTCTTTTCTAATTGGTGGAGACCAATATTTAGAGCCTGTATGAGGGATGGGGCATTGATCTTCATCAATAAGGGGAGAATCCTATAACAATGGATTTTGTGACTTGGACTTTTTGCTAATCAACCATTTTTGAAGACATATATTACAGAGGTCAGTAGCTACACTTTCCTTAGTCAAGGGAGTAAGCTTGAATTGGTCATAGGGGCAAGGAATCCCTTTCCCATGATTTTTGTGATTTCCTAAAATCATAATCTTTCTTTGCTAACTCTTAGAACACTAGCAGCAAGCTTCCCCATTCAACTTCCCCCACACACAACTCATAAATCCATTAATTAGAATATTTTAAATATCTAATATCAACTGTAAAACATCAGGATAAAAACAGCCTATGTCTTTCTTATCTATATTGCACTTGATAGAGATTTAGACTCTTGTGATTTTAAATCCTATCCTTGCTACTTACTACCCATGTCCCTTCTGTCAAGACTTTCAATCTGAGTCTCAGCTTCTCATCAGTAAAATGAGGACATTAGTCTAGCTGGAATCTAAATAAATTCCCCTATAGCTCAAAAGCTATGATTATATTATGATAATCTCAACTGGGCACTCACTCACTGCTACCTATTCAGCAAAAAATCATTATTCCTTGATAGACTATATATTCCATATTTCTTAAGGATTGTTCCAAACCTTGTTTATCCTCAACCATTTCCCCACTCTGCATGACCCTTAGATCTCTTCTTTCTCAGCAGATGCCATCTCCTACTTTACTGGGAACATAGAGGCCAACCACTATAAATACCATTATCTTCCTTTTCTACTGCTCAAAACCTTGATACATCTTTACCCATTTCCTTGTTTACTATTATCTCTCAGGAAGAGTTGATCACTGTCTTTGCAAAGGTCAACTACCCCACCTGTTCTCTTGATCTTCCCCTAGTCTATCTCCTCCAGATCTATTACCTTCTCTCAGTCTCTTCCTATCTCAATTTCCTTATGTTTCTGTTTCTGTTTCTCTCTCACCTCTCTGTATATATTATTCTAGTTCTTTCCCCAGTGTGTGCAAAATACTCAGTTCTACATTTTCCTTTAAAAACCTTCACCTGGCCTTGCCATCTTTTCAAGCTATCATCCTATAGCTCTCTTCTGTTTGACTGAGAAACTCCTAAAAAACCATTAGCTATACTTACTACCTCCATCATCTTACCATCTACTAATTGTTCAGTGTTGTGTAATCTGCCCTCTGAACTAACCCCTAAACTAAAATGGGATCTCTCTGAGGTTACCAGTGATATATTAATTGCTAAATCTGAATGGCTCTTTTTCAGTCCTCATTTTCTTTTACCTCTCTGAATCTCTTCATACTTTTGACTACTTCATCATCTTGGACATTCTCTCCTCCCTTGGCCCCTGTGCCACTACTCTTTCTTGGTACTGAAGCTATCTATTCAACCATTCCTTTTCTTTCCATGCTGGATAATCATTCATTTCCTTTCCCCTTAGCATGTGTGATCCTCCCCCCAAGACTCTGTTTTGTAATCCTTTCCATTTTCTCCTTTTCCCTTTCTTTCCTTTCCTTTCCCTCCCTTCCCTCATTCTATGTCTTGAGTTACCTTCAGTTCTTATGGGTTCAAGTATCTTCTATACATAGGTGACTCACAAATGTATATAACTAGCTCATCTCTCTTTTTTTTCTTCCTCTTCCCTGCTTTCTAAATATTTGGTAGATTTTTGAAACTCAGCATGACTAAAGTAAAATTGAGCAAAGTATTTCACATTATTACAGTGTAGTAACACTTTATAGATGTTTATTAACTTGAACTTAACCTTCCATCCTCCAAACTTCCCTATTTCTGGTGAGAGTACCACTATTTTCCCAGTCACACAAGCTCCATGACCTCTGAGCCATCCCGTGGTTCTTCTCTCTTCTGAATCACCCAGAGCAAAGCAGTTGCCAATTCCATTGATCTTAGCTCCACAGCATCTCTGTCTTCCATCTTGTTCTCTTCACCCATACAGCCAACCCATAGTCTCTCCTATGAACTCACCTGAACTACTCTAACACCCCTTTGATTGGTATCCACACTCCTGGCCTCTCCCTTCGTCACACCCTTTTCCATAATTTGTGAAAATGACCTTCTAGAGCCACATGCCTTATCTCATTGCTCCTTCTGTGTCTTTGTATTGCATATAAGATAACATATACAATCTTTAGCCTGGCACTTAACACTCTCCAATCCAGCTTCCACTTAGCTTTCCAGTCTTATTTGTTTTACTCTTCATGAAAATCTATATTCAAGCCAACTACTGGCTTTCCCCCATGTTTAAAACTTCATCTCCAACCGCCATGTCTTTTTATGACCCATGACCAGAAAGAACACTGTACTGAGAATCCTTATTTTTCTTCAAGGCTCAACACATATACTGCCTCCTCCCATTAAACATCCCCTGATTTCTCCAGTTGATAGATTGCTCTTCCTCCTCCTCCTCAATTTTCTTTGTACTATACTTCTGTTGTATCCTTTCCCTCTTCCACCCATCTCCCATTAGAATATGTGAACCTTGAGATCAGAGCCTGTTTTCCATTTTTGTCTCTGTCTTTAAGCCTTGCACATAATAGTCACTTTATTAAAATTTGTGGAATTGAATTTGATTTATCATGGTCACTGATGACTTGTGATTCAGTTTTTAATGATTTCAATCCACAGAGATTTCACTAACCCTTTTCCATTCTGGTACTGAATTATGCCTTTGGCCACAAAGTTCTATATGTCTAGCCTAAACCCCTCTTGTTAAAATTTAAGTTCTTAGTTTTCTATGTAGGTGTCTGACAAGTGATTGATGTCACCAGAAGAAATGCCTCCAGGACACATACAGTGAAGAATAATATTAAATGATTAGGTACTCCTGCACAATGCTGGGAATGAGAAATGGTGTGATTTTTAAAGCATTTTTTTTCAATTAGCAAGGATTTATTTCCACTTTCTTCTTCCACCTTCTACTGAAATAAAAAAAAGAAAAAAAACTGTGGCAAATACACATAGTCAAGCAAAACAAATTTCTATATTTGCCACATCCTAAAATTTCTGTCTTATTCTGTGTGTTTAGTCCATCTTATTCCTTTGAGGAGGTAGGTAGCATTCTTTATCACCAGTCCTCTGTACTCAGAGGTGATCATTGCTTGATTCTTTTTCAGAAAGACCCTAAGACAATAAACCAGAAGTGTAGGGTCATGTTCTCTAGTAGTGCCTATGCCTGTATTCCAAAGAGGTAGCATATGCACACATATGAATACACACACACATATGTATATACATACATACATACACACAATATATACATATATATTGTATGTGGTATGAGGTAACATGCAATCTATGTTAAATTTCTGTTGCTACTTCCTGGAGCAGTTCCCCATTTCTCTATTTTCATCCACTTTTAAGTGTAAGGTAGAGCTCCCTGATCCTCTTAATCTTCTGCTTCTACTAATACACACACATACACACACACACACACACACACACACACACACATACACACACTCAATATATATGCAAACATATAAGAAATGCCTCAGGAGGTAGGAGGTGACCATTGAACTGTGGTTCAAAGGAAAATGCTAAGAGGGGAAGGAGAAGGTGGAGAGCATTGCAGGCATGGGGGATAGTCTAAGTAAAGTCACCAATAATGAAATGGAATGTCATAAATAAAGAACAGCAGGCTGGCCAGTTTGGCTAGATCATTCGATGCACAAAAGGTAGTAATGTATAATATGCATGATAAGCCTGGAAAGACCTTTGTGAAATGAATTTTCAAAAAGTGAAAGACTTGGGCAGGAAGATCAATCAACATGCCATTGCAATAATCCAGGCAAGCGGACGTAAGGGCCTACACTAGGCTGGTGGCCATCACATTAGAATAAAGGGGAGAGATGGTGCATGTTATCAAGGTGGAATTGATAAGACATCTCATGATTGCATATATGGAGTGGCTTTGAAAATTTGTGGGTTTGTCATTGTGGGTAACCTGAGCCTTTTCAAATGGTCTTGGATTTCATGAAGAATTTGAAATTGCTTAGAACTGCTATTGTTTGAGAGGGAAGGTGAAAAGCCCAAGAAGAGAAACAATATTATCTCCTCAGAATAATAAAACAACTTTTTTCTTCCAGCTACTACATACAGAAAATCTTTTTAAACTTATTTCCCACATTTTCAAAGGCCATTTTTAAAATTTCATGCAGACTATTACCAGAGAAGGTGTAAGAGAATATTTGTTATATCTTGCATGGCAGGAAATTGAAAATGTCACTAAATGTACTGAAGAATCTATGAGAACTCATTCCTGCCTATAGGAGTATCTTCCCCCCACCCCACTCCTAACCTTATTATTGTGGTTTTTACACATTTAAAATCTGACTCCCACATTTACAGGCCTGTGTTAGATGGTCTCAGCTTAATCATCTTCTTGAAAGCTCAAGATTATCAAAAAGGTTTGCACTACACATCCCTTAAAACCCTTCTCCTTCTCTTTGTTACTCAACTATTCCCTACAGAACTGCCACAAGGAAGGACATCTGACAACAGTCATGACACCGGGATAGACACATTGAGAAGATATCACAGTAAACGTAAGAGTGATAATGTTTACCATGATTTCTCCAACAAAGACAAAATGAATAAACAAACATGGCAAGTTGTTGCAACTGCGCTTGGACAACTTCACCTTCATCTCTTGCCCTAGATATTCTTGAGTGCTACATTGTCTGAAACTGAGCTCAGAATCCATTCTGGAAAGTTTATTCTTATTTCTGACTTTCCTACTTCTGTTCATAGCAGGATCATTTTCACCTCATGGAGATATTTTATTTCTCCTCCTTAACATCAATCAACCAGTTGCTAAGTTTTGTCCATTTTATGTGAAAACTACAATGTCTTGATCAACTCATGGAGTGGGATCACTCTGTACCAATGCACATCCCATAGACAAGGTCTACAATGTTGTATGAGTTCACACTGAGGTTAAGTGCCTTGCCCCAGGTTACATAGCTAATAAGTGTCAGAAGCAGGATTTGAACCAAGATCTTTTTGGTTCCAAGGCCAGCATTCTACTCTCTATACCATGCTTCCTATGTAGTATCTTTTACATCCTTCCCTTTCTTTCAATTTCTACCCCTCAAGCCTTCATTACATCTTCTGTGAATTATTGCAGTATTTTCCTCACTCTTTTCCCCACTACTAGTATCTCTTCTTCTTAACTTTGAGATGATATTTATAAGGCACTTAGCATAGTTCTAAGTGCTACCGAAATAACTGAGTGCTGACTGCCAAATAATTTCTCCTGGTTTTAGCCTAGAATCCAAGGACCTCCACAATGGGATTCCAGCCTAACTTTGAGGTATTATCTAAAGTAGGTACTGTATGATTTAGTCAAGTTGTAGTAAGCTCTGTTTCCTAAGTCTATCCTCTTGGTTATATCACCCCATCTCTACCTCCCGAAATTTTACCAGTGCCTTAAAATCTGCACTTCATCCCCTTCACCTACCCTACACTGATTCTCCCTATACAGGTTATATTCCAATTTGGAATTAACTTTACAACTTGTACCTATCTATTCATTACATGGTTCTTATAATTACTTGTATACATGTCTTTTCCTCTAACAAATTATAGACCCAGGGGGCATTAGTGGAGAGACCACTAGATTTAGAGTCAGGAAGATTTAGGTTAAAATCTAGCCTTGAACACTTATGGCTTTGTGACCCTGGACTAGTCACTTTTATCTTTTGACCTCAGTTTCCTCACCTGTAAAATGGGGACATTAGTAGAATCCATCTCAGAGGGTTGCTGTAAGGATTAAAGGAGATAATATACTTGAAGTCTTTGCAAACCTTAAAGGTGATAAAAGATCGAAGAAGAAAACATGTAAAATTATGTTTGACCTTGGGCAAGTCAGATCTATATAGTGAAGATGATATTAATGCCCTACTTCATAGAGTTGTTTTGAGGATCAAAAGAGATAACAGGTAGAGTACTCTGTAAATATTAAAATGATATCATCATCATAATAGTAATAATAATAATGATGATAATAACAAATGATGACAACAACATTAGCATTTGTATAGCACCTACTATATTCCAGAAAAGGCAGCTAGGTGGCTCAAAGCATAGAGTGCTGGGCCTGGAATCAAGGAAGACCTGAGTTCAAATTCAGCCTCAGAAACTAGCTGTGTGACCTTTGGAAAATCACTTAACCTCTGTTTGCCTTTATCCACTGGAGAAGGAAATGGACAAACCACTCCAGTATCATTGCCAAGAAAACCCCATGGATAGTACTGCTGTGCTATAGTCTATGCCACAGCCTCTGTGGGGTTGTGGAGAATTGGACACAACTAAGCAACAGAAGAAATGTACCAGGCTCTAAGCTAAGCACTTTACAAATATCTTATTTGATCCTCACAACATAAATGCAAGACATTGCTATTCATCTTTGCGTCTCTTATAGCCACAAATGCAGGGCTTTACCCACAGTACTTATTTACTAAGGTTTTTTTTTTTTCCCCAAAGAGTTAATCTCTATTTGGTAGAAGTCATATTGGTTGGACAAATACTTTCTCTCTAATCTTTCTTTGATTTTCTTCTTTGCATCATTATTTATATGTAGCATCAGGAATTACCAATGTTTATATTTGGTCAGGCAGGTTTTCTAGGGCTAAATGAGGATCTTTTCCTGTAGCACTTTCTTGCATAATTATTTAGTCACTAAATGGAACTGCCTACCAACTTTGTGATAATTCACATAGCTCCATGATAGGAATAACTGAATTAGGAATTATGACCAGTGTTTTAAACCACTGGGAAGCAGATTATAAGATAGACACATTTATTAGGGGATTATTAAGAGTGTGGAAACTAAGGAGGCAATGGATGGGGTATAAGAGAAAATAAGTGATTGTAGAAAAGGAATTATCATGCAATTAAGGGACTCAAATACCAGTATTTTTTTTTTACCAGCAATGACTTAGTTAGACTATAACTTACTTTTATCTTTTATCTAAGTGCCTACTGTAGAGCTTCAAATAAGGTGACAGAGGTTTCAAGATTACATGGAATTGAACATAAAGAAACTAGATGGACAAGAGAGTGAGGAGTAGTGAAAAGAAATCTGTCCCAGAAGTCAGGAGGAGCTACGGGCTTTGAATTTGCCACCAGCTATCGGAATTTGGATCACTTTACCTCTCTGTGCTTTATGTTCATTTTCCTCATTTTAAAAATGGGGGTAGGAGTCAAGAGAGTTAAACGAGATGAGCTTTAGGGTTCCTTCTAGCTCTAAGGCTCTGCTATGTAGGGGTAGTGGTAGGGATAGGGTTAGAGAAAGGGCAGCTAGGTGGCATAGTGGATAGAGCGCTGGGCTTGGAAGAAGGAAGACTCATCTTCATGAGCTCAAATTTAGTCTTATATACGTACTAGCTGTGCAACCCTGGGCAAATCATTTAACTTTGTTTGCCTCAGTTTCTCATCTCTAAAACGAGCTGGAGAAGAAAATGGCAAACCAATACCCTTGCCAAGAAAATGGCAAACAAGATCACAAAGAGTCAGATAAGCCTGACAACACTCAACGACAACAGAAAGAATGAGGGATAGAGATTGTTGTAGGGACTTCCAGGTAAGGAAATTCCTTCTGCCAATGCAGGTTCATTCTTGGTAAGTATTAGTTTTTGACAATAGCCATGGACAGTAAGACAGTCAGTGACTTGCCTATGATCACAAACCAGTATGCATGGTAGGCAGTTCTTCAGCTTACATCTTCCTGGTTTCAATACCAGCTCTATCCTTGGTTGTCACTGTTATAATAATGTATACATAAGGTAAAGAAGAATACTTTTTAATTTTTAATTTTTTTTTTTAGTTGACAGAAGGTACATGTGTATGCTTGTGAGCCTTCCCTGGGGCAAAGTGAATATTCTTAACAGAGTACTAGCAATATCACAGGGAACATGAAAGGATAAAGTACAGTGTATCTCTGTGTGTGTGTGTGTGTGTGTGTGTGTGTGTGTGTGTGTGTGTGTGTGTGTGATAAGAAAGGAGATAATAGAGTGACTGTTGTCAGCTCCATTTTCATTAGTGCTGGCTTGAACAGTTATGATTCACATTTCTATAGTGCTTGAAGTTTATAAAATATGAGCATTATTAGCCCCAATTTACTGATGAGCTTGAAAAGTGGTTTCATGGCACTGTTTGACTTGGACTTGTTCCAGGGCTTTGTGAATGAATAGAATCAAGAGATGAATGAGAGAGCTCAGGGAACAGCAGATACTCCAGTTTAGGAAAAGATGGGGTGTGTGTGTGTGTGTGTGTGTGTGTGTGTGTGTGTGTGTGTGTGTGTGTATGTGTACGTGCGTGTGTGTGTGTGTGTGTGTGTGTGTGTGTGTGTGTGTAGGGATGGGGGTGGGGAGTTAAACATGAGACAGCTAGGTGGTACAGTGGATAGAGTGCTAGACTTGGAATCACAGTAACCTGAATCCAAATCCTGCTTCAGCCACTAGCTGTATGATCCTGGAAAAGTCAATTTCCCTGCCTTAATTTACTCATCTGTGAAAGGGTGACAATAATAGTATCTATCTCACAGAACTGTAGGAATATAAGGAGATAACTTGCAAACTACTTTATAAACATCATAGTATCATATAAATCTATATTATTATTACTCTTTGTATTCCTAGCATCTATCAGTGTATTTCACATAGTAAGCATTGAGTAGATGTGTTGAATAACTGAGAATTTATTCAATGCCTGTATATTAGAGATGTAACCATTTCATAAAAATAATATTTATATTCATCTAAGTTTTATGATTTCCAAAACCCATAATAATATGATATTCTTTCCTCTTTTCCTTTTTGCACTAATTCTTAACTCTGAGTCCCTTTCAAGTACATTATTCAGATTCTTCATGTATTTCATTTTTTTCAGTGGCTGTGAGAGTCCTGAATAAAGGGCTAACCTCATTGAACATGGAAATACTTTGTACACCTTTAAGTGATATGTAATTTTGAATAACTGTCATTATTAACCATACCGTCACATACATTCAAAGATAAATCTGGTTGCATGATTTTGTTTCCCATAGAAATACTGGCTTTGTCAATGGCTTAAGATCATAATGAGGAGGTCTTAGAGGAAGGACATTTACAGAGACTTCCCAGATATGAGGATCCATTCTTCAACAAAATCTCTTTGAGGCTGGACACTGATGGAACTCATTGGGGTTTGGGTTGGAGTAAAATTCATGCTCTTGTTAAAATAATTCACAATTTTGTAGCTCTGTTTTGCTGTTTGGGAAACTACTCCTTTCTGTTATTGTTTAACTGACAGCAGCTTCCAAAAATAGCTTGAAGTTATGCTACAAAACGTGTATTGAAATATCAGTACAGACACCAGTCTTACATATTTCAAAGTGAATTTTGTGGGTTAATTTGAACATTGAAGCAAGAGGCATATTTTAATTTTAAACATTCCTTTAGTGTATTCCTATCCATCATTTTGTTTATTTTCCTCGTGCCCCTCCAACAACTAATTTCCAGAATAATATTCTAAAGTACTATTCCTTATTTTCCCATGAATTCACAATAAATTGACTAAGACAATAACTTGGTCTTCCTTATGAAATAGACAATGATCACCATAGCTGTTATTCATTCCAGTTAATTTCAGTTAAGTTTTATTAAGTTCATTTCATTTTGGTATAATGGCTCATACATTAAAGTGGCAATTATTAGTGCGAATGTATCCTGCAAGATCACATATTCCTACACACACACACACACACACACACACACACACACACACACAAATCGAATAAAATGAAACCCTTTCAATTTCTCTGACATTAGAAGGTATGAGCAAGGCCTTGGTTGTGTTATAGGAATAAAATATGTCATATTTTATTTGAAACAAGATTATCAATAGTTACATTTTTCAGATCTATATTTTAGAGAAAATACAAGTAATGGGCAATAAATCAAGGGGAAAATCATTGTAAAAACCTCATAACATTAAAAGCTTTGCCTTTTGAGCTATGTTATCACCATAAATATTTGATAGGGTCATTCTGCTGTATTTCATTTTGTCAATTACATTATAACAAAATGTCATTTTCATAGTATAGACATACCACTTCACCTAATATCATTAACTGGTTGCATCAAAGTATTTCAAGTGAAATGATGTTTTTACAGGTAACATTTAGTTTTTACCAGAAATGTATCTTAAACAGGTTAAATACCTTGTCAGGGATGGGAAACCTGTGGCCTCAAGACCACATGTGGCCTTCTAGGTCCTTGGTTGCAGCCTTTTGACTGAGTCCAGAATTTTAAAGAACAAATATTTTTATTATGGGGATTTGTTCTGTGAAGTTTGGATTTAGTCAAAGGGCTACACTGGAGGACCTAGAGGGACAAATGTGGCCTCAAGGCTGCAGGTTTCCCACCCCTGGCATTGGTAGTTCAGTGTCAAGACTTTATGGTGGTTGTTCAATTATTTCTGTCATGTCCAACCATTCATGAACCCATTTCGGTTTTCTTGGCAATGAAACTGGAGCATTTTGCATTTCTTTCTTCAGCTCATTTTATAGATGAGGAAACTGAAGCAAACAGGCTTAAGTGACTTGCTCAGGATCACACAGCCAGTGTCTGAGGACAGATTTGAACTTAAGAAGATGAGTATTCTTAACTCCCAGCCCAGCGCTCTATCCTCTATGCCACATACCTGACCTACAATGTTATTGTCAAGCAATTTTTGTGGAGAAACTCATGTGCAGTAATACAATGATACTTTGATTAACAAATTTCTTGAGAATAAAGGTCCATTATGTGAAATTACCTACATCAAAACAAGTAACCAGACCAAAAATAATTTTCCTAGATTGTTGCTACTAAAATTGCTCACAGTGCCTAAGCAAATGGAGTGCCCAAAGCTTCCAACTTCTGTATATCTCCAATCTAAGGTAACCAGGACCCACTTCATGCAAAATTGTGAATCCCTATAAGTTAGCTACTTTTTGTTTGTTTCAGATCTCATCTTTCTCCATATTTTTCTCTTTGGTGGTGACCTGCCTCCCTATTTCAAATGTTCGATGCCTTTCTATACTCTTCATCTCCCTCTACTCTTCAATGCAAGGATGAACAGAATAGTAATATAGAAAGCACAGCATAGTGGAATGAACAATATAGTCAACCAATGAGCATTTTTAAGAACTTGCATGTGTTAGGCATAGTACTAAGTCCTTGGGTATAAATACAATTATCCTCAAGGAGCTTATACTCTGATGCAGGCAGAAAACCAAAGTTCTATCTGTGGGTCTGCAACTAGGTACCCATGGGACATACAGCAAGGTTTCTTCTGAGGTAAGATAGGTAGAAAGCTTACTCTGATCAAAAGACATTGGTTTAAATCTTGGTTTTGATACCTTTGAGCTGCCATTTTGTTGGGGGCAGGGGACATAGAGAAGTAGGCTAGGTAATATTATATTTAGTTGGATTTGAACCTGGCTGAATGACCACATTTAAAGAGTAGTCATTAATGGTTGATATCTCAGAAATGAATGGTTTTCCCTGGCCAGAGAAATCAAGCTTAGGGATGCCATATGTGTATAATAAAGGCAAAGATGTCAACAAAGTGGGTGGAAAACAATGACCTTTCCTTCTTAACTTACCTTTTACTCTAGCTCAAATTCATCTGTATGCTAAACCAGAGTGGGATACTAGGAATATGAAACCCAGCCCAGACTTAGGACAAAAAGACTTTATTTTAACCTGAGAGCACACTGTCTGGTGTTAGATGAATGTGGTGGCTATGACTAAAGAACTGTCAACGTAACCTTATCAGGGCTGGGTGGTAGCCTTTATACTATAGCAGACTAGAGCTGAGATGGCCTTGGTGGTCCTGAAGAAATTAGTTCAGTAATTGGTAGCATAAAGGAATACTCTGCAGAGACTATATGCCCTTTGGCCACCACAGTGCATTCATCTGAGACTATATGCCCAAAAGTCACCAGGAGACTAGCACAGAACAACAGTGGTCCTGAAGCATTATAAGCATACAATGTTCCTCCACACGTGTGTCCTCATACTCATGTGTGATCTCTATGCTTTCTTTCCCAATTGATGGTGTTTATATGTGTTATTGAGTATGCCTTCAGTTTTGGTGACTGGGGTTATTTTATTATGATATTTCTTATTCTGCTATCTCATTAAAAGCCTTTGATATGAACTAAATGTATCCTTTGGCTGATTAGAAAAAGGAAGTTCCTAGTGGGGGCTCTTGAGCTATTTGGTGTTGAGTGAATATAAACCCACAGAATATTTTGAATCTGGGAGAACTGTTCTGGTGGCCTCACATGTGAGTGAGAGATGACCCATATATAACACATGTAAGCTTGGCAGGTCTCCGGTACACAAATTCAGAGTCTGTAATTAGCTCTAATACTTTTTTAAAATTAATAAAAGCATTTATCCTTATCAAATTTTCAGCTGATACAAAGCAGGGAGCCTATCTAACATGTTGGATCTAAAAAGAGCTTGATTGCCTTGAGTGATGGGCTAAATCTAGCCAGATGGAATTTGGAAACATAAAGGTAAAGTCTTATACTTGGCTTGCAAGGATCATTTTAAAAAGAAAAAAAAAATACGAGGATACACAATGGTTAGGAAGAGTTTATTAGAAAGCAATTTTTGGCTTTAGGGTACCACAATCTATCAATATGTTACTAGTGCATTGAGAAGATCAAAAATGGGAATGGATCTTGGGCTGCATTAGGAGAAGTGTAGCTTCCTGGAACAATGAAGTAGTTGCTCTGCTGTCTTCTAACCTGATCAGAATCATATGGAATGTTGTGTTCAGTTCTAGACATAGTATATTAGTCAGGGCACTAATACACTATAGTGAATATACAGAAGAGAAACCGAGGTGGTGATGGGTCTTGAATTCATATCATGTGAGAATTATTTGAAAGAACTAGGGATGGTTAACCTGGAAAAGCATAGACTCAGGCGGGGCACTAGAGTTGTCTCAAAATATTTGAAAGGTTATCTTGTAGAAAAGGGGTGAGATTTGTTCTGTTTGGCCCTAGAAGACAAAACCCAGATCAATGAGTAAAGGTGTCAAAGAAGCCAATTAGGGGGGGTGGAGCCAAGATGGCAGAGTGAAAGCAGTGACTTGCTTGAGCTCTTCCCTAAACCCCTCCAAATACCTATAAAAAATGACTCTAAACAAATTCTGAAGCAGCATAACCCACAAAAAGGCAGGGTGAAGCAAATTTCCAGCCCAAGACAACCTGGATGGTTGATTAGAAAGGTATATCTCACCAGGCAGGGAGTGGAGCTCAGTGCAGCGTGGGCACACAGGTCACAGCAAACCTGGAGCAGGCCTCAGAGAACTGAATTGCAGGCAACTGTGGCAGATTCCAGACTTCTCAACCCATGAACTGCAAAGATAACTGAGAAGGTCAGTGGGAAAAGTCTGTTTCTGCAGCACTGAGAGAGGGGGTCGCAGCTCCAGTTCCCAGAGAGCATGGCCTTGGGCTACAGCTGCATCCTGAGCTTCTGGCCCACAGACTGAGGGGGAATCCAGTGGCTGATCAGAGGGGAATTGCTGGGATCTCTTGCTTTGCCCGTGCTTGGATCTGGGTCACAGTTCTGAGCAGCAGTCCTGGGGTGAGGAGGAATGCTGGCATGGGGGAGCTTGTAGTGGCTGTGGAAAGAAAACCCTCCTCACATTACAGGACAGAAAGGAGTACTTGTGGTCACTAAAAGACCAGAGCATAGGCCAGGGAATGAGTAAACACCTCTCCCCTTATCATACCACCTTGGAAGAACTGAAAATTTACAGGTTCCTACAAGTATCCCTGAAAACAGTTGTACAAACCCCCGAAGCTTGGGACAGTACATTCTCCACATTGGAAGCAGACTCTTACCTTAACAAAGAGTTTTTAAAACTCAAGTAATTGGCTGGGATCATGAGCAAGCAGTGCAAAAAACGTCAGACTATATTATCTTACTTTGGTGACAAAGAAGATCAAAATATACAACCAGAAGAAGACAACAAAGTCAAAGCTCCTACATCCAGAGCCTCCAACAAAAATATGAATCAGTCCCAGGCCTTGGAAGAGCTCAAAAGGGATTTTGAGAAGCAAGTAAGAAAAGTAGAGGAAAAACTGGGAAGAGAAATGAGAGTGATGTAAGAAAATCATGAAAAACAAGTCAACAGCTTGCTAAAGGAGACCCAAAAAAATACTGAAGAAAATAACACCTTAAAAAATAGGCTAACCCAAATGGCAAAAGAAGTCCAAAAAGCCAATCAGGAGAAGAATGCCCTAAAAAGAAACATTGGCCAAATGGAAAAGGAAGTCCAAAAGATTACTGAAGAAAATACTTCCTTAAAAATTAGAATAGAGCAATTGGAAGATAGTGACTTTATGAGAAATCAAGACACTGTAAAACAAATCCAAAAGAATAAAAAAATAGAAGACAATGTGAAATATCTCATTGGAAAAACAACTGACCTGGAAAATAGATCCAGGAGAGAGAATTTAAAAATTATTGGACTATCTGAAAGCCATGATCAAAAAAAGAGCCTAGACATCATCTTTCAAGAAATTATCAAGGAAAACTGCCCTGATATTTTAGAACCAGAGGGCAAAATAGAAATTGAAAGAATCCACTGATCTCCTCCTGAAAGAGATCCCCAAAAGAAAACTCCTAGGAATATTGTAAACCAAATTCCAGAGTTCCCAGGTCAAGGAGAAAATATTACAAGCAGCCAGAAAGAAACAATTCAAGTATTGTGGAAACACAATCAGGATAACACAAGATTTAGCAGCTTCTACATTAAAGGACCACAGGGCATGGAATATAATATTCTGGAGGGCAAAGGAGATAGGATTACAACCAAGAATCACCTACCCAGCAAAACTGAGTATAATCCTTCAGGGGAAAAAATGGTCATTCAGTGAAATAGAGGACTTTCAAGCATTCTTGATGAAAAGACCAGAGCTGAATAGAAAATTTGACTTTCAAATACAGGACTCAAGTGGAACATAAAGAGGTAAACAGGAAAGAGAAAACATAAGAGACTTATTAAGGTTGAACTGTTTACATTCCTGCATGGAAAGATGATATTTATAACTCATGAGACCTTTGTCAGTATTAGGTAGTTGGAGGGAAAAAATTATATGAATGTATAGATAGATAGATAGGTAGATATGTAGATAGAGAGACATAGATAGACAGAGGGCACAGAGTGAGTTGAAGATTAAGGGGTCATATCTGGAGAATAAAATTAAGGGATGAAAGAGGATTATACTAGGAGAAGAAGAAAGGGACAGGTAGAATGGAATAAATTATCTCACAAAAAACAAAACAGAAAAGAAAAGGCTCTTACAGTGGAGGGGAAATGGGGGAAGGTGAGAGGGAATGAGTGAATGTTATTCTCATAGGATTTGGCTTACAGAGGGAATAACATACACATTCAATTGGGTATGGCAATCTGTCTTACCCTATAGGAAAATAGGGGGAGAAGGGGACAAGAGAGCAGTGGGATGAAAGAGAGAAGGGCAGATTGGGAAAGGGGTAATCAGAAGCAAATCCTTCTGAGGAGGGACACAGTCAAAAGAAAGAACAGAATAAATGGGAGGGCAGGATAAGATTAAGGGAAATACAGTTAGTTTTTCACAACATGTCTACTATGGAAGTGTTTTGCATAACTGCACATGTGTAACCTATATTGAGTTGCTTGCCTTTTCAATGAGGGTGAGTGGGGAGGGAGGAAGGGACAAAGTTTGGAACCAAAAGTTTTAAAAACATATGTTTAAAAAAATGCTTTCACATGCAACTGGGAAATAAGAAATACAGGAAATGGGGTACAGAAGTCTATCCTGCCCTACAGGAAAATAGAAACGGAAGGGGATAGGAGAAGGAGGGAGAGATAGAAGAGAGGGCAGACTAGGGGAAGGGATATTCAGAATGCATGCCATCTTGGGGTGGAGGGAGGCATGAGATGGGGTGAAAATTTGGAATTCAAAATCTTGTGGAAGTAAATATTGAAAAATAAAACAAATAAATTTATATTAAAAAAAAAGAAACCAATTTAGCCTTGATGGTGGGGGCAGAGGCAAACAACAATTAACAAAATATTCACTAACAATTAGAATTGCCCCAAAATGGAATGGGCTTCCCAGGGAGGTAGGAGATTCCTTTTTCTTGGAGATCTGAATGAACACTTGACAGGTATGTGATAGTGAGGATTCCTTTCACATATGAATTAGAGTAAATGACCACTAAAGTTGCCTTCAACTACAGATTCTGTGATTGGGTGACTTTGTTTCTACCATTATACAATGGTAGCTCAGTCTAATACAGCTCTCTCTCTCTCTCTCTCTCTCTCTGGCATTTGAAGCTTCATTTTTTCTGAATTGTGCTTATGTTGATAAATGTTACATTTTGACAGTCATATTCAACCTAAATTTATTAACTAGCAAAATATTTTCTGCCAGCCTGGTTTCTGGCTTTCGGTTCCTTTGTCTTTGAGTTCATTTTTTCCATCTGTAATGTTCCCACCTGATGTAGCCACCCAGTGCCTGCTGTGGGAGGTATACCCTCTGCCTGGCAAGTTCCTTAATAATCTGTAAAAGAGATTTGAGGCTCCCAGTGTGTGCTGGTTAGAATGGCAGGGTTGAGACTGGGAAGGGGAGCTCTGGGAGAAAAGAGCATGCCTGTCAAAATGAGAAGGCATCTTGTCATTCAGCTGGGAAGATTTTAAGACAGGCTTCTTACGAATATATACAAGCTTGTGCCTCTCAACTAGTCTGACCATAGGTAGAAAAATAAAACAAAAACTTTCCCCCCCAGATTCCATGTGGTCTCAGAAAACATTATCTGCAGCAGATGTGTGTATAATGTTAATGCCACGTAGCACAAGGTTTTCCATTGCTCTGTGTCTTTCCAAGTCCCATTTGCATCTGCTTGCTGGATTAATATACTAGCTGTAATAAAACCGGCATGGATGTTGGCTAGCTCATGATTTGCTAAAGGTCTTTTATGGCAACACACTTCATTGTTTACCTAGATGTGTGGCGATATTCCTCTAAAAGCAAGCATAGTCAGAGAAAGGCAGCAGCAAGGAAGGATTTGCCATTTAGAAACCAGTGCAGATGAGGCCCCAAGCAAACCTTTGCCAAGTCACAGGTGCACACCACCTGAGAATGCGAAATCATATGCCCTGGGAGAGGGGGGAGGTGGGAGTGAGACGATTTCTGAGTCCGTAATGCTCCTATCACGAAGTATAATTGTGCATCTGTTCTATATTTGGGTCTTTTTTTCAATTAGGCCTATTGCTGTTTCTCACAGGTTGACATCCATCTCCACAAAACAGAGAGCTAAAAAGACAATTGAGATAACAGAATAGGAATGGGGAAGGCTTCTAACTCCCATGGGGAACATTTTCTAACATTAGGAAAGCTGTATTGATGAAAGAGGAGGTCATCCTGCCCCTGTTTTTCCCTCTTGCTCTGCTCTTCCATCTGCCTCTACTCTTCTCAGGGCCTAGCCTATCTCTGTTTTCCTTTTTTCTTTCTGGAAAGAGCTTTATTGACATCAAGGAGAAACACCAAGGCCAGTTTGCTTAATGAATACTAGGCTCACACTGGGTAGAATATTTATCCTGAGTTTGTGGCAAATGAAAATGTACTCATTTAATGTCCAACGAAATATTTTTAAAAGAGCTTTTATTTTTTCCTAACAATAGCCAGAACTATTTCACCCATGAAACCTGAAGCTTGCTCTGACCTCTTAGGATTCTTGTTATTATTCCCCCCATCCCAAAGCTCTCTCTCTGTCTCTCTCTCTTTCTCTCTGCATTGAAATATTGGGTGGGGGGGAAGGTTATGAAAAGGTTATGTTGTGTGTTAAGCACTGTGCCAGGTGCCAAGGGAGATAAAAAAACAAAAACAAAAACTTAAGAGAGAAGGTCTCTTCCCTACAGGAACTTATCATCTAATACAGGGCTAATACAACACCACAAATAATTTGATGATTAATATTCCATTAGATAATACACTGTAACTGTATACCAAGGTATAGATAATGTAGTATATAAAGCACTGGGCCTGCAGTCAGGAAGACCTGATCTGCCAAACTGGAGTATCTGTTGTACTGATTGGCAAGAATGTGGTCCTCTATAGCAAGGCCATTCCAGCCCTGTTACACTCTACTCTTTGGCCATCTCCTTAACAGCTGCTTTGAGGCCATGAACATACTCTACATGCACCTTCCAAGTACAGCTTTCATATTCTGGAACCATAATCAGATCAATTCTGTTACTGACATTGGAGAAGTTATTACATCATTCTATCATCTCCTCAACTCAAGCTATAATTATCACACCTATAATATTTCAAACTAATTATCTATTGCTAGCCATCTATACATTTTATCTTTCTCCATATATCCCCCACATATTTTATTTCACCTATATATTTATTCCACCTATATATCCCCTATATATATTTATCTTTCTCTGTAAGAATATAAACCCCTAAAGAGTAGGGACTATCTTCCTTTTCGAATTTATATCTCTAGCACTTAGCACGGTACTTGGCATATGATAAACAATTTAATAAATCTTCCCTCCCTCCTTCCTTCCTTCCTCCCTCCTTCCTTCCTTCCTTCCTTCCTTCCTTCCTTCCTTCCTTCCTTCCTTCCTCCCTCCCTTCCTCCCTCCTTCCTTCCTTTTTCTTTCATTTTTTCTCTTTCACATAATAACTCTCCCACATCTTTAGATATACTAATACTTCCTTCCATATGCTGTCACTACCATTCCAGAGCAAGGCAATCTATGGCCAAGATTCTGTCTTTGTTGCTTTCCCTATCCACAGTGCTGACTGAGACAGCCTTCTGTCTAGGCAACTTACTACTTTTGTAATGATGCTTTAAATACCTTTCAAGTACCTCATGATTTGGATAATTCTGTAACTTTTAATAAAGACAGTACAAACAGAGAAGCTTGAAACCAGTGCATATGTCTCTTTTTCAAAGGCCAGCCAAGTTAAATGAAGACAGAAGTATAACTACTAAAGAGCTGGCAACAAGGTGATGATGTTTTTGACCACAATGTCTCATTGGTAGTTACTTACATATAGAGGAGATCACATATGTACTTACATAGTATGTGTAGTGTACACACACATATATGTACATTTACACATTTTAGTGATACCAGATCTATTTATAATGGCCTTGTCTTTACTAGTTAATGGTTTTTAAAAATTATTTTCTTGATAAATGATGATGCCCAAACAAATAAAAGATTCTAGAGGAAGTCCTCCAGTTGTTTATGCATAACTTCCAATGAAGATTTGGGGGAAAAAATGAACAAGAATCTTGTAGCTTAAGGAAATATAGATCACTCACAGTCTGCACCAGTTGAAGAAAAAATCTTATTGATGAGATCACAGGACCTTTTGAATACTGAATTGCTTCACTTATACAAGTTAATACTATACAATCCTCCACTGAAGACGAACTTAATGCCTCATTTTGGTGTGATAATGACCCTGCATCCTCAGAGGCTTGTTAGTCAGTCAATAAACATTTGTTAAGTACTTACTATGTCCCAGACACTGTAATAAATAATAATACCATAGAAAGTCAAAGTCATCATTATTTGTTAACTCTTGACGTACTGTGTAATGATATATATATATATATATATATATATATATCATTACACAGTACGTCAAGAGTTAACAAATAATGATGACTTTGACTTTCTATGGTATTATTATTTATTACAGTGTCTGGGACATAGTAAGTACTTAACAAATGTTTATTGACTGACTAACAAGCCTCTGAGGATGCATATATATATATATATGAATGAGTGGTCTAGGAACTGGGAGAAATGGCTCTGAGCCTCTCCAGATTATTCCCATAAGCATACTAACATGAAGTTATCAGATCAATTAGACATTACTTCAGAAAACAGGATGAACCTGATCCTGAGGTGGCAAAATATAGAAGAAAGAGTAGGAGAGGAAGGTGGATAAGAAGAAAAACATATAAACATCAAGCTCTGGAGGAATACAGGGATCAACTAGAATGAATAAATGATTAAATGACTAATGACTAAAGAGAGAAGACCCAAGTGGAGTGCTCCAGTGAAGACTCTGTATTTTAGAGAGTGTATCTAGGCCTGAGTTTCAATTTTTCAGGGATTCTTAACCTGGAGTCCATGATTTTTTTTTTTTTAACATTTTGACAACTGTATTTCAACCTAATTGATTTCCTTTGTAAATTCGTGAATTTTATCTTATAAAGACAAAAGATGCATGACGTAAAAAAGTTAAGAACTCATTCTTTTGTTCAAGGCAATGCTGGAGAATAGTCACAGTAACAAGAGGTATAGCCTACTCATTAATGAGATGAGTGCACATGGATAGCCTCATCCCTTTATTTTTGCCAAAAGAATTAAAATTAGGTACTTAAAGAATGAATGATCTGGCCCCTTGATTTAGATCAACCTATTCATTTGATGGGTAAATAAGTTAAGGTTAAGAGAGCTAAAAAAGTCTTGCCCAAAGTTACATGGCCAGTGAAGGTAGGGATTCTATTGTCTACTTCATTTGAAACAGTTTGGAAAAGGCAGAGCTAAGATGGTGGACTAAAGGCAGGACCTGTCTCCCCCAAGCCCCTCCAAATACATTTAAATAATGACTCTAAACAAATTCTAGGGTGGCAGAACCCACAAAAAGGTGGAGTGAAGCAATTTTCCAGACTAAGATTACTTAGAATGTCTTCAGGAAAGGTCTATATCAGGAAAGGTGAAAGAGGAGCACAGTCCAGCTCAGAAAGTAACAATGTAGACCAGGCCCCAACAAACCCGGAGCAGACTTTGGGCCACTGAATCAATGGCAACAGTGGTGGTTTCCAGACCTCTTAGCCCAGAGATGATAAGGGGATGGGACAACAGGTCAGAAGGAGATTTACAGGGTCTCTTTGCTGGCACCAGGCTCAGGACTCTGTTGCCTGAATATAGTGGGGATTAGGTCACAGTCCTGAGTCTTAGTTTCAGTATGAGGAGGAGCACTGGCACAGCATAATTGCAGTCCCAGGGGCGCAGAGACCCTGGTCACAGTTTCAGGGATGAAAAGAGTGTTTATGGTTGCTCACAAACCAGTGTGCAGTACAGAAGAGTAGTAAACACACCTTTCTCTAGATAATGTCACCTTGGAAGAGCCAAAAACTTACAGATCCCCAGAATTACCTCTGAAAACAACTACATAAAAAACCTGAAGCTTGGGGCAGTGCCCCCTCCATTTAGGAAGCAAAGCCCTACTTTAACATAGAGTTAAAAGTAAAGAAATAAGCCGGAAAATGAGCAAACAATGGAAAAAAATTCCGACCATAGAAAGTTAGAAAGGTGACAAGGAAGATCAAAACACAAACTCAGAAGAAGACAATTAAGTCAAAATCCTCACATCCAAAGCCTCAAAGAAAAATAAGAATTGGTCTCAAGCCATGGAAGTGTGCAAAAAGGATTTTTAAAAATCAAGTAATAGAGCTAGGGGAAAAAATGAGAAGAGAAATGAGAATGATGCAAAAAAAAATCATGAAAAAGAGTTAATAGCTTGGCAAAGGAAGCACAAAAACACTGAAGAAAATAATACCTTAAAAAACAGAGTAGGCCAAATGGTAAAAGAGGCACAACAATCCAAGAATTCCTTGAAAAGCAGGCTTGGCCAAATGGAAAAAAGAGATGTAAAATTCACTAAAGAAAACTCCTTAAAAATAAAATTAGCCAAATGGAAAAAGAGGTACAAAAGCTCATTGAAGAAAAATAATTTCTTAAAAGTTAGAATTAGGCGAGTGGAACCTAATGACTTTATGAGACACCAAGAAATAATCAAACAAAATCAAAAGAATGATAAAATAGAAGAAAATGTGAACCATTGGGAAAACAACTGATCTAGAAAATATATCCAGGAGAGATAATTTAAGAATTATTGGACTACCTGAAAGTCATGATCAAAAAAAGAGCCTACATAACATCTTTGAAGAAATTATCAAGGAAAACTATCCTGATATTTTAGAACCAGAGGGTAAAACAGAAATTGAAAGAACCTACGAATCACCTCCTGAAAGAGATCCCAAAATGAAAACTCTCAGGAATATTATAGCCAAATTTTAGACTTCCTAGATCAAGGAGAAAATATTGCAAGCAGCCAAAAAGCAACAATACAAATATTGTTTAGCTACAGTCAGGATAACACAAATTTAACAGCTTCTACATTAAAGGATCATGTGTCTTGGAATATAATATTCCAGAGGCCAAAAGAGCTAGGATTACAACCAAGAGTCACCTACCCAGCAAAACTGAGTATAATCCTTCAGGGGGAAAATGGACATTCAGTGAGATAGAGGACTTTCAATCATTCCTAATGAAAAGACTAGAGCTGAATAGAAAATTTGACTTTCAAATACAAGACTCAAGTGGAACATAAAGACGTAAACAAAAAAGAGAAATTATAAGGGATTTGATAAGTTTAAACCATTTATGTTCCTACATGGGAAATGATATTTATAACTCCTAAAAACTTTCTCATCATTAGGGAAGTTAGAAGGAATATACGTAGACAGAATGCAGAGGTGTGAGTTGATTGTGATGATATGATTATCTAAAAATAAAATTAAGGAATGAGAAAGAGGAATTTACCGGGAGAAGGGGAAAGGGAGAGGTAGAATGGTATAAATTATATGACAAAAGAGAGTTTACAATGGAGGGGGAAATGGGGGAAGTGGGAAGGGGAACACATGAACCTTACTCTCACTGGATTTGGCTCAAAGAGAGAGTAGTAGACATGCTCACTTGGGTGTAGAAACCTATCTTACCATAGTAGGAAAGGAAGGGGATAAGAGAAGGAGGGGAACTGATAGAAGGGCAGGCAGTATTGGGGATGTAAAAGTCAGAAGCAAAACACTTTTGAGAATGGACAGGCTAAAAGGAGAGAGAGAGTGGGATAATCAGTGGGAAATAGGATTGAGGGAATTACAAAGTAATCATTACTGTGAAAAAAATTACAATGAGTTTCTCTGATAAAGACTTCGTTTTTCAAACATATAGAAAATGGAGTAAAATTTATGGAAATAAGAACCCTTCCTTTATTGATAAATGGTTAAAATATATGAATTTTCAGACAAAGTAATCAAAGCTATCTATAGTCTTATGAAAAAATACTCTGTCACCATTGATGAGAAAAATGCAAATTAAAATAACTCTGAGCTACTATGGCACACTTGTTAGATTGGCTAATATGACAGAAAAGGACAATAACAAATGTTGGAGGAAATGTCAAAAAATTAAAACATGAATGTACTATTGGTGAAATTGTATACTGATTCAACTATTCTGGAGAGCAATTTGGAACTACACCCAAAGGGCTATAAAATCATGCATACACTTTGACCAAAGAATACCACTACTGGGTCAGTGTTCCAAAAATATTAAAAAAAGGTAAAAAGACATATGTGTACAAAAATATTTATAGCAGCTCTTTTAGTGGTAGCAAAGGATTGGAAATTGAGGGGATGACCATCAACTGGGGAATGACTGAACAAGATGTTGTATATGATTGTGATGGAATACTATTGTGCTTTAAGAAATGATGAGCAGAATGCTCTTAGAAAAATCATGGAAAGACTTACATGAACTAAGGCAAAGTGAAATGAGCAGAACCAGGAGAACACTGCACATGGTAACAGCAATATTGTATGATGTTCTACTATGAATAATTTAGCTTTTCTCAGCAATACAATGATTTAAGACAATTCTACAGACTTATGAGGAATAGTGCTATCTATATCCAGAGAAAGAATTTGTAGAGCCTGAATAAAGTTCAAAGATACTTTCTCTTTATTTTATTTTTCTTGTTTTTTTTTGTCTGTTTTCTTTCACAGAGTGACTTACATGGAAATGTGTTTTCTATGACTACACATGTATAACCTATGTCAAATTGCTTAACTTCTTAATGGGGAGGAGAGAGAAAGAGAGACTTTATAACTCAAAATTTGAAAAAAATGTTGAAATTGTACATGTCATTGGGAAAAGTAAAAATATTAAATAAAATTAAAAAACAGTTGGGAATGTAGTGTCCTGAATACTGAATAATATACTGGAGTATATTAAACTGACTCTATTAGCTGATTTGATAGACACCATTTACTCAGAATTCTTAAAAGAAAGTTTGACAATGAATGGAGTGATTTTCTGTATATGGCAACAGAGGGATTGTTTCCAGTTTGATTTCCCTTGTTGTTCTAGTTATCTTTCAATCTCTTCTCAGATCTTGAACTGAGAGCATAGCAAATAACCAAAAGTCATTGGTTGCTATGGAAATGACTTGGATTTTCCCATTCTAAAGTGATTCATGGAGACTCTAGACCATGTTAGCATTTCTTAAGACATTACAGACCTTTTAGACTCCTACAATTATACCAAGAACTGTTCTTTTATTTTTTGCAAACTGAAATACTACAAGCAATCCTTGTACATAATACAATGTTGTCCCTCATTTAGGGATAAGGGGTACGCTACTCTTGACAGAGTGGAAGGACAGAAATCCTAGCATGAAGCTCCTGCTGGGAATGACAATACCTGAGAGGGAGGGAAGGGTATAAAGGAAGATGGGAAAGAGTTTTCATCCTAGTGTGCCATCTGGTAACTTCTTATTATAGCTAATTATTCTTGCTAACTAGGTATTAAGTTCCACTCTTTCCTTGCTGTTGGAGGACTATGTGCTGTCAATGCTTTCTAAGTCTTCTCCTTAGATAAAGCCCCAAATTGCCCTGCCCTAATAAGGGCTCTCTTTGTCTTTGTACTTTTTCTTTTCAATACTATAAGCTATTCTCTGTATTCTGATACATGTCTTTCACTTAAAGGGGGAGAATATCATGTTGGTTGTCTCTGAGAAAAGTTCCTGGGTAGATGTTCTTAGCAATTTCCCACTAAAGAAATAATAATAATAATTTAAAAAAACATAGTAGTTTGGGTCAACACAGTAAGGCTAAATATGTGGCTTCTGGGCCCACTGTTAAAGGCGATTTCTTGAGGAGGAGCAAAAAGGAATCACCAAATGAGCATGGAATACATTTTCAGGTAAAGCTAGAGGAGCCTTAGTTGCTGTGGATAGCTGCTATTCCTCTTCAGCCTTTTCTTTACTTCCCTATAATGGATCATTCCATGCATCATCAAGGCCCACACCACTCAGCCTCTCCTTGTTCATGATAGCTGAGCAATGAAGTCTTAACTGCCTCACAGCTCACTTCTACCTCCATCTGCCACCTTACACAGTTTTGCTAAACTCCATAGCTACTATTCTCTTATACATTTGAATCAGTGGAGAGGCTGACATCTGAGGACCTTCAAAGAGTAGCAGGATAATGTTACTTCACTCTCTCCTCCCCCCTCCCCTTTTCTTCCCTGAAAACTTTTTAGATGTTACTTGAGAACACGACTCATAAGAAGTTACTCATACAGTCTCCTGCTTATGCCTCCAGCATGAAAAGATCTCATTTATTCCACAATGTGCTTGGTCAAAGGAAGGAAAATGGCTATTTTATGGATCCCTACAATCAATTTCTTTCCAGAAAACAAATTCTCAAAACATTTTCTTAATCAAGTGATATCAAAATACCAGACAATTTACTAATTCCCCCTAAATTTTGAAAGGAAGTCTACTAGGTAGTAGATAGGATACAGGGTATGTAAAATGTGGGAATTATAAACCTCAGTGTTAGTAATGTTGCAAGATACATTAGGCCAAGGCAACTCACAAAGGAGGCCTACAGAGAGGTAGAGGGCTTATGATTCATCTTGGTGGAGAAATGTAAGTATTGATGAAACCACAGACCTTTGAAGAACTGAAGCGTCTTAAAACCAGCTCCTCATGAAAAGGTCTAGAAGAAACACTCATTTTTGCTACTTAGCTATAGTGACAAATTAATATCTGAAGCTAGTAGGTTTCAAAAAATTACTGTAACAATAAAGCATATTAGGAAGTGTGTGAATTACAGAAGAACTAAATCTCAGTTTTGGGAAGGAATTCAAAAACTAACACAACCTGCACCTGTATTAGCATCACTTCTACATCATCCCCAGCAGGGCTCACCACCTTCTAAGATGGTCCCTTCCACTTCCAGATAGTTTTTATGGTTAGGAAAAGGGTTTTTTTGTTGTTGTTGTTAAGTCGATATTTTTCTCATCTTCCACACACCACTCCAAGTTGTTTTTTCTAGATCTAAGCAGAATAGAATGATGTCTAATCCTTTCTTCCAAATGGCAGCTCTCTCACTATAGTCCATAACTATAGTAATCTATTATTTGATAAACCCAAAGACCCCAGCTTCTAGGATAAGAACTTACTATTTGACAAAAACTGCTGGGAAAACTGGAAAAGAGCATGGCAGAAACTAGGCATAGAGCAAAATCTCACACCATATACCAAAATAAAGTCAAAATGGGTCCATGATTTAGATATAAAGAATGTTCCTGTAAGCAAAGTGGGAGAGCAAGGAATAGTTTAACTATCAGATTTATGGAGAACAGAAGAATTCACGACCAAACAGGAGATAGAGAACATTACAAAATACAAAATGGATAACTTTGATTACATTAACTTGAAAAGTATTTGCACAAACAAAGCCAATGCAACCAAGATTAGAAGGAAAGTAGAAGATCGGGAAAGAATTTTTACAACCAGTGTCTCTGATAAGGACCTCATTTCTAAAATGTATAAAGAATTAAGTCAAATTTATAAGAATGCAAGTCATTCCCCAATTGATAAATGGTCAAAGGAAATGAACAGGCAGTTCTCAGATGAAGAAATTAAAGCCATCTATAGTCATATGAAAAAATGCTCTAAATCACTATTGATAAAAGAAATGTAAATCAAAACAACTCTGAGGTACCACATCACACCTATCAGATTGGCTAACATGACAAAAGAAGTAAATGATGAATGTTGGAGAAGATGTGGGAAAATTGGAACACTGATGCATTGTTGGTGGAATTGTGAAATGATCCAACCATTTTGGAAAGCAATTTGGAACAATGCCCAAAGGGCTATAAAAATGTGCATACCCTTTGCTAGGGCTGTATCCCAAAGAGATCATACAAATGGGAAAAGGACCCACATGTACAAAAATATTTATATCAGCTCTTTTGTGGTGGTAAAGAATTGGAAATTGAGAGGATGCCCATCAATTGGGGAATGGCCGAGCAAGTTGTGGTATATGAATGTAATAGAATACTATTGTGCTATAAGAAATGATGAACAGGCAGACTTCAGAAAAACCTGGAAAGTCTTGTATGGTCTGATGCTGAATGAAGTGAGCAGAACCAGGAATGTTGTACACAGTAACAACCACGTTGTATGATGACTGATATTGATAGACTTAATCCTTCTCAGCAATACAAGGATCTAAGACATCTTCAAAGGCCTCATGATGGAAAATGCTATCTACGTCCAAAGAAAGAACTATGGAGTTTGAATGCAGATCGAAGCATACTATTTGCTACTTTTTTCTTCTGTTGTGTTTTGTTTCCTCTTTCTGGAGGTTTCTCCTATTGGTTCTAATTCTCACTTACAATATCACTAATGTGAAAATATGTTTAATAGGAATGTATACATATATAGCCTATAACAGATTTCTCTCCGTCTGAGGGAGGGAGGTGGGGAGAGAGGGGGAGAAAAATTTAAAGCTCAAAATCTTATGGAAGTGATTGTTGATAAATCAAAATAAATTAATAAAGTTAAAAAAAAACCCAAATGGCAGCTCTTTGAGGATTTGAAGACAATTATCATATCTCCTCTCAAAGTCTTTTCTCTAAGGGCTAAGCATCCCTGGTTCCTTCACTTTATCCTTATATGGCATGATGGTAATAACTGACATTTATACTGAACTTTAAAGTTTAGGAAGCCTTTTAGCATAGACTACATAATTTGAGATTTATAGTAGTAAGAAGTACTGTGAGTAATAATTTTCTTGTTTTTTGGATGAGGAAACTGAGGCTCAAAGAGTTTTCATAGAATAACTGATTTAGAGCTGGAATGAGTCTTGAAGCCATATTCTATACCCTTCATTTCAAAGATGAAGAACCTAAGACCCAGAGACATTGAATGACATAGATAGTAAGGGTCTGAAGTGGGATTCAAACCTAGATCTTTGTGACTACAGTTTCAATACTTTATCCACTATGCTTTGTTGCCTCTGTTCTTGAAGCCCGTCACTATCTTAGTGCTTTGAGATCTTTAGCTTATCTTAGTCCTTCTCAAAATGTGTACTCAGAATTGAACTCACTATGACAGATGGAGTCTGGCCAGGTTTTGCTAGTCTTCTTAATGCAGCGTGAGATCACACTCTTTTGGCCACCACGCTCATGCTCCATTGTTGAGTCATATTCAGGTTGGGACAGAGGGAGAGAGGGAAGGAGGGAGGGAGAGAGGAAGGGAGTGAGGGAGGGAGAGAGAGAGAGAGAGAGAGAGAGAGAGAGAGAGAGTGAGAGAAAGGTGAGACAGATACACAGAGAGAGATGAGATCAATCCAGTGAATAGCTATTTAGCTATGGATCCTCTCTTTTGTACTATGTCCAAACAAAATTTAGGAAAATATATATATATATATATATATATATATATATATATATATATATATATATATATATGTATATGTCTCTGTGTGTGTGTGTGTGTGTGTGTGTGTGTGTGTGTGTGTAAAGTGATAATTCAGTACTGTTTATCACACAGTACCTTATTCCTTAGACCTGAGAATCTGATCAATACATAGGTATTCAGAGGAAGACCCATCCAGTGGTAGGCAGATAGTGGCCAGAGCATCTCAGCTAACTCAAATGAAAATAATAGCTTAAATGAATTTGGGTTAGGATAGGGTAGGCATATAGCTCAGCAAATAATTCCTACTAATGACTTCCAAACACATCCTGGCCTTTTCTTCCATATTTATTGCCATCCTATCTGGATGCTCATTGCTAAGACTTGTCCAAATTTTAAGGGTGACTTTCTGCATTTTAGAAGGGCTTCATGTAGTTGGAAGGCCCTGCGGAATTGCAATTAAGTGTTGCTGTGCTGGAAATGAGAGAACCTAGATTTAAATCCTGGCCTAGCTACTTGCTACTGTGTTGCCTTGGAAAAAATGTTCAACCTTCTAGTTTTCTTATCTGTAAAATAGGAATAATAATAGCACCTATTTCATGTGGTTATGAGGATCAGATGAGTTAATGGGGAAAACACTTTGCAAACCTTAAAGCCTATAGAAATGCTAGTGATTGTTATTTTTATTAACCTCTAATCAAAATTAGCATTTCCTTCAATTATGAACTAAAAACGAAACAGAACGTGATTCTGAGAAGGGGTCTCTAGGTTTCACCCAATTGTTAAAGGAGTCCAATACCAAAAACACTTGCCTAATTAATCTTTAAGGTTCCATTCACATTCTAAAGCTGTATTGGATCATCATCTGCTCAATGCTTTTCTTATCAAAGGAATGTTTCATTAAATAAACCCTATTTTTTTTTTACTCCAGTTGACTCTGAAGGTCTTTAAAGGTCAGAAGACTATGGCTATATCTAGGAGAACAAGAAATTCCACTCAGTTGACTGATGAGCTCAGTCAGATGACTCTTTCTGTGACAGTCCCTAAAGTCACAAACATAGGCTAAAGAGACCAGTTTGAAAGAATTCAGGAGGAGTAGTCAAAATATTCATGTATTTGTAGAAGTGTAAATAAAACCATGAAAATCAACCAGGATGAGTCAGTCAGTGAGAAGGTATGCCTCCCCAAAGTTATATGAGTAGGAAATGTGAAAACAACATCCACACAGCCATTAACAGCCACAATTTTGTGATTTTGAAAGACAAACAGCCTTCTTATGCCACTCTTCCTCCCCAGGTGTATTTAATATCAGACCAAGTTGCATGCAAAGATACTTTCCTGATGGTCCATCCATCTGGTTAGCATTTACTATTTGAACACACCATGATGAATGACTGATTTTTAAAATTTCCAGGTGGAATCATCTTAGAGATTGGCTCCACTTGAAAAGAAAGTTAATACTCAATATAAGGAGAGAGCAGATTTCCTCCTCACACAGAGTTCCCAAATCCCAGCAATAGTCCAAGCACAAACCATTGTATAAACAAAGATGTGTCTTAGACTGATTCCACAAGCAAGCTGACAATAGAGTTCTAAGCATGGGTTATATAACTGTATTTGCAATAGCATTCTCTTTTTAGGTAGTATCTGTGCAACTTCACAGCCTCTTCCTGAAATGCACATGGGAACCCTGTTCTATTTTTATGAAAAAAGGGGAAAATCATTAGGAAGGAATCTAATTCCCCCATTGCTTCTGGGCAAGCAACTTTAGGTAGTGCTTTAGGCAGGACGGTCTGGCTTTGGAAAGTGTGCTGCATTTGGAATCAGAGGAAATGGATTTGACTCATGACTTACCACCTCTGTGACCCTGGGCAAATTACTAAATGTCCCTGGGCCTCAGTTTCCTCACTTGTAAAATGAGATGGCTGGACTGGATGCTCTCTGCTGTCAATACTAGATGTAAATCTATGACCCAGTGATTAAAGGGCTATGCTCTTAGTAAATTCTTTTACCCAGCCTTTCAACACCTAACTTTTACTAAAAAAGTCAAAGCTGATATTGTTGTTTGTTGTTTTTATTTTCATAGTCTAGGAGAATTTAAGCAAGGTTTTTTCTACTGCATTTTCACAAACCAAAGAAAGGAATCTTTAGAAATTTGGGGGAAATCTCACCCATGAGAAATTACTCTTTAGTAGATTTAGCTAATCTGAAAAATGCTCTTAAAGCTGACATCCTGTACGGGCCAAACCTCCCTAATTATAATGAGCATGTGAGAAGAGTTTACAAGTGAAACAGTATTGCCAAGGCTGATAAGGCCAGTGATGGAGCCACTTATTTACCTTATGTCTCTTTTCTAAGCCCATGGAATTCTTGATAAGTGATGTTTCTGTTGCTTCCCCACTGCAAAAGTCACAATCTTTTAAAAATGCATCGGTGTGTATCAGAATACCTTGGAACGCTTGAGCTTTCTATGACTCCTCCCTTCAAAGCAACCTTCCATGAACAAAGTCACATATCCTTGGCATCAGAGTAGTCCAGGCAGTTAATTATCAAACATGTCTGCTTTATGGAGCAAGAAATACGGATGGATGTTTGCTTCTTTGCCTTGAAACTTGGATGAAGTGTCAGATTTGGAGTATGAAAGATTTGAATTTGAATCTTGTCTTAGACAATACTAAGGATCACAAACTCTATTTGCCTCAGTTACCTCATTTGTAAAATATAGATGACAATCCCACCTACCTCATAAAGTTGGTACAAGAATTAGATTAAATCTTAAAGTGCTACATAATTATGAACTATGATTATTACTATATTTCTGTCTTCTGCCCCCTAGGGTGCAATCTTCTTTGGAGGTAATCTCAGGGGTGGATCTTGGGAGTCTGCTTTAGGCGAGGCGGCTCTGAGGACATTTTTATCTTGAATTTATCTGGAAACTTTGATTTTTCCATTTAGATTGGAATATCCTTGAGAAGCTATAATTTTCCAAGGATTTGGTTTGTACAAGAGACCTCAGTTGACACTTCTGTTCTCTCTGCAAAGAACCTAAGATTTTTTTCTTATTAATACTATGAAATATCTATAGATAACTTTGAGCTTCTAGAATTGTTCTCAAGCAGACTTGCCCTGGTCATATAGACAGTATGTGTTAGAGGACTTGAATTAAGATATTTCTGACTACAATGCTGATTCTCTATTCACTACAACATTTGCCCTCTTGTGTTTGTTCTTCAGTCATTTGGTTATGTCTGACTCTTCATGACCCCATGGACCATAGCTTGCTGGGCCCTTCCATCCTTCACTATCTCTCAGAGTCTATCCAGTTTATGTTAACTGTTTCCATGACACTATATATTCATTCATCTCATCCTCTGCCATCCTCTTTTCCTTTGCCTTCAATCTTTCCCAACATTAGGGCCTTTTTCACAACATATGTCCTCTCACTTGTCATAAATTTAGCAGGTCCTCATGTTGAGGTAGGGTAGGGAAGGGGTGACTGAGATCAAGGTCAAGGCCTAGGCTTGTTAGTTTTCCTCAAGTATCCTCATGGGCTAGACTGGAGACTTTCACCACTAAATTGCTCACTGATCAGATCTCTGACTCAATGCTTACTTCCTCATTGTATAATGGTTTCACAAGGGGAGACTATTTAGCAGACCTGTGCTCTGCTAAAAGACTTTGATCACATTGAGACAGAAGGCTTTTTCACACCAAGTTGACAATCTGATTGAGTCAATTGAGATGTATCTCCAACTGACAAAGATGTCAGTTGGGGGCAGCTAGGTGGTATAGCTGGTGGACCAGCCTTGGAATCAGAAGGACTTGAGTTCAAATCCAACCTCAGACACTTAACACTTACTAGCTGTGTGACCCTGTGCAGGTCACTTAACCCTGATTGCCTTACCAAAAAGCAAAAAAATAAAAATAAAAGATATCAGTTACTCTAAGTAGGAGGTGGGGTGATTTGATTGCCTTGATCTACCCTCACCCACATATACATACAAACACAGATATACACACATACTTCTATGTATGTATATATCTATATATGTATGTATATATATATATACACACAAATACATACATGTAAATATACATATCAAACAAGATGTGTGAACACACATATCTATGTATGTCTATAGCTAAACCTAGTAATTTCATCCGTGTGGGGAACTTCTTGTATAGAAACTGTCTTCATTGATATAGATCAGCCCTTGCTGCAAATTAGAACTTGGTAACTTAGTGTTTTAGAGAGTTGCCTTAGAACCTGAGAAGCTAATGATTTACCCATTTTCACACATCCAGACTGTGTCCAAAAGATATGATTTGTTCCTTGGTCTTCTTGACCCCAAGGCCAGCCATATCATGCTTTCTCTCTCCTCTCTGGCTTTCTCTGTCTTTCAATCTTTCACTCTGTCTTTGTCTCTGTCTCTCTTTATCTCTTCTCTCTCTCTCTCTCTCTCTCTCTCTCTCTCTGTCTCTTTTTATGACATATGTATATGTATATATATGCATGTACACATGTACATACACCTATAACACACATATGTGTATATATATATACACACACACACACACACACACACATATACACATTGATAGAGGCATCTAGTCGATATCTAACTACTAGATGATTCTCTCTCTCCATATTTGCATACATATTAACTATTGTAGGGATATATGAAAAGAGACAGGATTTTTTTTAAAAACTAAAACATTTGCTATGAGAAGATTTGCCTTTAATGGCATTAGTGGTGATACGGTTGAGACAAATAAAGATAAATTTAAAATAGTTAGCTTCTTCCTGATATAAGATGTGTGACTATAAATAGTATTCTCTGGACAGCAAATTGATGAAGATAAGACAATAGTGTAACAAATAAAAATAACCAGCATATCCAGATCCTTAGATAGGAGCTAATTTATATAGCTAAAGGGCAAGATTGAGCCTTTGGCAAGTTTCTAACCCAAGTACAGTAGGCTTCTCAGAAAGTTGGCCACCATTCTGCTGTCTGGCAGATGAGTTGACAGTGGTAAAGATATAGGAAGACCTGAGCAAATCCAGCCTCAGATATTTACCAGATTTGTGACCCTGAACAGGTCTCTTAACTTCTATCTGTCTCAGTTTCCTTATATATAAAATGGGGTAGACAATAATAGTACCTACCTCCCAGAACTGTTGTGAGTATAAAATGATATCATATTTGTAAATCACTTTGCAAAACTGAAATATTGTATAAATGTTATTATTAGTGCTTTACCATCTACATTCTTTGAATAATTCATGCAGGATGTTAGTATTTGATATTAGAAGTTGTGGTTTTCTTTTTCAGAATCTGGGCTCAGCAGTACAAGTGACTACAGAAACAGGCTAAAGTTACTCATACATTCTGATTTTAATTATTTTCCTCAAATGCATGTCCTAATTACTTAGTCGTTTAAAACATGACACTCATTTATTTGATGGAATATTATCATTTTGGAGATGAATATACAATACTTGTTTTATATCTGGTGCCAACACTTATTTCTGTGCCAAAACTGGATCTCCTTTTCCTAGAACTTGCTGAGAGTAATTTGTTTAACCATTCCACAGTACATCCCTTGTATGAAATTCTTTTGTTACTATAATGCATTCCCTGGTCTCCTTCATTAAGCACTCTGAGTATAGCCAGATGCTAGGGTGTTGGGTGAAGAACAAACTCCTTTAATACATTCTAAAAATTAGGAGATTAAAAAATAGCATCACTGCTATTTGGCACTTTACATTTTTACAAAAATAATCTACGGCTAAATTCTGCCACACAGTTTTCACATATGCTTTCAACAAGAGCTAAGCATAATAATGAGGATGTAGTTTGGCCATTTTTTTCCCTCAGCTTTCACTTTCAAAGAACTCAAACTACCTACTCATCATTGAAACAAATAATAATTTAAATACATTAAAAGTATTTAACAATGAATTACGAAATGCCTATTTTTAGTGCGAACTTTCCGGCTGGTATTATAGATTGCATTTATCCCATAGGGAGACTTTTAAACACCATTTCAGGATGTTTTTCATGAAGCTGAAATAGCCTTGTAACAATCTATCAGGTAAGCAGTAGGCCTCTATTTACAAGATGTTTAAATTTGCATAATAAAACGCAAGTCCTCTGAAATAGCCTTTTAAAAATGTGCCGCATCTCCAGGAGAGACTGAATGGAGATACTGAAGACCTTTACTGTCCATAAGGAAGGGTCAAGAAAATTCAGGATAGATTCACACAATCACAGAATCAGAAAGGAGTATATAGGCTTATTGACCTAGAGCCTGAAAGCCCTCAGAGGTCATCTAGTTCAACCCCCTCATTTTACAGATGAGCAAACTGGGATGAAGTAACTTGCATGAGAATTGGGATTGAAGGCAAACCCACTGATTTCCTTCCATATCAGTGTTCTTATCCCTGTAATGTGCTGCCTCAGAAGCTAACTATTTCAATCTTTACCAGAATAGGACTCACCCTCTATAGCATAAACCACAAATGATGAGCTAGTTTTAACTTGAAGACCTCTAGTGAAGGGCACCCCAAAATTTTACAAGGTACCCCTTTTCACTTTCAGATTGCTAATGTGTTTTTATGTAAAAAAAATTATTTTAGGAGAAGTTGTCAGGCCTGCTTTGGGTTTAAATCTTATCTCTTTCACATAATAGCCATATGACCACAGACAAGAGACTAAACCTCAGTTTCCTCATGTGTAAAAAGAGAGAGGTTGGATGCATGAGCTCTCAGGTATGTTCTAGCTCTAATTCTATGATTCTGTCACTCAAATAATTTTTATCATTCCTTTCTGCTCTAGATGCTATGATGCTAAGCTGAAATGGGGATTCCTGAAAGACCAGGTTCTAAATGACACCTATCCGCATAGCTAATGCACCAAGAATCTTCTCTGACAATCCCTGTAGGGAAACTGGAAAGAAGCCAGCATTGGGAGTACCTAGCAGGGCTCTTGTTCTTCAGCTGACTCTGGCTGCTAGTGGGTGCTTTCTTCAGGGAGCAAGAGCTGCTGTGTAATTAATCAGTTGAAGCTTCCTCTTTGTTTTTCTTTCCTAATTGTATATATATATGATTTCAGGAGCTGGACAGCACCCTCTGTCTCTTCTTAAAGTAGATGACTGAGTAATGTCATAGACTCATCTGCAGTTGTTTGGAAG
Source organism: Phascolarctos cinereus (assembly GCF_003287225.1). Classification (NCBI taxonomy): domain Eukaryota; kingdom Metazoa; phylum Chordata; class Mammalia; order Diprotodontia; family Phascolarctidae; genus Phascolarctos; species Phascolarctos cinereus. The sequence goes on from NW_027556180.1 coordinate 59,138,482, forward strand.
GTATTGATCAGGAAAATCCCCCAAGAAGCCAGAATGGTGATCTGTGAAACATGAACTAGGAGAAAGTACAAGAAGATATGTATTCCAATACTGTCTCTGACTCTTACTACCCCTAGATCTCTGATCTGAGGAGTTGGCATTTTCAACAGTCACTCATAATCATGTGCTGAAGATTTGCCACTGTAGAAATGGGCACAAAGCATACAATAGCAATAACAATTCACATTTCAAGAGCTCTCTAAGATTTTCAAGGTCCTTTTCCTCCAGCTCTGTGAAGCAGGAAGCAAATTATCATCCCCACTTTAAAGATGAAGCAAAGGAGACATTATGGGATTGGAAGGGCTTATACAAGGTCACACAGGTAGTGAATAGCAGGATCATGGCTGGATCCTAGGCCTTCTGAATCTAGATCTCATGTTCTCTGTAATATACTGCATAAGAGACAGCATGTTAGGGTAGATAGAGGGCTAGCCACTAATTCAGGAAAACTTGGATTCAGTTTTGCATTGGATGCCTAACTAACTTGCCAAGGCAAACTTCTTGATCTCAGGGAACTCTCTAATTGGCTAAGTAGCATGCAAGTGGCTCCTCTGCATCAGTAGAGGGAATTTATATACTGAGAGCATTCTATCCTACCTTATCCTATCTTATCCCATCCCATCCCTTCCCATCCCATGCTATTCTATTCTATTCTATTCTATTCTATTCTATTCTATTCTATTCTATTCTATTCTATTCTATTCTTCTATTCTATTCTATTCTATTCTATTCTATTCTATTCTATCCCATTCCATTCTATTCTATTAAATTACATTATATACGTGTATACACACATATATCTACATACACGCACTCACACATGCACACACACATATACATACATACACACATATATATGCATATCACTTATATGGATACATACATACCCATATATATGCATATATCCATATAAGTGAATTAACCCATAAAGAAAAAACACTACATGCATATGTTAAGATATGTGGCATCATCTTTTTCAGGATATCAATATCTTATTTCACACACAGAATATATATGGTATGTCCCAAATGTCTTAGTGTAATTTTTAAGCTGTTAAAGCTTATATGACTATACACAGATGTAAACATTTATGTACATATTTGTACATATATATGTCTACATGTTGTATTATATCAATGAGGGGAGGAAGGCATTTCCAGTCTAGAACGGATGAAAGGATATGTCTGACATATACATTTATAGATACCCATGCTGACTAATCAAAAAGCGTTAGTAGTGCCATATCAATCAAACTACCAAAAACTTATTTTATACAGCTAGAAAAAATAATAACAAAATTCATCTGGAAGAACAAAAGATCCAGAATATCAAGACAATTAATGAAAGAAATGTAAGGTAAAGTGACCTAGCCATACCAGATCTTAAATTGTGTTATAAAGCAGCAATCATCAAAACTACTAGGTACTGGCTAAGAAATACAGTAGTGGATCAGTGGAATAGGTTAGGTATACAAGACACAATAGTCAATGACTATAGTAATCTACTGTTTGATAAATGCAAAGACCCCAGCTTCTGGTATAAGAATTCACTATTTGAGAAAAACTGCTGAGAAAACTAGAGATTAGTATCACAGAAACTAGGCACATACCAACATCTTACACCGCATACCAAAATAAAGTCAAAATGGCTACATGATTTAGATATAAAGGCTGATACTATAAGCAAATTGGGAAAGCAAGGACAGTTTACCTGTCAGATTAATGGAGAATGGAAGAATTTATGACCAAACAAGAGATAGAGAACATTATGAAATGCAAAATGGGTAATTTTGATTACACTAAATCGAAAAGTTTTTGCACAAATAAAGCCAATGCAACCAAGATTAGGAGGGAAGCAGAAAACTGGAAAAGAATTTTTACAACCAGTGTCACTGATAAAGGCCTCATTTTAAAAATATATAGAGAACTGAGTCAAATTTATAAGAATACAAGTCATCCCCCATTGATAAATGGTCAAAGGATATGAACAGGCAGTTTTCAGATGAAGAAATTAAAGCTATCTATAGTCATATGAAAAAAATGTTCTAAATCACTACTGATTAGAGAAATGCAAATCAAAACAACTCTGAGGTACCACATGACACCTAGCATATTGGCTAACATGACAAAACAGGAAAACGATAACTGTTGGAGAAGATGTGGGAAAATTAGAACACTAATATATTGTTGGTGCACTTGTGAACTGATCCAACCATTCTGGAGAGCAATTTGGAATTACACACAAAGGGCTATAGAACTATGTATACCCTTTGACCTAGCAATATCATTTCTAGGTCTGTATTCCAAAGAGATCATACAAATGGGAGGAAGAACCCACATGTACAAACATATTTATGGCCACTCTTTTTGTGGTGGCAAAAGATTGGAAATTGAAGGGATGTCCATCAGTTGGGAAATCACTGAACAAGTTGTGGTATATGAATGTAATGAAATACTATTGTGCTATAAGAAATGATGAGCAGGCAGACTTTGAAAAAACCTAGAAAGACTTATATGAACTGATGCTTAGTGAAGTGAGCAAAACAAGGAGAAAATTGTATGCAGTAACAGCCACATTATGTGATGATTGAGTGTGATAGACTTATCTCTTCTTAACAATGCAAGGATCTAAGACAACTCCAAAAGACTCATGATGGAAAATGCTGTCCACATCCAGAGGAAGGATGATGGAGTCTGAATGCAGATTGAAGCATATTATTTGCTTGCTCTCTCTCTCTCTCTCTCTCTCTCTCATTTCTTGTTTCATGTGATTTCTCCCATTGGTTCTAATTCTTCTTTACAAGATGACTAATGTGAAAATAGTTTTAATATGAATGTATATGTTGAAGCTATATCAATTTATATATAATCTTGGGTTGTTGTAAAGGGAGACATGGGGAGAAATTTTGGAACTCAAAATCTCATGGAAGTGAGTATTGAAGACTAAAAATAAATAAATTTATTTTAAAAAACACACTAATAATTACTTACTATGTTCCAGGCACTGTACTAAGCACTAGGGAAATAGAAAAGGCAAAAATAGTCCCTGCCTTCAAGGAGCTTACAATCTAATGGAGGGAGAAAAATGTGAAAATATATTATGTACATATAAGGTATATACTTAGGGGAGAGGAGATAATCTCAGAGAGGGAGACACCAGCAGCTGGGGAGACCAACCAAGACCTTCTGTAGAAGATATGATTTTTGAGATGAAACTTGAAGGAAGTTGGGGGAGAAAGAATTGGGAGTAAAGAAAACAATTCCAGGCATAGAGATCAGAATAAAATAGAAAGGGAAAGAAAGAAGCATGCATTAAGCACTTAATATGAACCAAGCATCATGCTACATGATGGGAATATAAATATTCTTTAAAGTAATATTCCCTGAGCTCAGGGAGCTTACATTCTAATTAGGGAAGATGAAAAATATATATGAGGGGTGACCAAGGAAGAGATTTTTGTTCCTATGAGGTGGATAGCAATTAGAGTTATATGGGTCTGATAGCCATTATATGGTGAGATCTCCTGAGTGGATAGTAGAATAATATGTAAAGAAGGAGCATGATCTAGTGTCTATGGCCAGAAGTAGATATGGTGGGCAAAGTATTCAGTCACATTAATGCCAATAGAAGTATCCATCTGGCTTCCTGTTCTGTATCAGTTTTTGAAGGTAGAAAGGCCTTCTTCTTTGTGACCTCTCTTAGAATAGGCAGTATAGAATCACATCTCGTGACTCTCTAAACCTTCCTATTTAGGTGTATAGATTAACAATATTAGTATGACCTGCTTAGCCCCAAATCAATCTTTCCCCTTAAGCCAGATATTTTTTGGAATTTAAAGGTTATTTTTTCACATAAAAAAGGAAATAGTAAGTTGGGCTGCAGGATCTGAGATCTACACCACTTCTCTAGCTCCCATTATTTATTTCCCAAGGTGGAGTTTAAAATGCATGCCTCTTCCTATTCCCTTGACAGCTGGGATGATTGCTCTGTCTATCCCTTTTCTCTTCACTGCTCCAAGCTAAGCATCTGGAATGAACACATCTTCCATTTCAGTTTTGGTTGATGCATCAACCATGACATTTGCCTTTTACATATTAAGAAGAAGATGTCCCCTTATGTGCTGCTTGTGCTAAATCCCCAGACACATTTATTTTAGATTTATTGCATATTACACTTCAGGTCTTTAATTTACATCTCTATGGTAAGCAGACAGCATCAGTAGAATGTGCCCACTGGCCTCCAGTGTAACTGAATTTGTCTGTACTTAAGAAAAAGCAGTGAGAAAAGAAAGAATCAGAGCAGCTGAGTGTGTATGTGTATATGTGTGTGTGTGTGTGTGTGTGTGTGTGTGTGTGTATGTGTGAATCAAACCAAACAATAGTTTGGTTTCTCACTATTTGGTGCTTTCTTTGACATAAAGTGTATAAGGAGATATCATCTACTATGATCTTGTGATTTCAAGACTTACAATTGGTATAAATGAAGTTACTTTTTTATCTAATGAATGTTCACTTTAAGTCATCATACACTGAACCAGGAGTCTTTTTCCAAAGAACTTTTGAGAGTATCTTCATTGAAATCTTTTATTTTTTGTTGCCTTGTCCTTTTGTGTTAAATAAGGAATATGATAGAATCTCTGTGATAGTATATCCTTTTTGGATCAGAGGTAAGGATTAAGCTATAAAGAAAGGGATGCTGCATTCAGATTCAGAGACATGTGGCATCCTTTTTTTAAAGCTGGTAGCAGAGGTCATGGGATCATCTGACTTCTTACTGGATATTCTTCTTAAGTTTACCAAGCAATCGAAAGGTCACAAATTTCAGTTACGTAATCAGGTCTAGAGTAAAGTGAAGTTTAACCAGCTAGGAGAGAGGCAGCCAAGTGGTTCATTGGATAGAATGCTGCACTTGGAATTAGGAAGACCTCAGTTCATATCTGGACTCAGACACTTACTAGCTGTATAACCCTGAAAAGGTTACTTAACCTCTGTTTGCTTAAAATCCACAGGAGAAAGAAATGGCAAACCACTCCTGTATCTTTGCAAAGAAAATACCATTGACTGGTATTAGCATGCTATGGTCCATGGGGTCACGAAGAGTTGGACATAATTAAACAAGGACAAAAACAACCGCCAAGTAGTACTAATATTTTTTTTTCAGGTCAGGGGGCCAGATAGGTGGGTGTAGTGCATAGAGCATTGGGTCTAGAGTTAGGAAGACTCATCTTCTGGCATTCAAAACTGGCCTCAGACACTTACTAGTTGTGTGATCCTGAGCAAGTCACAACCCTGTTTGCCTCAGTTTCCTCATTTATAAAATGAGTTGGAGAAGGAGATGGCAAACTACCGCAGTATCTTTGCCAAGAAAATACCAAATGGAGTCATGAAGAGTTGGATATGATTGAAAACAATTGAACAACATTAGCTAGCTCAGAGAACTTGGATGACTTGCCTGAATCAGTGAAAACTCAAAATTTGAGAATATTGAATTTCAGCATGGTAATACCCAAAGAATCTTTGATGTTTTTAGCTTGGAGGAATTTCCTCCAACAACAGAGATGGCACCCAATCTGTGATTCCGTAGGCAGTTGTCTGAGATATCTAGAGGTTAAATGATTTGCCCTAAGTCATACAACTAACAATTCCAGAGGCAAGAATTGAACCCAGGTCCTCCTAAGCACAAGCCCTTCATTCTAACCTCTACACCAGGCTGTTTCTTCTTTTCAATATATAGAGTGTCCCAAAAAGCTTAGTGTAACTGTAAGTTATTAAAGGTGAACATTGCACTGAGACTTTTGGGACACCTTGCATGTGGAAAAATAACTCACAAAGGCTTATTGCCAAGTAGATGTCTTGTCACGTATACTTTAAAGAAAAGTTAAAATATCTTGTCCTTATTTGTTTTAACCGTGGGGGCTGAAGTGATAAAAAATGGGGGTTGTGGTTAAATTCTTGAAAACACTTCATCCTCTAAGATAAGTTTGGTACTTTCCCTTCAGAGTCCTATTTATAATCCTGCTCTGCTTTTCCAACTCCTTTCCATACAATGACAAGCTCCTGCTAAGTCTGAGGCAGATTTTAGCAAACTCACTATTATGTTGCTTTCAGTTAATAAACATTCTCTATTAACCATCATACCTGTCCTCTTGTAGTGCCACGATAATGAATATTCACAATGATGTCCCTGGGACACTTGGATATTCTGAAATATTTTCTGAATCATCAAAGAAAGATAAATTATGTTCAAGGCGGCTTCATTGTTAAATGTATTTTGATCTAACTCTTTGAAAAGTGGAAATTGATACAGCAAATATGAAGCTGTATGTTAGCTAAAATATGCTTATTCAGAATATATTATCACTTAATGATGCCAGAAAGCAGAGAATATGTTGTAACATGAAATATGAACTTGTGGAAATACATAAGGTTGTACAAAATCAAAAGAAGAATTGGTCATTTTTTTCTGTCTGATCTAGAAAAGATTATCTCTCTATCTATATATGTGTATACATATATATTAAAGACAAATCGATATAATATAAATTGTTAATTAGCTGATACACGATGACACTTATCTGCTACACACATCAACAAATTATAATTAACAAACACTTGCTCCGTGACTACAATTCTTTTGCTGTGTCTTGGATGGGATCTAAGGTTACATAAGATATGACATCTGCTTGAATGAAGTTACAGTGTAGTAGAGGAGAGTGACATATATGAGAGGAAGAACATATAGGAAGGAAAACAAGACGTCTGCTTTGCAAATGTGAATCCACAGTCAAGGTGAGGTATAATGCAGTAAGAGCTAGAAAAAGGAGAGACAAGCAATAACATGTTTGATGACTTCTTGCAGAAAGAAATAGACTAGATAAAAATAGACAGGTCTGCTGTCTTCCCTGGACAGGTGTGCAAGACTTGTCAGATAAGATGACTATTACCTGTTTCTTGTCTTTTGGTTATTCACATGGTCACAAATGATACCGTCAGAAAAGATCTAGGAAGCATTACTAAAGGTTAGAACACCTTGGGCAAGAAGCTAATGGCTCTACAAATCAGTTGGATGGTATTTTTATCACTGCTGTTTATTAAAGAAAAGAGTTACAAAAGGAAAAAAGGAAACATTGAAGAGTGAATAGCAATTTAAAGAGATATTACCTGAAGATGGGATTTTATTTCTGGACTGTGACTTAGAATGCCACAAGGATAGGTCACTCACCCATGATGGCATGCTGCTAACAAGATCTGGCAAGAAGGGATTCACTTGGAGCCTTGCAAATCTAATTAGAGCAGCTTTGAGCTGAAGAGAAGAGGGAGGGAGAAAATGGCTTATGGATACATACTAAGCTAAGCAGCACAGAGAGTAGATTTCACATAGGAAGAAGAGCAGTAGAGGCAAAAAAAAAGTTTACCAGGGGCAAAAATCCAAGAAAAGAGCCAGTAATAAAACCTACTGATACAGGAATCATAGCTCTAGAGCAGGAAGGGACCTCAAAATTGATTGTTGCAGATTTCTCAGCAAACCCACAATGCCACTATGATGATAATCTGATTTTAGCCATCTAAACTATCTCAACTACTCAACTGATAAATGTGGTTAGAGTGTTACTGACTACTGAGGCTGTGTGTGACCCTAATAGTTCTTAGGCTGAAAGAAGAGTTTCAGTTGGAACTTGTGGTTTCAGACTGTAAGAATATGATGGCCATTGCTTGAGGATTCCTTTTGATAAACAATGCTGTGCATTTGAAACTGAATAGGCAGAAGATCAAAATATCAAACTCCCATTAATTATGGAAGTCTAGTGTCTAACAGAGGCATCTACCACTATATATTGTCAACACATAGTTAGGGGTACAAATGGTACAAATGGTATTCCACATTACCTATGTAAGTCCCCATTATACTCCTAACCTCTTTTGTATTACAGGTCTTACTATCTGTGCCCAGTATCTTCATTGTTACTGTTTATACTCAAATTCTATCTCTTTGTCCTGTGCTTACCATTTCACCTTTAAGGGTCACACTCTGGTCACCTCACTGGTGCGTACTACTTTACTAATGGGCAAAGAGTGTACTGATTTCCTTTCCCCCTTTTCCCATATATCTTTGAGCACTCTAACTGCTAGAGGAAGACCCTCTCCCTTCTACTATTTGGCTGTCCAGTGGCTCTTCGCTATCTCTTTATTTGTGATTTATAGACCACTCAGAGCCTCAATTTCTTCCTCTGTCTATTCTTCACTTCTGTTTATAGCACACACATATGCATGTGCATTCACACACACATATATAGGTGGCAGAGCATAGTGCAAAAAGGATGTATCTCTAAATCCCACTGCATTCCCAAACCCCAATTTTTTAGTCACAATTCCTGTAGCACCTTCTCTGTTGTCAGAGGCTAAAGGCTCCCTCTATTCAGGCCATGCAGCAGATTGGTTTATCTAGGCATTTTCTCCACTAGGGGGTCCATATATGTAGTGAAACTTTACTTTTCCAACTCACATAAACACTAGCAGGTCAGGTTCTGAGGGCTAAGTTGGCTACACTTCTTTTTTTGTAATATGTTTTTATTTCGTTAAATATTTCCCAATTACATTTTTAAAAATTTAATATTCATTTAAAAAAAATGAGTTCCAAATTCTCTCCCATTACTCTCCAACCTCTTGAGAAGGTAAGCAATATAATACTGATTATCCATGTACAGTCATGCAAAACATTTCTGTATTAGTCATGTTGGAAGAGAAAATACACACACGAAAACAAAAAATATAACGAAAGTTTTAAGAAGTATGCTACAATCTGCATTTGGAGCTCATCAGTTCTTTCTCTTTCTTGAGGTGGCTAGCATTTTTTCATCATGTGTCCTTTGAAATTGTCTTGGATTAGAGTAGCTAAGTCTTTTGAAATTGATAATCTTTACAATATTGCTGTTATTATGTACAATGGTTTAACTGGTTCTGCTCACTTCACTTTGTATTAGTTTATATGTCTCCCCAAGTTTTTCTTAAACCATCCTGTTCATTATTTCTTATAGCTAAATAATATTCCATCACAATAAAATCAAATACCATAACCTAGTCAACCATTCCCCACATAATGGGCATATCCTCAATTTTTAATTTTTGCTACCACAAAAGAGCTGTTATAAATATTTTTTTTGTATAAATATGCCCTTTTTCCTTTTCTTTGGTCTCTTTGGGATACAGACCCAGTTTTGCTGGGTCAAAAGATATGCACAGTTTTTTCTCTAGAATGGTTGAATTATTTCCAGCTCCATCATCAGTTCATTAGTATCCCAGTTTTTCCACATCCCCTCACACTTGTTGTTTTCCTTTTCTGTCATGTTAATCAATCTGATAGGTAAGAGGGTGTATCTCAGAGTTGTTTTCCCTAATCAATAATGGTTTGGAGCATTTTTTCATGTTAACAATAGCGGTGATAATGGACATCCTTGCTTCACCCATAATCTTACCAGAAAGGCTTCTAATTTATCTCATTGCAGATAATATTTGCTCTTGCTTTTAGATAGATACTACTCATCATTTTAAGAAAGGTTCCATTGATTCCCATGTTTTCTAGTGCTTTTTTTAAATTTTAATAGGAATGAATGTTGTATTTTGCTACAAACTTTTTCTGTGTATATAGATATAATCATATGATTTTTTGTTTTTGTTTTTGATATAATCAATTATACTTATATTTTTCTAATATTGAGCCAGTCATGAATTCCTGGTATAAATCCTACTTGGTCATAGTGCATTATTTTTGTGATTATGTTACTATAATATCCTTGTTAATATTGTATTTGATTTTTTGCATCAATATTCATTAAGAAAATTGATCAATAGTTTTCTTTCAATGTTTTTTGATCTCCCTGGTTTAGATATCAAAACCATATTTGTGTTATAAAAGTTATTTGATAGGATGCCTGGACCTATTTTTTTCAAATAGTTTATATAGTTTTAAGGCTTGTTGTTCCTTAATTGTTTAGTAGAATTAATTCATGAATCCATCTGATCTTGGGGATTTTTTCTTAGGGAGCTCATTTATGGCTTGTTCACTTTTTTCCCTTAAGATATGATTATTTAAGTATTCTGTTTCCTCCTCTGTTAATCTGGGCATTTTATATTTTTTCTAAGTGTTCATCTATTTCACTTAAATTGTTAGTTTTACTGGTGTATAATTGGACAAAATAATAATGGCTTTAATTTCATCTTTTTTTGGGTGGTGCATTCACTCTTTTTTTTTGATATTGGTAATTTGGTTTTCTTTTTTTTTTTTACTCAAATTAACCAATAGTTTATATTTTTTTCATAAAACCAGCTCCTAGTTTTATTAGTTCAATTTTTTTAAACTTCCAATTTTATTAGTCACCCCTTTGATTTCTAAGATTTCCATTTTGGTGTTTAATTGAGGATTTTTAGTTTGTTCTATTTTGTTTTTAGTTGAATGCACAATTCATTGAATTGTTCTTTCTCTATTTTATTGATGTATGCCTTTAGATATACACATTTTACCCTTAGTACTGCTTTGGCTGAATCTCACAATTTTTGTCACATTGTCTCATTTGTTATTCTCTTTAATGAAATTATTGATTGCTTGCATGATTTGTTCTTTGATCCACTTACTCTTTATGATTAGAGTATTTAGTTTCCAATTAATTTTAATCTACATTTCTATGGTCCATTATGGAACATAATATTTTACTTCATTATGGTCTGAAAAGGGTACATTTAATATTGATTTTCTGCATTTGGTTGTGAAGTTTTTTATGCCCTAATACATGGTTGATTTTTGTGAAGATGCCATGCACAGCTGAGAAAAAGGTATACTTCATTCTATTCACATTCAGTTTTCTCCAGAGGTATATCATAGGTAACTTTTCTAAGATTCTATTAATCTCCTTAACTTCTCTCTTATTATTATCATTATTTTTGGTTAGATTTATCTAGCTCTGAGAAGAGAGAGTTGAGTTCCCCTACTAGAATAGTTTTACTGTTTATGTACTCCTATAATTCATTTAACTTTCCCTTTAAGAATTTGGATACTATGTCATTTGTTTAGTATTTTGTACAATATAGTATTTATATAGTACAGCATTTGGATTTATATAATATTTATATGTTTAGTATTGATATTATTTCATTGTCTATTTCATTGTCCCACTTCTTTTAACTAGGTCTATTTCTTTTAATTCTAATTAATTAATTCTAATTAATTAATTCTAATTAAGATCTAAATCTTTTAATTAGATCTATTTTTGCTTTTGCTTTGCCTGAGATCTACCCCTGCCTCTTTTACTTCACCTGAAGTGCAATAGATTGAGTTAGCTCCTTATTTTAACTCTCTGTTTCAAATGCATTTCTTATAAATGACATATTGCTGGATTCTGGTTTTTAATCCATTCTGCTGTCCATTTCCATTTTACAGGTGAATTCATCCCAATCACCTTCATAGTCATGATTACTAACTGCATTTTCTTTCATCTTACTTCTTCTGCTTATCCTTCTGCTTATCTCCTTATCCTTATCTTTCTCTCTTCTTATCCTGTTTCTCCTCTAAACACTGTTTTGCTTCTTGGGCCTTTATCAGCCCTTGCCTTTTAACAGCTTTTTTTATGCAAGCACTTGATTAAATCAGCTGAGAAAGACTTGAATTTGACTCTAGTTTTGCTTTGTGGAGAAATGGAGAGGTTTAGAATTAGTGAGAAGTCCTAGTCTCTAGGAGACAGCATTATGAGTGAGTTGATTCAAGGCTGCCAGCAATTTTTAATTACTTGTTGTGGAGTTGGGGTGGGTGGGGTACAGTCGCTAGAGTAGATTGTGACTTGGCACAGTTTCATTTTTTAATATTTAGGATTTCATTGGTATAAGGAACTCCTAGGTGTGGAAGCTTTTTCTACTAATATAGATGTGCACATTCTCTGCAATTTATAGTTTTAGAGAACTGCCTGGAATATTAGAAGGTCAGAAAGCCAGGGCAGTACTTGAACCCAGATCTTCTTGACTCTTTGGACAGTTCTTTATGTGTTATACCAAGACTACCTCTATCTATCTATCTATCTATCTATCTATCTATCTATCTATCTATCTATCTATCTATCTATCTCTATCTACACATGCATATGTGTATGTGTATGTATTGTGTATATATAGATGTGTGTGTATATATAGATACACATACACTTCTTGTGTTTTCTATTGAGGGCAAGCACTGCTGTGTAAAACATATTTGATCATTTCATAATTTCCCATATGGAATAGCAACCATCACTGCTGGCAATATAATATTTGAATACAAGTGACAACATTTACTATGGTCTATTGACTTGGTCATGGGCTCATATTCATGTCCTCATCCTTTGTATAGGAGTTCCCTACAACACTTCAAGTTTTTTCATTTAAAGTTGTAAGGTGCATTACAGACTATTCTTCTTGAATGTGATGAGCAGACCATTTTAATTTGTGCATCTATCAATTTCTGGAGGTGATTTGAGGATTGAATTAAGATTGGATAACAGTGGGATAAATTTCAGGAAGCCCAGGATATCAGACAACTCCTCTAAAAACGCTATCTTTATAAGGTAGTGGCACCTTATCGCACAAAATCATATTACTGGACTAGCAGTTTCTGATTAAGGTCAGGGTTAATCAAGCAGCAGCTTGAGAATCCATTGAGATTCTCTGTCGTTGTCTTCCTCCTCCATCTCCCCCTCCCTATGTCTTCCTCTCCTTTTTCTGCCCCCCCCTTTCCTCTCCCCTCACCTTTTTACACCCCCTCCTTCTTCCTCCCCTAGGCAGAGGGGAGGAATATTCAATGTCTATATGAAAGGGTAGTCAATGTGTATATGAAAACCAGTATTTTGAAGTTTACCTCTGAAATCATAAAACCATTAACATTTTTGTCAGATTTTTTTTCAAAAGCTGTTGATTCTGTTATATGCATAACGTGTCATATGTTGTGTCATATGTTATACGCATAACATCTATGCTATTTTTTGTAGTTGATGATTCTGATTTCATATAGCCGTTTTTAGCAACATTTAAAAATGACCCTTAGCTTAAAAGATGTTCTTTATAGTTTAAAATAGTTTTAATTTCTTTGGATATGCCTACTGTATAATTAAGTTACCACTGTTATACTGGCAAAATATGAGATGTAAATATATAATTTTGCTGCCAAGGCTACTAGAAATGTTACCATAAAGTGTTTTCTTCATTCTTGAGGAAGCTTACAAATATCCAAAGGTTCATCATTTCTCAAAAAGACATTAATAATATTGACTGTCCAAGACTGGTGGGGGTGGGGCAGAAAAACACTGGAGACAGCAAAAAATATTGCAAGGATAAGAATATTCTTTCTCCACTGTAATGGACATGAATGATGTTATTAACTGAAGCTCATTAAAATCATGTATCTTTTAACTCTAAAAATCCTTCATTCCTTATGATGAAGTGATTCTTCCGTATGTCATACAGCTGTTGCCAGATTGATGTGTTTGAATAAATAAGTCCATTTCTGAGTTGATCCTTTTCTTTAACTCATTTGATTTGCTCCATGGGAATTTTTACATGGCTCCAAGACTGGGGACTAATGCCGATATATAACTACAACCTTTAAGCTCTAAATAAAACCATGTCTAAGTAAGCTTAACACCCGCTGAATTTTTAGTCATTTTTTCACCATTCAATTTGGCCAAAAAAAAATCACTCTTTTATAACAACATGAAACCTTGGCATAAAGTAGACTTACAGCATAGATCAAAGAAGTTGGCATCTGAGAAAGGAAAAAAAAAGGTTGATGTGATGAACGGCTGCATGTCTGAGCCAATTTTTCTGCATTTGGCCCTTTATAAACAAGCCAGAATCATCAACAGAAGGCATCTATTTGGAACCAAATCCCTGCCCCCAACTCCTTTCTAGCAGCAGCCCAGCTACTCTTTTATGACCTAAATATTTCTGAGCATAAACTGTCTTCAAGAGTTTTAGGAAAACCAATAAATAAAAATTATTGATTCCCTCCCTTAAAAATTCATTAAAGAAACAATTGGTACAGATTGTTGAAATTCATAAGTTATGTCTTAATATACAACAGAAGGAAAATATGCTATACCAAATTTAAGGGCCAAATAATATCAAATAGCTTCTAAGTATGTTCTCTTAATTTTTCATGCTCAATCATTTGCAGAAATGTATTATAGAATTTTAACATATTAGTGATTTGTATGCTTAAACAACATCTGTGCCAGAATGTGAGCTAATGGGGGCAGCTAGGTGGTGCAGTGGATACAGCACCAGCCCTGGATTCAGGAGGAACTGAGTTCAAAATCCAGCCTCAGACACATAACACTTACTAGCTGTGTGACCCTGGGCAAGTCACTTAACCCCACTGCCTAGCCAAACCCCCCCCCCCAAACAACAGAATGTGAGCTAATTCTATTATATAAGATCTATTATTCCTTGCTCATTAAGGGCTATAGTCTGATCCCTCAATTAAGATGATATTAAAATTTGGGCCAATAAGGAATATCAATTTTACTTGAATCTCAAATGTCCATGACTTGTTTCTTTAGACAAGCCTGGACATCTGAAGAAACAATAGCCATCTGAACAGACGCTCAATGTAAAGACTACTTGAGTTGTACTGCACTCCTATACTGTATTTGAACATTGGCTGTATTTGTCTGGAGACACTCTGTATTTATCTGGAGACACTGACTTTTGGGATGCCCATTTATAGCACAGCAACAAACATGGCCCTAGACCTTGCTGTATAAACACTGGGGCATTGAGTAAAGGGGAAAAATCCTTTTATTCCTTATTCTACTAAGTTGTCACTTATCCCTGGTTAGGGGCATGTTGTTTATTTCAAAGAAGAAACTTTATTGTGAACTTCTATTGTTGATTATTTGTTAAAACTTTTGTACATGGGGTTAATGTTTTGGGTAAAAATTGGACTGGATGGCCCTTGAATCCTTCTAGCACTGTGTTCTTGCTTTGAAGGACATGGAAATCATTTTGTGGGTCAAATAATTTGCAAAGTCAAAACATTGCATTTTTAAGTGGTTGTGTCTGGCACAAAATTGTGGAGTCTTAGGAAAGTAATTAGGCTCCCGAAAGGAAATGCTTAAGGATAAATTCATGTGTGTGTGTATGTATGTATGTATATATACACATATATTCATACATACACACATGTGTATATATTTATCTTTCTCAGAGGCACCACTTATTTTTAAAAATCTACTTCTGTGGAATTTGTCACACCTATCAATCAATTCTACCCCTAAAGAGGAAAATATTTTGGGCACCTTAATGACAATACTGAGCCATTGATTCTGTTATTTGATTTTCATTTCTAGAATAATTTTGCCTTTTATATATAGCTCATGTGTATCTATAAACTTTTATTGGTTCCTCTAATTGTTTTGTAATACCATGAAATCTAGATATAAAAATCAGTTCCAGTGATCTTTATGTCTATGGAAGGACTAAAAAAAATGATCTTATTTCTTATGTTCCTATACTCAGTCAATAAACATTTATTAAATACTATCTTCAGGTATATCAGGCCTGCACAACATACAGCCTGCAGGCAGATTGCATCCCACCAAAGGATTTCAGACGGCCCGTGAAAAATGTAGGGTTGCCACTGCATACTCTTCTGTTTTTTATGTGACCCATGGCAACAAACCACGTCACCTAACCTATTTGTGGCCCATGAAGAAGTTTATAAGTTGTGCAGAGCTGATGTATACAGATATCCATCTTTAAGATATGTCTCTCTCAGGGGCAGCTAGGTGGCACAGTGGATAGAGCACTAGCCCTGAAGTCAGGAGGACCTGAGTTCAAATCTGACCACAGACACATAACATGTACTAGCTGTGTGACCCTGGGCAAGTCACTTAACCCCAATTGCTTCACCAAAAAAAAAGAAGATATGTCCCTTTCAAAAAGATTCCAAGGATGAGGCCAAGTTCTTTGGTTCTATTGAGAGTTGCTTGAATAAATTGTTCATCAACTGAACGGAGTAATTCTTGTTACGTTGAAATTTTTGTTATAATGTACTTTTGTCATAGGATTTGACCTGGTTTTATTGGTCATGACATTGTTTTAATTGCTGTCTTCCAAAACAATGGAAACCATAAGATCAAGGTTCAAATGCAAGGGCAAAGAAAATTTGACTTAGAGGGACGGATGAGTGACAACAAATATTAACTTCATTTCTGGCTTTCATTTTTAGATAATTCATTTAAAAATTGACCTTCAGTAACATCTTACCCCAAAGTCTCATCATGGAGTAGCCCTAATGTTCTTGAAGGCAATGCTAACAAAGTGTAAGCCTTGGCAGGTTGTACCACCCTGGGCAGGTTTCCATCTTGGGTGCAGCGATGGAGGGCATAACTACCATTCCAGAACCAGAACTTTATTCAGAAAGGCTCCTAGATAAGCTTGTCACAGGGCAATGAACTTGTTATTCAAAGAGTAATTTCTTTTTAATTCTTTTAAAAAAATTAAATAAAAAAAATTCAGGTCTGCATTCTTTCCTTCCCATTTTTCTCCCTACCCCATAATTGAGTAAACAAGAGAAGTAATACCCCTGCTACAAATATGGACAGTCAAACAAAACAAATTTAAAAACCCTCTTAAAACTATCCTACTCATTTATAGAACATGTACGATATTAATTCCTGGAGGAAATGCATATATCACAAAATCCCGTATCCTTGAAGTACTGGTTAAAATTGAATTTTTATATTTCAATAATTTGTTGGATTGAATTCAATTATATATAACTGCCCCAAATTCTACTTCTCAATGCTTGAGCAGTGCACACAACCTGTTTCCATTGTGAACTGGAAGGGCCTATATAAATTCTGTGCCAAGTTAGGAAGGAATAAGCCTTAGAGTTCATCATGATCTTATTGTTGGGGATGATTGCTGTGTTAACCTCAGCAAAGTTTTAATTCTGGATCTCCCAGGATTCAATAGAGTTTTTTGTTATCGCTATGTTGTAATTGAAGGGTGAGAAGAGGGGAGATGAAGGATTTTCCAGGGAGGGAAAGATTTCTGAAAGGTTCCTTAAGATCCAGATTTCTACTTTGAAAGAAATGTAATATTTACAAAGGCCAAATGAAACGCAGAGTTGATAAATTATCCTTTTTGGATTCAGCTTATGAAGACACTGAATGATTTGGGTCCAAATTATTCTTCCCCCCCCCCATGGATTATAGTAATCTTGATAGGAGTTATCAGTCTAATTCCCAGTATCTTCTTGTCCAGATTGATACAGACATGCTCTTCCTGTTTCGGAAGGACAATAGAGCAAAAAGTCCAGCAATATCAAGGAAGACTATTCAGTAAACTATCAAAATGAACTAAATCAGGTGGATATATTCCAGACATAATAGTTTTGATGTGAATATAAGCATGTCTAGTAAAAAAGCTTCTGCTTGGCAGTGGAAGAAGGTAATAAGAGAGGGCAGGTGGCAGTGTGTGTGTGTGTGTGTGTGTGTGTGTGTGTGTGTGTGTGTGTGTGTGTGTGTGTGATGCAGATGCTTGCACAAAGTGTGCATGCTGGTTTGGTTTGCTGTTCATTTTTTCTGTGCCTCATTGAGTGAAATGGCATCTTTCCAGCTATAAGCAGATTCTCTGAATGCCTGTTTTTGAAGGGCTTGAGATATCTTGTCTCTCCTTTCTATAATCCATCTTCCGCACAGCTTCAAAAGTGATTTTCCTAAGGTACGGGACTGATCATAGCACTCCTTTACTCAAGAAACTCTAATGGCTCCCTCTTCCCGCTAAGATCAAAGATAGGCCCTATTTAACTTTTAAAGCTTTTCATGACCTATCTGTAAGCTACTTTTTCAACCTTATTATGCATTGCTGTTCTTCTACCTTACTCCATAGTGCATACAGATTATTCTTGCTATTCCTCATGCATAACCCACAAGCTCCAATCTCTCTGCTTTTGACCCATTTCCCACATCTACGATGCACTCCAGCCCCACTTTTGACACTTAATTCCTAATTTCCTCCAAAATATGGATCCTTTCCTGATCTCCCTAACTTCAATGCCTCCCCTCCAAAACACACTTTGTACTTATTTCATACACATTTATTATACTTACATTAATATTAATCAATAATTTAATTAATTAAATTTATAAGTTCAATTGGTATTAATATTTTTATTTCTCCTAATAGAATGGAACATTGAGAGAAAGCCTTGTTTCATTTTTGCCTTTATATGTGTCTAGCATATATCATGATGTCTAATGGAGTAATTATTAATAAATGCTTGTTAATTTATGTAGTGTACTTTGTTTTCTCTTTGTTTACTAATGTTAATTGTTAATCTTCATTGAAATTCTACTTTAATATTATATCATGACTTTGAGGTGAGTCTAGATTCTAAAAGACAGTGCTAGATCTAGATTGCAGGCAGTTCTGGAACTATAGCTGGAAAGGCCAAAATAAAGGCTAAGTGATAAGCTACCTCTATGTCTGTTAGCCAAGGACTGGCCTAGCAAAATTCAGAGATTCTCATTGCCAGGTTGGTTACCAAGTAAAGAATTTTCTTATGTCCATAGCAATTTCTGAAGGCCCATACACTAAGTTATAGAGGAATTGAAATCTCTTCTGATGAAGGGAAAAATTCCTAATAACAAAATGATAGATTGAAGTATGTTAGCTGACTTTCATCAACATCAGCTCAAGTTCCTTAGTAATTTCCCAGGAAGTCCATTGGAAACCTTTGCCAGGCTTTCCCTTTGCTGGTGCTTTCCCTCCAAAATTACTACCAATTTACATTATGTATATATTCTACGTACAGTTATTTGCTCCATAAGGGCAGAGACTGTGTTCTCTCTCTTTCTCTCTGTCTCCATCTCTGTCTCTCTGTCTCTCTGTCTTTCTCTGTCTCTCTCTCTGTCTCTGTCTCTCTGTCTGTCTCTCTGTCTGTCTGTCTCTCTCTCTCTCTCATATTTTCCAATACTTGGCATAGTGCTGGCATATTGTAAGTACTTAATAAATGCTTGTTGACTCAATTTACGTGTTCAGATTGGATGGAATTACAGATTTGATTGATCAGATTCACTGAAATTCATTAATTTAGCCTTTAAAATGGGAAACCAGTATTCCCAAATCTCTGTCAAGCCAGACACGTGGATAGATAGCCCTATGTGAATTAGCTGGTTCCATCTCATTTGACAATGCATTTGCTGATGTTGCATAAGACAGAATATTTTAAATAAGGCATATCCAGATAATTTATTTTACCAGCCTATTTTTAAGGATAGCCTTTTGGAGGAAATGTCTTATCTGCCCTGGAGTTTATGATGTTCTCTGTGTGGGAACTCATTGTTTAATTTTGGGCAAAATAGCTACTTTTGTGTTTGTTTGTTTTTGCTTGGAACTCTTTGGGCAGACCCTGAAGCAGTGTGAAAGGTTATTTTGCTGTTAGTGACTGTTTATGTCAAGCATGGAAATTCATGCAAGATGTATGAAATTATCCTGGGGTTTAAATGATATCGGGCTATGGCACAAAGGAGACTTTTTATAGGAATGGAAAGGTTCCTGGTATGTTCCCTTTCCCTGGTTTTGACTGAGAATCATAAGATCCAGTTCAATTTGGTTCATTTACATTCCAATCCAACAAACATAGAATAAATGCCCAATATGTACCAGGCTCTGTGCTTGATTCTGGTGATACAAAGACAAAAATTAAACAGCCTGTACCAATCAAAGATCTTAAATTCTACTTTGGGGTAAGGGGAATAATACATACACTATCATATGATCATAGATTTAGAGTTGGAAGTGTCTTTAGTATTTATGTAATCCAAATCCCTCACCCAACTCTGGGACCCAGAAAAGTTAAATGATTTTCCTGAGGTCACACAAATGACTGAGAAGCAGAGTTGGGATTTGAACAATAACTCTCTGGATGCAAATCTAGTGGGTCTTTCCACTGAATCATGAAGATAATACAAAATGCAAAATATAATTAAGGACTGTGTACATGACTTAATTGAGCTAGGAAACAACAAGATGAGGAAACTATTTCTATCAAGATAATTTGGCACCTTCTCTGCAATTTAGAGTATTAGTGATTTGCTGGAAGACAGAGAGGTGTCAGAATGTACCAGAAGGGAGGCACAGGTTTTTCCTGCTCCAGGGTCAGTGTTCCATTGACTGAAGCACAGTGTTCCTTAATGCACACATCATTGATACAAAGTGTTCACAAGAAAACTGACAGTGATAGGGTAAAGGGATTCAGGAAAGGCTTCAGTTTGGAGTTGGCCCAGGAACTGATTCTTAAAGGTAGGTAGTTATTCCAAGAGATGGAAATTAAGATAGAAGATATTCTAGGCATATGAGGTTAAAAGGCATGAGTCCAAGAAATGAAATACTGTCCATGATAATTGGTGAGTAGACCAGGTTGGCTGGAATGGCGACTCTGTGTGTGTGTGTGTGTGTGGGTGTGTGTGCACGTACACATAAAATTAGTCTATAAATATAGATTTGAGCCAAATTGTGCAGAGCTTTAAATTCCAAACAGGTGTTCATATTTTAACCCGAAAGCAACAGGGAGGGGAGATAAGATGGTGGAGAACAAGCAGAAACCCAGCTAAACTCTCCCAACATTCCCCTTATAACTCCTCAAATCAAATTTTGTACCAGCAGAGCCAACAAAAGATCATAGTGAGACATTATTGCAGCCTAAGAAAATTTAGGAGGTCTGCACAAGAGGTCTGTGACATTGGGGTAAGGACCAGTTCAGAGCCAGAAAGCACAGCATAGGGGTGGTGGTGCTTGCGACAGTAGCATTAGCAGTAGCAGCAGCTTGGGAAGCTCTCAGCTCAAATGAGATAAGAGGGTCAGACAACTGATCAGAAAGAGATTACAGGGGACATTTTGCTTGCACTGAATGTAGCTGTTGCTGATTGGCAGCTCTATTTCCCATAAGCAGTATTGGGACACACTTCCCACAAAAGAGAGGGACACTTGTGATTAGTCACAAGCTGGGATGGGGAGGACGATGATAAAAGGGAGGGCAGATTATAGGAGGCAATAGTCAGAAGCAAAACGTATTTTTGAGGAGGAACAGGATGAGAAAAAGAAAGGGAGGGGGAGAAGGAGAGGCAGAGGAAGAGAAAAGGGTGAGAGAGGGGGAGGAGAGAGGGAGAGAGAGAGAGAGAAAGGGAGAGACAGTGGGAGGGGGAGGGGGAGGGGGAGAGGAAAACAGGATGGAGGGAAATAAACAGTAATTACAACTTAAATGTAAACGAGATGAGCTCTCCAATAAAATTAATGCAGATACCAAAATGGATCAAAACCCAGAATCCAACAATTTGTTGTTTACAAGAGATACACTTGAAATAGAAAGACACACACAAAGTTAAAATAAAGGGGTGAAGCAGAATCTATTGTGCTTCAGCTGAATTAAAAATGTCCGGGGTAGCAATCATGATCTCAGACAAAGCAAAAGCAAAAATAGACCCAATTAAAAGAGATAATCTGGGGAACTACATTTTGCTAAAAGGTATCATAGACAATGAAGTAATATCAAAATAATTGTATGGCAAGTTTCTCTGATAAAGACCTAATTTCTCAAATATATAGGGAACTGATTCAAATATATAAAGTAGGAGCCATTTCCCAAATGATAAATGATCAAAAGATAGAAACAGGCAGTTTTCAGAAGAAGAAATCAAAACTATCTATAACCCTATGAAAAAAAAATTCTCTAAATCACTAGTCATTAGAGAAATGCAAATCAAAATAACTGTGAGATATATGTGTGTGTGTATATATATATACTCTGATATAACTCACATCTATCAGAAATGACAAATACTGGAGAGGCTGAGGGAAAATAGATCCATTGATAAACTGTTGGTGAAGTTGTGAACTGGTCCAACCATTCCAGAGGACAATTTGGAACCATGTCCAAAAGGCTATAAACTGTGCAAATCCAGCAATATCATCATTAGGTCTATATCCCAAAGAGATCAAAGAAAAAAAGAAAAGGACTTTTATGTACAAATATGTTTAGAGCAGCTCTTTTTATGGTTACATAGAATTGCAAATTGAGGGATGCTCATCTGAGTATCCCTCACAAGGCTGAACAAATTGTGGCTTATGACTGTGACAGAGTAGTATTATGCTATGTGTGTATGTGTACATGTACATATATATATATGTGTATATATATATATACACACATACATATATATGTATGTATATATATATGACAAGGGAGATGATTTCAGCAAAAAAAATGGCAAGACATATGAACTAATGCAAAATGAAGTGAGAAGAACTAAACTAGAAGATTGTTGTGCAAAGTAACAGCAATATTGTAATGATGATTAACTATGAAAGATTTAGTTATTCTCATCAATGCAATTATCTAAGACAATTCTAAAGGACTCATAATGAAAAAATTCTCCTCACCTCCAGAGAGAGAGAAATGAAGGGCTCTGAGTACAAATTGAAGCATAATTTTCTCATATTATTTTTTTGCCTTTGTTTTTGCTATTTGTCTAATATGAAAACATGTTTTACATCATTTCACATGTATAGTTGGTATCATTTTGCTTGCCTTTGTAATGGGTGGGGGAGGTATGGGAAGGAGGGAGAGAATTTGAAACTGAAAATATAAAAAAGAAAAGAATGTTTATATATATATATATGATATGTGTATGCATATATGTATATGTCAGAGTATCATTGCTCTGACACTTTTAAACATGAAAAAAGCCAAAGCAAAAATTTTATTCTGATAGCAATTTATATAAATAGGAATATTTTAAGTCACCTAAAAAGAGGTTTATGATATTCTACATTCCATTTGAAAATTCTCACTTAAACCTCCAAACAGGTAGCCTGAATATTAGAAGGCCAACGAAAAGCTGAGTTGTTGTTGATGAAAGACAAAAATAAGATAGTACTTTATGCAAAGTATCTTTTAAATAGTATAGGTCCATTGGAGTTTGTTGAGTAGGAGGATAAGCTTGAACAAAAACACTTTGTTGGTTACATGGAAGATGAGGTGATGAGGAGAGAGAATTGACCTAGGGATATCAATTAGCACTATATTGCATTAGGCTGGATAAAGAACAGGCATTGGCACAGACATCACCATTTTATAACAAACTTTAACTGTTCTGATGATGAAGAAGACCAAAAGATCCTATTAACTACCTTAACTAATACTTGACCTCTTTGCCAAGTTGAGAAACAGAACAACTGAGGACAACACCATTTTAGGATATAAACTGATTTTAAAAATCTTTCAGAGGAGGATATGCGAAATTTCAAACATTATCACCTCATACCAATGGAAGCAGCAGAGGAAAGTTTGGCTAGAGATCGACTTACAGCAATTTTGCTAATCTGTAAAGGTTTTTATAAAAGTATTTTTGATATCAATGATGGTGGAGCTATCATATTTGTATTCTAACTGCATGATCCCCAATATGAGGTATGAGAAAGTAAAAAGAAAACAAAGATGGAAACATTTTCACTACTAAATCGAGTATACCAGGAGGAGATACATAGTGAAAAGCACTAAGTGATTAATTTTTAAGTTAAATGATGGAAGGGAGGATTTCTAAATACCAGAAAATAACCCACAGACTTCATCATTATTAAAAAAAGGCAGCAAAAATATCAAAAGCTACCAAATGACATGCCTACTTTCTCATTGCCATAAGATCTTTAAGAGAATAATAAGTACATTCATTGAGGGCATTGTTCACAGAGGTACAAGAAAGAAGTAGGTTTTTTTTTTTTGCAAGTCAAATTCTCTGAGTGTATGTTTACAGTAACGTAATTGTTAAGAGGTATAGAGGATATAAGATCCCACCATACTTACTTCCATTGTCTATCCCCTCCAATATGATGTCTCCCAATTCATATGTAAAAGAATCCTTGAAAAGCATGACAACAGAAATAACTCCCCCCGCTATTGATCTGAGTTTTAATATTGAAAAAAAAACAGAACACTGAAAGATACACTCATCAAAGATATTTCCACTGTCATGGAGGAGGTCACATAGAATACAAATGACAGAAGGATTCCTAATAGATGATGAAGTCTTCCATATGTGGATGGCATTGATTTGGCTGTATAAAGCCTAGAAACACTGCAGATACTCCTAAATCAGATTAATTTTAACTTCAGAGTTTGGCCTAACTACACATGCAGGAAAAATAAGTGAATGAATAATGAATATGTCCATTTTATGTTATATGGATGATTGGAAAACCTATAGAGATGGCTCATCTAAGTAGCTCAGTGGGTAAGAGCCCTGGCCCTGGAATCAGAAAGACTTAAGTTCAAATCCCTCCTCAGACATTTGCTAGCTATGTGACCTTGGGCAAGTCACTTGACCTTTGTCGCCTGAGTTTCTTCATCTATAAAATGGTGATAATGTTATCACCTATTTCACAGAGTTGTTACAAGATAATATACTATAACATTTTGCAAACCTTAAAGTCTAAGATAAATATTATTGTTGTTTGAAGAGGACCAAGGGCATAATAGGATGATGGCTTAACTCAGGAATGAATGGTATTTAAGTGAGGCATAGTTGCACAGTCTTCAGCCTCAGTCTCTCTTCCAGAGTCATCAAAGTCAAGTGGCAATTCAGGATGATCAGTGATGGCCTGGGATGCAGTAGATGACCTTGGCATCTTCAATGTCTGACCAAACTCTGAGAGCTCCACAGAGCCTACTTCAGCCACCTTCATGGCCATTGGAACCAATTGTTCTCATCTTTCCTTTCACTGGGAGAAGTCTTTATGTACTTGGGGTAGACACCCCCCCAACTCGCTAATGTATTTAAGGCTGATGGCTAAACCAGGTTAAGGGTATAAAGTATTATAATTGTGAAAAAGATATGAATATGTATATCATTATAGAAACATAATGATATATATATATATATATATATATATATATTTATTTATTTATTTATTTACATATACAATCTGAAAAGATGCTATGGATTGACAATGGCAACTGAAATGTAATTGCAAGTTGGACTTCTTTTAAATACCTTAACATAAGGACAATAGCTGACAGCCCCTCAGCTGAGGTAGGGCTTTGTCAGGAATTTACTAATTTCAGATCAAAAGGAACAGAGAATTTATGCCCAATGAAAGCCCAGAGAGTCAGCTCAAGAACATTAAAGAACTTCAAATATGGCATCCAATAAGTATGATGTGTGAGAAGTGTTGAACAGGTACACTATGTTTGTGTTTCTGCTCGTGCCAAGTTATGGTTACTCATGCCCAGGTACCGGGTAGCTCACTGGATAGAACACTAGAACTGGAATCAGAAAAACTCGAGTTAAAATATTACTTCAGACACTTAACTGGCTGTGTGACCTTGTGCAAGTCACTTAACTTCTCTCTGCCTCAGTTTCCTCATCCGTTAAATAGAATAATATTAGTGTCTATCTCCGTGGGTTGTTATGAGGATAAAATGAGATAACATTTGTAAGGTGTTTTGCAAACTTAGAGCACCACACGAAAGTTATTATTATTATTATTATTATTATTATTATTATTATTATTATTATTCTCTTTTGGGAAAAAAAGGGTGAAAAGGTTGGATGAATGTTTCTCTACCCTCCAGTTTACCATGGAGAATTACATGTTCCTGGGAAGTATAGAATAAATGTTTGAAAATAAAAACAAAGAAGAAACAAACTGGAAAAGGCAGTGTCAAATTTTGACCTATAACAAGAAGTTAGCACATGGGAAAATGTACCTTAGGGAAGGAAAATATAAGGAACCCTCCTGAAAAACTGGTGCTAAATGATAGGTCTCAGACTTCTCCCATACAAGAGGAAGATTCAGCAACTTGAAAAGAAGCAGCTTTTGAAGCTCCAAGGAATAATGGCATGAATAATCCATAGTTGTCATCAGGTGAGAAGATGGATTAGAAGAAGAAAAGACAAATCAGGATTATTGATGACTTTGATGAACAATAGGGAGGTGGGCATATGTCAGCCTGGAGTGATTTCAAAGGAATAATGCTCTCTTCCTTGTGTATTCACCTGGGATATGATTGATAGCCTCCCACAATTTGCCAAATCTTATGACCACTATCCATTTCTTTTGACTCAAGGAACCTAGGAAGAATTGCTACAAATTAGGTCATGGGAAGTAATTACCTTAATAGTACGGTAGTGTTTTCATCACTTAGTACAACTTCAAGGTAGCAGTTTCAGAAGAGTAGATTTGGGTCATCAAGAAGATAGTGTTTGAGAACGTATTTAGATTGCTTGATTATACTGTTTAAGATACAAGATTTTAGTTCAAGATGGAGTGCACTTAATGAGGGCCAGTAAGATACACACACACACACACACACACACACACACACACACACACACACAATGTTTACCTTTTTAGGAATTTGATTTAAATGGTTTTAAACAGACAATTGAAGAAGCAGAAAACTGCCCATACATCTGCCAAGCCAGAGACCCCAGACTGCTGGGGTGGGGAACCTGTGGCCTCCAGGCTGCATGTGGCCCTCTAGGTCCTCAAGTGCATCCCTTTGACTGAATCACTCAAAGATGATAGCTGAGAGGCCCTTCTTGTGTTAGGGCTGAAGCACAGGGATGCACTTAAGGACCTAGAGGGCCACATATGGCCTCAAGGCTGCAGGATCCCCCCCTCTGCCCCAGAGAATATATTCCTCCACTCCATCTTTGCAGCTATGTCAATCATCAGGCACAATTAATGAAGAAGACCTAGCAGAGAGAACTGAGAATTTGGAGGACACTATGCAAATCATCAATAACATCTATAGCTTGGGTGGTCTATACACAAATACACAAAAACTAGAGATCTTAATGTAAGCAGGCAGATTCAACATCATCAATATTATGAGGATTTTACTTCACCTGCCTTAGTTTCCTCAACTGTAAAATGGGGAGAATAGAAGCACCTACCTCACAAAGTCATTGTGAAGAACCAATGAGATAGTAGTTGTCAAGTGCTTAGCACAGTGCCCGGCACATAGCAGTCACCTAATAAATATTTCTTGCATTTCTTCTGCTTAAAGAAATAAAGAATGACTTAAAAGATTAAATACATATTCATATGTTGCTATTGGACCAAGCTGATACTAAAAATATCAAGCTATTACCTAATTTTTTTTAACAACTCTAGTGCTATATTAATCAAGTTACTGAGGGATATATTTTATGACATATAGATGACAGTAACAATAAAAATGGTAAGGACAATGACAACAGAAACAACTGAATGCTATATCATTATAAAGCCTGATTTGGATCCTGGAGGAGAGTGCATAACACGGCCCTTCCTCTTTTCACTATAAATTAAAGGAGTGTAGGGGTAGAATGGGGCCTATGGATACGGAAGATCGCACACATTATCAGACAGGGTCAATATGTTAGTTGGATTTGCCAAACTGCTATTGTCTTCTCCCTTTTTAAGTCTCTTTCTTCTTCCTCTCAAGGGTTGGCTCTCTGGGTTGGGGAAAAGAGAGAGGGACGTATTTGGCAATTGATATGCTAAAAGAACAAAAGTCATCGGTAAAATTCAGTATATTTTTTAAGCTGCGTAGCATCTCAAACTAGGGAGGCTGTGTCAGATAACATTGGGATTGTGTTCATTTTTGTATTTCAGAGGTGCAATGCTAACCTGGGGCATGTTCTTGGATGACCACAATGTTAAGAAGACTGGCAACCATGCCACTTGAGTTTTGTTGAGGAAACTGGTATTATTTAATCTGGAGAAAAAGAGATTCATGGAATATACAATGACTATTTTCAGTTATTGAAGGGTTTTCATATGGAAGAGGGAGTCGATTTGATTTGTTTAGTCCCAGTTTACAGAAGGAACATTGGGTGGATACTCTAGAGAGGCTGATTTTGGCTCAGTGTAAGGAAAAATCTTCTTAACACTTGGAGCTTTCTAAATGTGTACTGGGCTCTTTTAGGAGGTGATGGGTTCCCCCTTACTGTAAGCTTTACAGCAGAGGCTAGATACTTGTTTTGGGGAGTGAAATAGAGAGGAATGATTCTTGCTCAGGTAACACTGAATTCAGAGATCCCTTCCAACTCTGAACCAATATTCTATGATTTTGTTATCTTCCAGTAGGCCATAAGTTTGAAGAAACATTGAGGATTATTTAAATTATTATGACTATTAACCCTAACTAAAAAATAACTAAATCGATGTTTAAGTTGGAACTAGTTCTATTTTTTAAAACAATCATTTAAAGCATGTTGGTTCATTATCTGATGAATTGTGTTGAAGCCAAGTCAGATGTAACTTGACACTTTTATGATTTCAAACTGTGTTTCAAAGAGTTTTGTAACTATTTTGAGCAATCCCAAAGACTTATTTGCACTTGGATAAAATTTATCTGGCCATTTAAAGATATTTACAAACAGGAAAGTGTCTGTGGAAGGACCAACATGGACAATTAATTATGGACCTTTATAACTAAAAGACAAGGAAATTGAGGCCCAGAAAGGTTAAATGTTTTATCCAAAACCAGAAACTCTGATACCAAAGCCAGGGTACTTTCCATAATGTTCCCTACCCTCTGGGATTGGAGTTTTTCCTATATCTAGGTATATCTCTCTATGTGAATTCAGTTGTTAAAACATGCAGGAATATATGATTCCTTACTGAGTAGAATACCATATTTATGAAATTTACTTACCATATTGCTACAATATGAAATGTGAAAGACTCTTAACATTTACAGATGTTGCAGACACCTTATGAGATGCTTCTAACCACAAATATAGAGCAAACAGCCCTTTTTGCTCAGGGGAGGCATCCGTGAGGAGAGCTCTAAGCAGCCATGGTGCCCAGCCAAAACAGCATGATTCCGAAGCCCCATTTCCACAAAGACTGGCAAAGACAAGTTGCCATGTGGTTTAACTAGCCAGCCAGGAAGACCAGAAGGCAAAAGGCCCATTAAGCAAAAGCCTGTCAAATTGCTCTTGGCCCTGCCTCTGGTCCTATCTGGCCCATTGTGAGGTGCCCTACTGTCGGCTACCACACCAAGGTATGTTCTGGTAGAGGATTCAGCTTGGAAGAGCTTTGGGTGACTGGCACAGACCATTGGTATCTCTGTGGACCTGCGTCAATGAAATAAATCTGTAGAGTCTCTCTAGGCAAATGTGCAGTGGCTGAAAGAATATCATTCCAAACTGATCTTCTTCCCAAGGAAACCATTTGCACCCAAGAAGGGAGATAGCTCTGCTGAAGAGATCAAGTTGGCAACCCAGATTACAGGACCAGTTATACCCATCATAAATGTCTACAAGGAAGAGAAAGCTTGATTCATTACTGAAGACAAAAAGAATTTCAAGGCATTTTCTAGTGTTTGAATGGCCTGGGCCAATGCCCATCTCTTAGGAATCTGTGTAAAATGAACCAAGGAGGTTGCCAAACAAGATATGGAGAAGGAAAAGTAAACAGCCCTCTGAAAACTTTCCATAAAATAATAGAGATAATTAGCATTAACATAGTGCTTTACAAATATTGCTTCATAAAATCCTTATAAAAATCCCATGAGGTAGGTGCTATTATTGAACTCATTCTACGGATGGAAAAACTAAGTCAGAAAGATGAAATGATTTGACCAAGGTCACACAGTTAGTGTGTAAGGCTGGATTTGAACTCAGGTTTTCCTGACTTCAGGTCTAGTTCCCCACCTAGCTGCAAAGGTTTACTGGTTGATCTATAATTTTCCCCAGTTATCCCAGATTTTGCAAAGATACCAACTAGACTCTTCAGTTCTATTCATAGGATTAAAGGGTCACTATTCTTAAACCTACAGAAACACACACAGTGCAATAGGTTTCACAACATATATATAGGTTGAAAAAAAACCCTTCAAATAATTTTTTCCACAAAAGAATTAATGGCAGATAGGATTCCATGAAGAAAATAGAGGCATTTAAATAATGTAAAAGTTTACTTTTCTCCCAAGATCCACCTACAGCCTTGTATTCCCACCTTTACTGTCAAGCTGCTCACTTTGAACATGGTGCACTGGGTTTGGGGATTGCCATGAATTCTTCAGACTCCCGTCATGTGAAATCCTAGTCCCGTGACTGTGATTGTTTACAAACTATGACAGCTCCCATCTGCCAGGAGATTGTCTACATGCCTTCAAGCATAGCTTCACAACTCATTCAAACCTTTGTTTTTACTTGATGGTGTTTAAATAATCCATCTTGGTCATGTTTCACTGATTACAGGAGAGACTTTTATTGATGACACCAGGCAGATTTTTTTTAACTCCTTTTTCTTTCCTAGTATGTGAATGGAGGTCAAACAATATGATACAATTTCATTCTAAACAGCAATCTCAGAGGCTTTCTGCAATCAGGATTGCCTGAAATGTGGACTTGTTATTTAGTGTAAAGTGAACTCCCACCCTAAATATAAAAATCTCAGGATCATCAATTACCCATAGAATTCGCATCTGATGGGACCTCAGAGGATCTATTTGGTCCAACTCATACCCCTAGCAACCTTTCTTCTGCAGTATACCTAACAAATGCTCACTCTGTCTTTTCTTGAAGACCTCTGATCAAGAGAAGCCATTACCTCCAGAGACAGCCCATTCCAAATTTGAATATTGTCATTGTTAGGAAGTTTTCCCTGACATCAAGATTAAATTTGCCTCTTTGTGACTTCCAACCACAAAATGAACAAGCTGAATTTCTGTTGGGTGGTATGAATATATCTCTATTATGCTTCTAGATTAGAATAAAACAAAATTATAGTTTGGTATTTAGCATCCTTCATATCATAACTCCAACTTCCTTTCCTAGATTTATTTCACATTACTCCCCTGTTTGCACTCTGTTCCAACCAAAGCAGCCTACTTTTTATAGATAGAAGTGAGCATTCTATCTACTGACACCAGGCTTTTGCCTAGGCTGTACCCCATGCTGAGAATATATTTCTTTTCCTACACTTCTAAGAATCCCTAAATTGTTTCCATGTGCAACTTATGAACTTCCATCTCCTGGAGATATTTTCTTTCCCTTCCTCACATTCTTTATCCTCTTTCTCTCCTCAAATTAGCATGTATATATTTATCTGTTTATATATTTTATCTTCTGTATATATTTGAAGTTCTTGGGGGCAAGCTGTTTTGTCTTTGTATCCTTAGCACCTAAAAGAGTGCCCTGCACATGATTGGCACCTAAAATGCCTACATCATTTTCAAACCAAGGATTATCTACATCT
This sequence comes from Phascolarctos cinereus, assembly GCF_003287225.1. NCBI lineage: Eukaryota > Metazoa > Chordata > Mammalia > Diprotodontia > Phascolarctidae > Phascolarctos > Phascolarctos cinereus. The sequence continues at coordinate 59,169,798 of NW_027556180.1, forward strand.
CTCCATTCTTGTTCTTTTAAAGTTGATTCCCTGAAACCATCTGCAATCTTTGCCATCATCACTATTCAACCTTACCTGATTAGATTCTGCCAAATGCTAGAATTTTTTGGATCTTTTTTGGGACATCGTGACTGGATGTTTGATATGTGGACCATCTTCGACTTTATCCAAGTCATTAATAAAAATGCCTGAAGAACTCTTCATTAAACATCTTTTCAATCTGACATACAGCCATTCATAACTATGGAACCATTCATGACTGTTCTCAAAACCCAGAATTCAATAAATTCTAAATCCATCTAATTTACTATTATCTAATCTACACATTCCCATCATTTTCACCAAAAAGAGCATGAGATCACTTGCCTAACTCTTTCCTAAAACCTAGGCACACTATATCAACATTATTCTCATTATCTCTAAGATTTATAACCCTGAAAAAAGGAAAGAAAATTATCCTCCCATGACCTGTTATTGTTGGGACCATTAATTTTTCTCAGTAGCTACTATTTCTTTAACAATATACACATTCTAGAATTTTATCCCAAACCAAATCAAGCTAGTTGGCCTAGATTTTGCAAACTCTATTCTCTTTCTTTTTTGAAATTTAGATTAATATTTGTCCAGATCCAGTCCTGTGCTGTCTCCTCCATTTTCTACAGTCTTTTAAATCTCAGTGACACTGACTTAGCAACCAAATCTACTATTCTTTCAGTACCTTTGACTTGATGACCTCAGTGCATGAAGGGAAACAAAATATGTTCTAATTATCTCCATATTAATATTGAGTATCAACTCCTTGTTAGCCATTTCTGTCCTATCTTTAACAGGCATAAGCACATTGATTTTTGCAAAGAAAATAGAAATGAAATAAAAATTGATCAGTGTTGTTGTAATTTAGTATTCATTTTCCCATCTACTAAAAGCAGCATTCTCATCCCTGATTTAATCCTTCTCATTTCCCCAAGATATCTTTAAAAGTTCTTTCACTATTAAATCTTATCTAATTAGATTCAGTCAAATGCTAGAATATTTTGGATTCTGACTGTTATTTAATATGCTGTTTTTAGTTTTTTTTTTGCTAGCTTTTTCAGCTCACTCTTATCTTTAATATACCTGATGTGATGTTTGCAATACCACATTATAGCCACATTTTGTATTCATCTTGTTACCTGCTCTTGCTTATATCTTCTGTATGCCCTTAAATACATATGTGTGTATGTATGTATGTATGTATACATATATTTATATCCATCTATCTATCTATCTGTCTATCTATCTTTCTATGCCTTCAAGCTGCTTTACATCACAGTCATTTCCCTATGTTCCTTCCAATTCCAACTCTCCTTCATAAAAGAGAAAAAAGTCAAGCAGAATTGGCCAATACAATGATCAAGACTTCTATATCTGCTCCATTTCTCACCTGTAATCATCTGAACTCTGAATTCAATATTAGTTATTGCATTTCTCCTGAGTTCAGCTTTTTTTTTGGTATATATGTATGTTTATGCATACACATGTTTTAATTTACAACATTTTAGCTATAATGTATGGTTTTGCCTTCTCTACTCTGCATTGGTTCATACAAATCTTCTGACCTAAAGAATTTTTTTTTTCCCACTCAAGGCAGATTGACAGGTAATTGCAAGTCAGAACTTTGACTAAAATAACTTGGGAAGCATAACTCCATATAGTGATATAGTGACCTTTTCTTTACTTTAAAATGTGCTTCATAAAGCTCAAGAAATAAACACAGAAGTAACAGTGCAGCAAAGTGGGCTGTGTACTGGACTCAGAGTCAGGAAATATTATATATTTGTGACCTCGGCAAATCACTCACTTTACCTGGGCCTCAATTTGGTCATCTGTGAAAGGAGCAGTTAGATTAGACGGCCTCTAAGTTTTCTTCCTACCCTAAATCTATGAGTCTATGAGCTCTCCTACTAATTAGCAGTCTATACTTTAAGCAAGTCTTGCAACCTCTATGGGTTCGAGTCTCCTTATCTCTATAATAAGGGGTATAGAGTAGTAGTGGGGGGTGGCCTAGATTATCCCTAACTATAGATTATCCAGTTTGAACATTAAATGTTTCTTTATCATCCTTTATAAAAGGATGTAATTTCAGGATTATTATAAGTAGCTTAGAAATGGTGGGATTTAAATAATAACTCTGATTACTTTCCTTTTAGGTAGGCATGAGGCGGTAGGTGAATTTGGTTACTCTGTTTTCTTGGCTGTCTGCAGTATGATAAAGGGATACAGACTAGACTTGCAAGTTTGCTAATATAGTGAACTCCCAGGTGAGGAAATTCTCTCCACCTATGTAGGCCAGTGCTTTTTCTGACACTTGTAGGCATTTAATGAATAAATCTAAAAGAATATTATGAGTAGTACATTACCCTGGGTTGTATGTTTAGGGCGGAGGGGTCACAATATAATTTTGTTGATTTTGAAAAGCGTTCATGGAACAAAAAATGTTGGGAACCACTAAACCAGATGGCTTCTATAGTCCCTTCCAGTTTTGAATCTATTAAGTTTTGATTCTTAATATTCTCATTTTGAGAATCCACCAAGCATACGACATAATACTATTTTTACCTAAAATTTCCTGGAAATCTGATTTCTCTGGAATGAGATTTGAATAATTATCTCATCTTTCACTTCTACCTGTGATTTTAACAACTTATAAAGTTCTACTCAGAGTGAGGCATCTTGAACTCTGACCTCCTCTTCCTCTAAACCAAAGGTTCTTAAAGTTTTTTTGTGTCCAAGAACCCATGCTTCAAACATGCACATGCTTGTTGTCAGAGGGGAAAATATACATTTGTAATATAATTGGGCAATCATTTAGTACTTGAGGCATCATTAGAGAATTTTTAGTATGAACCCCCTAGAACATTGTCAGGAATCTCTAAGGGGTTTGAGAAGCAATAAATGGTGACCACTGGTCTAGTCCAACTCTCTCATGTTACATAGGAAGAAACTGAAGCCCAAGGAAGTTAAATGATTTGATGAATGTTATATAGGTGGCACATGATAGATCCAAGATTTCAATGAGTCCTAATAGCAGTCACTTCCCCCCTCCCCCACCACCACTTGTCTCTTAACAAGGAAAACATTCAAGGCCATCACACGTCTAATGATTTGTTGCCTCATTATAAACCCTGTTGGGCCTCAGAGAGGCTACCCTCAAACTATCACCTAAAAATGTTAAGTGAGGTAAAAACATTATCAGATTTTCTCAGAACGACTTTCCCAGTATTTTTTCAAAGATGTGTTGCTGTTCTTTTCAATATGCCGACTACTAATAAGGACTTTAGGAAAACTTACTGATGACTAATTACTTTTCCAGTAGTGAAAAAAGAAAACAAAAACCATGAAAGACTTCTGTAAGATGTAAGAAGAAAAAGATTCAATGGACTATGTTTCACCAGAGCTTCTCAACAAAATAAATATCCTCTCCTCTACAAAGAAAGAAAATGAAAATTGCCAAAAGCAATAGGAAAAAAAAAATATTGCCACCACTGTGATCCTGCTAATTGAGACCATACTTTATCACTGCAACCACAGCTCAGGATTCTAGGTGACAATTCAAAAGTTTGTATACAAATAAGTGAATCTTTATAACATAGAACTTGGTTTTTAAAAGTACATAATTATTTCAACAAATTCATTTCAAAGCTGTTTTATATATATTTTCTTCTGAACTTTCTTTTTTTATGTGCATTAACAAATACATCAATGATCTTTTTCTCTTTTTTTCTTTGCATCATCATTACCTCTCTCTATTATTCCTCCTTCCCCGAAAGGCCTCTTTTATAAAAAATTAGCACAGCCTGGCAAAACAAATTACATATTAGCAAGGTCTGAAAAATGTATGTCTCATTTAGCACCTCCAGCCCATCACAACTCTGATAGGAGGTGGATATCATCCTTGCTCATTGGGCCTCTGGAGTTGTGATTGCTCACTGCATTCATCAGACTTTTGGCACTCAAAGTTTTTTTTCTTTATAATTCTGTGGTCCTCTCAGGAACTGTTCTACCATTTCTACTCATTTAAACCTGCTTCTGTTCATACAAGTCCTCCCAAGCTTCTCTGAATCTATCCTTTTGACCATTACTTATGTCAGAATAATATTTTGTTTGTCCACATACCATTTTTAAGCCATTCTGCAATTGATAGGCACCCTTTCAATTTCAATTCTTTGCTATCACAAAAAAATACTGCTATGAATTAGTTTGTTTCCAATGAATCTTTCCATCTTTATTTGTTCGCTTTTGAGTGTATGACTAGTATCATTGTGTAGAATGTACAAGTTATTAATATAAATATTATATATAAATATTTATAAATTTATAATATATCTTATATAAATAAAAATAAATGATAATAATAATAAAAGCAATACAAATTGCTTTCCAGGAAGTCTGGAACAATTCACAGGTCCACCAACTCTGTATTGGTGTTCTTGTCTTCCTATGTACCTCTAATCATTGCCATTTTCCATTTTTTGTCATCTTTGCCAATCTGAGAGCTATAAGGTTGAAGCACAGCATTGTTTTAATTTTAATTTCTCATTATTGACTTAAGGCATTTAAAATAGGTTTTTAAATAGTGTAGATTTCTTCCTTTAAGAACTATTTGTTCATTCTCCTTGACTATGCATCAATTAGGGGAATATTTCTTGTTCTTACATATTTGAATTGGTACCTTATGCATTTTAGCTATCAGGTCTTTATCACATAAACTTGTTGCAAAGATTTTTTTTTTCCAGTTAGCTCTTTGCCTTCTGATTTTGTTTGTGCAGAACCTTTTTTTTTTAAAATTATGTAATCCAAGTTGTCCATTTCATCTCCTATAATTCTCTTGTCCCTTGTTTGATCAAGAACTCTTCTTCTATCCATAGTTGTAAATGTTACCTCTTCTCCTGATACTCTAAGTTGTTTATGATGCAACCTTTTAATTTGGTAGCTTGTGTATTTCATGAGATGTTGATCTAAACCTAATTTCTGCTTTATTGCTTTCCAATTTTCTTAGCAATTTTTGTCTGCGTCCTTAACACAGTAGTTAGCATCTTTAGGCATAGCAAACACTATATTACTCTCCTCTTTTGCTTCTCTGTCTTGTTTTCCTAATCTATCTCACTGGTGAATTTTCTATTTTTTAATCAATGCCAAATAGTTTTGATGATTCCTGATTTATAGTATTATTTCAGATCTGGCTCATTGAGGCCCATCTCCTTCCATTTTTTAAATTGTTTCTCTTGAGATTCTTGTCCTTTTTAGTGATTAGATGAAATCTGTTGCTATTCCCTCAATTTATTTTATCTGTTCTTATTGATATAATTATTTCTAGAATGATGGTAATTATAAAAGACATCTTTGTCTTACCCTCTTCTTGGAAAGAGATATAGTGTTTATTCGTTCTAGGTAATGCTAAGTGTTGGTTTTTGATAAAATCAGGGGTGTGCTGCATGGAGCCAGCTCTAAACAGCATTGGGAGTCCATTATCAAATTTAAAATTTCAGTGTGAACATCTACACCTCAGAAACAAGCAATTCTTTTCAAATCAGTACTTGATTTACTGTTTTACTTGTATATTCTAGAGTTAAGAAAATGTCAATGATTCAGATTAAACTTAAAAGGATGTGCTGTTCTTTTTTTTTTGAAAGCCAAGTTGTTAACATTTACCAGCACACTTCTGTATTGCTCTGTAATTACCAATTGAGCCCATTAGGAGTTTAGTAGAAAACTCAGGGAATGAAGTCATCACCAGACTGGAGACAGGGAAACTGTAGGACAATAATAATAATAAAAGTAACAAATAATATTGATAGTGATGATGATAACTGGAATTTATATATTACTTTAAGGTTTGCAAAGTCCTTTATATCCACTATCTCATCTGAACCTTATAACACTCCTGGATAGAACTTTTTATTTTAAACTTTCTTTTATGTGCCCAGAATTTATCACACTGCTGGACACATAGTAAACACTTAATAAATTCTTGTTGATTGATTGATACCATTTATCTTATTAAGCAAGATATCCATTCATATTCTTTTAAATATTTTTAAATGAATGGGGGTTGTATTTTTGACAAGGTGATTCTGCTCCTTGTGATTTTTTAAAAAATGTTTAATATGGATATCAATCTTATATCAATAGTTTTCCTAATATTGAAGAAAAACTGAAAATATGTTGTTGTACCATTTAATAATTTTTTGGTTTAAGCCTATATTAGCTTACCTACTGTGACCTCTATCCCAGCCTCTGCAAGTCCTGGCAGTCTTTTTGTTCAGTTCTTGCTTGGATGGAGGTTCTTCTGTCTGTTTCTTTTCTTTTGCTGGGGTGTGAACGGAAGAGCTGGACTTCTCGAATGCCTTCCCATCACCAGGTTAACCCCACATGTGAGTTGAGTGAGTAAGAAGTAAGTAGGCTGGTCAGCCCCAGTGGTATCTCCTCTTCAGTCTTGTAGCTGCTAGATGGGGGAGGGGGTGGAGCAGGAAACAGATTTCTCATCCTCCTACCACATTGCCTGCTTCAAACTCAACTTTTAAACACATACCTTATGAATCTTGGAATGGTACAGTCTCTGAAGAATGAAAGTAGGGGGTGACCCAAAGGTCAATGGAAAGGTGCATTTGGGGTGAGGGTGGGCTGCAATAAATTTCTACCTATGACCTACAATATGTGCTAGGAGTGGAATAAGGAATATTATTGAGGAAATCTATGACTAGAAAAGGAAGTGGCCTGCTCTGTAGGGAGAATATACCATTTCAGTTATGTACTAGTATTAATAAAATGTAAAAAGTTTCCCCAGAAGATCTCTGTGAAGGATCTATCAGACAACAGAGGATTGGAATCACAAAAGATAAGAAGCTATGGATGGATTGTGGCCTGTACTAATGGAGGAAATAGTAATATTATTAAGTTCAAAAATCCATCGAATTATTAATCTGTTCAGAAATATAAATTGGAAAGTTTTCCAACACCTGTTATGAAAGAAATATGCTACTGAGTTTAAAAACTGGCAAAGACAAAATTAAGAATGAAAAAGATATGTCAATCTCCATAAAGAAAACAGATACAAACACATTAACTGCATAAAGTGATACATTAGAAAATTTATTCATTATATCCAGGAACTATCTATGCAAGTGATGCCAGATGACTTTAGCACCAGAAAAGTAACAATAATACACTTCTTTTTTTGACTGGATGTATGCCTTCACTGATACAGGTGATAGCTATTGAGAAAACTCCCTCTAACAAAGCACGTCAGCAACTATTTGTCACCTTACAGTCTTAGGGAATTTCTTGGGGGCTCCGCGAGGTTAAGTGACCATGCTTAGGTCCCATAGTAGCTTTGTGTTCAAAACAGAGTTTAAGCCAAAGTCTGACTTTCAGGTTGCCTCTTGGCAGCATGTGATTTTTTTTTAAAGGCCTGACACCATATCAGTGATAGCCTATCTGAATGAATAAACTACCTTTGGTAAAATCCAATGTTTCTCATGATTTAAAAACAAACAATATCCAAAGAATAACAATAGAGGGATGTTTTCTCCTTAAGAGAATAAAAAGTATTAGCTCGCATTTTATGTAACAGTGAAACAACAGAAACATTACTGCTAAACATACACAAAAAAGCATTTTTATCACTTGTATTTGAGATAATATTGGAAATATTTGCAATTGGAACAAGACAGAAAAAGTACATCAAGAAGAGCTGAAATATCATTTAGTAATAATTGCTAATGTTTATATAGCACTTTAAGTTTGACAAAGTGGTTTATGTGTATTATGTCATTTGATTTTCACAAAAACACTGTGAGGGTGCTATTGTTATCCCCATTTTACAGATGGGGAAACCAAAGCTGAAAGAGATTCAATGACTTTTCCCAGGTTAAACAATTGCTATATGTCTAAAGCCATATTTGAACTCACTTCTTCCTGACTATAAGTCCTATGCTCTATCCACTAACCAAATAACTCCAATTTCATAGTATCTTATTGACAGTATACTCAGAAAAACTAATGTTTCAATTTTATTGAAACACTAAATAAATTGAGCAAAGTTACAAAGTACAAAATAAATTTTAAAAAATTATTTGTATTGTTATATCTTGACAATAAAGGCTGAGAAAAAAATTTTTTTAAAGGAATCCCACTTAAATAATTGACTTTCTTACTTTGCTATTTCAGTGGATCTCAGTGAAACAGGTATTCCCTCCAAAGACACAGATTAAGACCAACCCATATTTTGTCATCCTATGGAATTCTTGCTGATGTCCTATACATCATCTTTAGTAGGAGCACCAAACAACCAAAATTGAAGTCATGATATCCTGGCAATATCAACAAATAAGTAACTGGACAATTTAAGACTTCAAATAGGACATCTGCAACCATTTTAGGATGTTTCTGAGGAAGACCCCAGATCTCTTGCCATTGTGTAAATAACAATGGATCGCTCATATGGTTCATTAGTGATCATATGTTCTCACTCCCTGACTGACTGGCGTTTTTTTCAGGAACATCTCTTCTGAGGATGAATAGATAAAAGAAAGCTGAAAGAAATCAGAAGGAGGAATGCCAAACTACCACTGGCAGTTTATGTTGAATGTGATAGTTTTAAAATTAATTTTTGTTGTTAAAATTAAGGTTATGATAATGTAATAATAAATATAAGACTATCTTAAATCTATTTGACATGTCTTCTGTATACATAGTAATTTACATATTGTCTTCCTCATTAGAATGTGAGCTCCTGGAGTACAGGAATTGTTTCTGCTTTTCTTTGTTTCTTCAACTGTTAACACAGTTTATGGGCTTAATAAATTCTTGTTTACTCATTATTAAAAAAAAGAACTCTACTAATCTAAGATTCTCACATTAAACATATGTGTCAGTTTTAATAAATAATAATCAACAAAGGCAAAAATGTGTTGTAGGCCACAATTTTTAAAACCAATATGTGATTTTGGGAAAAGTAGTGTGTTCCTAGTGAAACCAACAATTTTAATCGAAGTACTTCTTTGTTCTATTTAAATGTTCTCCAATAGAAAATGTTTATTTTTTGAAGTTATGTTTTATTTAGAAAGTGGTTGCTGGAGTCAATGAGGGATTAACAAAATTAAGAAGCTAAAGATCAAATTTTAGTTTTTTTAATAAAAACTTTTCCATAAACATGCATACTTTAGGAATATTCTTTTTTTTAAGGAAGAATTAATTTACTTTTTTTCTTCCTTAGAGGGACCCTAAAATGGTTCCAGGTATCTTATTTGAGGCCTTGAATTATACAGTTTCTTATTTGTTGATAATCCTAGCATCTCATACCTTTGTCAGTTTTGGCTACATTTCGGTTTACCACCAAAACAGAAAGCTCTTGTCATTGGAAAGTGGATGGTAAGATGTATCACAGTCAGTGAAAGTGGCAATGTAATGCCTTCCACTTTGCTAACCCCATTATTTTGCAGAGAAACTTAATAACAGTACTTTGACTCCTGTCAGACACCAATTTACCAGATTTATTAGCCTGAAAGAGGTATGTTAAATAATTATGCAAAACCTCTCAGCACAGATTAATTAGAGGTTTTAATGCAGGATTCCCTCCCAGCACTGAGAACAGCATGAGGAATCACATACTATTTTGAACAAGTGTTAAAATTCCCAGCCATGTCTGTGAATCCATGGGTGAAATGGTAAAAATAGCTTGTATCTGTTAATTGTGTTCACTCTCTTTCTCTACCCATTAGAGGAGAGCACATTAGAGTACATTTTACATTCTTTGTAAATACATAGAAATTTACTTTCAAAATTTATGTATGGGTGGTTTGTTCTAGGTGTTGGAGGTGAGGAATGGGGAAGCAGCAGAAGAGAAGAACTGAAATGAAAATTCAAGCAATTTTTGGTTTGTTCAGTAGAATAAATACTAGTGTAGCCATTAATGAATCTTAGTCATGATGGAGTTAGAAAGCACTTTTGCAATTTGAGGAAGAGAAATTTAGAGAATCAAAGACAATGCTCTTTCCCACAGCAGGGTAACTAACTTTTGGAACAAATTATCCCATGAGGTGGTATAAACATGAAATATTAATGGATTCAAACAGGATATGGATCAATTTATTAATGACAGTCATGAATGACTCCTAACAGAAACAATGCTACACCTTAGTACCTCAGGTAAACTCTCCTTACATGTGGAGCCCACAGAAAAGTTATTCTAGGTTCAAGACAGTTTATGAGGCTACATCTACTGAAGCATAATTCAAAAGCCCCCACCAATGCAATTGCTATTACTTATCTGTCACATGACATGAATAATTTAAAGCAAAGCCATTGAATGAAATTGTATAGTAAGAAAAGTAGCAATAAAACATTTCTCTCATAAACATGAGTTACACTCTATTCAAAATACCCATATAATCAGTGTGAAGACTAGAAATACCTAGAGAGCATATGGAGAGGCATACATGTACGGAACACATATAGCTAGGACACAGGTATGAAGTGAGAAGCCATCTCTCTAATAATTTAGGGCTGATGGTTTCTGTAGCTATGACTATACTACTTCCTCTGGGCCTGCTCTCCATTAATCTTATGTAACGTAACGTGTCTGAAAGTCATGCAGTTTCTGCCAGGAGTGTGGACATGGCATGTAGCGTCTGCTGCTTTTTGCTATTTTGGGTCTCATGGAGTTTTTGTTAAGTGGTGTTATGCTAATCTTATGGCTGCTGAGTTTTTTCTTTACTATCAATTCTGGGATTTATCTCTTTACTGTATTTGCTACCCATCCTAACTCCTGTCTCCCAAAGTATAATAGTTCAAAAAATCTCTTCCTGAAAAGGGCAGATACCAACATTTTTTTTCCCATCATAGCCAATACTATGAGCTATCACACATATCTAGGGACCAAAAGCCAGACAGGCTTCCTCCAAGTTATGATTAAATATGAATTTTGGAATTTGTTTCCTTTAGCTATGATGATTTATATAATCTCAATCCTCTATCTGACTTAAGATTAATAAATTCTTATAACTGCCACTTAATTCTCTTACAGAAACCTTATGCCTCCAAATTAATTTCAAAGAACTCTTCCAAAGAAACTCCCAAAATATACGTTTGTCTGAGCTGTCACATATCATATCTAGCCCCACAAAATCCTTTTGGCCTTGCCATATAAATCTCATCGTATGCAAAAATGAAGGTAAGAGGACAAGGTTAATCTCCTGTCAGGGATCATTATTGCATTGACTATGTATGTGTGATTGGCAATGAACCTCTCAGGTTTTGGGCCTCTACAACTTACCTTCAAGGTTGATAGCAGAATGGACAACAAAATCTTTCCATTAATTTATTTTTGAAAGTCTCGGTTGGTGGCTGGATATTAGACTGAATGGCCCAACAATCTTCCCGAGTATAGTTTTTCCTATATTTCCTACAGTAATTAGTTTTTGAAATGTAGGAGAATTCCTTAGCCTTTGAGTCCTAGTTTTCTTCTTATCCCCATAGTGGGGAAGGTAATATGCATTGCTGATTTTCTTCCTCCTCAAACCCAAACTGTGCTTAAGTTCCTTGTTATAGTTGAAGGTACCACCTTCCTCCAGGCACCCAAGTTCACAAGTTGGTGTTATCTTTAACCCCAGATTCTCATTCACCCCATGTATCCAAACAGTTGCAAAATCTTCTTTTTCTGTTTTTGTTATAAAATGCCTGTTGAATTTGTTAGAATAGATTAAAAATTATATTATGGTGGAAACTGCATATATAAGGAGGTTGTTAAAGGGGGGAAACGTACTATTATTTCATGATGGTACTGAGAAAAGAATACAGGGCTAGGTTAGGCCACTGAAAATGAAAGCTAAATTGGGAATGGGTTAGAGATGATTCATCTTAGTTTACAGTTTAGTTGCTCGTTTGTGATAATTGCTTTTTGATTGGTGTGTGTGAATTAGAAGTTGAATTGTAAAGGGAGGACTGATGACACATCAGGAGAATTTCTATTAAGCTCTAAACAAATCATTTGTTTGCAAGAAATACATTTAATTATCACCCATCATAATAAAATACCACAATTTCATATTTCATAATTCAATGAAAATTCCTCAGGATGAACGAGATGCTATGCATGAAACACTCAGCTTGCTAGAAAAAAAGATACCACACAGTTGCCAGGAATTGGATGTGTTAAAAGATTTCTTGTTTCTTCTTTGTTGAATATACCCTTCAATATCACATAGGACCTTCATGTGGAATGGACTACAGGTCACAGAAAAACAATCCCAAATTATTTTTATCATCTTTTTAAATGTACATCAAGGGAAAAAATCTTAGCATAATAGTTGCTTTTCCCTCCAATGGCTAGTATGAAAAAAAGAAATTGGATGTTGGTATTTTCCCATGATGAAAGATAGGTAGTAGAAAGAGATGTGAATTTTGACCTGGTTTTTAACCACAGGACTGCCCTTGATTATTGATATTACCTTGAGTAATCACAACCTCTCAGCCTCAAACTGGTCATCAGAAGTACCATAGCATAGTGGACAGAATGTTTGACTTTAGGTTGGGAAAACCTGGGTTTGAATCCTGTTTTAATCTTTCCTAGTTGTGTAATATTGTTAAGTCATTAACTTCTTTGATTTTCCTTCTATAAATACCTGTATGTTTCAACTATAGTGCTAGAGGTGATTGTGAGAATTAAATGAGGTAATGTATGTATAGTGCTACATAAACTTTAAAGTGACAAATGATAGCTCCTATTACTATTTACCAGTGATGTACTTGGGGCAAGTCACTTATTTTCACAGGACCTCATTTTCCTTATTTGTCAGATGCCAGAACAAACATTATAAACAAGAAATTGACAGCCAGGATCAGTAAGGAAATAGAGAGAGAGCTCCTGGCTACTCTTGATGAATTCAAATCACCTGGTCCAGATGAACCATATCCTGAAAAGTCCTGAAAGAACTGATGTGATAGCTAAATAATTATCAGTGGTAAATGAAAGAGTATGGAAAACATGAGAGGTACCATAAGAATGGGAAAGGTAGATGTCCTGATTTTTAAAAAAAGTAAGAGAATAGAGTCTTTAAACTATAAGCCAACAAGTTTGACCTCAATTCCTGGCAAAATGATAGAATGAATTATTAAATATGTGGTTGGTATACAACTAGGAAGTAAAGCATTGATTACAGAGAATCAGCATGGCTTGATTAGAACAGGTCATACCAGACCAACTTCATTTTATTTTTTGTCAGGATTACAAAACTATTAAATGAAAGGAACAATGCTCATAAAGATGAATAATATTTTAGCAAAGATTTTGATAAACTATATCATAATATCCTTTTAGAACAAAAATGGTGAGAAGTGGAATAGATGATAATATAATTAGAAAAATTCACAACTAATTGGATGGTTGCATTCAAAGAGTAGATGTTAATGTTTCAACATCAACATTGTAGTAATTCTTCAATATACTACCCCAGGGATCAATACTTGGTCCTATGATGTTTAACATTTTTTTTTTATCAATGACTTAGATGAAGGTGTAGATGGCATACTCTTCACATTTACAGATGACACCAAGCGGAGAGGAAAAAACTAACATGCTTGACTATTAAACGAGGATAAAGAAAAGAACTACAGTATTACTATAAAAAAATTCAGTAGAGATAAATAAAATATCTAACACTGGGGTATGAAAAATCATTTCGCCAGTATAAGATGGGGGGGGAAGTGACATGAATAGCTAGCAATAATCCCTTTTTTAATGACAAAGATTATTTTTTACTTATTTCAAATGATGTAAGAAAGATTTTTGAGAAAATATTGCACTTATGTTTAAAAGTCACTATAATTAGCATTATAAGCAATGAAGAAACACTAGAAGCTTTCTAAATACAAATAAGAGAAAAGCAAAGGTACAACTTTCTCCCAAATATTATTTGACATACTTCTAGACATGCAAGTGACAGAAATAATTAAATGGAATAACATCTAAGCTATAAACTCAACAAAGAAGAAGCACATTTATTCCCATTTAGATATTACATGGTATGTCCTTGGAATCCCCCTGAGAATCAGTGCAAAAACTAATTGAGGTGATTAATATCTACAGCAAAATTGCAGGGTATAAAACAAATCCCTTAAAATCAACAGCATTTCTATAACATACTAATAAAAACTAGGAAGAAAAAATAAGAGAATTTCCACTCAAAATAACTATGATGTACACAATGCACACATAAACATCTATTTTAATAAATTTGACTCAGTTCCCTATATATTTGAGAAATGAGGTCTTTGTCAGAGAAACTTAGTATAAAATTTTTCATATTACTTCACTGTCTATAGTCTCCCCCCCCCCTTTGTTTTTAGCAAAATATAGTTTCTCTGATTATCTCTTTTAAGTTGGTCTATTTTTGTTTTTGCTTTGTCTGAGATCATGATTGTTACCCAAGTCTTTTTTTTTTAATTCAGCTGGGACATAATAGATTCTGCTCTTGCCCTTCATTTTAACTCTCTGTGTCTCTATTGGTTTCAAATGTGTCTCTTGTAAACAACATATTGTTGAATTCTTGTTTCCGATCCATTCTGCTATGCATTTCTGTTTCATGGATAAGTTCATTCCATTCACATTCACAGTTATTATTACTGTATATTTCTCTACATCCTGTTTTCTTCTGTGTATCTTTCTCTCTTTTTTTATCGTCCCTCCTCAAATGTCTGCTTTGCTTCTGACTCTGTCTCCCTTAAGCTCCATTTTATCACCCCCTCCCACATCTCTTGTTCCCTTCCCTTTTTATTTCCCATTGGGTAATACAGATTTTTATACCCAACTGATTGTGTTTATACATACATATATATATATATATATATAAATATATATATATATATTCTTCCTTCTTTCAACTAATTCCAAAGAGAATGAAGTTCAAGCATTGCCTACCATTGCTTCCCATTAGCCCCTCCACTATAAAAGCCCTTCCCTGTCTACTTCTTTTTTTACTTGTGAGAGTAAAAAGAACATTTTACTTGTTCTATCTCTTCCTTCTCTCTTCTCCCAATAAATCCCTCTTTTTCCCTCCTTCATACACACACACACACACACACACACACACATACATATATATATTACATATGTATATATGTGTATGTACATATATACATATATATACATATATGTATATATACATATATATGGAAATCATCCCAACATAATCAATTTATATCCATGCCCTCTATATATACATACTCCTTCTAACTTGCCCTAATGATGATGAAGTTATTAGGAGTTGCATGTGTCATCTTCTCACATAAGAATATAAAGAGCTTGATTTTACTGCATATCTTCTGATTTGTTTGGCATGTTTACCTTTTTATGCTTCTCTTGAGCCTTGTATTTGAATGTCAAATTTTCTGTTCAGCTTATGTCTTTTCATCAAGAAAGCTTGAAAGGCCTCTATTTCATTAAATATCCATTTTCCTTGAAGGATTATACTCAGGTTTTTTTTCTTTCTTTTTTTTTGTGGGGGGTAGGTTATTCTTGATTATAACCCTAGTCCCTTCCAGAATATCACATTCCAAGCCTTGTACTCTTTTGACATGGGAACTGCTAAATCTTGTGTGATCCTGACTGTATCTCCATGATATTTGAATTGTTTCTTTCTGGTTGCTTGCAATATTTTCTCCTTGAGTTGGGAGCTCTGGAATTTGTCTATAATACTCCTGAGAGCTTTCATTTTGGGATCTCTTTTAGATAGTAGTCAGTGTATTCTTTCAATACCTATTTTATCCTCTGGATCTAAGATACTGGGGCAGTTTTCCTTGATTATTTCTTGAAATATGATGTCTACATTCTTTTTTTTTTTTATCATGGCTTTCAGGTAGTCCAATAATTCTTAAATTATCTAAGAATCCATAAAGTGAGAATAAGAAAATAGAAAAGTAGGAAAATAACAAACTTTGCTGTCTCCTCAAAAAAAATGCCTAATAGAAAAAAAAGAAATTGAACAAATAAATAGTCAACCTAAATAAACCTGAAGACAAGTCATGTATTGACCAGGATTAAAAAAATGAACTAATAAGTACATAGGGTAAAATAAAAAATTTGAAAGACAAAGCAAGATGGGGAGGCTTTAGATTAGTTGTAATCTTAGAAGATTCCCCCTCTCCCAAGCTAGACATTATATCTGAAGACCTAATTAGAGAAACCATTGCAGAATAGACAACATCAGGCAACATGCTAAAACTTAAACAGACAGGACCTCTGAAATGGGGAATCTAATCTTATGTGCTATGTTGATAGCATATAATTGTCAAACTGAAAATTCCAGAAACAGAAAGTAGATTCTCTAAACAATGAAAAAGCACTACCAATATTCAATCATGAGAAAATACCAAAAAGAACAGGGATTGAGATTTTTTCCCCAAAATAGTATAAAAATCATCTTTCTTAAACTTCAATTCAGCATCAAATATAATGAAGAAAAACAGAATCATCCCCACTAAAACCAAATAAAAACACCCAATTTTACTGTTTTCATTTGATTTAGCATATTGACTTCCATTCATATAAATATAGTAAAAACAAATTTGACCTTGATCAAACTTTCTTCTCTTATACCCATACTTTCCCTTATAAAGCCCTAATTTTAGGCTAGAACCACCTATCATCTAATTTTCATATCCCTATAATTAACAGTCAATAACATTTTTGCTGGTTGAAATCCTTTGCATACTTAAAGGCCCAGCTCAGATAAAATCCACCCAATTCAGCTTGCCCTCTTCTCTTAGCTGAAAATTATCCCTCCTCCTTTGAAAATTTCATGCATCTCTCTCTCTCTCTCTCTCTCTCTCTCTCTCTCTCTCTCTCTCTCTCTCTCTCTCTCCATAATACATATACCTGCCCACACATATATATGTACATGCACATATATATATATATATATGCACATGTGTGCACACATATGTGTGTATCTATATGCCTATATATCTATATCTTTCTCCTCAATGGATTCATCATATTTTAGGGTCTTAGTTCTTTATATCTGTCTCATTGCCTTTGGTAGAGTCTAAACTTCTTGAGGGCAAGAACTGTGTCTGATTCATCTTTACATTCTCACCACCTGAAATGATGAACAACTGGGTGGCAAAGTGGATAGAGCACTGGTCCTGAAGTCAGGAAGACCTGAGTTTAGTTCCTACTTCTGATATTTACAGTCCGAATGACTGTGGACAAGTCCTCTACTTCTATGTTCCTAATTTATAAAATGTGGATAATAGTGTTACCTATTCACATCATTATTGAGATAATAAAACTAAAGTGCTATGTGAATATTTGCTATCATTAACTACATTTTTGTTAAAATAATATTGCATAGAGAGTGAAGGCTTTGATTTTTGCTTTATTTCCATTGCCAAATAAAAATAATATATCCAATAAAAATGGGTCATTTTTCTCATACCACTACTTTGATGGGTCTCTTTTCTCTTCAATGTGGGTATTCCCTCCAAGGGGACATATAATGTTACATTTATATGTTTTCATCCTATGATATTACTATTCATTTTTTCACATGAAACCACTCTACATCAAAGTTTTACTTAGCACTGGAAACCTTTAAGGTCTTTTAACCATCTGTTGATGCTGTTACCTTCATATATGTTCTATTCCAATATAACAACATGGGTTTGCAAAATCAACACCAGTAATGTACAAGCTCTAGAGGGTTCTACCAAGTTATAGAAAGCTTAGTGCAGCATTCAGGACCCCTCTAATAAAATACTGTAAGGCTCATTAACACGAGGTTAACAAATAGTCATTGTCCATAGCAACCCAACGTGTATAATGGAGGATAAGAAATGATGTGAACAATATATTTTTCATTTCCCAACTTACTTCTGCAAACATTTTACTCCTAGTACTTGAAAGAAACATTTGCATTACTTGCATGTCATCTTTCTAGAAGCTCCTCAAAGAAATAGCTCACAAAGATTTTCAACAGAACCTAAGCTGTACTGATGCCCTCATCAGTACCCCTTACTCTTTTTTTAAATATAAATTTATTTATTTTTAGTTTTCAACATTCACTCCCACAAGTTTTTGAATTCCAAGTTTTCACCCCATCTCTCCTCTTCCCCCACCCCAAGATGGCATGCATTCTGAATATCCCTTCCTCTACTCTGTCCTCTCTTCTATCTCTCTCCCCTTCTCTTATCCCCTTCCCCTTCTATTTTCCTATAGGGCAGGATAGACTTCTGTACCCCATTTCCTGTATTGCTTATTTCCCAGTAGTGTGTGAAAATATTTTTTTACACATATGTTTTTAAAACTTTAGGTTTCAAATTTTCTCTCTTCCTTCCTCCCTACCCACCCTCATTAAAAAGGCAAGCAACTCAATGTAGGCTATACATGTGCAGTTATGCAAAACACGGCCATAGTAGACATGTTGTGAAAAACTAACTCTATTTCCCTTAATCCTATCCTGCCCTCCCATTTATTCTATTCTTTCTTTTGACCCTGTCCCTCCTCAGAAGTATTTAATTCTGATTACCCCCTTTCCCAATCTGCCCTCCTCTCTATCATCCTCCTGCTCTCTTGTCCCCTTCTCCCCCTATTTTCCTGTAGGGTAAGACAGATTTCCATACCCAATTGAATGTGTATGTTATTCCCTCCTTAAGCCAAATCCTATGAGAATAAGATTCACTCATTCCCTCTCACCTTCCCCCATTTCCCCTCCACTGCAAGAGACTTTTCTTTTGTTTTTTTTTTGTGAGGTAATTTACCCAATTCTACCTCTCCCTTTCTTCTTCTCTGAGTATAATCCTCTCTCATCCCTTAATTTTGTTCTCCAGATATGACCCCTTAATCTTCAACTCCCCCTGTGCCCTCTATCTATCTATGTACATATACATACATATATTTTTTTCCTCCAACTACCCTAATACTGACAAAGGTCTCATGAGTTATAAATATCATCTTTCCATGCAGGAATGTAAACAGTTCAATCTTAATAAGTCTCTTATGATTTCTCTTTCCTGTTTACCTCTTCATGTTCCACTTGAGTCCTGTATTTAAAGTCAAATTTTCTATTCAGCTCTGGTCTTTTCATCAAGAATGCTTGAAAGTCCTCTATTTCACTGAATGACCATTTTTTCCCCTGAAGGATTATACTCAGTTTTGCTGGGTAGGTGATTCTTGGTTGTAATCCTATCTCCTTTGCCCTCCAGAATATTATATTCCATGCCCTGCGGTCCTTTAATGTAGAAGCTGCTAAATCTTGTGTTATCCTGATTGTGTTTCCACAGTACTTGAACTGTTTCCTTCTGGCAGCTTGTAATATTTTCCCCTTGACCTGGGAACTCTGGAATTTGGCTACAATATTCCTAGGAGTTTTCCTTTAGGGATCTCTTTCAGGAGGAGATCTGTGGATTCTTTCAATTTCTATTTTGCCCTCTGGTTCTAATATTTCAGGGCAGTTTTCCTTGATAATTTCTTGAAAGATGATGTCTAGGCTCTTTTTTTGATCATGGCTTTCAGATAGTCCAATAATTTTTAAATTCTCTCTCCTGGATCTATTTTCCAGGTCAGTTGTTTTTCCAATGAGATATTTCACATTGTTTTCTAATTTTTCATTCTTTTGGATTTGTTCTACTGTGTCGTGATTTCTCATAAAGTCACTATCTTCCAATTGTTCTATTCTAATTTTTAAGGAAGTATTTTCTTCAGTAAGCTTTTGGACTTCCTTTTCCATTTGGCCAATTTTGCTTTTTAGGGCATTCTCCTCATCGGCTTTTTGGACCTCTTTTGCCATTTGGGTTAGGCTATTTTTTAAGGTGTTATTTTCTTCAGTGTTTTTTTGGGTCTCCTTTAGCAAGCTGTTGACTTGTTTTTCGTGATTTTCTTGCATCACTCTCATTTCTCTTCCCAGTTTTTCCTCTACTTTTCTTACTTGCTTCTCAAAATCCCTTTTGAGCTCTTCCAAGGCCTGGGACTGAGTCATATTTTTCTTGGAGGCTTTGGATGTAGGAGCTTTGACTTTGTTGTCTTCTTCTGGTTGTATATTTTGATCTTCTTTTTCACCAAGTAAGATTCTATGGTCTGACTTTTTTTGCACTGCTTGCTCATGATCCCAGCCAATTACTTGAGTTTTAAACTCTGTTAAGGTAACAGTCTGCTTCCAATGTGGAGAATGTAACTGTCCCAAGCTTAGGGGGTTTGTATAGCTGTTTTCAGAGATACTTGTAGGGGCCTGTCCAAACACGGGCAAAGCAAGAGATTCCTGCCTCAGCACTGGCAAGGAAATCCCTGCAGTCCCTGTGTGATCAGCCACTGGATTCCCCCTCAGTCTGTGGGCCGGCAGCTTGGGAAGCAACCGGCACCGCCCCCCCCCCCCCCCCCCCCCCCCCCCCCGGCTCCGGGCCGCGCTCTTGGGGAATGGAGCTGAAACCCCACCTCCCTGTCTCAGCACCGACAGAAACAGACTTTTCCCACTGACCTTCTAAGTTTCTTTGGCATTCGTGGATTAAGGAGTCTGGAAACCACCACAGCTGCCTGCGATTCAGTCCTCTGAGGCCTGCTCCAGGTTTGCTGCGGCCTGCACGCCCACGCCACGCTGCGCTGCGCTCCCAGCCTGGCGTGATACACCTTTCCGATCAATCGTCCAGGTTGTCTTGGGCTGGAAATTTGTTTCACTCTGTCTTTTTGTGGATTCTGTTGCTTCAGAATTTGTTTAGAGCCATTTTTGATGTGTATTTGGAGGGGTTTGGGGAAGAGCTCAAGCAAGTCACTGCTTTCACTCTGCCATCTTGGCTCCGCCCCCAGTACCCATTACTCTTAAGCCAATCAGTGACATGTGCAGTTTGAGTACACTTGGACGAACATGCCTAGCAAGTGTCAGCGCTCAAAGTTGGATTCATATTAGAAGTAGAGAGTTGGAAGACAAGCTTCAGTTCTATCAAGGAGATGTTGCAGTTTCAAATTAGATTTCAAGTTTATATTTAGTAGAATTCAAATAGGAATTGATGAATACTGCATTATTGGAGTTGCCATTTGCTTGGGAAATCTTTGGCATTTAAATGCTGATATTTGGTTTCCTATGATTTTTTTTTCCACACAATTACAGATCAAGGTTTATGATCTTATATAACACTCATATATATTGGAATATCTCCAATTAAGTGAGAAGCTCAATGAGATGTCTGCTAAAGTCCCATGAACCTCTAAATCTACAATACTAGGAGTCATTTCTTACAATGGAAAGTATGTTGGACTTAGAATCAAACAAGCAAGCAGTCGACATTCATTAAGTGCCTACTTTGTACCTGGGTATAGCATTGTCAGTGGAGATGCAAATAAGAAAGCAAGACATTCCCTGACCTTATGGAGTTTACATTCTATTCTCAAAAGAACTCAGTTTTGTTCCACTTTTGTTGCTTTCTAGATGTGTGTCCATGGTTGCATACCTTGCCATTAATTAATTTCATCATCTACAAAATGCAAAATGGAGATAATAATAGCTATACTATATACCTCATGGGGTTGCATAGAAAATACTTTGTAAGTCTTAAATGTCCATAAAGTATCAATTATTATGGAGACATTCCATTTAAGTGGGATAAAAAAACAAAAACAAAAACAAACAACTTCTCAGATCTCTTACATGCCTACTCATAATATAAGCCTCTTAAATTTTACTTTTTTTTGGTAAGTCCCACTGTTACTTTTACTGTTTATAGCACTTTGTAATTAGCAAAGCAAACTTTCATAGCCATTATTTCATGTGGTCCTCAGAATAACCTTGGGAGATCTGCAGGGAGATGCTAATGCCCTCCATTTTACAAAAATAGACATCAAATAAAGTGATTTGAACATCATAAAGGATTTGAACTCATGCCTTCTGATTCCTTTTCTAATGTGAAAAAGTGTTTAACTTTACAAGTGAGTAAAAATTGTGTGATTGTGTCTTTTCACTGTAAACTTTTTTTTCTTTGTCATCTACTGCTTGAGCTGAACAACTTTTCTCTAATAATTTCATGAAACCGTGAGATGGTTCTAATTATACATAAATATCACCTCAGAGACTGGGAAAGACAATCCTGCAGTGGGAAAAGTAATTTTCTTAGAAACTTTGAAAACATATTCATGGATAGAGAAAGGGTTAAAATATGTTGAAATTGATGATCCCCTATTCTCATTAAATAAAGCAACAGCAGCAAAACAAGACTACTAGACAAAATTTCTAAGTTGATCATTTATCTGTAAGATCCTTAGAATTAGATGGTATCACTTTATTATACCCTCAATGCTCAAAAAAGTGGTAATCCAATTTGGAGAGATAGTATGCGTGTGTGTGCATGTGTGTATTGAGGTATCTGTTCTCATGTGATTTGCTCAATTTATGGAATATAGACAAATGAGAAGAAAGGACAAGATAGATTGGGGAATTATATGTGATTTCAGGAAGGGACTTGTATGCCAGTCTTTGCCCTTTCCTCTACCCGTTATCTTATGTCTTAAATGCTACCCTTAAATCTTCTCCCTTTTAATTTATCAGCTTTCTTCCATTTTTGAAATGCAATATTATAAACTATAAAAGAGAAACATTGTAAATTGTCCAACAGTTAACACTTTAGTGTGAATAGGATCTGAAATTAAATTTTTACAGGAAAGCCAGGCAGGAAGGATGAGGACACAGAAACCTGAAGTGAGGGAGGTGAGGACACCCTTATGTTGAAGGTGGATTGGGATGGAAGCTATATAGAGAAAAAGAGAATTGAGGGAAATGGGAGGTGGTGGGAAGGCTTATCAGATCTTTGTTCCAAGGTGCTGAATTTGGAGGATGCCAATAATACATGCTAGCCTTCAGAAGTTAGAGGCAACATCAGAGTTTTGCCCATAAGAATGATAAATTAAGCTACTGTATGGCAGGCTAGGGTGAGCCGTTTTCCTCTCCCCCATTCTGCTATCTACCATTTAGCATAGCAGCCTTCCCAATAACAGCCAATATCTTGGCGGGGAAAGACAATGTCTCACTTATGCCCCTTCAGATTAAAACACAATTTGTGGCCTGATGTAGTTTGGGGGACTTGCTTATGGTGTAAAAATTCCTAGTCAAAACTCTGGAGGTGAGTAAGACATGGGATTTGAGAATATGAGCAATTAATGTTTCTGCTAAAGGAAACTTTTAGGAGGCTGGGATGCTTTGCTTATCTGTGCTATTAGCATATTAATGGTTATATATTTCGAGCTCACTACACATAAGTGTTTCTGTCCTCTAAGATAATTCAAGAAATATACATATGTACATATTATGCTACATCTTTATTTCCCAGCATAGTTTCTTCAGGTAGCATGTAACATATGACCTCCATTGGGTTCTATGGTTATTAAAAACCACTTCTCTTGGTGACATTAAAGTTACCTTGAATAACCTGTCCCTACACAGAGTTCTATTGCTGGCTTTCCAAATCATACAAATGACTCTGAAGTAAAAACCACAATGGAAGCTTTCCAAAATTACATTCTTGGCCCTGAATTCCCATCTCTGCCTTGGCTTTTTGCCAGTTCTCTCTTCCTTTAGCTTTCAGGGGAGTTTATATATGTCAGTATCGAACACTGGCACTAACATTATTTCCTCCACATTTATTGCTGGCAGCTACTGTGATACTATCAGGAAGGAATGAATTAATGTCCGTCTAGTAGCATTTCTATAGCAAAAAAATCTTTCACTAGCTTAAATGATGGCTTTTGATCAGGTGGGTCTGTCTGGTAGTGGAGAACCTATGATCAGAGAAATATATTGAGACAAATAGGGATTTGCTGATGGAGAAAATGTTGTTGAAAATTATGGGGTCTTAACAGGGTCAATTTTTCAGGGGCTGATTTCGTTTCAATTAAATTAAATTAAAAACTTATGATGTGCATATTACGTGATAGACACTTGTTGGTATTGGGGATATGATAAAAAAATAATCCTTGCCCTCAATGTGCTTAAAGTTTTCACACGTATATTTCACGTCTCTCTATCTCAAGGCATCCTGCCATCTGACATGCATTCATGTCACATGACTGTGAATGTAACCCTGACTCCCAATACCTTTCTAACTCTTGTCCTAGAAGTGAAAATCAAATCAATGTTATTGTTACAGAAGGCATAATGTTTTCCTGCCCTATGACTCCACTCACTGTCTTCCTTTTTTTTTCTATTCTTCTGTCACCCCAGACCACAACTCTCCTCTTGGCCAGTATTCCTCTTAAACCTCCTCAAGGGCAGGAATTGTGTCACTTTCGGGTTTCTATCTCTAGTACCTACCATGTGGTGTCTGGCTCATGCTAGGAGCTTAATAAATGCACTGCAATCCATTCATTCACATTTAATTCATTCTTTGCAGGGGACATGGTGATTAAATATAAATAAATACTAAGTTACTTCAGAGTTGGAGGGAACACAATATTCTAGATCTGTTTTTTCTAGTTGTTCACTTTGGGGATAATAATATTCATATTTCCTTAGTACTTTTTATTCTGAAAAGCACTTTCCTCATAACACCCCATAAGGTAGGTAATGCAAACATTATTATCCTCATTTTGCAGATGAGTAGGCTGAGGCAAACAGAAGCTAAGTGAGTTGTTGAGGGTCACACAACTAGCAAGAGTCTGAGGCAAGATTCTAGTCAAGGAACCTTGACTCCAAGTCTGGCACTCTTGTCCAGGGGACCAGGACTTTTTAATCTGGGATCCACAGATGGATTTCAAGGGATCTTTGAACCTAGATGGGGGGAAATGTATCTTCATTTTCATCAGCCTCTAATGGAAACTTGGCATTCCATTCAATTATGATTTCAAAAACCCACAAAACATTCTGAGAAGGGATCCTTAGGCTTCCATACTGCCACAGGATTCCATGATATACAAAGAGATCAAGAATCCTTGAAAATATTCTGCTTCCTCTTAGTAGACCATAGTATCATCATCACTAATGTTAACCAGAGAGTGCAAAATCTAAGCTCTGCACCAAATTGAATATAATCCTCTAAAGTCCATACTTATATGAAAAAAAAAAAGGAGTAATACATTATGAACTCCTCAAAAATAATTCCCTTCGGTCTTTGGATTATGCTTACATGATGCCATCTATCTATATTTTATTAAAAAAAACAGATTGGTGGTTACAGCTGCAAACCAAGAGGTCTTATCATAGAATCAAAAATTCAAAGTTGGAGTAGATATCGGAGGCTATCTAATCTGATCTCTTCATTTTATAGATGAGAAAACTAAAACCTATAGAGGCTGTTGCTTTCCCAAGGGTAGAAGCATTATTAATAGACATTTGGCCAAATGATATGGGGTGTCATATGCTGTACATCAGAGTTTTAGATAAAGCATTTGGAAGAGATGAGAAATGTTAAACTCTTATCTAAGCAAATTGACACATTTAGCCCTAGTCACTAGGTTTCATATTTAGGGAAGGGTAAAGATGTTAGGGAAAAATGGAGAAGAGAGCTTAGGGGCTATTATGAAAAAGTTAAAGAAGTTCAGTAAGGGAGAGACTGGGATGGAGGGGCATTGTAGAAGTCAAGAGATTTTCTGAGTTTTTAGACACTCACAATAGAAGCAAACTTGCTCCTCAAAATAAAAATTGTTCAGATTTCAGTAGTGTTTTAAATTTTATAGGGTGCTTTGTTAACAGTAAACTTACAAGGTAAGCAAATTGTAATTGTCTCCATTTTACAGATGGGGAAATGTTAACAAGAGTGGTAAATGATTTGCCTTTGGTAATACAGCCCAGTGAGCACCAAACAGGATTCAGTTTGTCCAGACTCTTAAGTTCTATGTTCTTTCCAATGCACTACTTTATAAAGAGCTCAAAATAAAGTTGACCAGAAAGGACAAAGAGAGCTCTCAAATACTAAACAGGGCAGCAATTATGCTAAGTACAATAGTAGTTCACAGAAGAGACCAAAGTGGCCTGCAGTGCCTGGGGAAATCTGGCAGTCCTGATGGAATGCAATTATAATGAAGCATCTTCAAGTGTATGCCTAAAGGAGAGTAGATAACCTCTCTTCTCTTCATCAGGAAATTGAACTAAGATGATGTCCACTATGGAAAGGAGATATTAGAAAGGCAATGGAAGAATGACTGGCAAAGGCTTAGCATAAACAGATCACCATGGAAGGACATTTTCAGATAATTTTCTCTTCTTCTAGCTTGAGAATGAGAAAAAATATATACATTATATATATAATATGTATATGTACATATTAGATAGATAGATAGATAGATAGATAGATAGATAGATAGATAGATACTATCTATCCTCTCAAAAGGGCATCGAGAACACTCATTTTTCCTACTGATTTTTAGAACATGTTTGTACAAAGTAGGTTTTGACAACTGGTAATTAAGTGCAGCCTATTATGAAAATCATCAAAACTCAAGATGGCGGGTTGAATTACTTATGACAGCTAAGCAAGTAGGCTTGGTATATACAGACTGAGTATGTTCATTAATGGATTTCTCCTGTGGCTGCTAGCAGCATAGCCACCATCCTTTGTGGAAAAGGAAGATGTGATTTAGGAAAGGGATGAAGGTATGACTAAGCCAAGTGATCCCTCTGTTTAATGTAATGCAGCCATAATCTAGTTTTATCTCGTGCTGAACATCCTACTGGTGCTGATTACTCTTTCTAAGTAAGACATTAATGTTATTACTTTTCATGGAAACAGGTTCTCATCCTGTTAGAAATACATACCAATAGAACAAGACAGAATCGTGTATGGTGGGGAAAAATAAATAAAGAACCCAATAACTGGGGGACCAGGAGATCAAGGTCCAAGTACCAGACTTTAATATAAACTTTACTGCATGATGTTGGACAAATTCCATAATCATGACGTATCTCAGTTTTCCTATCTATATTATGTAAAAAATTAGATTATGTTACCTCTATGGTATTGTTAGCTTTGTATGTATGTTCTACGTACATTTTTTTTTTCTGTATCAGCAGCCTAGTTCTTGCAATTTGAAAGAAAGATGATCTTTCAAAGGCGGCTTGTCTGTTGCTTTATGGGACTTCCATGAATTTCAAGTCTCTTTCATTTAATGACTAGAGTTAGAGGAAAGAACTTCTGCAATTAACGAGTGTGTCAGTTCACCGTTCTGTTCTACAGTTCTACAAGGTGGATTCCTTTAGCATATATGCCTGATCTGAAGCATATAACGATGTCTTTGTAGAGTGTCTGGTGTGCTTTATAGCTGAAGAGAATGATAGTTTTGATGATGCAGTGGGCTTTAGAGAAAACATTAAATTTTTTTTCCATGACAATAAATATTTTCGTGCATAGGTCACGTCAATGAGTTTGCGCTGAAATCATTCTGCCTCATGTTCAGGGGAGTGAAATGATGACTGAGAACAAGTGAATCTCCCTCCCTTGGGAAGGCATGTGCTTAAAACCCACCTTCAATCATACCAGGAGTGTCAGGAACCATGATGACACTGTCACTCTGAGGACAGGGGATAAGTTGCAGTGGAGTCTGAGTCAGAGCAAGACAAAAAATGGTCTCAAACCAAGAGAAAGAAAAACAAAGAAAACACTTTGTCGAATGAGCTGATGAAGATCAGAACATTTGGTTCCACATATAAATTATCTGTCACTTTCTGTGTTTTTTGTGAGGCTATTTGACACTAGATAAGCATCAAAGGCCATAATTGATACATAGAAACAATTTCTCCAGAGCTATCATCACCCTTTACCTTATAGATGCTTTTGGTTTTAAAATTTTGGCAACACATATAATGTGAAAAATAATATTGATAGCAAAGCCTTTAGGCAAAAATCACCTTTTGCATTGAATGTGTTTAATTAAATTTGACAATAATTCAATTTCTTAGAAAACTATAATGTGTAAGAGCTATGCGGGGCCAGAAAATCAAAAAATTCAAAAAATGCCTCTGCCTTCAAGGAACTTACATTCTAAGGTGGGATCTTTAAATCTGATCTAAAATAGCAATATTTGTTATCTCTCTCAGGATATGCCAACACATTCTGTTAAAAGTTACTATACTGGATAAAAGATGAAGTAAAAACAAAAAAAATGAACACAATTTGCCCTTCCCTTTATCTTTTATCTTGTCAATTTTTTTTCATTTTTCCTTTTCCATTTCACCTCTCTCTGTCTTCTTCTATTTATTCACATATATGTACACATACATGCATGTGCCTATATGCATATAAACACATATGTATCAAGATATAGGCACATATATGTATACACATCTGTTTACACATAAATTCATGTATACATATATAATATTTAAAATGTGCACATATGCATACATTTAAATGTACACATATGCATATATGTATGCATGCATAGACACGCATGCATGTGTGTGTGTGTGTGTGTGTGTGTGTGTGTACACGCACATATATGTTTATTGGAACCAGTAAATCATTTTACTGTTATACACTTCTGTGGCTGGGATTTTGTCTAAGTTATTTTATATCGTGTCTAGGAACTTATAGTGTTGACATATGATCTAAGGAAGTTCCTTTTCACTATAATGATGATCTTTCTTTGTCATTTTACCAGTTCACTAGAAACAGAACATGATTAGCTTTCTCTGCTTCTAAGATTGTGAATCCATGCTTCTGTTCTGCTGTTTTCACACAAAGAAAGATCAATCACTTTTCGGAATGTATAATCTAACTGTCAGAACCCAAATTCTACATGAAGTGACAGCTCTTTGTGCAAAGGTACCATGTTTTCAGAGATTCCTCTTTTAACAAAGCCTTGCTTTAAACTGAGAGAAATTAATTTACAGTCTTCCCAATCACAGCCAATACCCTCCAATCCTCATTCAGATTGCTGGTTGGAGGCAGTGATTGGCCCACCTAGACAAGCTAGGATGGAGACTGGAGTAAGGTTTTTGAAAGATTATTTTTCTTGCCAATTGCAGGAGTTGGGCTACTGGTCCATATCCTGTGAGCTCCTGAAAATACAGAGTAACATGAGGAAACATGTACTATGGTATATCCTTTTCCTAAGTTCCTTTCATAAATTAAGAGCCTTTTTAATAGGTATGGGAGTAGAGAAAATAAATTGTCAAGTTAAATGAACTTCAAAGAATAAGAGGAAAATGCATCTGCAACCAAGAGGAAGTGTGGTGTACTGGATAAGTCAATGGACATGGAGTCAAGATGACCTGGTTTCAAACCCTATCTGATACTGACTTTGTCCCCCCAGGTATGTCACTTAACATTTCTGAGCCTCAGTTTCCTCATCTGTAGACTTGGATCTGATGACCCATGATGTCCCTTCCAACTCTAAATCTATGATGCTATGATCTTTAATTATAAAGATTTCCTCAAAAATACAACTTTCATAATTTTTTAATTTTGCAGAATGGAGCAATGCTGATTTTCATGAAGTGTGTGTGTGTGTGCTTTGAAATAATTTCAGTGTCTTTATGGTTAAATGCACATCACAGGGCAATGTTTGTTTAATTTTTAAAAACTAAAAATTTCTGCATCCGAATTTTGATTCATGGAATCATGCCTGATCATGAATATGCATTTGATTTGGCTTGAGCAAAAGTGTGATTTCATCAGTATGAATACTCCCTAGCATTGGTGTAGATCATGAATATTCATTCATATGCAACATAAAAAGTTAAGCTCAGATAATAAATTGTTTGAAATTAAGCTTGGGAAAAGATGACCATCATATCTCTGTGTCCTAATGTTTCATTTTAAGTGAGTCTTACAGGGGTAAAATCAGATTTGGAAAAACTAAATAATGCAATTTAATAATCTTTGTTTAGTTTGATTATTTGATTTTAAATAATCAAATAATTACAAATTATTTAATTTATATTTGAAAGAGTTAAAAGTTGGAAAACTTGAAAGGAATTATTAGGGAAAGGAATATTTCTTGCCTATTTTTAGTTATAATGTGTCTTTGATCACTTTAGCTTAACTCGTCAGAAAGTTGTTTCTAAGTATGGTAACTCCTGTCCTCAAGACAAGCATTTGTCAAAGGTGTGACTATGGAGAAAGAAGGTTATAAAGGAAAGTCTTTGTCTATTTAAAACCTGCTTATTTGTCAGAATAAAGCTCTGGCTTTTAGATATTATGGTGATAATTAAAATAAAGATGGCGTCCTCTGATTATCACTTAAAATAGCTGCATTAAAATGCACCCTTTTGGTATTTAGTAATCAGTGTTTTAAATTTCAAAGCACATTGTCTCATAAATTCAAAAAATATTTCCAGGAAGTAAGCATTGGTAGAATTAGAAAAATAGTATGATGATAATGTCAAGTGGAGTACTGAAATGCACTAGTGGATAGCTTGGAGATTCAATCTGGGAATTAATTTCACTCTGCTCAATGACCTGAAAACTTTCCCTGGAAGAGTCTCTCTTCGGCTACATGATCTTGCCTTTTTCTCCAGTTCTCAATGACCTCAAGCCTTTCACTGATTCAGAGCTTTTCAATGAACAAATTGCATTCTGACTGAAACGTGACTTCTAATTTTCCAGCTGGAAGGAATGTTGAAGAATATGGGTAGGTTGATGACTGGAAAATGCATGAAGCCTTTTCCAGAGTGAGTTAGTACTGGGCAAAACTATCCCTGAGTGAAAATGGAAATTAACATTGCTTTCTTGCACAATAGGGATGCTCCAAGTGAATAATAATATAGTGTTTGAGGATTTTCCATTAGAATTTTTTTTCCCATATGATTCTGAGCAGTGGGATCTATAGGGGACCTTGCAACATTCTTATTGATGATGGTGGTGGTAGCAAGGATGTAGGACCTGCCACCAATCACATGGCTGTTTCTTCCTCCCACTACAATTTTATGAAGGTGACACCCAATTAAAATTAACATGGAGGCCTTGAAGGGTCAAAGAAGAAAAGAGATATTATATCACAAGTATAGGCTTAGAAAAGATTTCAGAGATCATCTTATCTATTCAACTCATTTTGTAAATGAAGAACTTTGACCTAAAAGTATTAAATGACTCACCCAATGTCATACAATAAGCATCGAAGATAGTACTTGAGCCAGGTCTTCTGACCACAAACACAGCGATCTTTATATTGTATAATATGTAACATGTGATGTATGTGTGTGTGTGCATGCATGTTTTGTGTTTGTAAGGAGAGGGGAATTTCCACCTTCTTTGTTTTGGCAACAGTGGATTTTTTTAGTGGTCTGATTATATGTACATGCAGGCCTCTCGGGACAACAACAACAACAACAACAAAAATGGCAAAGCCACCACCCTCTGCAGTAGCCTTTCTCTGAGGTACTTTCCATGTACCTTATCTATACATAGCCACATAAAGCATGGGGCCCAGAGGACTGTTCCAATTCGCTGTACACAATAGATAGCAACAGTTCTGAGTCAGGTGAATTGAATCCAGCAAAGATGTTGATTTGTTGCCTGAATTGGGGAGAAGGGGTTCCTGGCTGAGGTTTTGAATTTGCATTATTTGGGGTGGTCAAGATGGCTGATGGTGAGAGGTTTGTCAGCCTCCCTGGTTATGAGGTAGTTGATTTCATCACCTTTCCTCTTTGAGGAAGGATAGCTCTATACCAGACTATAGCTGAGATGTTGATTAGATTTTCTCCTTGGTAGGAGGGTGGGATGAGTATATTTCTAGTTCTGTGTCATTCTGTAAGCCAATACATAGCATTAAATAATACTGGATATGTGAGTGGGAGTGGTGATTCTTAAATGCTAGGATAGAGCTTGTGTCTTATGCTAGAGGCAATGAGAAATATGGCAAGACTTGTGCCTTAGGAAGGCTATTTTGATAGGTATGTGGAGGATGGATTGGTGTCCAGAAAGACTTTGAAGCTAGGAAACCAATTACAGGGCTATTATTATATAGTCCAAATGAGAAGTGGGGCAGTGGCTATGTAAATGAAACAGAGGGGAGCAATATTAGATAAAGAAAATTTGGTAACTGATTAAATATGGAGGTGTGGGGGCAAAAGAGGAGAGTTGAGAATGACTCTCAGGTTGTAAACTTGGGTGACTGGGAGAATAGCAGAACCCTTAACAGGAACAAAGAAGTTTGGTAAAAGGGTAGATTTAGGGAAGGTCAATCAAATTTTAATTTGGAAAGGTTGAGTTCCATGTGCTTATGGCACAGCTAGTGAGAAATATTCAGGGCAATTGACTAGAGTTCAGGAGATACATCAAGGCCAGTTTAAGATGTGGAAGGCATCTAAATAGTGAAGATACAGAAACTCATAGGACCTGACAAGATAAAAAATGAAAGAAAAAACATATTTATTAAGTACTTACAACATGCTAAACAGTGCCTGAGATGGATGAAGGCAGAATTCTGGGAGGATAGTCAGAAAATTAAGTACTTCCTGGCTAAGGTTTGAAATCCTATAGTTTAGTTTTGGGGAGAAACAAAGGAAAAGAAAATTGAGGGCATAGACAGAAACAAGGTTCAGTGAACCTCCTGGTAGTACTGGAATATAAAGGAGGGAGGGAGGGAGGGAGAGAGAGAGAGAGAGAGAGAGAGAGAGAGAGAGAGAGAGAGAGAGAGAGAGAGAAGAGAGAGAGAGAGAAGAAGAAGAAGAGAAGAAGAAGAAGAAGAAGAAGAAGGAGGAGGAGGAGGAGGAGGAGGAGGAGGAGGAAGGAAGAAGAAGAGAAGAAGAAGAAGAAGAAGAAGAAGAAGAAGAAGAAGAAGAAGAAGAAGAAGAAGAAGAAGAAGTTAGTAGTGGTACTAGATTGGCTAATTGGCAATTTGTCTGATGATTTCTAGTCTTATCCTGTACTGTTCTGTCTGTTTAAAAGATACTCTTCTCTAACCTTTGACTCTTTCTCTATCCATTTCTATGTAGCCTTATGTGTCTTCCATCCTCCCTTCAAAACACACAATCACACACACACACACACACACACACACACACACACAGAGCAACCTCTTTTTAGTAAAGGTTTTATGCATTGATTAATAATGAATTTAAGCCAATATAAGTGAATGAATGAATTTAATCCACTCCTTTCAAAAAAGTATTTGGGTTTTAAGCTTTGCCTATACTCGTAATAAAGACTTTGGGACAGCTAGGTGGCACAGTGGATAGAGCACCAACCTTGGAGACAAGAGGACCTGAGTTCAGACACTTGACACTTACTATCTGTGTGACTCTGGGCAAATCACTTAACTCTGATAGAGAAAGAAAGAAAGAAAGAAAGAAAGAAAGAAAGAAAGAAAGAAAGAAAGAAAGAAAGAAAGAAAGAAAGAAAGAAAGAAAGAAAGAAAAAGAAAGGCTTTGTCTCCTGTTAAAGAAATTTCAGGTAGAATGAACATGTGAAGAAGGTACATTGGGGTACCTATTCTGCCTCCATATAAGCCCAATACTTAACATCATCCTGTAGTGAGCTTTCAGTTCATTTATCCTTTGAACATAGGGAGCTAATATCTTCTTTTATGTGTATTCTTTCTGCCTTCCAGTAACCTCAATGTCTTTTGCTTGGCCTCTTGCAAACATTTATGTGATTTATTCTCCTTTTTTTTTTAAAAACCTCTCCTCCTTGGTTGGCTCCAAATGTCCTGCTTATTCCAGCTTCGTTGATTTAGCCAGGTCCAATAGGGCCAAGGCAGCCCCTCTAGATACACTATGCACTTAGTTATGGGGGTCGTTAATTTTTTTAACAGGGTCTATGAATGTAAATTTGAGAGTCTTCACCTTTGGTACTGCTGGGCAGACTTCTGCTGGAGCCACAGATATTTTGCAAGTCAGCAAGGCCTTCTCCAGGACTGGATCAGAGTTACATTGGTAACTTTGCTCTAAATTCCACCTTTAATGAAAAAACAATATGGACAGAGGTCAGAGAAATATAAATCTTAAGAAGCTCTATTTTTTAGTGAAAAATTTGCACCAGCCTTAAACAGATACACCACACACACACACACACACACACACACACACACACACACACACACACACACACACACACACACACACACACACACACACACTCCCCCCTACCTACCTGGCTGCAAGGCTTTCTCTTGCCATTCCCATTTCAACATATTATCAACAGCTGAAGAAGCATTTAAAAGTAAAGAAGGAGGGGCATTGGGGTTCATTGGCTACTGGTAAATCAGGCTGTGACTTTGGTTTGGGGTTAATTTCTTCAAACATGGTAAGCCCTGTGCTGCTCTGCGATCAAATGCTTTTCATTCTGTATCATTCTCCATTGTTTTTGGCCTCACATCTTCTTGTAGAATTCCTTTCTGCAAACTCCATCTCAGGCTGAGGCCTCTGAGTAATATGAGACGTCCCTTATTTCCCAGCAGACAGAACATTAAAGACTGGTCTGCCGACCAGCTGCAAAGACAGGTGTTATTGTCATTTACTTGACACTCCTCCCTTTGCTTGTCCTAAAAATTTCCCTTACAGTCCTGTCAAGCCCTGAAGGAAAAGGGCAGGTTTTGTATGCTGGTGGATAGTGCAGGATTAACATTTTTTACCTGCATTGGTAATTTAGCCCTTTGACCTGCCTGATAATCCCAGAACTCGATCTTTTCGGCATTTTAAAATTGATCATTTAAGGAAGCAGTAATAGGAAGCATAATGTACTGTGTACCTCACAGGGGTCTTGCACAATTTATTCAGTCTTTTGTATTCTAGATCCAAGGCTTTTGGGAGAAGGGCAGCTAATCTTTATGTGTTGCTTTCCTGGGAACTGGAGAAGTGAAGTAAACATGTTCTACCTTTTTTTTTTCCTGTCCAAGGAGTAAATAACAGAGTTGAGGTTTAGTCCAGGCAATATAGGATTTTATGGTGGAAGCTTCATGGTTCTTGAGCTTGTAAAAAGTGTCCTAGGGTCCAGCCCTGGAACTCAGACTTGATTTATCAATACTCACCTTCCAGGGATAGCAACTCTTGCACTTAATCATTTCTAGGATTGTATCTTTGGCCCCAGGGTTATTTTACCTTATTCTTCCTTATTAAAATTCTCTGATCCCTGAAATGCTGCTCAATTCCCCAAGTCTCTGGAACCTTCCTGCTCCCTGACCTGATGTTACTTTAGAGACCTGCTTTACCTGAACCCTAATAATCTGTACCCTTTCTGCTACTGTCACTACCTCCAGATGTCTTTCCCTAGTACTCATTTTCCTCTTTCTTTTGTCCCTTTTTCTATATATTTCAGACCATACACACATGCTCTTAGGGAGTATTTTTAAGGTAGAAGGGAATATACAGTTTCAGAAATAATATACCAGAGTAAGATAATTAGGAATGCATAGAATAGGAAAGGCAGTAGGACATAGTAAGTAGTTGACCTTGGAGCTAGGAATTACTGTGCTCAAATGCCCCTTCTGACACGTATGTTTCTTGTTGTATGACCCTGGGCAGTGCCAACCTACACTGGTAAAGAGTATTTCCTCATCTGGAGCCCCCTGTCCCATATGTTAGGTCTCTATCTTATAAAAATACTCTACTTACTCTTAGGCTATGTGATTCTGAACTTCCTAAGGTATTCTATTTTAAAGTTCTCCCAAGCCTTGGCCTTGGCCAGACCTTTGATCCTCTCTTAGCTAAGAGTGGCAGACAACTATATTTATTTCCTTCATGACTCTAGGTGAAAATGGCAGCTTCCTTTAGAATATTCCCAAGCCGGATTTAGTTGCAAGTTATTACTCAATAGTGATGAGAACAACTCATTCCATTTATCTAGGATGAATCAGAATTGATAGATTGATATAATTTTTTCTCCCACCATTGTGCATCTTTGAGATTTAGTCTCTGATAGAATGTTGGATGGACTAACATATGTCTTGAATTTACTTTCAAGGCTTTTTAATGCACATGCCATAATATGTATTTGAAATTATCAGGCCATACAGTTCTGCACTAAAATTATTTATGTCTATGTCTTATCTCTCTACTAAACTGTAAACTCCATGAGGGTAGGGATATAATTTTAATTCCCAACTCACTCAGGGCCAACTGCAAACCTCTAGTCCATTTTAATCCAACCTAATCCAAATTCCCTG
This sequence comes from Phascolarctos cinereus, assembly GCF_003287225.1. NCBI lineage: Eukaryota > Metazoa > Chordata > Mammalia > Diprotodontia > Phascolarctidae > Phascolarctos > Phascolarctos cinereus. Next base: position 59,205,847 of record NW_027556180.1, read on the forward strand.
GGCAAAACCCTATGCTAGCCCCTTGGGATAAGCCACAAAGAAAAAAGTTATTCATATTCTTTGTCTGCACTCTGCTGTAAACAGGGGGAGGTATTACCACATGTAAATAGATAAATATATACAGATAATTTGAAAAGGAAGAAAAATTTAACAACTACAGTAAACCAAGAAAGACTTCCCTTGTTATGTCCAGTCTTGAGTTGAGCCTTGAAAGAAGCTAAGGATTCCAAGAGGCAGAGGTGAAAAGGAATTAAACTCCCACATTAAGTGGCCTAGTTTGGATGAAACAATGAGTGGGTGATGGGGATTACCATGTCTACTGCCTACCAAGCTGTGACCTTAGGTGTTGTGTCAGCTCATATTGAACCACAGAGAAGTCACTTACCATCTACCTGCCTCAGTTTCCGCAACTTTAAAAATGGGAAAATAATAGCACCTACCACCTGTCGTGAGAATCAAATGAGATAATATTTGCAAAGTGCTTAGCATAGCATCTGGAATATAGTGGGTACATAATAAATGTTTGTTTCCCTCTTTCCTTCCTTCCCATAAAAATGGAGACAGTATTTGCATTATGTGAAAACTACAAGGAAGAGCTTTGAAAATATGAAACTATACAAATGTGATTTGTTAAGGATAAAATGTCTTTGTGGTCAGTGCCTCACTTCCTATGGATAGGACCTGATCTCAGATATATGATTGACTAGGAAGGGAGGAGAGGAAACCATGCAACCAACTGGTCTCTCATGACACAGCTCAAAACTAAGTCCGGGGGAGTGAGAGCAAAGAGAATTCAATCCAGTTCAGTTCAACTCAATTTTAAAAGCACTGATTAAGAGTCAGATAAATGCTAGGCACTGGGGATTCAAAGTATAAGAAAATGAATATGTTCCCTGTCCTCAAGTTTTACTTTTAGGGAAATATGTAAATGTAGGTAAAGATATAAAAAAATGATGGTTGGATGGAGGGAAAGGAACATTAATAAATAAGGGAATCATGAACCTTGAGAGAAGTCAGTGATTACAAGAGGTGGAGATGAGGAGAGGCAGTATTGGAATGCCATATACAAGGAACAAGAGCCAATTTAAATGGATCACCAAATTTATTCATTTATAGGTCTTATTCCCAAATTAGATTATAAGACAGGAATCATATCTTATTTAATCTTTGTATCTCTAAAACAGCTTGGCAAAATCCACATTGTAGGTGCCCAATGGCAGTTGGGTGGCACAGTGGATAGACAGCACTGGGCCTCGAGTCAGGAATATCTGAGTTCAAATCTGGGCTCAAATACATGCTACTTATATGACCCTGAGCAAGTCACTTAAACCTGTTTGTCTCAGTTTCCTCATCTGTAAAATGAACTAGAGAAGGAAATGGCAAACCATTCCGGTATCTTTGCCAATAAAACCCCAAATGGGGTCACAAAGAGTTGGCCATGACTGAAATGACTGACTAACAACAACAACAAAAGGAACTTAATAGACGTTCGTTGAATGACATCAGAAGATGTATGCAACAGACTATTTCATATAGTAAACGTTTTGTTTTTGCACTTTGTAAAATTGGTTGTTTCTGAATTATACGTGACCAAGCAATCTATTGAACATATGATTAATTCTTAACAAAACATTGACAAGCCTCTCTTTTTCCTGGGAGTGTTTATATACTGTCCTTTACCATGTCTTCCTCCTAATATCAACTAAGCAGAAGCATGGCATAGTAGAGAATGCGCTAGGTTTGAAGTCAGAGAAACTGGACACAAATCTTAATGCTACCACTTACTCACTGTATGACTCTGGATAAATCATTCAACTCTCTAAGCTGGAGATTCTACATCTGGATAACCTCTGAGGTCTCTTCTAACTCTTGATCTTTGATCTTATGAATTATAAATGAAGGAAAGTAGTAAGAGCTATGGACATTTCAAGTTTTCCAAGTACTTTACCTATATTAGTTCCTTGAGGGCAGGGATAGTTTCATTTCTGTCTCCATATCCCCAATGCCCAGTTCATGCTAACATATAGTATGTACTTTATGAATGTTTGCCAGTTGATCTCACTGGAGCCTAACAGAAATCCTCTGAGATTGATACTACAAATGCAATTATCTCCATTTTGCAGACCAAGAGGCTTAGGCAAGAGATGCTAAATGACTTATCTGCAGTCACAAAAGTAATATCAGAGGCCCCATTTAAGACCAGGTTTTCTTGCTTGAGTTCAGGGTGCTTTCCATTGTACCACACCACCTCTCAAATGGAGCTCTTCAGAAGAGAAGGACTCTATAGCACCTGACTGAAAAGTGATGGCTTAGGGAAATCTGCTGGCTTGTCGATGAAGATGTAAAAGCTCACCTAGAGAACTCTCTCACAATGGGAATAAGGAGTGCCGGCAGATAATCATTGTATTTTCAGGTTCATAGCTAGGCACAACTTGGGGCACTTTCATATTTTGTGCCTGAAATTCAGTGCTTGCCTATTTCCTGAAGTAAGTGGGTGATAACCAGCCCTAGGACTTCATTGAATTCTTTATTCTCATGATGCAGGGGAGCGTGAAATATGCTCCAGGATTTCAGCCCAAGAGGTTCTCTATAGACAGCATTTCTTTCTTTCATTCTTGCCTGAGAGAATTCTTATATTAAACCCATCCACAAATCTTGCTTTACAGTATCTGCAGAGAGGAGAGGTCATAAGGAGAAGGTGTTAGTGTCAGAAGAGTTGCAAATCACCAAAGAAAGAGGTGATATAGTTTTGTTATGGTACCTGAAAAGAAAAAAAAATCCTCTAGGGTAGAATTTAGTAATCCCTGATTTTGGATCTTCTGTTTACTGAGATGTGCAAATTGGAATGAAGCCCTCTGGTAAATACTGACTGCTAAAAAGTAGTTGAGCCCACTGAGAGCCTGAAGAGAGACTGAAGAGGTTTTGTTTTTCTTTTTTTTCCTATTCAGCCCAGTAGAGAATGTGAAAGTGATAATTCTCTGGTCTCAAAAACTCTGCTAATGGCAGTTTTAGTAAGAGTAAAATATTCTGGGATGCACATAGTCATGTCACTGATTGACTTAGATGATTCTGAGAATGTAGAACTCCTATATAAATCTTTTATAATAGAGTAACAAATCCCAAGAGGTGACTGCCTTTTCACATAAAAACTGAATGAGATCCTAACAGACATTGAGGTATAGTCTGGCTTTGTTTCCATCTATCCATTTATTTCCATCTAATTCTATGTATCCATAGCATCCACAGTGCTAAGCATTGATGTTTGATTTGTTACTTAAACACTGCTAAAAATGACTGAGATGATGGTGATGAATATTTTTTTTTCATGTACTCATGGAATATGCTTGGCCTTGGGGTACTTTTTCCCAATGATAACTTTGGGTGAGTTGCTTTAAAAGCATCTGTGAAATGGCTCTATGCATATCCACGTCAGTGACAACATCAGTTCCACAAACATTGATAAAATCTATAAAAGTAGATGTTTACCAGCAGAAGATTGAATACTGGGTGATGAAATTTTTTTTAAGAGTCACAACAAACTTAAAGATATTATATTAAAGCATAGAGAAGCTGTAATTGTGATGTTAGAGCCTTGAAACATTAAAGTCTATAGGCTCATATGAACACATATGAACAATCTGATAGAATTCAATGTCATTTCCTCTAAGATTACTAAACTTCCCAATTGATTATATCATAGACATGGGACGGACATTGGAAAGGTCATCTAGTCAATGCCCTTGGACTGTGGCTAAAGATCACAAATCTTCTAGGGAAAAATAGGATTATTCCAGCATTGTACAACACATATTCTTTCCTTATACCTAGCTTAAAGCCCTTCCATGGCAAATTAATCTCATTCCTACTTGTTCATGCTCTAGTCAGGAAAGCCAGTCACCATCCCTTGTTTTAATAAGATTTCATTTACTTGATGAATAAATAGTTTTAGACATGGTATTAAAAAAAAAACTCTTGAAATGATGTAGCCTAGTTGGTATTTCCCCCTTTATATCCAATTTTTTTTCAGCTTTTTTTCTTATGGCTCTGTTTAGTATATAATGAACATTCTTCCTACCCCCTTTCTTCAAGAATGTCTTCCTAGGAGGCTTCAAAATAATATTTATTGTGTCAGTTTATGATGTACAATGGAAAAAGAGTGGAATGTTTCCCATTCAGAATTTGCACTGATAACAGAGGGTTACTATTGGATTCATTACACATAGCTGAATTCCAGAGGGAATGTCAGTAAAGGTATCCCTTTCCTGGAGTGAGACAGGCTGAGGAAAACTACAGAAGTCAATGTCTTTTGATAGGCATGGGTGTCAGGGCATCTCTTGGAGGGAAATCTGATCATAGAGAAAAATGTTCTTTATGGAGTGATATGAAAGATAACCACATTCCAAGGCAGTTTAAGAAGTGATTGGGTAAATCTGAAGTCTTCTTTTCCATTTGCAGTGTTGACTTCAAAGGTTTAAAAAATTCCCTGTTTTGCTCTTTTTAGGAAAAATCAACATTGATCTGAAAGATTCTAGTCTTGGAGGCTTGCTGCAGCTTTCCCACTTCAGCTCTAGTGAAGCTGACTTCAGATTTGCCAGAAGTTTCTTGGCAAAGTTTGTTGTTGAGAATGGGATCAGAGCTTGCCCCCTACCTCACCTCTCCCCAAGTTGTAAGCATTAAGAAACCCCACCTTCTCCCTGAGATCACATAGGAAACTGGCCTGGTCTCATGTCACACTGACTCCAAATCCATACAGCTGTTTGTCCTGTGCTAAATGTACTATGTCCTGTGCAGAACAGTTATAAGAATGTGTCCTCTTCTTCCAGTCCTTGCAAGTTTTAAAAATCATTAAAAAAAATCTGTTTGTTTTTAACATCTCCCATTCATTTGACATTTAGTTTTAATGAGATAAGAGGCCATGTGGTTTGGGATGTGTTGCTTAGAACTAAGTCCTGACATCAAGTTATATTTTCATAGGAAATCTCTGAATGAAAGACTGCATTAGTTGTGAAGGGTTCTGACTATACTTAATGTGTGTAGGTAAGTGAGGAAATAAAATAATCTGAAGCAGTTATGATGAAAAACCTAAATCTGGAAAAAATCAAAAGGAAGATTAGAAACTTTGCTTAATGATACTAACTGTAAATCCCACCCAGATAACACTGAATATTCCAAGTTATATATCCCCAGGGAAATAAGTTCTATTTTTAGCATTGAACTTTTATCACTCCACATTGTATGCTGATTGTTTGGGTAATAATGGAATCTTAGATGTTGAGCTAGAATGATCCAAAGAGGCCATCTAGTTCAACCCCTTCACTTCACAGATGAGGAAACTGAGGCTCAAGAAGGTTATTTCCAAGGAGTTTCACTCCTCTTAAGGCTGCATACCTAACTCTGAGTACTTTCTGTACCATGCTACTGAAACCTTTTTACCCTGGAAAGACCCCTCTACTATTCACATTGAGAGTACTGTCCACCCAGTGATATGCTGGGAAATTGTTAAAAACCAGTTCCTTGGGAAAAAAATGTACCCACAATAAACTTTTAAGTTTATTATGTATATAATATATATATTTATAATTATCCTAATTAATATTATTATTTTTATTTTCTTAAGACAACTGATAACACAACAAAGAAGGCATTTCCCTATTTCTAAGGTGCCATTGCTCAAACTGTAAGTTTAACAAGCAGCTCTCACTAGCAGTATAGAGCTGGCTACAGCACATCATTTTTGGTTCTGTTCTATGGCCTCTTCCTCCAATTGGCTGGTTTCTTCTAGAAGCTTCAGGAATACTTCTAGCCACATCTTCAGTCTTCTCTAGGCTTTACTCCTGATTGAACTTTCTTTTCCATGCCCAGCCCTCTTCTCTCTTCCCATCTTATTCTCCCCTCATCAGCTTCCTTTTATATGTTGTTTTCCCCTGTTAGAATTTAAGCTCCTTGAGGAGAGGTACTTTCTTTCTTTATGCTTGTGCAATTAACACAGTGCCTGACACATATTAAGTGCTTAATAAATATTTGTTGACTTCTTTCAAAATTAACATTGATAATAAAAGGTTACTATTGGTAATTTACCCATGGTCACACATGTGGTAAGTATTAGAAAGGGATTTGAGCCCACTAGATTTTGGAAAATATTGAGACCCCAAAATGTTGAGGGACTTGTCCAAATTCACAGGAAGTAAGTGGCAGAGCTATTTTGTGAACCCAGGTCCTTTACTTTGAAATCCAGCAATTTATTTTCCCCCCAGCATCACTCTCTAGGTCAATCTGTTTCTTTCAAATATTTGGAAACCTAGGTGAAGAAAGTTGAAATGACTTAACCGAAATAGTAAATAACAACTGAGATATAAATAAAGCTCATTGGACTCCAAATAAGTGATATTAACTCCCTCCCCCAGCCCCAATTAGGTTATAAACATCAGTCCAACAACAAAGAGTTAATAAGTGTGAATTGCTACACTAAGAACAGAGATGTGACTGATTAGATCACTGGAAAAACAACACAGTGTCTTTTACACATAGTAAGTACTCAGTAAATATTTGCTGAATTGATTGATTCAGATAATCATTTAATTTGATTTAATGTCCAAGGTCATGGAAATCTACTGCTCCGTTAGTCAAGTGACTGAATCTGCTAATAGTACTACTACTACTAACAGCAATGAATGATGTTTATAGAGAGCTTTAAAGTCTGTGTATGTGTATACACACAAACATATATTTGTACGTATATAGTGTACATACATATATATGATATATAATATACAGGGTGTCCCAAAAGTCTTAGTACAGTTTTAAGCTTTTGTAGTTTATAAGTACACTAAAACTTTTAAGATACACTGATTATATAAATATTATATATAATAAATGTTTATTCATAAATACATGTAAATATGTATTATTTTTGTTATTCAGTTACATCTAACTCTTCATGTGTTATACACAATGTATTACATAATACATGCAAATTAACATATATGTGTATATATATGCATTTGTGTCTATTTCTATCTATCTATCTCTAGCTCTCTTTCTGTATCTCTCTCTCTCTCTCTTTTCTTTGGAGTTTCACAATAACCATGTAAATTAGCTACTGAAACTTTTTCTAGTCCTCACTTAGAGAGGTTGTCCAGGGTCAACAAATAGTCAGGATTTGGGTCCTCATCTTCCTTACTCCAAATTCAGTACTCTATCCACTATGACTTGCAATAGACACAGTCTTTAATTGCATTATACTAATTTCAAGCATCTAGTTATTTCAGGCTCAAAAGCAGTTATAGCAATGTAGACAAGCACCATATCCCTTAAGGGACATGGGAGCTTCTCCAAGATAGACCCACAAGGACAAATGGTTTTTCATGAAGACTAAATGATTGTTCATTTTCATTTTTCATGATGAAAAACAGAGTTCTGTGGCAGCAGCAGCTGTAGAATAAGAGGTTAAAAAAAAGCCAAATATTAGGCAGAGTTATATGACAGAGCTCCAAACATACGAAAATAATTTACTCAGGTGAGTTTCAACAAATTAGAAACTTTTTTAAATATGAAAATATAAAATCAAGGCACTGGAACATATGCATTTTTCTTACAAATTGCAAGCCTCATTCCTCTTCCAAATTCCCAATCACAAGGCATTTAGACCATACATTAATCCTAGTGTAGAGATTCCCTCCAGGGAGAAAAATCACAAATTTATCTTTAAACTATAATCTCAGATAATAGTCTTGAGGTTCAGGTAAGTTAAATGAATAGCCCAGAGTCATATCTTGTAAATACCAGAGGTGGAATTTGACTCTAGGTTTTCTTAAATCCAGATCTAGTACTCTATGTTATGTTACAATTCCTCCCTCTGTTTATAAAAATCAAAATATAGTTTGCTAAATTAAATGTTTTTTTTTCATTTTAAAATATGTTTTATTGATACCTTTTGTATATTACACAGCCATTTCACTCCCATTCCCCATTGAACCTTCCCTTATGACAAAGTGGAGTAAAAACATTTGATGAAATGGTCATATCTAGACTATTTATAGCATTCTGCCACAATAGTCCTCAATTTCTTTGTTTCCTGGGGATTTCATTTTTTTAGCTACTCAGAGTTCAAGTGTCTGTTAGTGATTTTTTTCATTTATATTGTTATTGTGTATATTTTTTGCTTGATTCTGCTTTATTTTGTTTTGCATCACTTCATATAGATCTTTCTTATGTATCTCTGAATTTCTCATGTTGGTCATTTCTTACTGAACTCCAATATTCCATTACATTAATATACCGAAGTTATTTTTAGTTATTCCCCAATTAATGGTCACCCATTTTTCCCCTAGTTCTTTGCTACCACAAAGTGTTGCTATGAATATTTTGTTGTTCATTGGACTTTGCTGTCTTTGACTGCCTTGGGGGCATGTGTCTAGTAGTGGGTTTACTATACTTCAAAGGCTTTAATCAATTTAAGTCACTTTAATTAGAAAATTACAAATTGATATCTGGAGTGTTGGAACCAGTTCATAGTTCTACTAATAAATAGTTCATTAATGAGCAACTTTTCTACAGATCTTCCAACATTTACATTTTCTTCATTTTGCCAATTTAGTTCATTTGTATGGCATCAGGTGAAACTTGAAAATTGTTTTAATTTGCATTTCTCTTACTATTGGTAATTTGGAGTTTGTGTGTGTGTGTGTGTGTGTGTGTGTGTGTGTGTGTGTGTGTGTGTGTGTGTGTGCGCGTGTTTGTGGTCATTTTTATTTTGCCATTCTTTTAAAAGTGGTTCACATCCTTTGACCAGTTAGTTATCCGTTGGGCAATAGCTCTTAGTGTTGTAGATGTATAGTATTGTTGTTTGCCCTTAATTATTGAAGAGGACCATGACATCTGGAAGGTAATGTCACAACTTGGGAGTGAATTGGATTTAAGTGAGGCAGGACCATGCAAAGTCACCAGCCTTACTGTCTCCTCCAGAGCCATCTGGGTCCAGGGGCAAGTTATAGATCAACACGACTGGAGATGGCCCAGATGCAGTAGGAAACCTTGGCCTTTTTAAGCTAAGGTCTTTCCCAGGTCTCAGTTTGTCTGAGGTAACATCCATTCAGTGATTAAGGCTAGGTTAAAAAATAAGACAAAGAATGGCCTCTTTTACACAGTCAAAAAAATCAATCTGAGAGGGGAAGATCCTCAGGTTTCTGGCCAAAACAGAAACAATTGCTATTCAAACTCCCTCTGATCCATCAGAGGCCAGGCAATGACCATATAAGGTTTGGGCTGGGATCTATTATTAGCCAATCAATGAGAGCCAAAGTGATTTGGGTTTAAGGTATGGTCCTTAAAAAAATAAATTTAGCCTATAAATCCCAAGAAATATTGTCAGGTTTCAGGGATCCCCTTTCAATTCCCTCACTTAGACTCAGGGTAAACTTTCATTGTTTTGTTTTGTTTTTTAATTAATTTATTTTAACATATGTTTTCCTTTATTTTGAGTTCCAGATTCTCTCCTTTCTTCCAGCCACTCCCCCACCCATTGAGAAAGCAAGTAGTATGCTATGGGTAAGCTTTTAACAGCTAACTGAAAGAAAAAAAATGTGCTGGACACACTTTTTAGCTTAATCTCTATTATTAACCTTTTCTCCATCACTCTCTTCAGTCTAGACAACCAATAAAACAAAAAATCAAGCTGGCTCCAGCACATTCCTACCTCAAATTATTGTAAAAATCTTTTTGATTTCATACCTCAAGTTTCTTCCCACTCCAGTCTATCCTCTACTCATTATTCCAAGGTGACCTTCTTTGTAGATCTAAACAGGTCACTCCCTCTACTCAATGAATTCCAGTGGCTCCTTATTCCCTACAGTACCAAATCCAGAATCATCTGGTTTTTAACCCCCTTCTTAACCTGGTCTTTTCCTGTCTTTCCAATCTTCTTACTCTTTACCCCCTCTACATATTCTATGGCCCAGTGAAAGTCACTCTCGCACACGAAACTCTGTCTCTTGATGCTGTGTTTTTTTCCTTGACTGTCCTCTAGGCCTAGGATGCTTTCCCTCTGTCCTTCAGCCTTCCATCCTTCCTGGCTTCCTTCAAGACTCAACGACAATTCCAGCTTCTGTAAGGAGGGTCTCCCAGTCCCCCCTCACCACTAGCGATTTACCTCTGATAATACCTTCCATTTACAACACATATGTCCTGTATCTACCTAGTGATATGTAGGTGGACCTCTAGTTAGAAAGTGAGCTTCTTGAGACTGGATGCTGTTTTTGTCTTTCTTTGTATCCCCAGCACTTGAAATAGTAACCGGCCCATAGTAAACACTTAATAAATGCTTATTGATTGATTCATTCATTCATTGCCTGACTGCCTGATGCAAACTGTTTGGGAAGTGTACTAGTTTTGGAACCAATAGACCTGGGGTTAGTCCGTGGACTCTGCCACTTACTGCTTACATACATTTTGGACAAGTCTTCTGTTTTCTCTGTGTCTCATTTATAAAATAAGGATATAAGACCAGAAGATCCCTTCCAATTCCAGCTTTCTGGTCCTATGATTTCTTGAACATACAAGAAATTTTATAAATTGTGAAGTTTATATATAGCTGAATTATTTCCATCATTATATCATATATTATATTAGGATATAATATTTTATATTATAATATTATATAACAAAACATTTTATATATTATATATAATTGTATATCTTATATGGATATAATATATCCATATTATTATAACTATATTCAAGAATCACTATGATCAGTGCAGTGGTGCCAAACTCACATACAAGGGGATCACTAAATGGTACATAAAAATCCCTGCAGGCTGTACATTCACTTAGAAAACCACAAATTAATATCTATTTTTATATTATATTTTTATTTATTTTGTCAAATACTTCCCAATTACATTTAATCTGGTTCCTCAATGTGGCCCATGAGCCATATGTTTGATACTGATGAGGTAGAAAAGATTGTCTGGGGCAGAGGAAGCAAGCTAGGAGATAAAATGCAGGATGTGACCATCCAGAAAAGAGATCAAAGAAGACTATGCACTGAAACCCCTACTGCGGACTTCTCTGTGCACATTCACAAAGCACCCTCAATTCCAGAACAATTCTTCCCCTCCTCTTTTCTGTTCTCTTTGCTTATCATCTCTGGACTGCCTGACATCCCAGACATTTTGGAGCCATGCTTGCTTCTCCTATTCTTTTGTCCACTTCTCCTTATTCTATAAAATTGTATTTAAACTATACTTTTGACCTCGCTAACTGCCTTTGCCTTCTACAGGAAGCAGGGGACACTCTGCTCCCTTAAGGGAGCAGGGCCTGTGGCCTATGCTCTGCCTCCAACGTGGCATAGAGCCCACTGGGGCTTTGCCTCATGGGGAGCAGGCCCACTTGGGTACATCACCCTAACAAACGTTTCTCTTTAATTGAAGACTGTCTGAATGAATTCTTTCAGGACAGTTGGACCCACACATCTATTCCTCATCATTTCAGGTAGCACCCCAACATTCCTGGGGCCCAGCAATGGCTACAGAGAAGGTCTAAATGAATTCTTTCACATCTGAACCAGCTCTCCCAACTCTAACCTCAATAATACCTTTAATATAATAGATAGAGAGCCTCAGAGTCCACAAGATCATAGATTTAAATCCACCTTTTACTCATACTTATTGCATTGGTCTGGGAAAGTCACTTAATCTCTCAGTGTCCAGGTAATTATCCAATTCTAGGAGTTGAACAGCAGCAATTGATCAGTGTTGGTAGTTTCCTCATAGGGAGTTTCCTACGCCAATGAAATCACAGATCTGATAAAACAAAACAAATCCTTTTCTAATACCTGTCGTGATGGTGACACTGATTTCTTGAATTCTGAAAAAGTAGGGAATAAAGAATGAAGGGAAAGAGGGAAGGGAATAAGCATTTGTTAAGCACTTACTATGTGTCAGGTGACAACTCCCACCCAACTGGACTAATAGGAAAAAAACCAAAACTTTATTGTTTACTATGTGCTAGGCACTATGTTGGGCATGGAGGACATAAAGGGAAAAAGAAAAGAAATTTTTCTTGCCTTCAAGGAGCTTACATTCTAATGGGGGGGCAATGTATGTGTAGTTATACAGAAGATACGTACAAAACACAAACAGGATAATCTTAGAGGGGAAGGTACTAATAGCTGAGGAGACCAGGAAAGGCCTTTGGCAGTAGGTCATGTTTGAGCTGAGTTTTGAAGGAAGTTAGAGTCTCCAGCTGTGGACTTGTGTCTCTGTTCTCTGACAACCAGTTACATAGCTATATACATTAACAGAAGGTTGGCCACCAGAAGATGAATGGTTAGATAACAGGCTATTTGGACACAACCAAATTGGTTATGAAGACAATATACTAAAGCTATTTAGAGATTGTTTAAAAAGGAATTTGTGATCTTTATCAGAGGATAGGGTCCCTCCACCAAGGATGAAAATATTGACATGTGTGCATAGATGTGTATTTATATACTATTGTACTCTAAAATCTATAATAAGTGACTTCTAGCTATTCATTCATATTCAAAGCAAATATTTTCTAGATGCTATAGAAACAGGGTATATTTGAGGATGAAATCACCAAGATTGGTGTTCTCACAGCCCATGATCCAAAGCACAGCTTTTGTTTTGGACCTGTCCTGTCTTAAAACTCCTTTCTTTGACTTGCACCCAGATGAGCTCATGAAACCCTTCACTGAAGGTTTCCTGAATGCTTTACATTAGGTAATAGTTTTGGACAATTCTCCTTCCCAACAACTACTCACAAAGGGTTGCCTATTTCAGAAAATGTCATCCATTAAGTCTGAAATGGGGATTGCAGATTCACCCAGCCATGAGAGGATGATTATACTGCCCCGGCCCAGACAGAATATGCTTGCTTCTCTGACACATTTGTCTGTGAGAGCACAGGGGAACAGTGAAAATAATTCATCAAGCACAGTATCCCAAGCTGTTTATGGGAGAGTCAGGGAAAATCTGGTACCATTCACCTGTATCATGAATTCCACCTACAACATCACAGCATCATAGTTTATTAGAGATGGGGAGGGCCCTGGGGATTGTCTAATTCAACCTGTTCACTTCCCAGTCAAGGAGGGAAGGGAGTAATAAAAAAGTAAGTAACTTAACTAAGATCAAACACCTAGTTAGCAACAGAGTCTATCAAGTCAGGAAGATATGAGTTCAAATGCCCCCTCTGATTCTTACCTGCTGTGTGGCTATGTGACCTTGGCCTCATCTATAAAATGAGGACGATAGCACCTACTTTACAGGGTTATTATGAGGATCAAATGAAATGACACGTGGAAAGTCCTTTATAAACTTAAGTGTTGAATATATGCTAAATGTTATTATGAATGGCTACGTATCTAATCATCTTAGCTTTTTTCATTCTTTGTCAAAGGCATAAGGGATTTTTGGGGGGGGGGGGGTAGTGGTGCATATTTGAAGGTGAAAGTTACAACCGAAAGATACCAAATAATATTGGGAAAAAATCAATATATGCTTGTAGAATTAAATGGAATTGAAAATTTTGCATTGTGTTGGACACTGTGCAAAAGTCACATTCCCTGACCTCATGGTGCTTATACTCTAGGGAATATTATACAGAGCCAGCCAAATGTGTAGCTCTATCCAGAGTAGTGTTTTGTTTTTTACGGTTTGGTATAGTTTATATTTTTCCTACCCCTTTGGCTCTCTCCCATTTTCACATAGACCGTCACATATAACTGCCCATAAAGAGTAGATTCATAAGCATGATGACAAAGAGGGGCTTCTACTCTGGAGGAAGACACGTTAGTTTAAAACAAAACTGTTTCCAGCATTCAGTAGGTTTGGGAAATGGTGTTGGAGCAAAATAAATCACCTAAATGTAGAAAATGTAATTCACTTAAAGCAAATCCAACTTCTTTCCTTGACAGGATGGGTGGAGGTAAATCCTTCAGAAGCAGAGGGATCTGCTTACCCTGAGTTACTATGGTTCTCATCTCTGATTAATTTGTGGTTTTATCACAGTATTAAATTCTGTGCTATATCTGATATACTGCTCCTGTCTATAACTTGAAAATGGCATCACTAGGTGTATGTGTGTGTGACTAAAGAGAGATGAATAATCCTTCCTCATCTTCATATACTCTGATTTGTGACCTTAGCTGTGGGTTTGTGAGCCTGTCCCCATTAGATGCACACAGTTCGATAGAAGGAATCATTTCCCCTACGTTCACTCAGGCTGTTAAAGTGCTGGGTGATTTTCATGTAATAGTAAGCAACAAAGGGGAAACCAAAGATTATTTCTGATGTGTTATTAAGGAAGGCAGTATGAAACAGTGGGCAGAGAGTGGAATCTAGAGTCAGGAAGACGAGTTCTAACACTCCTTCAGACCCTTACTAGGTGTGTATGACCCAGGCAAGTCATTTAACCTCTGAGCCTCAGTTGACTCATCTGTAAAATAAGGAAAATAATGTTTGTAGTACTTAGCTCGTACAGTTGTTATGAAAATTAAATGAGTTCATGCACACATGGCACTTTACAAATCTTAAGATGTTTCAGCTACTGTTTTTTATTTGTTTTTGTTTCTAACCATATTATGAGTCGCTAGTTGAGGAAGTAATAACATAGCATTAATCTACAATTTCTCATTTCTTCAAAATTTCTCATCTTAAGTATCAAGAAATCAAATTGGAAGTGTGTGTAAAAATGACTGTCTATCATCTATTATACCTCTACCTTAAGAATAAAAATGGAGAAAAGTAGAATAAAATTCTAGCAGGTATTTTAAAAGTCAGCTAAACAAAGTAAATGAAATCACATATAACACATATGTTGGCTATAATTAACTCAGTTCATGAGTATCTTTGTTTTCAATAACACAATATATGCATATAAAATATGAATATGTTAATAGATTTGCATATGCACACTCAGTATGCCTGCAAAACATATACACATATGTATATGCATACACACACCATACGCATATACCAATTTTTGTTGTTGTTGCCCCATTTGGGTTTTTACCAAGAAAGGAAAAAAAAGAGATACTGGAATGGTTTGCTGTTTCTTTCTCCAGCTCATTTTAAAGATGAGGAAACTGAGGTAAACAGGGTTAATTGACTTTCCCAGGGTCACATAGCTGACCCTGAGACCAGATTTGAATTCACAAAAATGAATCTTCTGATTTCAAGCCTAGCACTCTATCCACTGGGCCACCTATCTGTACCACATAAACCTATACACTCACAAACATACGTATGTGTATATACATATATGTGTATATGTATACATAAGTATATGAATATATGTGTAGCTGTATGTGTGTGTATATATATACACACAAAAAGTTTATGTCTGGATACCTGCATGCATATGTGTATGTATAGGCATATATGTGTATGTTTTCCAAACACATTGAATGCACCTATGTGCATGTACCTATGTGTGTACATATGTGTGTGTGTACACACAAGACAGTCCAACATGTATGGGGAACGTGTTTGCATGTATACATTCAATGTGCATGTGCACATAAATATGTACATGCATATGAGCCTACATGCACACATGAACATGTGTGTGTGTGTATATCCGCATGGAAACAATACATATGTATGTTTTCCCAGTCATGTTGAATTGCATTTTAAGAGATGCTGGTTCTTTAAGCAAACTATTCTTAAAGAAACTGATATCTCAATCAAGTTATTAGGAAAGACAGTTGTTACCTGAAACTAAATGAACTCCACCAGCTATGGATGGATAATCAGGAGGTGTAATAGAAAGAGTTCTGGACCCAGAAGAGAGGAGTTTGAGGTCAGGCTCTGATATAACTGCCTAAATGACTTTCAGCAAGTCACTTACCTTCCTCTGAATGCTAGATCTGTGAACATGGGAATAATGATACTTAGATTGTCTAAATCACAGGGTTGTGAGAAAAACACTTTTCAAACATTCGAGCCTATTCTGTTGAACATTTCCAATTTGTCCTGTATTGCGATTGTCTGAGCGTAACTGTTTGCCTGTTGTCTCCCCTACCTGACTATGAGCTTCTTGAGAGCAAAAATGTTGTTCCTGTCTTTGTATCCAGTGCTTGGTCTGATATTGGCACTTGATGGGCATCTAATAAGTGTTTATTGATTTACTGATGGACTGACAGATTTAGTTTGAGCGGGACACTATAGAGTGGGGCTATGACTTCATTACTCCAGGAAACCTTGGTGTTAAAAAGAGAGCTTTTGAAGATCTCAAACAAAATTAAAACACAGGATCCTTGAAAATACTGTATAATGTCCCCAAAGACTTCCAGTCTGATCTCCTTCTAATCAATTCTGCTTATTATCTGTCTGAAGAACCTATCTAAGGTATATAAACTAATGAACTAAATAAATGTACATCCAGTTCCATTTCTGATGAACTTTTTCTGCATAAGGAAAAAAAAAAACAACTAGAGTATTGATATAAGATCAAATAAGCCTGCTATAAAGG
Organism: Phascolarctos cinereus; assembly: GCF_003287225.1. NCBI lineage: Eukaryota > Metazoa > Chordata > Mammalia > Diprotodontia > Phascolarctidae > Phascolarctos > Phascolarctos cinereus. Next base: position 59,222,344 of record NW_027556180.1, read on the forward strand.
CCATGTGTGTCAGAGACAAACAGTATTTTTGTGACTCTGAGTCAAGATACAGATATTTCTAAGGTGTCTCACAAGAAAACAGTTTTTATTTGTTTCTTTTGGCCAGGATGAAGGCAGAGCTTCTGAATAAGAAAGCCAGAGAAATAACTAAGAAAGTGTTTTCTGAATTTAAAAAAAAGTGTGTACACAGTGGCAGTTAGTAAAATGTCTTCTTAATACTAGGAAGAAGTCATGTATGGCAAAAACTCTTACTAGAAAGGGATCGTAGCTGATATTTGCATAATATTTTACATATATTATCCTATTGGATCCTTACAACAATCCTGTAAAATAGGTACTATACCTACCCATTTTATAGATGAAGAAACTGAGGGTCAGGGAGGTTAGGCAATTTGCAGGTGACCATGTATCAAGGGTCAGTGGCACAATTCAAATCCAAGTCTCTTTTAAGTCTAAATACAAAATTTTTTCACCACATTATTGTGCTTTCATAATCAAAGCCAGAGCACCAGAAGATTAGAGGAGAAATTTAACATCACAAATGGCTGCTGGGCACGAGGCTAGAGCCCTGTATGTATCCACTCCTTCTCTGCTCAGGAACTTTGTTTTCTCTGGATCCAACCAATGTGGTACAGACGAGGCTGAATCCTGGGGGAGCTAGGCCCCTAATGAGAGCAGCCGGGCTTCCCTTTCATCATGCCATAGATCCTTAAGTCTCCTGCTCTGGGGAGTAGTTCAGACTGTGGCTCATAGATTTGTGTATACAGGTATATCGGTTCCTCAAAGGTATGAGTAGAAAGGTGCTCAATCTCTAATATGAATCAGTTATGGGATAGATATTTATTTCCTTCATATACGCACACAAATTAAAGAGACTCAGAATACTCAAAGCATGCACTGAGAGGATTTTTAAAATGGGATTCAGTAATAACATAACTACACAAAGCAGTTTGCAGGATTGCTAATTAGGCATTTTATATGGCTGTCCCCCAGACTAGAAAGCTTTCCCTTTTCAGTTTCAACTTTAAGTTCCAACTTTCTCTTCCTTTAAGGCCCTTCTAAAAGCTTACTTCCTACAGAAAGCCTTTCCCAACCCTTCTTAATTTCCCCCTATTAATTATTTCCTATTCATCCTGTATATGGCTTACTGTACACACACACACACACACACACATCTATACATGCATGTATAGATGTATGTATGTATATATGTATATATACACATATACATGGACACACACACACTATATATATATATATATTATACCCACACCCACACACCTGTATATAGTTTTATATATATCTATATATCTATAATATATGATACACATATATTAAATATTTGTCTACATGTTGTTTCCCCCATTAGATTTTAAAATCAGGGACCATCTTTTGCCTCTTTTTGTACCCCTAGTGCTTAATGCAGTCCCTGGCACATAGTAAATATTTAATGAATTTTTAGTGATTAATTCATTATATTTCACCTTGGCTCTTCCCTGTTGCTTTCTCCCTTAAAATCCATATTTTCTGACAAGTTAAGCCTGAAATTTGGGCTCCTCTTGTTGGTAGTTGTCCTTACTAATTCAGAAGCTTCCCTTATCAGTAAGTTCCACTTACTGGACACAGAACCCCCACAACTCTCTAATTCATGAAATATACCGTAAGCCCAGACAAATCCTCCTGGAAAATAATATTCAGTCACCTGCTCAGAAACGAGCACATACTAGGAAGGGCAGCCAAGGCTTAGGTTTAAGCTGATCTTGTGGAGTCCATACTTTGTGTGGGATCAGCCACAGAAAGTTGGGAAAGAACAGTACCCATTTTCCACTACTCCCCTTTATAGAGAGTTTAGTGACCAAGAGTACTACTTGCTACCTGAAAGAGATGAAGAAAGAGAATGATCTAAAAGACATCTTTTTTATTTAATCAACATAGGCATTCTGTCCCCTTGCTGCTATCATAGAGAGAGGGCAAGGACTGAGGAACCGGTGAGGGTTTGCCACATTATACTAAGACATTAAAACATTTTTAGGATTGAGTCACCATATGGCTCAAAGCAGCCATGAATTTTGACCCAGCTGAGAGACAGAAGCAAAAAAAAAAAAATTCATGTATGTTTTATGGAACTGGTTCTTTTTAGATAAACAAGGCTAGATAGAGGGCTTTGATAACTGACTGACATTCAAATCTCATCAGGTAGACATTTTATTTCTTTTGCGGGTTGAAATGAATGAAGCAATTGATGCATGATTTGGAGGCATCTCTAAAGGTACTCTCTCATCAAGTGAGAATGAGGTACTTCTGGAAGCTCTGCTGTCCATGGAAACTTATCTAGACAGAAGTCTTGAGGACGATTCAGAGTATTTGATAGGAGCAATCTAGAAAGAATTAACAGAAACTGCACCCTCAAGTTGGAATAATTAGTGGCTGGCAGATTGAGAAACAGTGGAGGGAATCAGGACCCATGCTCTAGAAATATTTCTGAAAAAAAAAAGTGTGTCCTAGAAATATCCCTGGTTGAATCTACATGAACAACATTCCACATTTTCAGGGCCATTGTCATGGGCAGGCACTGCCTTATGTGCTTTGAAGATCAGAAAGACTCCAGCCCCATTTAAAATAGCTGAATGAAAGGAAAAGAAAGTGTTAATTAGAAAGATACCAAATTATAATCCAGAGTTGATATCTTTTAAAAAAGAAGTCCTTTCTAAAGTATCATGTCTATATCTAGTGTTTAATGTTAAGTTTAGATACTTTGAATTCGAGATTTATTTTTAATGAATAAAAGAAAGAGAAATGTAGGGTTAAACTGAAGACTTTCAGCTAATGAATTATACGTCCAGAACCCTGCCTGCTTAGATCAGGTGACCATAGCATGCTTCTGCATCTGAGTGGGAGCTTATCTAAATCGCAGCAGTATTTTCAGAAGTGAATCCATCCCTTCAAAGCTTAAATATGAAAATCTACAAACATTTAGTAATAACTTTTGTCTCACATGTTATTTTCCTTCCCCTAATTTTTTCCTTTTCTGTTAGAGAACTGCAAAGATCCATTTTTTGAGATAGCTATACTAAAGATTTTCATTTTTCATGTTTTTATATTCACTTAAAACACTGACATTGATTGTGGTCAAGCTATACCTTTCTGAGGCCAACTACCATTAATTTTCATTATCATTGCAACCATAGAGCTGGAAAAGACTTACCAGGATACGATATAATGGATATGGTTGGAAAACTAGAGTCTAATCCATCATTCTCACCATCCATCCACTAGGATTAATTTTAACAATCTGTCTGCTAGCACCTTCTGGGGTTCAGCCAGTTGGCTGAGTGCTGAGGAATCTAGGAACTTAAACTAGGTTTCCAACAACCATAATGTTTGCTCTAGGGGTTGTCACTAAACTGTCTGGTATTCTTGGCCAACAACCCTGCAACCAAGGTGATTTCAGTATCAGTCCCTCTGGACATGGTGTCAGATGAGAGGGAGATGGGCTGGGCAAGAACTGTTTACTTGATGAAAGGTTAATGGCATTATTAGGGGATAGGTGCATCAGTCATACAGCCCCTTCTATCCCTGTATGGGATTTTGTATTTAGCTGTTCTATAAAATAGTCCTAAATTTCACTAGCACATCTAGGAAAAGAACTACCAGCTTGTTTCCAGTCATAGGCTACTCAGAGCAAGAGGGTCCTTCATCATAATTGCAGATACCCCAAGATAAAACCAGACCTCATAGCCCCATCTGGAATATAGTGGGTGTGTCCCTAGAGATAACATAACCAAGCAAGAGGTCTTTAAATAAGGGGGTCCTAACATTTTTGTTTCATGGACCACATTAGGATCCTGATGAAGTCTTCTCAGAATATTTTTAAATCATATTTCAAGGAAATGCTAAATTTCAGTTAGAGTTCAGTGAAATCAAAGATACGTACAATACATACATATGTATACATATATATGTATACACACACATGCACACACACACACGTGCGCACACACACACACACACATACACACACATATAAATCCTAGTGGTCCCAAAACACATTGACATAGTGCAACCAAATGACTAGGTCCTCTTTAAGTAAAACAGCAAAAGGAAAGTTTCTTCGGTAATTTTTTCCATTTTCTCTTCCTATGTGCTCATCTACTTCTTAGTGATTCTAGAAATGCAGATCCAGATAATGCATCCAGAAATTTTCAGCCATATTCCAGGGTATTAGAGTACTGTCATGGACTTGAAGTTGTGGGACACAGTTTTTGATAATCATATATATATATATATATGTGTTGGGGCTGAGGAAAGGTCACTAAACATGGTTCAGACCATAGCAAGGGGAGGTAAAACTATGGTAGCAAGCATCTTAGCCTCCCAGTAATGCAGTGAGTTTCAGCTATGGAACTTCAGTGCAGGAAAGACTGAGTCATAAGACTAATCCAGATGTCAAATTTTAGTCATCTCCTTTCAAGTGAATGCCTGGGACATTTTTTTTTTTACTACTGTACTAGCACCAGCATGGAGGTGATGTGTCAAAGTAGAAAACACATTAAAAGTGGAAAAATAATAGTAATCAAAACAAAAACATCTGGATGCTGTCCAAGCTGTCATACTGGTCCAAGCTCAAAGAAGTGATACATTACATTGATCTGCATTTCCAAAATTGCCCCTCACCCCAAAGGCAGTAAGGATGCAAAGCCAGTGGCAAAACCAGATGACAGACTTCAAGGAGAATATCAACGAGGTAGCTAATAATAACTTTTAAAAACACTTTTCTGGCACTAGAGAGAAGCTTTCAGAGGGTGAATAAAGGGCAAGTGCTCATGGCGTTTCCTGTCCCTGATACTCCCTCAGTGCTTTCTAACTTTCCCTCCTTAGCCCCCCAGAGGCCAGGCTCCCAGCTGAGAATTTCACAGGGAACATGGAGCCAAATTGCCTAAGCTTTATACTCCCATGCATTCCAATTACAGGGAGAAAAAGGGCCTAATGGGTCATCCACAGCAATGTTCTTTAAAATGGAGGCCAGGGCAGGAAGGGTGTAGGTAGGTGGTATGACTTCATGGAGGGGCAAGGTTTAATACAGCAAAAAATATACTAGGACCTTCCCTTTCTCCTTCTTTTATAAATACTAATCAATAATATTTTCTCAGTGTCCTTCTAAAGTCATGATCTCACTCAAATGAAAGATCTAATCAGTTTTTCCTTGAATAGAAAACTCAATGCCAAGGAAATAGCTTTCCAGTCTCAAGTCCTCTATTTTCATTCTTATCAAAAGACAAAGTTGTTTCAAGCAGAGTTTCTTAATCTGGGGCCCATGAACTTATTTTATATTTTTTTGGTAAGTTTATTTCAATAGAATTGGTTTCTCATGTAATCTGATATATTTTATTTTACGTGTCTGCAACATTATTCTGAGAAGGGGTCAGTAGTTTTCACCAAACTTCCAGTTTCATCCATGACATACAAAATGTACAACAAACAACATCAACAACAACAACCAAAGCAAACCCCCCAAAACAACCAAAATAAAACCTGTTTTAAAGGGAAAGACTTGTACAACCCATGAAGGAATCTACCCCCTGAATATACATGATCAGTACTGATGATGATCAGATGATGGGTGACGACCAGACTAGGATACCTTTTGATTAGTTCAATGAAGAGAAACATCTCTTGAGTTTACCTTTGACCAGGTAAGGAAGTGGATAAAAGAGGCATTGACTGATTTGGGGAAAATCATTCTCTAGGGTACACCAAAAGTTAAATCACTATTGTTCTGTGTGATGAATATGAACTATTAACCTGAACTTTGCAATGTAATTTTATCTTTTTTTTTTTTGATGAGGAAATTGGGGTTGCCTCATATAGGGTCACACAGCTAGTAAATGTCAAGTGTCTGAGGTTGGATTTGAACTCAGGTCCTCCTGACTCTAAGGTCAGAGCTCTATCCACTACGCCACCTAGCTGCCCCTCAATTTTATCTTATTGTGGAATTTTGTATTGATTGGGTATACTCTACATTGTGAGTGGAAATGGCTTATTAGAGAGATTTTCAAAGGCAATACCTTTTGTATTTCTTTTACTCTCTCTAAGGAGAGATACTGAAATTATTTGATTAGTAAATTTGTGTCTGACATTTTTTTTCCTAGTATAGTACATAAAGTAGAGTTTTTCTTCACAATCGTAAAAGATGTAGGATCAATTAATCAGAGGGTGGGAAGGTAAATAATGCCCCCTTCAATAGTCAATTATTGGGTTCCTATCCAACACAGTCATATCTACCATTACCCATTATAGCCCCTTATGCCACCTTCTTTCACAGTTGTGTAAGCTCCCAACCTTCCCTATTCTCAACAGGTATCAGTCCCTCAGGACTGTTATCACTTAATCCTAAGCCAAAGAGCTGCTCACATGCCATTAGAAAAATTGTTGCCTTTCAGTATGCCCACTCCCAGAATACTCACCAGCATGTGCAATCAACAAAAATTTGGAGTCTAATGGTAGAGAAAGATCGTTGAATTAGATACAATACCTATAAAACATATGTACTGGAAAGACTCATTATCCATTCAGTTTAGCATTTAAATTTAACAGTGATACTAGGGAAATGTGGAGGAAAAAAGGAAGGAAACAAGCATTTAATTAAGCACCTACTATATGCCAGGCACTGTACTGGGTTCTACAAATATGATCTTATATGATCCTAATAATAAACCTGTAATGCACATGCTATTATGATTTCCATTTTTATAGTTGAGGAATGGAGGCAGAGAAAGGTTTACTGACTTGTTTGGGCTCATATGTCTCTGAGGCTGTATTTGATTTTAATTCCTCCTGACTACAGGAGATTTCCAGTGCTCTCTGTACTGTGCCATCTAGCTGCTGGAAGGAAGGAAGGAAGGAAGGAAAGAAGGAAGGAAGAAAGGAAGGAAAGAAGAAGAAAATTAGAATTTATTAAGTACTTACTATGTGCTTGTTACTGTGTTAAATTCTGGGAACACAAAAAATAGCAAAAAGAAAGACAGTCCTTTCCCTCAAGCATCTGACAGTCTCATGGGAGAGGACAACAACAAAAAAAACAACAGACGAAAGTATAATAGGGAAAGGAGATGAGGGAAATATAAAACACCTGGCATGGGGGCATGCTTTTGAAGTTCAGGAAATAGGGAAAAAGTCATGGGTTCGGTGGGAGTGGGGAGAGGATGAAGGTGGATAGGCCTGGATCCCTCCACAAAATGAAGTTTCCAGGAGCAACTCACCAGTGAATAAAAGGAGGCACACTTTAAGGAGGAACACTCCAGGGTGAGCAAATCATAAGGAGTAGACTGTTACAGGGCTAGGAGGCCCCAGGTGCCTTGTGAAGTTCCAGGATGCAATAGCTGGAGACACATGATTTTGAGGAATCTGTAAATCTGGAGAATGGCTGTTATTCATGACATCAATTTCAAAGGTTTGGGGGTCCCCTGCCAAATACACACACACACACACACACACACACGCTCTCTCTGTCTCTCTCTCTCTCTCTCTCTCTCTCTCTCTCTCTCTCTCTCACACACACACACACACACACACACACACTCTCCTACTACAACAACTCAACATCTTTGATATCATCTTTTATTACAGACTTCTTGTCCCTGTCTACATACTACCCTCTGTGCAAAACAGGCTGTTGTTATTTTAAGCTTCAAGGGGTGCCCCTTTTATCTATTATTTTAGGGTTTAGTGACAGTCATCTTCACCCCAGTCGTATTCTTCACAATTTTACATACTCGATTTTTGTCTTTACATATTGAGGAATGCTAACCTTTTTATTCAGTCGTCATAAAACCATTCCCTAGACCAGAAACTTTATGAACTAAGATGTTTTCTTCTCTAAATCTTCTCTTTCCATTACACATATCCTGTGGTGTGATGTTCAGGATTGTATCTTATTTTAGGTGTGGAAATACCAGTTTTGTACAGGCCAATTTATCTATTTGAGAAGCTCCTCTGTGCCACACACGATGCTAGATACTGTGAACACAAGCTCAAAATGAAACTGCCACTGTCCTTATGATGTTTACACTCTACTACATGTACACTACAAAAAAAAATAGCATAAAGCTAGTATAAAGACTAAATACAACCATTGCCATTCCCAGAGGTTCGTGAGACCCATCTGTACCTAGACACACAGTACTATACTAGTTTCATTAACGGGGAGACTGAATCTCAATAGGGGAAAGAGACTTCCTAATTTTCACATTCCTTGGCTCATTATCCTCACCTCAGCTTCCCAAATAAAGTTGCTAATTATAGATTGTAGTCAGCTTTTGCCATAGTCTAGGATTTCTCTAAAGAAAGAGAGAAGATAAAGGCTTCTCAATGTAAAAATATGAATCGAGAGTGTAAAAGATTCGTTCCTACAAAGAAAAGGGTTTACTAAGTATAATTAATTACAGAGTACATCACAGAATGATTAACTTATTACTACCAGGAGAAGCAGTTGGTAGGCTAATATCCAAACTATGTTGGGCCATAAACAGTTTTTGCAAGATGCCTAATTAACTACTTGACGTTTCACCTCTGTTGAGTGCAGTCCAATCAAATGCCCAGCAGGATCTTTAGCAACAGCCCACTCCTGTTTCATCTGCAGCAACCACAGTTGTTGTAGGAGACACAACTCTCATAGGCCTTCCATAACCTTTTGATACTTGCAAGGTTGATACTAAAGGAAGAAATATCCAAAAGAGTCAGAGGAGTGCAGGAGCCCTGGTGTAAGCTAAGTTACTCGAGTCCACACTCCACATGGGTAGCATCTACTGCCATTCTGTCAACACAGAGAAGGGCCTTCTCTACTCCTCTATTTGGAAATCTTCAACCCCAAGGAAGGCTATCAACCAGAAGCCTCTTCTGTGATCAGGTGCATGAAATCAACCTTTTTTTTTTGCTATCTCATATTTGGAGGGGTTCACTGATCAACAGATCAATTAGGGTCTATCATGTCATTTTCTAGAATGCTAAAAAGACTTTCCAGCACTTGGCCATCACACGGATGAGAGTAACCAGAAAAGGTGCTGTCCCAAGTTCTAATAATGAGTCCCTCTGTCTGGAAGTTTCCAGAGGAGTTCTGGGCATGTGCTCCTAGAATGCCTCCTACAGGCTCATTTGGTCTTGCTGCCTAAAATAAAGTCAAAATAATTTTGGAGAGGGGAGCACTAACAGTTGAGGGAATCAAGATAGATCTTTTGAGGGGGTGACACTTTGGATATACCTTGAAGGGAGGTTGGGATGGGAAAGGGCAGAAATGAAAAGGGAACACATTCTAGGAATGGGGGACAATTTGAGTAGAGGCACAGAAAGAAGAGGAGGAATAATGAATACGGGGAACTCCAAGGAAGTCAATTTGACTGGAATGTAGAACATTGATGGGTGTCATGAAATAAGTCTGGAAAGAATGATTAGAACTGATCATGCAGGACCTTAAATGTTAAACAAAAGAAGTTATATTTTATCCTAGAGGCAAGAGAGAGAATAGGGAATTACAGAAGCTTTTTGCACAGTGGAAGGATATAGTTTGACCTGTGCTTTAGGAGTATGTGATAGGCAGCTGTGTGGAGAATGAATTCAAGATAGGAGATGCCTGAGGTCAAAAGACAAATTGGGAAGCATTTCATTAGACTTGGCAAGGGGTGATTAAAAGTCTGAACTAGAGTGATGGCTATACACTGGAGGGAAGAGAACCTATTTTAGAGATGGGGTAGAATAATCAAGAAGACTTGGCAACTGATTAGGTGAGGGAGAGTGAAAAGTCTTGGACAGCTCCAAAGCTGTGAACCTACATGATTGGAAGAATGAAGGCACCCTCAACAGAAATACATGTTCTTACATGCTTTTGATTTTACTTTTCAGACTACTTGGGGAGAAGCCTGGGATCATCAAAAGAACCATGTAATTTTTACTTATGTTGAGGTGAAATTTCACCTCCCTGTACTTCCACCCACTTTTTAGGAAAGTAATGGAACAAATGCAATCCCTATTCCAGATGCAACCCTCCAAATATTTATAGGTAGTGATTGTATCTTTTCCTCTCCAGGCTAAACTTGCCTGAGTCAATTAATTGTCCTTCATGTGACATGGGTTTGAGTTCCTTCATCATTCCTGGTCACCGTTACATGTAAACTCTCCAGTTTGTCAATGTCTTATTTAAAATGTGGTATCCTGAAATGAATACGCTAATGTAGATTAGGTCAGAATATCACGTCTTTTCTTCTGTATGCCTTAGGATAGGGATAGGGACTGGATTGGCGATTTCATGGGTTTAGGAAACTCTTGGATGGAAAACTTCCTTCTATCAATGCAGTTGAACACCTTTTTTTTTTTTTGAACAGAAATAGTCTGTAGCAACATTGCAGCCTTGAGAGTAGTTCTCTAGTAATATAGCATATTTCTAGGGACTAACTGAATAGATCCCTGATAAATGTATTTTAAGATCTTGAGGGAGCTATCACACTGTTTAAAATGGCAGAAGGAGATTATATAATCCAGCAGGAATCTTGAAGAAGATTGTAAAAAGATTCTGAAGGAGATACATCAGGAGAGGAGGAAGATGTGGAGAAGGAAGTGGCTGAAATGGAGATAGTATAGATGGGTTAAGTCCATCCTCAGGTGACCAGAGTCTAGGAAATCAACAACTAGATTAGAAGATATATTCCACTGCCTCAATGTGTGATCCTGCCTCAGTTTTCTCAACTGTAAAATCTACCTCCCCGGATTCAAAGGATTAAATGAGATAATAGTTGTAAAGTACTCAGCACAGTTTCTGGTGCACAGTAAGCACCATTTAACTATATAAATGTTATTATTGTTGATATTAATTATTACTTCTCCCCTACCCACCTGAGAATCAAGGAAGCTGAGGGGTCTCTCCACTCCTTTTCCTTTCCTTTCCTTTTTCACACTTAGTCAGAATGGAAGGGGATTTAAATCAGAAGTTTCCTGTTTCCTTTATGCTGGTTTTTACTGTTCAGTAGTGTTTTAGATCAGCCTGATTTCTCTAGATAAAAGAGATTGATCGCTTTTGTGTGGAGTCTCTCTTTAATTGCAGTCTGGGTGTAGGGAGAGATGCTTTGATTTTCTTAACTTCACAGAGTGATCAGCTACAAGTTTCCTTTGTCAATTTTGGTGGCTAGGTATCAGCATAGGGTGATGCATTATTGATACTTATTCCTATTAATCACTCCACAACTCTTCCCAAAGGCAGAATCTTGGAAACCTGGGGCCTTTCTTTTCGGCCTTTGATTAAGTGGGCCAATATTTCATCACCATTACAGCTATAGGGACCTAGGGTTAATTCCTCTTCTGCTCCTGATCCAGAGAAAAAGGGGGAAATGGGAAGAGGGAGAAGGATGTCAGAGAAGAAGAGGCCATTTAAGAGGGGAAGCCCCATTCTGAGTCAGCCCAAGTGGGTTGAGACAGGTATGTTGTGGGAATTTAGCTTTCCTACTTTATGCTTAGGAGGGAAAATGAAGAGTGGCCCAGATAGTGGTTCTCAATGGCAACACCTGGTGATAATCCATCATAAAGAACTGCCTAGGGTACTAAGATCCCAAGTGAATTGGCCACAGTCAAACTACCAATAGGAAGATGGGCTAAACCAGGTTGAGGGTAATCAATGGACCTCAAATCTGTTGGCGAATTAGGGGGATGTCTACCCCAAGGCTTCCCCCATTGGAATAAGTGGATGAGAACAATTTATTCCAAAGGCCATGAAGGCAGCTGAAGCAGGCGGAGTGCTTAGAGCTTGGTAAAGCCTCCAAGATGCCAAGGTCATCCACTGCATCCCATGCCATCACCAGTCATACTGACTTTTGTCCTGCCACTGGACTTCAATAACTCTGAAAGAGAAAATGAGGCCCACTGGTTACTCTCAAGCTGGTTTACTGAAGGCTTTTGTTGGAGCCAAGCACTGTGCTAAACACTGGGAATACAAATACAAAGGCTTTCAAGGAGAAGAGGCTTCAAGAGGAGAAGAAGATGAGATAATATCTATATAGTAGGTAAGAAGAGGTATTTTACTAAGAAAATCACAGGAGGAGTGAGTAGAGGAAGAAGAGAGTAATAGCAATGATATTATGAATTTGATTATGGTCCCAGAACTGGAGGAGGAGGTATGCCCACATAGTAGCAAGATAGTAAGCTTGAAATTGGCCTTTTATTAAAAATCAGATTTTTTTCATATGAACTACTTACTAGTTACATCTCCCCTTCCTACACTTCTACATTTTTTTTTAAAGTTTAAATGTACAACTTTATATTTGAATTCCATTTTCTTGAAATCAGCCCTTGTCTAGGAGAACTTTTTAGACCTAGATTATATAAATCAGAATGTTATTGATTACTTCTAGGGGTTTTTTTTCCTTCTACATATTTCTTGATCATGTCTTCTATGACCCCATTGTAATCAGTGATAAAAATGTCTTATATAAAGACAGATCTTCACACCATGTTCAGACAATGCTGAAGGAAAAACTAAATATGTGCCCAGTGATTTTTAGGGCAATTCAAAATATTTGCCCCCTGAAGGGTAGCAAAGGAGAAGCAGTAGGCTAATATCCCTTGAAGCTCTTCCTGTTGGCTTGGCTTCATGGAAATTTGCTTAGCTTGTCTTGGGGAAGTTATTCAACCTTGGTGCATCCTCATCTCTCTGGACTTTTCTGAAGTCTTAATCAAGGGGCTGGGAAGGAGAAGCAAAAGTGATACTTGGCAGGAAATGAAAATAGAAGGAACTATGAATTTCATCAGAAATGGTAATGCAGAACAGAATTAGGAAAAAAGGACAGAGGAATATAAAAAGAAAATGAAAACATGGGAAATATGAAGACATCTCTATGGAACAGCTTTTTTTCCCCTTTCCCTACATATCTTAAATTTGACAATCTCCAAAAGGACATGTGGTTTCTTTATTGGGATTGATAAGAAAGTAGTTGAAATGTCTGCTTGTCAGTGAAAGAAATCTGGGAATGATTAACACAAAATGTTTTTGGATCGATGTTTTTATATTTGAATTTTTAATCTAAAAAATGGTGGGAGAACATGCCAAGGATAAAGTGTTTTAAGTTCCACCTTTTCCAATAGAACATTAAACATGCTTTAAGAGAACCAAGCATACTAGAAGGTCTATCATGTTACCTAGCACATAGTAGGAACTTTAAGAGAACATAGCATACCAGACAGTTTACTATGTTACCTGGTACATAGTAGGAACTTATGCCAAGGGCCTCTTCTCCTTCCTCTGCTTTTTCTTTCCATTTATTTTATGTCTGCCCTCAGAGAGATTATGTTCTATGACATATAAGTAGATAAGAATACTAGAGTATGATAGCTGCAAAGAGAGAGCCAGAAACACATTTTTAAAATGTTCTAGGGTAGAGTAAAAGCAATGACTTGCTTGAGTTCTCCCCCAAACCCTTCCAAATACCTGTTAAAAAATTGCTCTAAACAAATTCTAGAGCAGTAGAACCCACAAAATGAGAGATTGAAACAAATTTCCAGCCCAAAACAACCTGGGTGGTTGATTGGAAAAGTCTATTGCACCTGGCTGGGAGAGAAGTAGAGTTCAGCATGGGCTGCACAAGGAAAGACCAGGCCTCAGTGAACCTGGAGCAGCCCTCAGGGGATTGAATCAAGGGAAGCTGTGGTGGTTTCCAGACTTCTCAACCCACAAACACCAAAGACAACTTAGGTTAGTAGGAAAGGTCTGTCTGACCACGTTGATAGAGAAGCTCAGTCAGGCCCCAGTCCTGGCACAACCACAGCGTGGCTGCTGCTTCCAGATCTCTTGTTCTATAGACTGAGAGGCAATCGAGTGGCTGACCAGAAGGGGATTGCAGGGATCTCTTCACTGGTGCTGAGGCAGGATTCTCTTGCTTTGCCCATGCTTGGATCTGGATCACATTCCTGGATGGTGGTCCTAGGGCTAGGAGGAGTGCTGGAGTGGTGGAGCTTGTGATGGCAGTGGACAGAGAATCTTCCTCACAGTTCCAAAGCAGAAAAGAGTGCTTGTGGTTACTCATAGACCACAGCTCAGGCCAGGAAAGGAGTAAACACCTCACCCTTCATCATACCACCTTGGAAGAACTGAAAATTTACAGGTCCATAGAAATATCTCTGAAAAAAAAATGCACAAAACCCCTGAAGCTTGGGACAGTACATTTTTCACACTGGAAGCAGAACCCTACCTTAACAAAGAATTTAAAACTCAAGTAATTGGCTGGGATTATGAGCAAACAGCGCAAAAAATTCAGACCATAGAATCTTACTTTGGTGACAGAGAAGATCAAAATATACAACCAGAAGAAGACAACAAAGTCAAAACTCCTACATCCAAAGCTTCCAAGACAAATATGAATTAGTCCCAAACCATGGAAGAGCTCAAAAAATTTTGGGAATTAAAAGAAGTAGGGGAAAAACTGGGAAGAGAAATGAGAGTGATGCAAGAAAATCATGAAAAACAAGTCAACAGCTTGCTAAAGGAGATAAAAAAAATACTGAAGAAAATAACACTTTAAAAAATAGCCTCAAAAAAAGAACAGCCTCACCCAAATGCAAAAGAGATCCAAAAAGCCAATGAGGAGAAGAATGCCTTAAAAAACAGAATTGGCCAAATGGAAAAGGAAGTCCAAAAGCTCACTGAAGAAATACTTTCTTAAAAATTAGAGTGGAGCAATTGGAAGCTAATAACTCTATGAGAAATCAAGACATTGTAAAACAAAACCAAAAGAATGAAAAAATAGAAGACAATGTGAAATACTTCATTGGAAAAACAACTGACCTGGAAAGTAGATCCAGGAGAGATAATTTTAAAATTATTGGACTACCTGAAAGCCATGATCAAAAGAGCCTAGGCATCATCTTTCAAGAAATTATCAAGGAAAACTGTCCTGATATTCCTGAACCAGAAAGTAAAATAGAAATTGAAAGAATCTACCAATCACCTCCTGAAAGAGATCTCCAAAGGAAAACTCCTGGGAACATTGTAGCCTAATTCCAGATTTCCCAGGTCAAGGAGAAAATATTGCAAGTAGCCAGAAAAAAATCATTCAAGTATTGTGGAAACACAATCAGGATAACACAAGATTTAGCAGCTTCTAGATTAAGGAACTGGAGGGCTTGGAATGTGATATTCCAGAGGTCAAAGGAACTAGGATTACAACCAAGAATCATCTACCCAGCAAAACTCAATATAAACCTTCAGGGGGAAAAAAAATGGGTTCAGTTAAATAGAGGACTCTCAAGCATTCTTGGTGAAAAGACCAGAGCTGAATAGAAAATTTGACTTTAAATTCAAGACTCAAGAGAAGCATGAAAAGGCTTCCATTGCCTCAGTTGTCAAATGAAAGTTTTGGAGCAGATGGACTCTGCAGTACTTGGAGCTCGAAATCTTTGATCCAGCCCTCTCTGGAGACCCAGGCCTATGGGGATACAGAGGTATTGCAGAAATGTCTTCTCCCTTTTCCTATAAGACACAGACATGAAAAGCAAAATTTTACATGTGATCAAAACAGATTTCCCAAGACCGTGTGTGAGAGTGGGTTGAGTGCTGGACTTGAGAGTCAAGAAAAGGAATAAGAACCTGTGATTTCATTGATCTAGTGCATAGGACACTTCCAGATGATGAAACTCCATCTACCAATGCAAATCATAGAAAGTTACCCATCGTCACAGAGATAGAACCTGTCAGAGGAGGGGCTTGAACTCAGATCTTCTCAGCTTGGGCCTGCTCTCTATCCACTCTGTAACACTGTTAAACCAAGAAGACCCAGGTCCAAACCCCACTTCTTTTTTTTTAACTTGATTTTTAATTTTTTTTAAATTAATTTATTTATTTTCAGTTTTCAGCATTCACTTCCATAAGATTTTGAGTTATTAATTTTCTCCCCATTCCTATTCTCCCTCCTATCCAAGATGGCATGCCATTTGATATAGGCTTTACATATACATCCATATTAAACATATTTTCACATTAGTCATGTTGTAAAGAAGAATTAGAACCAATGTGAAGAACTGTGAGAAAGAAGAAACAGAAAAAAAGAGTGAATAGTATGCTTCGATCTGCATCCAGACTCCATAGTTCTTTGGTTGGATGTGGATAGCATTTCCCATCATGGGTCTTTTGGAGTTGTCTTAGATCTTTGCATTGCTGAGGAGAGCTAAGTTTATTAAAGTTGGTCATTGGGGAAAAAAAAGAGGGCTTGGTGACAGTGACTTGCTTGGATACCTAGCCAATGAGACTACAAACATGGTGCAATGGAAAGAGATCTTTATTGAAAGCCAAGAGAACTAGGTTTTAGGCCTAGTTCTATTGTTAATTAGCTATGTGACCATGGTCAAGTTATTTCTTTTTCATTGTCTATGTAGCCCATATGAACTGAAAGAAATCTGGGTTATTACTTATCCAGCAGTCCAGTTCCCTTTCCCAACTCTCCCTGCCCACTCTTGTCATACAATTGTGGACTACAACTGAAAACAAAGGAGTTAGAACAGGGATTTGCTAGTACGTGCCCAACAATCAATTTTCTAGGCGATAAAATGTGCCCAGGACACACTTTTAAGTTAAATTTGCATTATTATCATTTTATTCATCATTTTCTTAAGCCTAGACAATCAACTAGCCAATGAATCAAGCTTTGATTCATAGCATTGGTGATTTCTTGGGTATAAATGCTCATGAGGAAAATTTAATCATTCCTTCTCCTGAGCTGGTTCCTTCTGGCTGCAGTACACCCTTGGGTCAGACTGGATGATTGCTAAGGTCTTTTCCTGCTGATATATTCTGTGATTCTGTGAAGGTCTAGATGGAATTACAATACTCTCATTGGGGACCCCTAGTGTAAACAAAGTATCCTCTACCTTCTCCACTGACTTTCTCTCCATTGCTCATCTCTTCCTGCCTCAATCTCCAAAGCTAGTGTAGCTCAACCTTCATCTTTACCTGATATCCTCTTTTCTACCCCAAGAAGGTGAATTATAGAACCCTATTTCTTGTTAGCTATTCTTGCTTATATGTCTACATAGCTGCTATATCCTACCATGAACTGTTTTAGGTTTTCTTCAATATTCTATGGTTTTATGATTTTATTGGTGTGGGTGCTACTTTTTCTGATACAAATTGTCTTCCCTTCAGGACCCTGGATAGTTGTGTGGTAAATAGAACGTTAGATTTGTGGTTAGGAACACTGTCTTGGATACTTATTAGCTTGCGTAACTATTGTCCAGTTACTTGACTTCTCTGCTCATCAATTTCTTCATTTGTAAAATGAAGAGAAGATCATAGTATGTAACAAGAACTCAGGGCTGACCATCACACTCCTCTGCTCCAAAGTTGTGGTGGTTCCCTATTAATTCTAAGATAAACTGCAAACTCTTCAATTTGACTTCTAAATCTGGCTTGAATATTTCTGGGATCAGTTCCTGTCATTCTCCCAAAGATTATATCAGCCATTTTATTGTCATTGCTATTCCCCATGCTTTATGTTCCATCTCCTAGTGCCACATTTTTGTACAGGTTGTCCTGGATTCCTAGCATGATAAGGACCTATCCATTTGCTTCCTTTCACTTTTTGGAATAACCCTAGCTTTCTTCAAGACTCTCAGCTTAAGTACTATCACCTTCATGAGGTCTTTCCTTGTCCCCTGCATAGTTAGTGATCTCTCTTGGAAGTTAACTTGCTATTTATTTTGTATTAACTATTGTAATTATAATTGTTGTGCCCCAAACAGTAAGCATTTTTCACAAACCTACTATTTGCCAGGTTTTTTTTCTAAATTCTAGAGACACCACAAAATAATGATGATAAACTAATATCTATATAACATCTTAAGGTTTGTAACATGGTATACACGTTATCTCATTTGATCATTCCAACATCCCTGGGAGGTTGGTATTACTATTAGTCCCATTTAATAGATGAGGAGCCTGAGGCTGAGATAATTTAAAAGATTTGCCCAGGTTCACACAGCAAGGAAGAGACTGAAAGTGGATTGACACTGAAATCTATGCTTACTCTAAGCAGAGGGCTCTAATAGCTACCCAGGTACCTAAAACAAAGCAATCTCTGCCCTTCAGGAGTTTACATTGCATTGGAAGAGATGATATGTATAAGTAATATACACAATTCATATAATATGAATACAAAGTAATATCTTTTTGGAGAGAAGAAGGAAAACATTTGTTCTGTGTGTGCGTGCGTGTGTGTGAATTTGGAAAGGCTTTATATAGAAGGTGGTGATACAATTGACCCTTGGAGGAAATTAAAGATCCTAAGAAACAGAGATAAAGGAGGATATTCCAGGTATAGGGATACAGAGACTCAAGACTGAAAGAGGAGATGAAAGTCATGTCTGTGCAGAACAGCAAATAGACATTAGGCTGGACCATAGAATATATGAGGGAGAATAATGAATAATTAGGCTAGACAGTTAGGTTAGGGCCACAGTGTGAAGGGTTTTAAATATTAAACAGAGTTTATCTTTAATCCTAAAGGGAAGAGGGCACCAATAGAGTTTATTTAGCAAGGGGATTGCATGGGAAGTCTACACTTTAGGAAAAATGACTTTGGCTAGTGTATAATGAACAGGAGAAGGATGAGACTAGACAAAGAAAGCAGCTGGGGAAAAGCTGTGAGCTGTTTTTTTTTTTTTCTCTGTATCTCCAGGTCCTAGGCCAGGGTCTACTGAGTAGTAGGTGTTTAATAATACTTACTAGATTGAATTGAACTGAATTAAGAGGCCCAATTATGCTGATGTTTATGAGGAGATTTGCAAACACTAAATTGTTCTCAAAATGTCAGTTATATATATTAATAGTCTACTTATTGAATTACTGTGGCCAACAATATTCATTGCCAGGGGGCCTACCATCTGGTGAGGAGCCCCTAAGCTTAGCTAGGCTAGTTCACCATTGAAAGACACATTGTCCACTGCCCACTGCCAGGTCTATGCTGAAAGACTGTCCAGCTCGCTAGGACCTGCCAGCACTCATTCTAGGCTGGCTCAGCCTTTGAGAATGGTCACCTCCATGCCACCATGAGCCACAGAGGAGGAATTAATGCAGGTACATTTTTATGCTCTTGTAATAATTGAGCAGGCATTTGGAGTGAATGTTTTATGGAATGCTCAACAATTTATAATGCTATGAATGTCATGTTCCCTGTCTTTCTGAAAACAGAATGCCATAGTTTAGAACTTGATGGGTCTCAAGTACCATGGGGTTATGAAACCAAGTTGTGTGCAGAAACTGGTCATTGTAAGAAAATTCAGAATGATGTACATGATTTGTTTTTCTCCTCCAACCCCAGATTCTTATGATCTGATTTCATCATGAGTACTTTTTAAACAAGAAGGAAAGTCTGAAAAATTAATGTTATTAGAAAATAATTTAAAATATGATTCGTAATTTTTGCCTACAGTCAGGAACTTAAAAAGAAGGAATGCAGTAAAGAAATAAAGCAGAGTATATTAGTTCTATACCTCCAGTTTGAAGTGCCAATAAAAAAAAAAACAGGTGAAATGACTATGGCCAGTAGCTCATTTTGCTACAACAGACCATGTTTTCTGAAAAAAATCTCCCTTACTGTGCTCAGATGGATTTATCAGCACATTCATTTGGATTGTTGCTGCATTAGGATTTTCAAAGCAGGTGATTTCATGCACCAAGCCTGAACTGAGTATTTAAATTAGTATATTTCCCCAAAATTTCTTTCTTTCAATATATACAAATAATCATAGAACCACAGGTTATTTGGGGAAAAAAATCAAATTGTTTTCATGGCAATTTTATACTGGCTTTCAAAATTCCATTCTTACTCTACTTGGCAGAACATATTCCAGACTAAACAAGAACTATTTTATCATTAATATTGGTTTACCCATATGACAGTGCCCATTAGTGTTTACCCAACAAAACTGTCCAGACAACATTTTTCTTAAATTTCCATCATTTGATTTCCTGATGCAGTCATTAAAAAATATTTGTGTAGATAAACACTGCCAGGTAGCTAGGTGGGGCAGTGGGTGAGAGCACTGGACGGTGAATCAGGAAGAAATGGGTTCAAATCTGGCCTCAGACACTTTCATGCATGACCCTGAACTCATCTCTTAGCCTCAGTTTCCCATCTGTAATGTAGATAATAATAGGACCTACCTCTCAGGGTTTTTGTGAGGGTCAAATAAGATAACATATGTATAGAGCTTTGAAAACCTTGAAGTGTCAAATAAATGCTGGTTATTATTATCATTATTTCTGTAGAAAGGCATTATGGCACAGTGGAAGAGATGCTGGTTCTCTAATAAGAAGGATAGGGTTTAACTCAGCCTCTTATGCCTACTACCTGGGTGACCTTGGACAATCCATGGAGACAGCAAGATCACAGAATGCCACCTCTTGAACACTGGGCCTGGAATCAGGAAGATCTGAGTTAAAATCCAGCCTCAGACACTTACTAGCTGTGTGATCCTAGGCAAATCAACTTTATCTGTTTGCTTCAGTCTGTTTAACTCTAAAATGAGGATAGTAAAAGCCCCTACTTCCCAGTGTTTTTGTAATGATCAAATGAGATATTTGTAAAACACTTGCCACATAGTAGGTACTACATATAAAAGCTATTATTGTTATTATTATTATATCTTCCTGAGCTTCAGTTTCCTCATCTGTGAAATGAGTGTCATTTCAAACTAGATGTTCTTCTAATTCTAGGAAATGAGTCAGGAACATTTATTAAGTACTTACTACGTGCCGGGCACTGTGCTAAATGCTAGGGATACAAAGGAGAATAAAAGACACTACCTGCTGTGGAGGAGCACATAATATAATGGGAGAGAGAAATATGATTCTATGTCTTACATTGAATTATGCCCATCATTTTGTAAAAAAAAAAATCTTTTGGCTTATAGCTCAGCTATGTCTTTGAAGATATATCTCATGAAATTTCAATATATATGAAAAGTGATAGTGGTTCATTACTTTTCCTTTTAAAAATTCCCATTTCATTTAATTACCCTCCTTCTGGGAGAGGGCTATGGTAAAGCTACTAGAACCAACAAATTTACATGAAAATGCAGAAGTCCAATCCAGTGGAAATGTGCTTATCTTAGGCTATCTACCTGTTCAGGGGCAGAAGATCAAAAACCATTGCATTTGTAATTTCCAATGGAAATGTTCAACCATAAACTGCTTGCAAAGAAGTGTGATTGGCAAAATTTAAAGTATAAGGGGTTTTTTCCTAGTGACAGAATTAAAGAATCACTAAACTAAGAGTTGGAATGGGCTTCTGAGCTCAAGGAATCCATCATATAAATAGACCAGAGCCCTTTTTAAAACATCCCAGGAAAAAAAAAAAAACTATAAAGGACATATGAAGAAAGAAGCTATTTACATCCAGACAAAGAACTGATCAATAGAAGTATGTATAGAATAATTTTACATACATACATACATACATATATACGTGTGTGTGTGTGTGTGTGTGTGTGTGTAAATTCTTATTTGTGTCTAATGGTAGCCATCTCTAAGGGAGGAGGGGAGGGAGAAAAAAAAGAAATTTACATGATAATTTTGTTGTATATTTGAATGGAATAGCAAGTTTTGCATAGTAGCTTTGCAGTTTCATGTACAATCATCTTTTATTGTATTATGTTATGGAAATTCTTGTTTTATTCCATAAATTAAAAATGCAATTCAAAAAGCTATCCAGCCTCTGCTGGAAGACCTCTGCTGAGTGCAATAGCTTATTTCCTTTCAGGATAGGTTAGGAAAGAAGCTTTTTTCTTACCCAGAACAGAGCTCTGTATTTTTCTCCATTATTTCTAGTATTGTCCTGAGATAAGTAGAAAAGATCTGTTAGCTAGGCATGGTAGCATGGAATGCCTAGGATTGGGTAGGCAGACGCTGGGGGATCATATGAGCTCAGGAGGTCTTAGTTACAGTAGGGCTAAAGACAACTGGGTGTCTTCATTAAGTCTTGTACCTATGGGAAGCCTCCTAGAGGGGTGTGTGTGTGTGTGTGTGTGTGTGTGTGTGTGTGAGAGAGAGAGAGAGAAAAAGAGAGAGAGAGAGAGAGAGAGAGAGAGAGAGAG
The DNA here is from genome assembly GCF_003287225.1 of Phascolarctos cinereus. Classification (NCBI taxonomy): domain Eukaryota; kingdom Metazoa; phylum Chordata; class Mammalia; order Diprotodontia; family Phascolarctidae; genus Phascolarctos; species Phascolarctos cinereus. Next base: position 59,244,460 of record NW_027556180.1, read on the forward strand.
AGAGAGAGAGAGAGAGAGAGAGAGAGAGAGAGAACAAGCTAGAACATGCTAAAGCTAGAATGGCCATTGCACTTCCAACCTGGATGAGATAGGGAGATGTGCTCACCAAAACAAAACAAAAGGAAACAAATGAAAAATAAGTGTTTTAAGAACCCTTTAACATTTATTAGAATAATTATATTTGTTGGGTAATGGAAACCAATCTGTAGGTGTGGTAAGCCAATATATTCAATTAAAAATAAACACAGGGGCAGCTAGATGGTGCAGTGAGTGGATAGAGCATGAGCCCTGAAGTCAGGAGGACCTGAGTTCAAATCCAGCTTCAGACCAAACACTTGACACTTACTAGCTGTGTGACCCTGGGCAAGTCACTTAACCCCAATTGCCTAAAGAAAAAAAAATAAGTACAGCATGTTATTTATTTTTTAAAAGTTAAAAAACTAAACTTCTTCCCCAGAAACAGTGTACCTGATATTGAACACTTTCTAAAAAGTCTATTTTCTTTTGACCTAATGTAAGAAAGCATTTCCTAATAATTAAAACTGTCCAAAAGTAGAGTGGTCTTTCTCAGGAGGTCATGGGTTCTCTTATCCCAGAAGTCTTCAAGCACAGTCTAGATGATGACCTTTCAGCAACGTTGGAGAGAGAATTCTTGGTCAGCTATGGCTGGACCAGAAGGCTTCTAAGGTCCCTTCCCACTCCTAGAGTCTGTGAAATCTCAACCTTCCTCCTTTTCCTTAGCATTCATTGTCAACTTTAATACATAATGAGTTTTAGCATGCCTAACACTATTCTTACAGGATTGCTGCTTTTTTGTATGTACTATGTTACCTGCCTTGTTTAAATCTGATATGCATGTCTTTCAAAAATTCTGAGTTGAGCAATTATATTCACATCAGTCTCTTCAGACAGCGCCCCGCCCCCGCTCACTAAGTCACTTCTGTAAGCCTTCAGAATTTGTTCTTGACAATCTTCTACCTTTCTTCAGCCAGGTTTCCCAAAGAATTTAGACCTTAAGATTATTTCTGAACCCTTTGAAATCTACTCTTAAATATCTAAGGTGTATATTAGATTATGCCTAGCTTTCCTCTTCTCTATCATCAATTCTAATATTGAATAGTAACTTCCCCCAAAGTTACCATAATTTTTTTTTCCTTTAGCAACTATTTTTTTCTCGGGAAAAATCAGGTTTTAAATAAGATTTCATCATTTTGATTCCTCTACCTTCTGAAAAATGAAATTATCATTAAGACAAGTCAAGAATGTATTTGTCCACTCTGTTTTTCTTGAGGAACTCCAGTAAATCTACAGAAAATTGGTGTTCCCCCACCATTGCTTGATAAGCCTTACCAACAGATTTGTACTATTTGCCTATTTCTACTACCTATCCCAGAGGTCTCTATTATACTCAAATAGCAATATGAATCTGTTTTTTTGTCCACTGAGCCTCATACAAGTTGTCACCTTTCTTCCATGGTTCTTGGGTTTCCCAACAATTTTTCTTCATAATACTGTAATTCTACTCTACCACCATTTTAATATATCCTGGATTAAATAAAGTTTAATGTTTCCATAACCACATTCCTGTCATGGTTCCCCTTCTATTAAGGCTTGTTAATCTACATGAGGTTGATTTTGTCCCCTTGTGTTAGAATCTCTTGGTCTCATGATTTGGTGGTCATAATCTATGCAGATGTGAATAGACATCTGAGGCAATGGGTTTTAGTGTTGTCATTCTTCTTATCCCCTAATGCTTATTGTTGCTCCATTTTGTGTGTGTCATACCTGCTACTTTCTCTATATCAGTCAAGAAGTTTATATCCTAGCAGGGAAGACAACACATTTAGGGGAATGTGAGTGGAGTCATAGTTACGACAGATGATTGTCATGCCCTTTGCAATAACAATGTTAGTATTGACTTGGTTATTATTTCCAGAACAAGAGGTGAAAAGGGAGGGTCTGGTACTCATGTGGCAGCAAGGCAGATGGCAAGGTGCCTGGTTTCCTGGTATATGGGATATGAAGCAGGAGAACCATCTTGGAACAGATAGATGAAGTAGGGAAGATTCTAAGGAACAGTTCATTCTCCTATTAAGTTATTCTAATAGGAAAAAGGCCATGTCTGCACTTTGTAGAAACAGCCCTGGAAAGCTCTTTATAACTGTATCTCTACAGATCATTTCAAGAGTTCCTTTGCCCCTTTTTTACCTTGGTAAAATTAACCTCAGTCTTACATTTTTCTTATTGGCAGATCTCATTGGTAGAATTCATGACTAACTCTCATGGTGAACTAATTTGGCAAACTCCCCATTTGTCTGTCTCCTCATTGCCCAGGGGGCTCAGCCTCTGGGAGATCCTGAACAAAGCTTAACTCATAATAGGCTTACTGAATTGTTTTTTAATGTGACACTATCTCACTCAGCTGTTTTTTACCAGCAGTTAGCAGTCTCCTCACAAACTTAATGCAAACAGACTCTGAGCTCAGCTATCCTGTCCATAAGGGTCTTAGGCAGGGATAAAATTACTAGGAAGGTTTACTCTAATTAGTCTAATCTCCTGCTTCTCTCCTTTTCTTGCCACTAACTATTTTAGATAGGATGTTGCATTTCCCTGGCTACAACAATGTCATAAAATTCTCGCAATCATATCAGAGTATGAATTCACTGATTCCAGCTACTAAATTCCCCAGAAAGTTATGGTCAAAATGGTCCTGCTATGGACTAAAAAGGCCTTCTACTGAAGCAAAACAATCTGATTCAACACTAATAGGGTATAGGATATTCATGGCTATAAAGTATTACTTAGCATTCTAAATCTCTCTATTTACTTCCCAAAACGAACTTGGGTAACTCAAGTTGAATGAACATTGAAGAGCATTATCAACTTCATTTGCAATTTTCCAAAATGAAATGACTAGAATTTGGTCAGAACATTTTTAAATTTTTTCCCATTAGTCTGTGACCAAAGCTTTGCTGTGACATTAACAAAAACAAAAATCAACCAAAATTATGGGCCACTGCAGAAGACCCTGCACACTATGTTAGTTGGTATGATGAACAAACTTTAAAGGTTTGGGAGAAAATATTAATTTGAACTCTCTTGGTCCCCTGGGTTTGAAAAAGTAAGCTGAAAGGAGATAAAAATGGACTTTCTCATGGGATTGCCTATACTTCCTGCTTCTCGTTGAGCTAGAAATATTGTAAAAGTTGTCTTTCTCATGAATTTTCAGCCTTTCTGTTTCTAGTCATGGAAGAAGCAGAAAAGGAAGGAATGTGAGAAAGGCATCAGGCATGGAAGAAAGAAGTTCCGAATCTTCAAAATCAAAGTGCAGTTAAATGTAGCCTAATGAATTTTACCTTTTGTAAAACTAACTCAGTCATTCAAACATATCAACACATTTCACAACCATTTATTCATTGACCTGCCTAAACATTTCTTTTCCCAAACAATGAGAAACAAACAGAAATTAGAGGAGCTACATGACCTTGTACAAGTCACTTGATTATGCAGTTTACTTGTCAGTTTACTTGTCTGTAAAATTAAGAGGTGGGATGACCTTTGAGGTCACAGTCTGCTGTAAAACCCAATGGTTCTGTGATTCAACTAATAGTTGAAATGCTGTTGATGATTTAAAAGATATGTATTGGTTTTTCCCACTGATATTTGCATTTTTGTGTTTACAGCAGTTTGAAAAACAAAAACAAAACATAGAGAGAAGACAAGTGAGAAAACAAATTTAAATAGAATTGAAAAGGACCATAGAAATCGTTCAACTTAATCCTTTGTTTTTATAAATGGAGAAACTGATGCCAAGAGAGAAATAAAGTGATATGCATAAGGTTCCACAGACAATTATTGACATATTTGAAACTAAAATATAGGTCCCTTTTACCCCCAAGGGGAATTTAATGCATTTTCTATTATATCATGTCACAACTAAATAGAATCTCATTATGTCTATCTGCATTTTTTTCATCCTATATTCTGAGAAAAAGAACTAGAAAAAAAATGTTGCCATTGGGTAACAAGGAAAGTCTACTTATGACCATTCTTCAATTTTATTTTTTTAATATAAATTTATTTATTTTTAGTTTTCAATATTTTCTTCTTCAATTTTAAAACAAAAATACAACATGCAGCATTTTCCAATGGGCCAATTGAATTAGATGGGCTGCTTCCCATATCTCAGTCTCAGTGTCATTGTCTATAGGATGGAGGCTTAGATTAGAGAACTGAAACTGTGCTTTCAAACTCTGGTGGTTCTATAACTCTAGCTCTCTGCTCTTGAGGCTACTTTAGCTAACAATTAGGAATCCTGTTTTATAGTCAATATCTTGTAGCCTCTACAGAAAAATGCTCTTCTTGAACTGATCCTGAATACAAATCATATTGTCATATGTGTTCTAAATTTTTGTTTGTTTGTTTAGCCAAGATAATGATTACATGCATTGCTTCTGGTCTCTTTGATTAATCAATAGTGATGGAGACTTAAAAGAAAAAGGTCAGGTCAATTTCATTTACATCTTATAACAGGAAAATACAATAACATTGACTATGAAAATGAGTGTACAACAACGGAATTTAGACATGAGCCTTGTGTCCTCTCCCATTTCAAGAGTATGATAGAATCAACACTCAGGTACAGATTACCACTTGCCAAACATGTATAGCAGAAATGGAACTCTGGGAAAATTTCTTCCAGTCAGGCATCATGATTCTTGGTTGTCTCCCTGTGACGTTAGAGTGGGGTTCAGGGAATGTAAGTTTGATTGAATATGGGCCCAAGTGAAACTTATAAACATGAATTGCATAATATATAAAGCCAAACAGAAATAACTAGCAATTTATCTACTGTTTTGGACTGTTTGCCCTGCTGCTCATCTTCATGAGTGTACTTCAGTGCCATACCCTCCGTGAAATGTCATTCCATTTCTGCATGCTCAAGTCAAAAGACCATTGCACCAAGAGTCAAGAAACCAGGGTCCTAGTTTCTATTCTGCCATAACTCACTGGTAAGCTAAGGAAGGCACTTAACCCCTCAGAAGGACACCAGGAAGCTGGAAATCATCCAAAAGAGAGTGAATAAGATGATAAAGGATCTAGTCATGACATAAGGATCATCTGAAGAAACTCTATTTCTTTAGCCTGGATAAGAGTAGGTTTACAGAGGACAATGATAGCTGCTTTGAAGTATTGGAATGGTTGTCATTAAGAAGAAAGTATAATTCAACTTATTCTTTTTGGCCCCAGGAAGGAGAACTAGAAGTAAAGGGGGAAAATTGCAGAGAGACAATTGTTTGTTTGATTAAGAAAAATTCTCTAATTACAGAATCCAAAAGTTCAGTTGGTTGTCTCAAAGTTCATATGTTCATATGTCATATGTTTTCCTTTACTGGGAGTTTTAAAGCAGAGGCCAAAATGATCAGTGGTGTAGTAAAAGGGACTCCTCTTGAAGTATAGATGAGACCCAAAGGGAATGAAGATTGACAAAGAGAAATGGATATGGCTTCATATCCTGGCTCTGTAATTTACTACATGTATAAATAGCTATGACCAAGTCATTTAGCATCTCTGGGTCTCTGTTTCCCCATCTGTAAAATGAAAATTTGGACTGGATGACTTCTAAGATCCCTTTCAGTTTTCTGAGTATTTTAAACATGGCTGTTATCAAATCACAACCCAGTTCAGAATACAAAAAAAAAATTTCTCACTTTTGTGGTTAACTCTAGTATAAGTTAATATTGTTTATACTCATTGATGCCAAAAGGAATTAGTAATAGAAAACCTTATCTTGCAGTACTATCCTAACTTCTAATTTTGGTAAAGAACATTTGCTGCTTTTTGAAAAATGCAAAAAATTGCTATGGCCCAGTAATGAACCTCACATACCAAATGTTAATCTTGAAATCCTAACAACACATGTGTTTTGGAAAATTATTAAGAACTAGCATGTGTAAATGCATTTTTTTAAATAAGTGAATTTACTATGCTTCTAAATTTAGCTTGTAAACTATTTTGAGCAGGAGGAGACTGATTAAAAAAAGTCTAGTTTCTCTAACTCATCTGTGGCATTGACCCCAATAAATAAATCTCTTATGGAGTCCAAGTTTTGTTCTTGCCAAGTATATTCTATGTGAGCCAAGTGACTGCCTGTAGCAGGTTAGCATGGGGAGCTAATTTAGGCAAAGGTCATTGATTCAGTCTCTGTGAAGGCTAGTTAGCTTTACTCTGTTCCATTCTCTTTCCCCATACAACCTGGAAAGCTAAGTTGTCTGATACATGTGTGATACAGGGTATGAGAGGGATTAAATAAAAGAAGAATGGATCACTGCAAAGCCACTATCTCTACTGGGTAAAAAAAAAAGTACATAGCATCCTGACTATGGGTTAATTACATTATTTTCATATGTGAAGAATAGCTAGTGGACCTTTGCTTTTGGGAGTCAAGATGGTGGAGTTAAGAGGTAGTCGCTCTCACCCTTCCCTATCAACCTCTGAAAACCCAGAAAATAACACCCCAGAAAAAATCCTGGAACAGATGAACCAGAAACAAGATGGGGAGCAGCAGAGCAGTAGCCCAACCTCACTTTAGAATACCAGGAGGAGATCCTGGTAACTTGGCATCCTATGGCAAACCCATCTCCCAGGGCCTCAGCAAAAATAAGGGAAGCAGCACTACAAAGGGCCGCAGATAAGCACCATGCAGCATTCATCTGAAAGGAGCTAAAGAAGACAACCTAGAGTCCTTCTAAAGTTCCAGCCTTGCTGATTCCAGCCCAACACCAGGTAAGCTGTCAGAAACCTACAGCCTACAATTGCCAACATAAGAGGCCCCAGCACACAAAGCCAGTGACCAAGACCTAGGCTCCCAACACAAGAAGCTTGGGTCAGTGCCCTCTGTTCCCCAGCAGGAGAGCTCAATCTCTTTAAAGGCCAGGGAATAAAGAAACACCATGAGTAAAAAGAAACATGACCATAGATTCATATTATGAGAAGAGTGAAAATCAAGACAGAAATTCTGAAGAGGACAACATTGTCAACAAACTCACATCTGCAACATCAAAAGGGACTATGAACTGGTCTGAAGCTGAAAAAGACTTCTTAGAAGAGCTCAAGGAGGATTTTAAAGTCAAATGAGAGAGGTAGAAGAGTCCTTAAAAATACAATTGGCCAATTGGAAAAAAAGTACACTGAAGAAAACAAGTCCCTAAAAACACAATTGGCCAATTGAAGAAGGAAGTAAAAAACTAACAGAAGAAAACAATCTGTTAAAAACTAGAATTGGACAAATGGAAACTAATGTCTCTATGAGAGAGCAAGAATCAGTCAAACAGAAAAAAATAGAAAAAAATGTAAAATACCTCATGGTAAAACACACGACCTGGAAAATGATCAGGAGAGACAATTTAAAAATTATTGGACTACCTGAAAATCATGATGAAAAAAAGAGCCTGGACAGTATCTTTCAGGAAATCATAAAGGAAAACTGCCCTGAAGTCCTAGAACCAGAAGGAAAATAACCATAGAAAGAATCCACCATCACCACCTGAAAGAGATCCCAAATTGAAACAGCCAAGGAATATAATAGCAAAATTCCAAAATTACCAGATGAAAGAGAAGGTGCTGCAAGCAGCCAGAAAAAACAATTTAAATATCATGGAACCACAGTCAGGATTACACAGGACCTTGCAGCTTCTACATTAAAAGACCGCAGGGCATGGAACATGATATTCCATAAGGCAAAGGAGCTTGGAATGCAGCCAAGGATCAATTACCCAGCAAAAATGAGCATCATTTTTCAAGGAGGAGATGGATATTCAACAAAATAGGGACTTCCAAACTTTCCTGATAAAAAGACCAGAGCTCAACAAAAAATTTGATCTTCAAGTACAGACTCAAGAAGGACATAAAAAGGTAAATGGGACAGAAAGATACAATATGTTGTTAATAAGGGCTGTTTACCCCTACAAGGGAAATGACACTTGCAACTCTTGAGAACTGTATTGTTATTACACCATGTTAAAAGTATACATAAAGGGGTGGATATTAGTTGACTTTGATGTAATGATAAAAAAAAATCTAATCAAGTGGGTTAAATGGATCCAATAAGTGGATATCTGATCTTAGAAAATGTACTGAGAAAGGAGGAGGCAGAAGGGTAAATTACATTACAGGAAAAGACACAAAATCCTATTACAGCAGAGGGAAAGAAGGGGGGTGAGCATTGTTTGAACCTTACTCTCATCAGATTTGGCTCAAGAAGGGATAACATAATCAGTTAGGTATAGAAATCTAACTTGCCCTATAGGCAGTAGGAGGGAAAAGGGGAAAGAAAAGGGAGGGGGAAGAAGGGAGGGAAGAAGCAGTAAGGTAAAGGGGAAGAAAAGGGAAAGGGATAATAAAGGGAGGAGGGACTGAAGGAGGTGGTGGTCAAAAGCAAAACACTAGTGGGGGAGGAAAGGAGAAAGAAAAGCATAAAAGGGGGAAAAGGATGGAGAAAAAGACACAGATAGTAATCATAACTGTGAATGTGAATGGGATGAACTCTCCCATAAAACGGAAAGGATGCAGAATGGATTAAAAACCATAATCCTACAATATGTTGTTTACAGGAAACACATTTGAAAAAGAGTGACACATACAGGGTAAAGGTAAAAGGCTGGAGCAGAATATATTATGCTTCAGCTGAAGTAAAAAAAAGGGGTAGCAATCCTGATCTCAGACAAAGCAAAAGCAAAAATAGATCTAATCAAAAGAGATAAGGAAGGAAACTACATCCTGCTAAAAGGCACCATAGACAATGAAGTAATATCATTACTAAACATATATGCACCAAATGGTATAGCATCCAAATTCTTACAGGAAAAGTTCGGGAGTTATAGGAAGAAACAGACAGCAAAAACTATACAGTGAGGGACCTCAACCTCCCCCTCTCTGCACTAGATAAATCTAACCACAAAATAAACAAGAAAGAAGTTAAGGAGGTGAATAGAACATTAGAAAAGTTAGGTATGATAGACCTCTGGAGAAAACTGAATGGGGATAGAAAGGAATATACTTTTTTCTCGCAGTACATGGCACATACACAAAAATTGACCATGTACTAGGGCATAAAAACCTCACAATCCAATGCAGAAAGGCAGAAATATTAAATGCATCCTTTTCAGATCATGATGCAATAAAAATTATATGTAATAAAGGGCCATGGAAAGATAGACTAAAAAATAATTGGAAACTAAATAATCTAATCCTAAAAAATGATTGGGTCAAACAACAAATCATAGAAACAATCAATAATTTCATTCAAGAGAATGACAATAATGAGACAACATACCAAAACTTATGGGATGCAGGAAAGCAGTTCTTAGGGGAAGTTTTATATCTCTAAATGCTTACATAAATAAAATAGAAAAAGAGGAGATAATGAATTGGGCATACAACTAAAAAAACTAGAAAAAGAACAAATTAAAAATCCTCAACTAAACACCAAATTAGAAATATTGAAAACCAAAGGAAAAATTAATAAAATTGAAATTAAGAAAACTATTGAACTAATAAATAAAACTAAGAGCTGGTTTTATGAAAAAACCAATAAAATAGATAAACCTTTGGTTAATTTAATTAAAAAAAGAAAGAAGAAAACCAAATTACTAGTATCAAGAATGAAAAGGGTGAAGCTACCACCAAGGAAGAGGAAATTAAAACAATAATTAGGAATTATTTTGCCCAACTATATGCCAACAAATTTGACAATCTTAGTGAAATGGATACATATTTACAAAAATATAAATTGCCCAGATTAACAGAAGAGGAAGTAAAATACTTAAATAACCCCATCTCAGAAAAAGAAATTGAACAAGCCATTGATGAACTCCCTAGGAAAAAATCTCCAGGGCCAGATGGATTTACATGCGAATTCTATCAAACATTTAAAGAACAATTAATTCCAATACTATAAGACTATTTGGGAAAATAGGTGAAGAAGGAGTCTTACCAAATTCTTTTTATGATACAAATATGGTGCTGATACCTAAACCAGGAAGAGTCAAAACAGAGAAAGAAAATTATAGACCAATTTCTCTAATGAATATAGATGCAAAAATTTTAAAGAAAATTCTAGCAAGTAGATTGCAGCAACTTATCACAAGAATAATACACTATGACCAGGTAGGATTTATACCAGGAATGCAGGGTTGGTTCAATATTAGGAAAACTATCAGCATCATTGAGCATATCAACACCAAAACCAACAGAAACCACATGATCATCTCAATAGATGCAGAAAAAGCTTTTGACAAAATACAACACCCATTCCTATTAAAAACACTAGAAAGCATAGGTATAAATGGAGTCTTCCTTAAAATAATAAATAGCATCTATCTAAAACCTTCAGCAAGCATTATATGTAATGGGGACAGCTAGAAGCATTTCCAATAAGATGGGGTGAAACAAGGATGTCCATTATCACCACTGTTATTCAATATTGTACTGGAAACTTAGCTTTAGCAATAAGAGAAGAAAAAGAAATTGAAGGCATTAGAATAGGCAAAGAAGAAACAAAGCTATCACTCTTTGCAGATGACATGATGATATACTTAGAGAATCCTAGAGAATCAAGTAAAAAACTACTTGAAATAATAAACAACTTTAGCAAAGTTGCAGGCTATAAAATAAACCCACATAAATCATCAGCATTTCTATATATTACCAACAAAGCCCAACAGCAAGAGGAAAGAGAAATCCCATTTAAACTTACTGTAGACATTATAAAATATTTAGGAGTCTACCTCCCAAAACAAACCCAGGAACTCTATGAACACAATTACAAAACACTTTTCACACAAATAAAATCAGATCTAAATAATTGGAAAAACATCAGTTGCTCATGGGTAGGCCGAGCTAATATAATAAAAATGACAATCCTACCTAAGCTAATTTACTTATTCAGTGCCATACCAATCAAACTACCAAAAATTATTTTATAGAGTTAGAAAAAAATAATAACAAGATTCATTTGGAAAACAAAAGGTCCAGAATATCAAAGGAACTAATGAAAAGAAATGCAGGGGAAGGTGGCCTAGCAATTCCAGATCTTAAATTGTATTATAAAGCAGCAATCATCAAAACTGCTTGGTACTGGCTAAGAAATAGGGAGGTGGATCAGTGGAATAGGTTAAATATGCAAGACACAGTAGTCAATGACTATAGTAATCTATTATTTGATAAACCCAAAGACCCCAGCTTCTGGGATAAGAACCCACTCTTTGAAAAAAACTGCTGGGAAAACTGGAAAAGAGTATGGCAGAAACTAGGCATAGACCCAAATCTCACACCATATACCAAAATAAAGTCAAAATGGGTTCATGACTTAGATATAAAGGCTGATATAAGCAAACTGGGAGAACAAGGAATAGTTTACCTATCAGATCTATGGAGAACAGAAGAATTCATGACCAAACAGGAGATAGAGAACATTAAAAAGCAAAATGGATAATTTTGATTACATTAAATTGAAAAGTTTTTGCACAAACAAAGCCAATGCAACTAAGATTAGAAGGAAGGTAGAAAATTGGGAAAGAATTTTTACAACCAGTCTCTCTGATAAGGGCCTCATTTCTAAAATATATAGAGAATTAAGACAAATTTATAAGACTACAAGCCATTCCCCAATTGATAAATGGTCAAAGTTCTCAGATGAAGAAATTAAAGCCATCTATAGTCATATGAAAAAATGCTCTAAATCATTATTGATTAGAGAAATGCAAATCAAAACAACTCTGAGGTACCACATCACACCTATCAGATTGGCCAACATGACAAAACAGGAAAATGATAAATGTTGGAGAAGATGTGGGAAAATTGGAACACTAATGCATTGTTGGTGGAGTTGTGAAATGATCCAACCATTTTGGAGAACAATTTGGAACTATGCCCAAAGGGCTAAAAATGTGCATACCTTTTGATCCAGCAATAGCACTTCTAGGGCTATATCCCAAAGAGATCATACAAATGGGAAAAGGACCCACATGTAAAAAATATTCATAGCAGCTCTTTTTGTGGTGGCAAAGAATTGGAAATTGAGAGGATGCCCATCAATTGGGGAATGGCTGAGCAAGTTGTGGTATATGAATGTAATGGAATACTATTGTGCTATAAGAAATGATGAACAGGCTGACTTCAGAAAAACCTGGAAAGACTTGTATGGTCTGATGCTGAGTGAAGTGAGCAGAACCAAGAGATTTGTACACAATAACAGCCATGTTGTGCATGACTAATATTAAACTTAACCCTTCCAGCAATACAAGGATCTAAGACATCTCCAGAGGCCTTGATGGAAAATGCTATCCACATCCAAAGAAAGAACTATGAAAGGTGAATTGCTATTTTTTTCTCTTCTGTTGAATTTTGTTTCCTCTTTCTGATGGTTCTTCCTATTGGTTTTAATTTTTGCTTACAACACCACTAATGTGGTGTTTAATAGGAATGTAAATGTATAGCCTACATCAGATTGTGTGCCATCTCGGGGAGGGTGGTGAGGAGAAAGGGAGAGAAAAATTTTAAACTCAAAAGCATATGGAAGTGAGTATTGATCAATCAAAATAAATTAATAAAATTTAAAAAAGAAGAAAAGAAAGAATAGCTAGTCATTGTTATAACTAATGGGTATTTTAGCTTTATAGTTTACACTTTTTTAGACTTCAGTGTGGAGTCCTTACCTGGTGTCAATAGTTAATTTGAGTTTTACCTTTATATTTTTATATCATTTACTGTTAAGATGTGGATGTTTGGTTAATAATAGTTGATATTTTTATACTGTGCCAATAGCATATTACAGATGTGATCTCATTTGATATTCACAGCCCTAATGAGGTTTATTCAACAGGCACTATTTTCACTATTTTACAGATTAAGAAACTAAAGCTAAGAAAGATTAAACAACTTGCAAGGTCACACAATAAATGTCAAAGGTGGGACAAACACTCCGGTCTCTCCTGACACCATCCAGCACTCTTTTTGCACCATGCTACGTCAAAATAAAGAACTCACTCTTTTCAGGACCTTGTGCTATTGCAATACACTTCTGTCTGATCTCTCTACCATCAATATTTCCCCCTCTGGCATTTCCATCTTCCCATTCTTGATAGAGCTCCCAATTTCATCTTATTAATGTATAAATTTTATCACGCTATTACATTGTTGAAAAAGACTATCAGTTGCTCCCTTATCAAATAAATTCAATTTGATTCAAGAAAACACATCTTTATTATGCGCCTTATATGTACTAGGGGCTCATGACTTAAAGAAAATTTTCCTTCCCTCATGTAGCTCACATTTTATTGAGGGTGGAAGGAACACATTTGCTCAAATAAGTACAATACAAGGAAAAGAGAGGACAACAGCAGTGAGAAAAGGAACAATCAGTGAAGGGATTGATGGAAAGAGGTTGCACCTAATTTGGGCCTTGAAGGATAGAAATGAGTTTGAGGCAGAGATAAGGAAGAAAGTATTCCCATGAGGGGGAATGGCTTTTGCAAATGTGTACATATAGGAAATGAAAGACCAGGGTAAGAGAACAGGTAGTACAGTTGGACTGGAACATAACACATGTAAAGGGGAGTAGTATAAAATCAAGGTAGAAACATAGATAGGTACCAAATCATGGAGGACCTTAGATATCAGAATAAGGAGTTTGTGTATTATCTTATAGACAATGGGAAGCTCTTAAAATTTTTTTTGAGTAGAGTGGTGACATAGCCACACCTCTTGAACCTGGGGGTCTAATCATGGGAGTAACAAAACAATGAGAACCACAACCTGATGGCAAAAGAACTTTATTTTTTTTATATTTTATGTTATTTTTGGTTACATTTCAGGTTCTAAGTTGTCTCCTTCCCTCCCCTTTAAACTCTTCTTAGAGAAGGGCAACATTTGATATGGATGCATACGTCGAACCGAACGACTCTTCCTTCCATATATTCCTTCCCTCTCCGGAGGGGGATAGCGTTTTCCTTCATAAGTTCTTTGTACTTGATTTGATATTTATATTACCCAGAATAGCTTAGTTATTCATAGTTACTCCTTGAACAATATTGTTGTTACTGTATACAGTGTTCTCTCAGTTCTGCTCCTTTCATCTACATTATTTCATGCAAGTTTTCCATGTTTTTCTAAAATCAATCCGCTTGTTGTTTCTTACAGCACAGTAGTATTCCATCACAATAATATATTGCAAATTATTCCACCATTCTCCAGTTGATGGGTATCCACTAGATTTCCAGTTCTTTGCCACCATTAAGAGAGCTGTTATAAATATTTTAGAACATTCTGACATTCTTGTCCTTTCCCCATGATCATCTTGGGAAACAGACCTAATAGTCAAAGGCTATACACAGTTATATAATTCTTTGGGCATAATTCCAAATTGCTCTCCAAAAATGGTTAGATCAGTTTGCAATTCTACCAACAGTGTAATGATGTTTCCACATGCCCTCCAACGTTTGTCATTTTCCTCTTTTATCATTTTAATCTATCTGATAGGGATAAAATTATTTCTTGAAGTTCTTTTAATTTGTATTTCTATAATCAATAATGGTTTCGAGCATTTTTCATATGATTATATCTATAACTTTGATTTCTCCTCCCAGAAATTGTCTGTTGATATCCTTTTACCTCATATCAATTAAGGAATGACATACTCTTATAAATTCAATTCAGTTCTTCATATATTTGAGATATGAGGCCATTATCTGAGAAACTGTCTATAAATCCCCCCCAATCTTCTGCTTTCTTTCTAATATTGGCTACATTGTTTCATTTGTACAAAAACCTTTCAATTTAATGTAACCAAAATTATCCATTTTATATCCTGCAATCCCTTCTATGTCTTGTTTATTTATAAATTATTCTCCTATCCATAAATCTAATAGGTAATATGTTCCATGCTCTTCTAATCTACTTATGATATCTCTATTTATGTTTAGGTCATGTGTCTATTTTGACCTTATCTTAGTAAATGGTATAAGATATTGGCCTATAGCTACTTTCTACCAGACTGCTTTCCAGTTTTCCCAGCAATTTTTACCAAATAGTGAGTTCTTATCTCAAAAGCTAAGATCTTCATATCTATCAAACACAAGGTCATTATAATCATTTACTACTGTGTGTTGTAACCCTACTCTATTCCACTGATTCACCATTCTATTCCTTAGCCAATAGCAGATAGTTTTGACAATTATCACCTTATAATGCAGTTTAAGACATGGTACTTCTGGACTACATTCCTTTACATTTTTCATTAATTCCTTTGATAGTCTTGATAATTTGTTTTTCCAAAGAATTTTGTTATTATTTTTCTAACCCAGTAAAATAATTTTAGTAGTTTAATTGGGATGACACTGAGTAAGTAGACTAGTTTAGGTGGATTTTACCATTTTTATCATATTGGCTTGGCCCACCCATGAGCAATATTTCTCCAAGTAATTAAATCAGACTTTATTTGTATAAAAATATATTATAAATATGTTCATATAGTTCCTGAGTTTGTCTTGCCAAGTATACTTCCAGGTATTTTATATTGTCTATAGTCATTTTAAATGAAATATATCTTACTATGTCTTCTTGCAGGGTTTTGTTGGTTATATAGAAATGCTGATGATTTATGTGGGTTTATTTTATATCCTGCTACATTGCTAAAATGACTAATTGTTTCAAGTAATTTCTTAGTTGAATCTCTAGAATTTTCTAAGTATATCATCATATCACCTATAAAAAGAGATAGTTTTATTTCCTCATTTCCCATTCTGATTCTTTCAATTTCTTTCTCTTCTGTCATTGCTATTTCTAGCATTTCTAGTACAATACTGAATCATATTGGTAATAATGGGCTTCCTTGTTGCACTCCTGATCTTATTGGGAAGACTTCTAGCTTATCCCCATTGTGGATCATGCTTACTGATGGTTTTTAGGTAGATGCTTCTTAATCATTTTAAGGAAAAATCCATTTATACCTTTGCTTTCAAGTGTTTTTAATAGGAATGAGTGTTGTATTTTGTCAAAAACTTTTTTTTATGTATCTATTGATATAATCATGATTTTTGTTGATTTTATTATTGATATAATCAATTATGCAAGTAGTTTTCCTTATACTGAACCAGCCCTGCATTCCTGTATAAATCTCACTTGCTCACAATATATGATCTTTGGGATGTTTTGCTGAAGTCTCCTAGTGAGTATTTTATGTAATATTTTGGCATCAATACTCATTAGTGAAACAAAAAAAGGCTGTCACTTTTAAACCTTAGTTTTTCCCATCGGGTGATAAAAGACTCATTAGATGATAGGAGCCATGTAGGTCATTTTCTCTAATAAATAATTTTTTCTAAAATTCAATCTTCAACTAGACATTTTTCGAAATGAAAGCAAAACTTTGTTAAAGTTGATAAGAAATATGGTATAAGAAATGATAAAAGGGAGCAACGGTTTCAGAAAAACCTGGGATGATTTGTATAAATGGATATAAAATGAAGTGAGCTGAACTGGAACAATAATTTATAGAATAACAACAGTAGTGTAAGGACAAGCAACTCTGAAAAACTTAAGAACCCTGATCAACACAATGACAAATCCCAGATTCAAAGTTCTCATTGTGAAATATGCTATCCACCTTCAGAGACAGAGATAAAGAGAGAGAGAGAGAGAGAGAGAGAGAGAGAGAGAGAGAGAGAGAGAGAGAGACAGACAGAGGTGATGGCCTGTGTTTGCAGTGTATTTTGCAGAAAAAAATGAATGTGTCATATTCTTAAAGGGTCTTAGGCTAAAGAAATTTTAAAAAGATAAAGACCCAATATTACTTCATGTTGTTGATTTTTTTTTTAAAAAAGTTAGATTCTCATGGCAATAGTTATATTTTTTGAATGTTGTGTCATGTTAAGGGATGAAGTGTTCATTGGAGATGAGGAGAGAGAAAAAAAAGATCAAAGGAAAATGTGAGAAAAAAGCAATTGCAATAAGGGAATGAAAAATGACAGATAAGAAAAGGAATTAGGGGTTAGGAAGAATGTCAAAACCCTATGCATTTGGGATCCCCATTTTCCTTTCTCCAAATCATCTTTTCCCCAGAGTTCAGAGTAAATGTCTCTTGGCACAAAAGCTAAGTGTCTTTGGTTTACTTCATTACTTTCTTGACAAAGGAAAAATGTTTTTAATCTGTCTTTCCTAAGAGACTTTTTCAAATGGTCTTTGTTCTTTAAGGTCAAGATTACAGTTTAACCTCAGCATGATTCCCTATTATTGCTTCTTGGTGGTATCTACAAAGTATCTTAAGAGAATCATTCTATAGCACCAAATTTTCTGATTTCAATAGAGACTTCAATAAAGCAGAGTGGTGACCAGACAGTCCAAAGGGAGGAGTATAGGCTGGGAATGAATAATGTCTAAAACTTTGGACATTACACCAATGAGTATGCTCTTTGGGAATATGCCCATTGAAGACTCACTGACCTCCTTTTTCAACATCACTGAAAGAAAAAAATGCATAGCTGTACCTCCCTTTGAACAAGAGATATAATTAAATCTTATATAAAAATTGAATCATTTTAAAATGCACAAGAGGAACAATTATATAAATTTATATAAAGGGGCCTATGTATTTATAACTTTTGGATACTCTTCTATGGAAACATCTTTCACTTAATAGTTTTAGAGATTTTCCTGGGTCACTGAGAAGATAAATGACTTGCTCTTGATCATACACATATCAGAGGCATAACTTGAATGTGTCTCTTGTTGACTCCAATATTGGCTCTCTAGCCACACACTCAACTTTCTAGAGGCTAAAAAATGTAAACAAATTTAGATGCTATTAAAATATATCTAGAGTTTCATAAGTCAGTTTGGCAGCAGAACACATCTACAAAGCTGGCTTATACAAGGTGTCTCAGATGTTTATTGTCATTTTAAGTATCTTAAGCTTTAGTGGGGTAAGACTGCTATAAGACTGGGCTACTAAAAGCCAACGTGACAAGACTTTTGGGACACCCTGTGAAATTATCAGATTATAGATCACGGATTTAGAAGCAGAAGGGACCTTAGGGTCATCTCATCCAACCTCCTCAATTTACAGAAGCAGCAACTGTGGACCAGAGAATTAAAATGGCTTGACCATGATCACCATGATGAAGTGTTACCTTAAAGTTCCAAATATAGAAGGCTTTCCATATCTGAGAACATGTCACTTTTTTAATTTAAGAAAATGGATTAAAATTATTCAAAGATAAAAATATATCTTGATGTTAAGTACAGAACCCATTTTGCGTAGTTGTTCCCATTCCAGGAAAATGTAAACTTCTTGATGGGGGAGACTGTTTTCATTTTTGTCTTTGTGTCCCTAGACTTCAATCAGTGACTGATAAATAATAGGGGCTTATTAAGTGCTTATTGGACTAAATGGATTAGATCAAACTAATTGCTCCCTATTTTTTGGTGTGATTTATTTATGAAGATGATCTTTGCTTGCGATT
The DNA here is from genome assembly GCF_003287225.1 of Phascolarctos cinereus. Classification (NCBI taxonomy): domain Eukaryota; kingdom Metazoa; phylum Chordata; class Mammalia; order Diprotodontia; family Phascolarctidae; genus Phascolarctos; species Phascolarctos cinereus. The sequence continues at coordinate 59,262,978 of NW_027556180.1, forward strand.
TTGAGTCGAGTGTGTGATTGGGCTATATAAAGCCAACATGACATGAACAGTTCTTTCCGCAAGGAGACCATGTGAAATGTATGCTTTGTAGAATTCAGGTCTAAAGCACCTGTGGCTGTTGCCACTGATTCTTCTTTGCTTCTCTGTTAACATGAAACCTCTGCCCTAGAAGAGTACATCAACTCATATCTATCTATCTATCTATCTATCTATCTATCTATCTATCTATCTATCTACCTTGCTTTCAAGAAGGTATCCCACTGAACCATAGAGACCATTAAAATGACCTGGAAATTCCATTGTTTCAGGAAATTATAACTGAATGAATCAAATCAGGTGAGCATTAGGATAATAATATGTGTAAGTCACAAAACCCTGATGGTCACCATAGATGGAGAATCATAGGCTGAAAAAAATCACAAAACCTCACAAAAGCATAGCATAGCAACCATACTTTGCATTTATATGGTTATGATTGTATCATGGATGCATAGGATACATGTGCCACAGGGGTAGGCAGCATGCTGATAGGGATGATTAATAGTGACATTCTTTTTCTTGCAAAGCTCATAAACCCTCTAATGATTTTATTAACATATGAGAAAAAATCATTTGTCAGACCATGGGTCTTAATTTTTGTTTACGTAAAGATGTACACTTTCTCATAGTCATAGGTTAAGTTGGCTTTTTCACTGGAGTTTGTTATGATTGTGGTCACTGTTGTCGTTGTCATTCTAGTCTCTCAAAGCTGCTACGATACTGATGGTTTTCCACCAATGATTCCTGAAAGCACTTTTGTCCTCCCTCTTTGTGACTGGCCCTTTATAAACACTTCAACAAATGTTCACTCCAGTGCCTTTTTGTGATGTGAAGGCAACCCAAGGCTTTTGAAAGCTATGCCCCTGGAATGCAAGCTCTGGAAGGCTCCTTTTAGACATAAAGCTTTGAGTGAGGTCCCAATGATAAACTATTTGTTGTCCAAGGACTAACCTAGCCAAAAATGGAAAAGTTGAAAAGGTTCAGCAGTCAAAAACTGAATACTAAGTGACCCATTTTCAAAACTTTTGAAATTTAAATCCAAGTCCTTTGACTGTAGATCCTACTTGATTTGTCCAAGATGCAGATTTTTCATATTTAAATCTCATTTTATTCAGTGAATTTGGAGGTAAACTGCTAATTCTTATGAAAGCATCCACCTCTGTTTTTTTTTTTTTTGGTAACTACGCAACAGAATGCTTTTACTTCACAACCATGGAGTAGCTTAAAATCACAGGATGATAGAATCACAGAACTTTAAGGCTATGAAGTATGTTGAGGCATCTAGGTTAACAAATGTCAGATGCTTTCCAGTTTTGCTTTTCATTCTCCTGGGAGAATATTTAAAGAAGTACAGGGAGACTGGATTGGAACCCATTTTTCCAAGAATGTTTTCATTTTCTATTTGAAAAGTTGCCTTTCAAAATATTAAAATTGTAGTTTAAGGTAACAGTCTTTGATTATGCATTTCAAAGGTAAAAACATCTTTTAGCAGGGATAGAAATAGGTATCTTTATCCACTAAACAATGATTTCCTAAGTAAACACAAGCCTTGATGTCATAATCTATACTAGAACATGAAATGTATCAGATAGAATTAACTTGATATCTTAATATTGAAAGTTCCATGAAGAACTCATTATAACATCCTTCTTTTTGGACCTGTCTAAGTAGCCAAACCACTATCTTGTAAATTACTTAACAAGCTCATGGGCTATCAGTTTTAAGAAGCTTTTTATAGTTTCTTTATGGTTATATATCATTCCCACACCCTAAGTTGAATGTAAGCTCTTGGAGGCAAGGGATGTTTCACTTGTCTTTGTATTTCCAGTGCTTAGCATGGTGCCTGTTCATAGCAGATGTTTAATAAATATTTATTGTATTCGACTGGATTGAGAGAGCCACTGAGGACAAAATAGTAGTTCTGAAACTTGAAAGTGAGACTTGAGTGGCACCTATGCATAGTCACGGTATTGAATATATCACAAAATCAGAGTTCTACACTGTTAGAACTAGAGTTCAGAGGTCTTCCAGTGCAACCCTCTATTTTACAGTTGAGAAAACTGAAACCTAGAAAAGGATAGGGTTTTGACTGGTCACAGATCAAATTTATAACATAGCCAAGATTTGAATTCAGGTCTTTCTACAGTTTCGGAGATTCCCAAACTTTCTTAGCTGATGGTGTCCTAAATGTCTTAGTAATTTTTTTTTTCTGGCACCCTTCTTCTCCCTTCTTTCCACCAAGAGAAAAAAAATCAATTCTGTTTATTAGGTAGTTAGGTACAAAACACTTAATAAGTATTTTGGCATTCAATTATTTTCACTTGTGTCTGACTCTTCGTCTGAAGAAAAACCATTTGGGTTTTTTGTTTGTTTGGGTGTTGTTGTTGTTGCTGTTTGCAGAGATACTGGAATGGCTTGTGATTTCCTTCTCCAGCTAATTTTACTTATAAGGAACTGAGGTAAAGAGGGTCAAGTGACTTGTCCAGGGTCCCACAGTTACCAAGCATCTGGGGCCAGATTTGAACTCAGATAAGTTTTCCTGACTTCAGGTCTGGCACTTTGTCCACTGTACCACATAGTTGCTAATAAATAATTATGTCCTAACAATTTAGTAGCTATTTGAAATGATAATAAACATAAATCAAAATAAAAATAACATTTTTATTTTATTCTTAAATAATCAAAATTATTTTCTAATGGGATGTGAGCATTCGTTTGGCACTGTACAACTTTTCATACCTTGGAACCAGATTGAATGCAACCTTCACTTCCTGTTCCACATTAATTTTTATATAATACTTGCTTTTTATTACAGCAACAGCCCGAAATCCAACTTCTCAAAGATATGACATCACAAGCAAAAAGGTTTGAGAAGTTACTGGAATCGCCAAAAGTTCAAGTAAACAAAATATATTTCAAACATTTGAGAATACTATTGAAAGGAATGTAGCTTAATCTGATATTGAAACTGTGAACTATCTCAAGCTAGTATCTTGAATGCAGTCCAACATGTCAAGCATCACTGCGTTTCCCTCAAACATTTGAAATAACCTGTGTGCAGCATGTAGCTTGGTAACTTTGGTACTATTTTTATGACACTAAGATTTCAGCTGTTAATAATAATCTTCATTGTTGAATTGTGAATGAAGACTAGATTTAGAGTCAGAGAACTCAGGTTAAAATCCTACTTCTACTTGTGTGATGTTGGGCAAGTTACTAATGTCTCTGAGCCTCAATTTCTCAATCTACAAAATAAAAGGATTAGACTAGATGACCTTTAAGGTCCCTTTTGTTATATATCTATAATTCTAAGATCTGATGTTCAATAATAGCTCTATGCATTAGATTTTGAAAAAACACCACTTCCACATCACAGAAATCAATTCATACTACCCAAAGTCCTCTTCCTATCCCAACAAGACCACTTACTTATAGATTTTAGGCCATGGTGACACCAATCTGAATGGGAACTTTATAACATGAAACCATTTTCTTAACAGACAGCCCACTATGTACAATAATGAAGCCTTGGGACAATATGGTGCTGACATGGATAAAATAATCAGCTGATCCATTCCATCAGGTGGCTCTTTCAATTCATCAGGTGGTTTGGCCAACATCACTTTTACAAATAAGCTGCCCAGTATTTAGTGGCCAATGGAAAGGAGTTATGGTTAGAAGATATGTCTGTCTGAATGGGCTTTGTTGGGCTGCGTATGAAAAAGGATACCATGCCCAGAAATTCCCCTCCGGTGTGTTCCCAAAGGAGGAATTCTCATAGGAGGGATTCTGTCAGCTGTCAAGGAAAGATTTCATTACCAGGTCAAGCAAATATGGATTGGTAATGTATTCTGGAAACATAATTTGCCTGAAATGAAGCCATGGGAAAGAATCTGAAAATTCTTTTTCATGACTAGCTTGCTTATCATGGGTCTCTCTAGGCTGGGGAAAGTGCTGTAAACACACTTTATCTCCTAGAGCGAAAACCTCAGTTGTAAATAAGGGCAGAGGACAGATTACACAAGATATTATCTACAGAAATATGTCCAAATAGCTTTGGGAACCAACAAACAAATAGCCCCTCTCAAGTTAAGTATATCTTTGGGTTTTAAAAACATCACACAAGAGGCCACCAAATGTGTAATAGACGATGTCATCATTTTTTTCAAACTGTACATCACAGATCCTTAAGAGGCTTCTTCCAAAATAAATGAGACAGTACAAATTGTCCACCTGATACCTTTTATAGCATATGTACTTAAAACTCTTAATATCAAAATAAATTTTTATAAAAATTACTATACAGGGGCTATCTTCAAATTCACATTCTTTAGATGTTTGTTCTAAAGGTGCCTGGATGTATGTTTTCTTTGCTCACTTGAAATCCCACACTTGGATTCAGAAATCATTATTACCCACAAACATTGATTAGGCCCCTACTATGTGCCAGACAGTGGTGATACTAAGACAATTGAAGAAATGATCCTTAGGTGAAACAACACATAGAGTCTCTTTCAGAAAATTTAATAGAAGGTTGGGCATGGTGACACACACCTGTATCTCTGCATCAGGGAAGGATGAGGCTGGTGTATCACTTGAGTTTGGGAATTCTAAGTCATGCCAGAGTCAAAGCTGAAGGGGTGTCCAGACTAAGATTGGTACTATTATTATGAGCCCTCAAGAGTTGGGGATTGCTGGGCTGCCTAAGAAGGTTTGAAACAACCCAAGTCAAAAACAAAGCAGAACAAAGCTTCTGCATCAATCAGCAGTGAAGTCATTCTTATGAATATGCTACACTCCCAGCCTAGGCAAGATAGGGAGATCTAGTCTTTGAAAAAAAAAAAGAATGAATGAATGAAAGAAAGAAAGAAGAAAAGAAAGTAAAGAAGAAAAGAAAAAAAAGAATTTTGACAGCAGAATTATGCAATAATTCCCAAATTTAAGGTATCCTTGGGATAGATTAAGATTCAATTTCCCTCATAATTGCTTTGAGTGTCTCCTATGTGCACAACGTAAAAGCCATAGATGGCATTGTTTCCCCCTGACATGCCAACTTTTCTTGGTGCATGGTATTTTCTGTCTGCGTTTCTATCCTTGGATTATCTTTCCTTCAGAATAACATACCTACCTTTTTAAGGCTTAGATTGGTTGTCGCTCTTGATTATCCTCCGCACCCACTCAGCTGATAGTAATAGCACTCCTAAAATACTTGTCCTGGGGTAGCTAGGTGGCACAGTAGGTAAAGCACCAGCCATGAAGGCAGGAGCACCTGAGTTCAAATGTGGCCTCAGATCAAACACTTGATATTTACTAGCTGTGTGACCCTGGACAAGTCACTTAACCCCAATTGCCTAAAAATTAAAAAATAATAATAAAGTACTTGTCCTGTTCTCTCTTTTGCTTCTATCATATGCTACCTTGTTAATACTCACAATTACAGTACACATCTTCAATTTATATGCATTATCTCATTTGACCCTCATAAAACCCCTGTAAGGTAGGCGATGTTGATATTATTCTTCCCATTTTTTACAATAAGGAAACCCCTGGCTTGTGGAAATTAAATGATTTATCTATGATCACACAGCTGGCAATTGGCTGAGGAGGGATTTGAATCTAGTTGTCTCCTAAATCCAATGACAGTTGTTCATAATTGTTTATTATAAATTCACAAATATATGTAGTATTTTTATATGTGTTATCATATATTTCCTTCTGCCATCAGGAGAATTAGCCTCAGCTCCCTGAAGGAAGGGCCTGCATAATTGTTTTAGTGTGTTATCCTCTGCTCCTAGCACAGTGCTTCGCATGCTCTGAAAGAAGATAGGCATTTCTGAAATATTTATTGGATTGGTTTTATTGACCCTAGTTGGGGAAATAGAATACAGAAAGAGAATGCAATATCATGAAGCCAGCCAAGGTATACAGTAACAAAAGAATAACCCAGACTTCTGCCATCTGAGCTCATCCTCCCAGGAGAACTGGAATTGTTGGCTAGAGTTGTCAGAGAAAGTACTTTTTCTCTGGTGTCTCCATGACAAAATATAACCTCCCTTCAAAATCTGGCTCCAGACTACATTCTCAGGCTTAGTGAACATTACTTTACCAAACTGGACAGATGATTGTTTCTTGTATATAGTATTTCATCTCCTATCCCCAGGCTTGCACAGACTGTCTCCTGTGCTTGAAATTTACTGCTGTCTGACCTCTGCATTCTAGAACATGTATGCAGCTTCCCTCAAATCTCTACTCAAGTGCCATTTCTGACAGGAAACCTATTCTGATCACTCCTTCTAGTGTATTATGGTAATTTATCAGGTGATATTTGTGCCACCCTTAATGACCCCAGGCCATGGGGGACCAAAACACATTGTTATTACTGATGTTTGTTTGACATCTACTGGGGCTACTCCAGGATGGAACCAGATAGATATAGGAGCCTTATTTAATTTTTTTAATGTTTATTTTTTGGACAACATTAATACAAATTATTAAAGGCTCTTTAATGTTCTATTGATGTCTTATTTTGTATGTCATCATAATTCCCCTTAAAAATTCTCCCCCCAAAATCCAACATAAAAGAAATAATATTTTAACACGTATATGAGGGCAGCTAGGTGGCTCAGTGGGTCTAGAGTCAGGAAGACCAGAATTCAAATCTAGCTGTAGACACTAACTAGCTCTATGACCCTGGGCAAATAATCTCTATATTCTTCACTGTCCTTATCTGTACAATGGGGATAATAATAGCAACTACCTACAAAGGTTATTGTGAGAATCAAATGAGATAATAATGTAAAGTGCCTGGCACATAGTAAGCATTATGTAAATGTTAATTTTTATCATTTTTATAGCAATAGATCATTTATTGGAGCTTACTTCATTCATCCTTAAGGTTATAATTGCCAGCTATATGGTTTCCCCATTAAATTATTTTCTGTTGTTTTGCCTATAAGACTCATTTTGTTTTATTCTATGCTATGTTGACTTTTATTGATGCCTTTTTTTACATCAATCATTTCCCTTTCTTATCCTGTACCCAGTGCACCTTGCCTTGTAACACGGAAAAAAAAAAAGTTAAGCAAAACTATATAACACTTTTACCATATTTGACCATGTGAGCAGAATGCCAGGTCCATAATCTACTACCTCTCAAATGAAATAAAGGGGGCATATTGCCTAATATGTCCTCTGGAACGAAATTTATACATAAAGCGACACAACACTGACCCTTGTTTTATTGTTCCTTTCCCTTACATTGTCATAGTCACCACATGTATTGTTTTCTGTATTCCTTTAAATCCGTTCTCTACTGGCATGTAAACTTTCCTGTGTTTCTCTGAATTGCTCCTATTCATAATTTCTCGTAACTAAACACTGTTCCATTACATTCATGTAAACTAGTTTTAGCTATTTCCCAGTCAGTGGCTACCTTCCTTCATTCTAGTTCTTTGCAACATCAGAAAGTATGGCTGTGAATCTTTCAGTTCATTGCCAGCCTTAGGTTTTCTTGAACACTGGGCTATTCAGCCTGATGATTCCTTTTTCATCCTTATCAAGTCTGCTATTTGATCTTTTTCCTATTGTCTCTTCTCTCCACAATCCATCTTCTACACAGTTGCCAAATTGATGTTTGTGAAGTACAGCTTTAACGATGTCACTTCCTTGCTCAAGAAGTTTGAGGGGCTCCTCATTACCTTTTGGATAAAATACAAATTCCTTTTTGGGGCACTAAAGTTTTTATCAACTGGACTCAAGTTTATCTTTCCAGGCTAATTACATACTACCTTCCTTCATGTGCTTTATGCCACATCCAAACCAACCTTTTGTTTGTACATGACATTCCTTCGGCTTCTGTGTCCTTACACTGGCTGTCAGCCATACCTGGGGATGCTTCCCATCTTGATTCACCTAGTTCCCTTTGAGACTCAGCTCGAGTGCCACTTTCTTTAAGAGGTCTTTCTTGATTTCCATAGATGTTGGTGTTCACTCCCCCTCCCACCAAAATCACTTTATATTTAATTTGCCTATGTTATTTATTAATTTATTCATTGATTTATTTATGAGCATGTTGTACACTCTAACCTTCTATTTCCCACTCTCTACCCCCTGTGAAAGTCTTTTGAGGTCAGAGGTAATCTCTTGTGGTTTTGAAATTAGTGTCTAGCATAATGCATGACACTTAGTAGGTGCTTATTCGGTTTGTGTTGATTAATGGATGGATGGATGCATGGTGTGTTCTGATGAATGGTCTGTTTGACTGATCTCTTTTCCATGTTTCAACCAACAGTGGGCAGGCTTGCTATTTTAGTACATCCTTGATGAAAGGAGGTGGCAATGGGGGAAAGGGAAAAAAAGGTCACATCCTGGCAAATTTTCCCTAATTAGAACACGCTAATCTTGAAATACAGTGGTGATCCTCATCTGAATGGGTCATTAAATATTATCTCATCAAAGTAGTCCCCCACGGGGCACGTGGCACAGTGGATAGAGCACTGGCCATGCAGTCAGGAGGACCTGAGTTCAAATCCAGCTTCAAACACTTGACACTTACTAGCTGCATGACCCTGGGCAAGTCACTTAACTCTGATTGCCTCACTAAAAAAAAGCAAAAAAAAAAAAAAAGAATTCCTCTAATCCCATACCAACCATTTAGATATAATATCATTTGTGTGGAGAAACAACATGCTTTAATAGGTAAAGAGCTTGTCTTGGAACTAGGAAAAACAGGGTCCAAGTACCACTCCTGACTGATACTAGTTATGTGGTAGACAAGTCACTTAACTTCTTAGTGTCCTGGGCCAGAGGTGTCAAATTACCAGCCTACAGGCCACAGGGGACCCTCCTAGAGCAGTCTGAATTAGACTAAAATATAATTGGGAAACGTGTTACAAAATAAGTAAAAATATAATACAACATATGTATTGTTAATTTACATTTTTCTAACTCAATATGCAACTAGCAGGGATCCATTTCTTTTTTGAGTCTCTGTCCTAGACAATTCCACCACTATAAGTTTCACAGTTGGTGCTAACCTGCATCATTAGTAGAGTGAGTTTCCTCATTTGTATAAAATTGAATATTCCAATGAAATCTTAGGTCCCTATCTCAATCATCTACTCATTTAAGACCCTCTATATTATAAAAATTAGACAACAAACCTTTTTTAAGAACACAGTAAAATTTTCTCTAGACCCCCAAGAGAAGGACATTTATCTTTGGAAACTGACAAGGGCCAGTACATCCACTTAGATGTATGTGCACACATTCATTAAAACAATGGCTTTGACACTTTTATCCGAGGTATTTAAAATCCTTGGAAGGCCATTAACTTCTGTTGGCATGGCATTGCAAAATCAATGAATCCTTGAATTGTAAGGGACCTAACTTCCTTCCCAATGAATGAATGAATCTTTGCTCAGATGTCCCTGACAATCTCATCATCTATTTTGAATAAGGAGCATTTCCCTGAAGGGGTCTTGACAAAGCTTTCAGTGGAGGAAACATTTTTCTCTAACATTAACCATTGCTCTCTCCTCTTGAACCTTGCACTAAACAGGAAGCCACAGGCTCCTCAAGGTTCTCAATTCATCTTGGATTCCTTTGTTAGCCAAGAGTGATCAACCATTTCCTCCTGACCATTCTCATTTAATGGTTCAAATGGGGTTCTTAGTATTTCACAAAACATTGGAACTCATAAGGATTTTGAACTTTTCCTATTCTCCTCTGCATATGTCCATTCAAAAGTGTGCATCCTAGAAAGAAAGCTGCTTCTTTAGCAGGGTTAAATGATGCAGAGAAAGACATAATAAGTAGACACCAACGCCAGTGTATGCCAAAAAAAAAAATCACAAATACGCAACCCTATCCCAGCCTAGTTTGATCCAGTACTTTGCATTAAGTAGATTCTATAATATTTCCTATGTTAAATGTCTTCAGGAATTCCCAACTAGCCTCAGCCTGAAGCTATTATTTCTAATAATTGTGACTGATGAAAGGTCATGGTATTTTTACAGTTTAGCAGTGGCATGCAATATATCACTTTGCTACCATCAAAGAAAATAACTTACACTTCACTGGCAAAATGTTTGATCCTAAGCTTCGCCTCTCTACCCTGTCTCCAGCGTCATTTACTTGGTTTACAGATGCACTGCACATTTAAAATGCTCCAGGAAATTTCCTGGTGCCGGAATAAAATTGTTCAGGTAAAAAAAAAAAGCAAATGTTTCGGGATCATTAAGAAATTAATTATATGAAATGACTGACGTGTTTTGGCTGGAGGGGAAGTATCACATACAGTGTTGCTTATTTGTATATGACACCATAGTTCCCTCATAGAAAACAGAGCCAGGGAGAGAATAGTGATCGAATGGGAAAAGCCTTGTAGGATGGAAATCAACTATCTGAGAAAATGTGATGCTTGTAATGTTTCAGCTTCAGGGTTCCCTTGTCTAATTGTAAAATGAGACAACAACTTCTGAAATATTTCTACATGAGACGCTTGATTGAATTTTTTGGACTAGTTTTTTTTTTTCTCCCTCTATGGATGGGACCAGACTTACAATGTCATGGGTGAAGGGAAATTCCTTTGAGGCTTTTCCTCTACCAGTGAAGATCTCTGCCTGCTCTGAAACTTAAGAGTCTCAAAGAGTTACTTGAGACACTGAGAAGTTAAATGATTTTCCTGGGGTCACACAACCAGTATGTGTCAAGGCCAACTTTCTATTCACTAGTCCAGGCTTCCTCTCTATACTTTTGGACTTGGCCACTTGAAAAAGTTAGAATTGCAAATAATTGTGGCATTATTGATTAACTATGACATTACCTCATGTTACTTCAGCCCATTTTCCATGAGACTTAATTTCCATGCATAAAATACTTTCACATTTTATTGGGCTTCATGGCAATCAAGAAATGAGAGATAGATAGATAGATACATATGTACATACATATATATATATATTCATATATATGTATATATATATATTTTCATATATATGTATATATGTGTGTGTGTATATATATATGTATATATATGGAGAGAGCGAAGGGTAGAAACAGAGGAAGACAGAGAAAAGGAAGGAAGGAAAGAAAGAAATGGAATGTGTAGAAAACAAAAATGTTAGTAATTAGGGCAAAAGAAAATCTAAGTATACATTTTCAAAAAGCATCTACATTTGTGACATTACTGTAAAAAACAAGGTCTGACAATAGAATTGAAAGGAATGTCTTTATGCATAATTCTGAGTGGAATCTTAATGAAATTGAAAGTATAAAAGGAAAATAATAAGGCTTTTATATTATATTTATCTTTTCTTCTTTTTATTATCTTGAAATCATAGGATCATAGGTCTATATCTCAGAAGCCAAATGATTGTAATGATTCATTTTACAGATGAGGAAACTGAGACTCAAGGAGGTAGATTAACTTGCCAAGGGTCACAAAGGTAATAAGTAGAAGAAGCAGAATTTGGACCCAGGTTAATGATTTTTACTAAATAGTTCTTAACCAATTTATTTCTGAATCATTTTATTCAAATGTATTTCAGAGTTTATAAATAGTCATATCTTTTCTTTTGTCTACTCCTGAAAAAAAATTGATTGAAAAGTTGATTTGCGTGGGATTTTTTTCCTTTGGTGTAAATTACCTGGAAAAGTAGTTCAGTTCTCCAGTCATTCCATAGAGGAGACCTGTCTCATAGGGATTTTCAAAAAGTGAAATAATATTGAGCCCTGCTTTTTTTTTTATGCTAACAGATAGTCTTCCTCTAGAAATATTTAAACTAATTTATCAATGGATCAACAAGCATTTCTTAAGTATTTAGTATGTGACAGGCACTGTGTTAAATGTTACGGATACAAAAGAAAAGCAAAAACAGTCTGTGCTCTATAAGTTCCTGCCTTACACTCTAATGGGGGAGGCATGTTATGCATGTATACACACACACGCACATATAACACACGCACAATTTGAATCTTTAATTATGTGTTATGTGTGTATATAATACATTTAATGTAATAACATGAATATATTTACAAATTACATATTTTTATATTAAATATATTTATATATACACACATCTCATATATATACATGTACGTATATATGCATACATGTTTATATGTGTGTGTATATGCACGTGTGTGTGTATGTGCATGCATGTATATACATATACACACACACATATATACACACATATATACATATAGGTATATATGATGCATACAGAGTAGATGGAAGTTAACATTAACAGAAAAGGAAAGCTGAAGGGGGAAGGAATCAACAGAAGTCTTCTATAGAAGGTAACTTTTGAGCTGAGCCCTGAAGCAAGCCAATAATTCTAAGGAAACTGAGCTATAAAGGGTGTACATTCCAAGCACAGGTACAGCCATATGTGCAAAGACATATGGGTACAGTATAGTAATCATCAGTAGCACGGTAAAGCCTGACTGTAGAGTGTGTTGGGGGGGAATAATAGGTTACTAAGATTGAAAAGTCAGGAAGAGGTTGGAGTATGAAGAACTTTAAATACGAGAAAGGAGTTTATGTTTGGTCCTAGAAATAATAGCCATTGAATTTTATTGAGTGGAATGTATGTTTGTGTGTGTTTGTTGGTGGGGTGCAGTTAGAGACATGGCCAGATCTACTCTTTAGGAAAATTACTTTAAATATTGAGTTGAGGATTGATTGGAGTGGTGAGAGCTTTAAGTAAAGACACCAATTAGAATGGTATTGTAGTAGTTAATGTGAAAGGTGATGAGGCCCTGAAATGAGGAGGTGGCTGTGTGAGTGTAGAGAAGGTAACATATACCAGAGCTAGAGAAGCTATGAAGTCTAGGAAAGAAGAATTATTATTTTCATGTACTTATTTCTGGTCTCTATAGGCTCATGCTTGAGTATTTTCTCAGCTATTTCGTCATGTTCAGTGTCAAACCCCGATTTTTAACTTTTTTTTTTTAAATTGGCCAGTCTTCCACTTTCCTTTTACTGTTCTCCATAGAACAAAAGAATTTTCCTTCAATTAAAGTCCTTTGAGTCTGGTTCTCAAAAACAGAACAAAGTTACACCCAGCATGGGTTGTTTTTATTTTCTGATCAGTTTCCCAGGTGTATTGGGGTGTATCCCTAAGATTTATTGACTGGGAGGGTTTCCTGTTTTCTGAGCTTTCAGCTGGGCACTGTGAGGAGGTAATAAGTGAATTCAATAAAGATACCCTGAAGGATATTCCAATTCAATATTTAATCTAGCTTCTCCTTGCTGGCTTAGTATAGTGCATTACACATGGTAGGTACTCAATTTTCTTGGCTGAATGTATGAATGAATAAATGGACAAATTGATGATGTGTCCATTGTCAGAATTGAAATGATGCTAACTATTCAAAGAAATCAAGAAGTTTGCCCAAATTCTATTAAATAACTGCTCTCTCCTTCTCAAAGTTCAAACCTTTATGTTCTCAGGGGAAATTATATTACAAATAAATTCAAAGTTGCATCTTCATAACACAGGTATATTAAAGCAAGTGATCATTTTATAGTTCAAATGTATTTTTGTAAGGTTTATTTTCATTCTGATAAAATACAATATAAAATTATGAGAGAGGCTAAAGATGTTAAGACACGAAATTAAAATTATTCTTACCTGGCCTATTTGAACTCGCTCTTGATGTTAAAATCCATCTAGAACAAAACCAAGTTGAGGAGACACCATGAGTTCTCCCAATGTTTCTATTTGCAGGGGTTAATGTTTAGACTGCATCAAGTCCTAGAATGTTGTGAATGAGATTCACAACCATTAAAAAGAAAGTTTAGCCCAATAATCCAAACAAGAAAAACCAAATGGACATTAACCAACGTAGTCCAAGAGTAAGGAAATCTTGAAGAGAGACTGTACATGGACAATAATATAATCTAGAGATTGGATAGGGACAAGGTAGTGGACTAGCTTGGATTGTGGATATTGGAGAGATCTTTCAATGACCCCAACATTTTCTCTGAAGCAAAAAACAAGGTTATTAATAATGATATTTTCTAATGATGACATATGATTGTGAATCAGGGAACACTAAAAATCTCCAAAGAACTAAAATGAACAGTTACCTAAAGGCCATGAAGCCATGGAATATCAACAGTGATGATTTACATAAAGTGAAAACATAACATAGAGAGAGAGATTTCTTGAAAAAGCTGGACATTTAGTTTTATAGTAAGAACAATGAACAAGCTGCATGTAGCCTATGTATTCACATGATGTGAAGGCCTCTAAAGGGAGACTCTCACAGTATTGGGTAAAGTCTTATGAATGATCTATGAGAGGACTTGATGACAGCTGCAAATGGCTGGTAGGGTGGGTATAGGTTGCCATTTGGAATACTGGAGGGAGTATCCAAATGCTTTACATCATCCATCCAGAGGAAGTATCTGAGAATATATCAACCATATTCCTTCAGGTTGGTAATAATACTGCTAAGGCCCTGAAATTCATGGATTGCTCGATGACCTATTTTAATTGTATTTTGTATGATTATTGAGTCATTAATGCTGAAATCCTGAAGAAAGATTTGAACCCACATCCTTATCCAAATATGAGGTAGATAATGCACATATTATTCCACATATATGGGTAAGCCAGCTGAGTCTCAGAATCCAAAGTTATAGGGTAATTTAGTGGCAGGTAGAGTTAAGACAGAAAAGGAGGTAGCAGATGGTATGGGATAGAGAACCTTAAGTTTGAGGCAAATTAATTTAAACTATTCACTGAGCAAAATGAGTTCAATGAAGGGAGTGGGACAGAGGAGTGATATGACCCCTTAGAAAGTGACACTTAAAGATAAATCTGCCATTGGTGGTAAAGGATGCTTTGAAGGGAGACCCAGTAGACTTGCTGGAAAGCAATAATGCAGGTAACTGATAATCTGGTGTAGGCAGGTAAAAGAAAGAAAGAGCTACATGTGAAAGATAATGAAGAGAAAGAATGGGCTTACTGTGCCAGTCACGCCACACTTTAGTACTTAATCATCCCATAATCTCTTCCTATAATGCAAAGAATTCCTTGGTGACATCCTTTACTTTACCCTTCTCCAAACTTCTTTGCTGTTTAGTGCTTACTCAGAACAGAGCACACAGTAAGTACTTAATAAAGGTTACTTGTTTTATTGGTCATGTTTCTTTAGGCTTCTCACACCAACTATACCTTTCTATTACTTTTTGGATAATTCTCATCTTTACTTCTGGAAGCAATAGTGTTCCAGGCTTGCATACAGTAGGCATTTAATAAATGTCTATAAATTGAACTTAAACTTGGAAGATCTACCTTCAAGATTCAGCTAACAGCCCCTGAAGGAAATAAATATTAATATCCTGCAACAAATGTGGAGAAATACGAAGGTATGGTGTCTAATGTAAATGATTCAGCAAACAAAGAAATAATTTCCCTAAGCAGTATAATTAGCTGTCATAGTCATGAAGGTTTATGTCATCTTTGATCCACCACCTTTGACAAGGAGGAAGGAGGGCATGCCTCTGGTCTGCATCCATTGCTAAATGCTAACCAGACTATTAGAAGTCATGTTAGTTATTGTTCCACAGCCAAAATGATAATTTTTTTAAATTTCCTAATTGCACAAGATAGAGACAGCTTGAATGTGTTTCCTGGTAGCATGGGCTTTTATTTTCTAAAGGTAAAGAAGGAGCATAATTGGGAGGAAAGCATGAGTGTGGATCACAGAGGTCGGAAGACAGGCCTGGAACTGGACTGGAGGCTGATTTTTTTTTCCATTGAAACGTAAATTTTTAGATTCCAATTTGCAGGGATGCAATTGGCATAATTATACAAGATGGCAATATAGAACAATCCCCAAACTAAACATTCTGGGAAAAAGAGTGGTCCCAAGTGAATAGCATTAACAGTTCACATGGGAAAGGTAAACAAAATACAACTTTTGGCTAACCTCTTGCTTCTCCTTAAAATTCAGTAAACTATAGTGAGAGCCATGAATTGCAATGAAGGGAACTAATTTGTGTCTAATTTTGGAGAGTCAAAACAAGTCTTTCTAGTGATTGGATAAAGCCCAGAATATTTTGAACAATTGACAGTATGAAATAACAGTGGAATGTGCTATATTTACTCTATCTGGGGGAAATAATGAAATTATAATTTGGCAGACAATATATAATAGAAATTTTTTATCTTGCAATTTTATCAGAGGAAAATATAATTTTAACAGATATATCACTTTTGTCTTTTACAAAAATTCTTTATTTTTATTCCATTTTTAAAAAATGAGTTCCAAATTTTCTCCTCTCAAAGCCCTCCCCCACTTATTGAGAAAGTAAGCAATATGATATCACTTAAACCTGTGAAATCATGGAAAACATATTTCATATAAGCCATGTCACAAAAAAGTCAAGAAAAATTTAAAAAAGTGAAAAAAATACACTTCAATTTGCATTCAGAATTCGTCAATTCTCTTTCTGGAGATGGATAACATTTTTCATGAGTACTTCAGAATTGTCTTGGATCATTGTTTTGAGCAGAGTAGCTAACTCACAGTTAATGATCTTTACAATATTGCTGTTACAATGTACAATGTTCTCATGGTTCTGCTCATTTCATTTTGCATCAGGTTATATAAGTCTTTCCAGGTTTTTTTCTGAAAACTTCCTGCTCATCATTTCTTATAGCACAATAGTATTCCAACACAATTATATACCACAACTTATTCATTCACTGATGGTCATCTCCTCGATTTTGAAATTTTTTGCTACCATAAAAAGAACTGCTTTGATTTTGTGTGTGTGTGTGTGCACATATAGGCCCTTTTCCCCTTTTCCTTTTTCTTTAAATTCTTTGGGATACAGACCTAGCAGTGATATTTCTGGGTCAAAAGGTAGGCACAATTTTATAGCATTTGAGTATATCTCCAAATTACTCTCAAGGATGGTTGAACCAGTTCACAACTCCAACAACAGTACATTAGCGTCCCCATTTTTTCCACATACATTTCAGCATATCGCTTTCCTCTTCTATTATGTTAATCAATCTGATAGGTGTGGAGTGGTATCTTAGAGTTGTTTTAATTTGTATTTCTCTAATTAATAGTGATTTAGATTTGGACACTAATGCATTGTTGGTGGAGTTTTGAGTTGATCCAACTCTGGATCTGGAGAGCAATTTGTAACTCTGCACAAAGGGCAATCAAATTATGAGATTTCAGAAAAACCTGGAAAGACTTACATGAACTGATGCTGAGTGAAGTGAGCAGAACCAGAAGAACATTGTACAACAGAAGAACATTGTACACAGTAACAGCAACATTGTACAGCAACTGACTTTGATAGACTTAGCTCTTCTCAGCAATGCTATGATCCAAGACAATTCTAAAATATTCATGATGGAAAATGGTGTCCACATCCATGGAAAGAACTATGAAGTCTGAATGCAAATTGAAGCATGCTATTTTCTTTTTTTGGTTTTTTAATGGTTTTTCCCTTTTGTTCTGTTTGCACTTTCACAACATTCTAATGTGGAAATATGTTTAACATGATTGCACATGTGTAAACTAAAAAAAAATAGTGATTTAGAACATTTTTCATAAGCCTACAAAAATATTGGATTTCTTCTGACAACTGCCTGTTCATATCATTTGACCATTTGTCAATTGAGGAATTTATTTATATAAATTTGATTCAGACACCTATATATTTGATAAATGAGGCCTTTATCAAAGAAACTTGCTGCAAATCCCAATCCCCCCAGTTTCCTGCTTTCCTTTTGGCTTCACTGGTTTTGTTTGTGCAAAATTGTTTAAATTTTAAATAATCAAAATTACCAATTTTACTTCTTCTGATTCTCTTTATCTCCACAAATTCTTCCCTTGTCCCTGTATCTGACAGGTAAGATATTCCATGCTCTTCTAATTTGTTGACAATATTACTCTTTATGTCTAAATCACATACTCATTTTGACTTTATCTTTATATTTGGTGAAAAATGTTGGTCTGTACCTTGTTTCTGTCATGTTGTTTTCCAGTTTTCCCAGCAGTTTTTGTCAAATAATGAATTCTTATCTCTAAAGCTTGGGTCTTTGAGTTTATCAAACCATATATTACTACAGTCATTTAATATTGTGTATTGTGTACCTAACCCATTCCACTTGTCCACCACTCTATTTCTTAGCCAGTGCCAGATCCTTTTCATGATTACCACTTTGTAACTGAGTTTGAAATCTGGTACTGCTAGGCTACCCTCCTTCATATTTGTTTTTTATTGATTTCCTTGATATGTTTTACCTTTTGTTCTTCCAGAAGAATTTTGTTTTGCTTTTCTTCCAGCTCTATAAATTATTTCTTTTGGTAGTTTGGCTGGTATGCCACTGAATTAGTAAATTAATTTAGGTAAAATTGCTATTATTATTATATCACTGTTATAGCTGCCATTTTTAGCACAATATTGACTAATGGTGATAATGGACATCTTTTCTTCACCCCTGATCTTTTTGAGAAGGCTCCTAGTTTATTTCCATTACATATAAGGCTTGTGGATGGTTTTGGATAGATACCACTTATCATTTTAGGGAAAGCTCCATTTATTCCTATACATACTAGTGTTTTCTCCTTTCACTCATTCATTCATTCTTTCTTTTTGCTTTAAATAGTATTTTATTGTTTCCTGCAATTACATATCAAGAAAAGTTTTAGCATTCATTTTTACAAGATTTTGAGTTCCAAATTTTTCTCCCTCCCCTTCCCTCTTCTGAAAATGGTAGGCAGTTTGATATAGTTTATACATATACTATCATGTAAATCATATTTCAATATTCATCAAAGTTGTGGAAGAAGAAACAGATCAAAAGGGAAGCTTTTCAACTTAATATGATCAAAATGATCAGTTTTATATTTTATAATGCTCTCTACCTCTTGCTTGGTTATGGATGTTTCTCTGACAGGTAGACTATTCCTTGCTCTTCTAATTTGATTACTTCATTGTCTATAGTACCTTTCAGCAAGATATAGGTTTCTTTCCTTATTTCCTTTAATTTAGTCTATTTTTGCTTTAAATTTGTTTAAGATCAGGATTGCTACCTGTGCTTTTTTTTTTCACTTCAGCTGAAGCATAATAGATTCTGCTTCAGCTTCTTATCTTTACCTGTGTGTATCTTTCTGTTTCAAATTTGTTTCTTGTAAGCAACCTATTGTAGAATTCTAGTTTTTTATCCGCTTCTTTTTTATGGTAGAGTTCATCCCATTCATATGATTACTAGCTGTGTATTTCCCTCCATCCTATTCTTCCTCCTGTTTATCCTCTCTCTCTTTTCACCCTTTCCCACCTGATCAGTGTTTTGCTTCTGTCTACCAACTCCCCTGATCTGCCCTCCATTCTGTCAGTCCACACCTCACCCTTTTGCTTAATCTCCTCCCCTCCTACTTCCCTGTTGGGTAAGATAGATTTCTGTATTCATATGATTGTCTATATTATGCTCTTTTTGAGCCAATACTGATGAGAGTAAGGTTTAAGTAATGTTCATCGAGCCACCCCCCATCTTTCCCTCCACTGGGATACGTCTTTTTCACCTCTTCATGTGAGATAATTTATCCCATTCTACTTCTCCCTTCCTTCTGCACCCTTTGTACTCTTCTTTCATATCCCTTAATTTTTTATGTCCTTCTCTCAAATTAACTTATGTCCATACCCTCCATCTATGTATATATTCCTTCTAGCTACACTGCTAGTGATACAATTTTTAAGAGTTGAAAGTATCATCTTACTTGGAGGAATGCAAACAGTTTAGTTCTATTGAATCCTTTATATTTTCCTTTCCCTTTTATCTGTTTATGCTTCTCTTGGGTCTTGACATTGGAGGTTAAAATGTTGGTTTAGTTCTGGTCTTCTCCTTGTGAAGGCTTGAAATCCTTCTATTTCATTGAATGACCATTTTTCCCCTTGATGTATTATGCTTAATTTTGCTGGGTTGTTGTCCTTGCTCCTCTGCCCTCTGGAGTATCATATTCCATTACCTCGAGTCCTTTAATGTTGCAGCTGCCAAGTCCTGTGTGATCCTGATTGTGACTCCCCAATATACGAATCATTTCTTTCCAGCTACATGTAGTATTTTTTTTTCCTTTAACCTGATAGTTCTGAAATTTGGCTATAATGTTCCTTGGAGTTTTTATTTTGGGATCTCTTTCCTGAGATGATGGGTGGATTCTTTCAATGCCTATTTTGCCCTTTGGTTCCAGGACATTAGGGCAGTTTTCCTTGATATTTTATTGAAAGACGCTATCCTGGTTCACCTTTTGATTATGGCTTTCAGGTAATACAATGATTCTGATATTGTCATTCTTGGTCTATTTTCCAGGTCATCTGTTTTTCCCAAGAGATATTTTAAATTTTCTTATACTTTTCATTCTTTCAAACTTGGTTGATTGATTCATGATGTCTCATAGAGTCATTAGATTCCACTTGCCCAATTCTAACTTTTAAGGTGTTAGCTTTTGTACTTTCTTTTCCATTTGGCCAATTGTACTCTTTAAGGAGTTATTTTCTTCAGTGGATTTTTGTATCTCCTTTTCCACTTTGGCAATTCTACTTTTTAAGTAGTTTTCCAAGCTGTTGAGTCTTTTTTCCCCATAATTCTCTTGTATCACTCTCATTTCTTTTCCCAATTCCTCTTCTACCTCTCTTATATGATTTTAAACTCCTTTTTGAGCTCTTCAATGAATTCTTTGTGGACTTGAGACCACTTCCTGTTTTTCTTTGGGGTTTTGCCCATAGATATTTTGACATTGTTGTCCTCTTCTGAATTAGTGTCTTGGTCTTTCCTGTCACCATAATAATTTTCTATGGTCAGATTATTTTTTGTTGTTTTTTGCTTATCTTTTTTGGGAGGTCCTTTTCTTTTCTTTTAAATTTGATCTTTGCTCCCAGGCTTGAAGTGGCTCTGTCTCAGGCTTCTTGCGCCAGTGCTGTAGGTCCTGGGTGCTTACGAGGTGCTGCACTGATGTTACCCTGAGGCCCATGGGAAACCCTCATGTCTGGTGCTGTGTTGAGGTGGTGCACCAGTGGGGGTAGCTGTCACTGCTGGAGGCTGTAGGAGTCTGGCAGCTTACCTGGTACAAAGATAGGATCTTGGTGGTGGCCTCTGGCACGTGCTGAGGCCAAGTGGGACTTTTATGCATTTCCCTGGGGCTACACTGAAGTATGTGGGGGTCTGGCCTCTGGAAGATGTCTGTCTGCCCTAGGCTGTGCTGAAGCACTTGGAGGTCCAGCCACTGGAGGACGCTTGCCTGAATTCATGTCTTTATCTTCCCTGTCACCACAGTAAGTTGCCTTTTCTTTTAAAAATTTTTAGTTCTTTTTTTTTTGTCTTTTGCTCATTTTTTTCCAGATATTTCTTGACTTTATACTTTATGTTAAAGTTAGGCTTTGTTCCTGGCATTGGGGTGGGGGTGTTCCAAAAATTTGACTTTTAACCTGCTGCTGTTTTCAGAGCCAATTCTAGGGGAGGGGTGTTGGAAGTTTTTAGAGTTTCCAAGGTGATATAATCTGAGGAGAAGTGTGGTTGATACTCTCCTGGTCTGCACTCTGGTCTTTACCCAAGATGGCCACTATTCCCCTGCAGCTGCAAATGTTAGCTCTTTTCTGGGCCTTGGAACCATGACCAGGTGTCCTGCTCTACTTTGACCCCAGGTCCCAGTGCTCTTCATCTCCCTGAGACTGTGACCTGGAACCATAAATGTATGGGCAATACATCAAGGTCCTGCACCCAGTGCTAGAGCTCAGCCTGTAATCTCTTTCTGACCAGTTATCCAACTCTCTTTCTATCACTGGGCTAAGAGCTCTAGAAACTTCTGCTGTCACTGGTGAGGCCATCTTCAAGGACCAACGTTGGTGTTGCTACTTTGTGCACTCTGGGTTGGCCTCCACCCTGGTGTCCCAGACATCTTCTTCTGATTTCCTAAATTGTCTTGTGTTGGAAAAATATCTCACCTCAACCTTTTGTTGTATAAGCTGCCACATAATTTGATTTGAAGTGTTCTTTTAAAATTGTTTGGAGGGGAATGTTAGGAGAGTTTGGCTGGGTTTCTGTCTCTACTGCACCATCTTGGCTCCCTCATATTGCATTGTAATAAGCTGAGAAGTAATATTCCATAGTAGATAGACGGTGGATGTGGAACTGGGGTGACCTGGGTTCAAATCCACCTTCTGAAATTTACTCCTTGTAAGGATATAGGCAAGCTACTTAATGTTTATCACAGATTTGATACATGTAAAATGGGCTGATGATGTAATAGTATGTACCTGTAGTAGTATGTACTTCACTGGGTTGCTATAAGGCTCAAATGGAATAGTTATATAAAGTAGTTTTTAAGCTTTAAAACACCATGAAAATATCAGTTTTTATTACTGTTATGATTAAATTATCAGTGTGTTAATGTGAAGTGCTTGTCTTTTTTATCATGCAGATTCTAATGAGCTTTAAACAAAAGATCACAGTAAAATCTCAGTTTTGGACATGGTCTCATGGTCAGATCATGGGGCAGTGTTTTCCTCTATGTTCATATACTCTTTTGGTGGGTAGACAGTGAATGCAAGAAGAATGACCTTCAACACTGACGTTCTTTGGTGTCTTCCAGTTTTTCTGTCATGCTGCAGCAATCTCATTCACCCTTTATACCCTGTGCCTACACCACACCACACTCTTCCAGAGTCTCCTTTTTCCCTTGTGCTCAATCGACCCATCTGTTCCCAGATTATAGTTGTCTCTGCATGAACACCAGGTAACAGACGTGGTTTGGCCCAATGACAAGGACAGCAGAAAGCTTTTCACACACTTGCCATAGTCAGTGAACATACAATTAGTTTACAGTAACACATCATAAAAAAAATACACCCCACCATCCCCCCAAAAAAAACACCCTGCCATAAGGCAAAGTGCAACATGTGCTGTGTGTGCCTTAAACACATGTTTTGGTATGTTTTGAAGGTGTTGGCAACTGCTTTTTAGTAGGACTGGATGCCTTCATTAGGGTTGCTTTTATGTTAAGAGTTATTAGTTATTATATTAAGATATATTATTATATATGATATATCATATTAGTTATATTAAGATAATATGCATTGAAGAATATGGGCATGGTGATTTGGGTCTAAGGCTCAAACTGGAATAAAGAGATGAAATCATGAACAAATCCCAGTCATATTTGTGGACTTAATGAAGATGAGCCCATGGCTTTCAATGATTAAAAAAATCCATGGACAATAAATATTTATTAAGTGCCAACTGTGTACTAGGCACCATGTAAATCCAGAGCTGTGATTTTATCAGTGAAAAGATCTACTGATGTAGATACTTTGTCTGAAATTCTCAGTCTTAGCAGGCATTAAGAGGTTAAATGATTTCAGCAAAGTTACACAGTAAGTATATATCAAAGATAAGACTTGAACTTATAACTTCTGACTTTAACCCCAACCCTCTATTTACCATACCATATTGATTCTCATGCTACTTCTTTTTTTTCCTTAAAAAAGTCTTTGCTTCATAACACCCTAATTTGCCAAACTATTGCTTCCCTTCTCGCAGTCAGAGAATCACTCTTTTTGAAAGGAGGCAGCTATGTAGCACAGCTGTTAGACAGATGGGCCAGGAATCAGGAAAACTTGAGTTCAAATCCAGCCTCATATAATGCCTCACTGTATGACACTGGCCAAGTCACTTAACTTCAATTTTCTCAAACAAAACTGGAGAAAATTTCAAAGCCATCTGACTAGATCCATCACAAATTTGTTCTGTAATCTCAACTGAGCCCTCACTGCAGCAAAGCAATCCTTTTATGCCTCCATAATTGACTCATTATCCCACTCACTACAGCAGCTTTTTGAAAAGAGGAAAGTATCTATATCCTCCTCAATCTCTGATAACTGAATGTCAGATAACTTTGTCACTGTCATTGTGTCCTAAGGTCTTCACCCTTACCTCTCATGTAGTCACAACTGAATTGATGGGTATGTTATATTCCCCCTGTTCCAGGCATAAAAATTGTTGTTATGGCACTAAAGATCAATATAGAAAATGGAAGCAGAAACATTTAATTTAAATCCAATAAACTGTTGCTCTGACATACTGGCTGAGAGGTTATGGGAAAATAGGTAAAGCACTTTATTTTCTCAGTGCCCCAGGCAATTCTGTAAAACCTTAAGTTACAGAACAGGTAGAGAGCTGAATTGGCAGGAGTTTCCTCACTGGTAGTACCTTAGATCAATAAAATAACAAATTTGGAAAAAAAAATAAAACAAGATATTATTTACAAAACCTCATTAACCTATCAGATAATGTGAGCTTCAAGAACACCCTTCTCTGGACATCATTTCTATATATGTTTCCTTTTTCTCTATTATAACTTAAACTCATTAATGAAAAGGAATGTTTGGCTTTTGTATTTCTCTCCCCAACACTTTACCCAGTATTTGACACATAGTAAATTCTTAATAAATGATTTTTATTCAGTCATTCCTTCTTTAATTGTCTACCTATCCATTCATTTATCTATCCCAAACATTTAACTAGGGTAGTTTTTTTCCTATACCTTTTCCTTCCTTTCCAATGTTTATTATTTCATTTTTCTTATTAAAATTCTATGTCTTAGAGATGTGCCAATGTTTGACCTAGTCTTACAAATTTTGGGAATGTTCTCAATTTTCTTAATAAGAGGTAGAATCCTTTCATAGACAGTGCTGGACTTGCACTGAAGAGTATTTGGACTGGAAGCTTTCTTTAAGTATTTTATGGCTATGTTACTGATTTCAAATCATTTAAAGTCTGTGAGCCTCAGTTTTCTCATCTGTAAAAAAAAGGATGATATTAGCACTTCACTCACATATTGTGATAAAATCTGTAAAAGACTTCAAAAACTTAAAATCATAATTAAAATTGTCAATTTTTGTCATTGTTGTTATCACTTTTATTAGCCTGAATATTGAATGAGATCTGTCCTATTCCTGGGTGTCACATAATGAGTAAGCACAATTGTCCTCCAAGTATAGCAGCTGCATTGTAGTAAAAAATGAGAGAGGTTTGAGATGAGCCCTCAGCATAGACCTACACATATTAATAACTCATAGCAATGACACTGAAGCTAAATTTGGGCATGACTTAGGAAGGCTAGAATCCAGGGGATCTGGTTATTGGCAGTGGATGAAAGATACCTCATCTTACGTTTTTATATTCTGCATATAGCTAAATATTGTGTTATCCTACTCATATTATACTGTGCCTCCACAATATTTGAATGTTTTATTTTTATCTGCTTGAAGTATTTTCTCCTTAATCTCAGAGCTCTGTAATTTTGCTATAGTATTCCTGAGAGTTTTCATTTTTGGATTTATTCCACAAGATGATTGATAGAGTCTTACCCTCAAGATTTAAAATATCAGGGAAGTTTTCCTTGATAATTTCTTGAAATATGATGTCAGGTTTCAAGCAGTCTAATAATTATTAAATTTTCTCTCCTTGATCTATTTTCCAGGCCAGTTGTGTTTCCAATGAAATATTTCACTTTCTTCTATTTTTCATTTCTTGAGGTCTTGTGGAGTCACCAACTTTCACTTACCCAATTCTAATTTTTAAGAAGTTATTTCCCTCATTGAGCTTTTGCACCTCTTTTTCCATTTGTCCAATTCTGCTTTTTAAGGAATTCTTTTCTTTGGTGAATTTTTGTGCCTCTGTACCATTAGGCCAATTCTGTTTTTTTTTAATATGTCATTTTCTTCAGTATATTTTTATGCCTCTTTTACCAAGCTGTTAATTCATTTTTTATAGTTTTTGTATCATTTTCATTTATTTTCCCAATTTTTCCTCTACTCATATCTCTTTAATGCTTTGAAGAATTTTTTGCTGAGCTTGTATCCAATTAATATTTTCCTTTGAGGCTTTGAATATAGCTTTCTTCCCCCACATTGTTTTCATCTGAATTTATGTCTTGGTTTTCCCTGACGCAATAGTAGCTTTTTAATGGTCAAAGTATTTTTGTCAGTTTGTCAGGGTTTGTTTGTTTGTTTTGTTTTGTTTTTGTTGGCTTATTTTTTTCTGATCCATTTCTTCACTTTGAATTTTATGTTAAAGTTTGGCTTTGCTCACCTGGGTTGAGAAGACACTGTCCTAAGCATCCATATTTTTTTTGTGCTGCTGTTTTCATAGTTAGTTATGGAGGTCTGAAAGTTTTTCAGTGCTTCTAAGGTAGCATAATCCAGTGAGAGTTGTGGTCACTGGACATTAACCAGGAAGGGTCTTTGCTTTTTTGCAGCTGCAATCACTTGTGCTCCTGTTGGCCTTGGAATTATGAGCATGAATTACATATGGGCAATAGGGTTGTCAATCACTGCCAGTTACACCCAGTGCCAGCAAAGGGCCCTCTGTAATCTCTTTTTTTATCGGTTGTCAAACCCCTTTACTATTTTGGACTGAGAGCTTGTGAAGGTGCTGCTACTGCTGCTATGGGGGCTGCCTCCAAGGTCCTCCACTAGTGCTACCCATGTGTACCCTGGGCGAGCCCCCAGCCCAATATCAAAGATCTCTCCTGCCAACCTCTTAAGTTCACTTAGACTGAAATGCCTCTCTCTGACCTTTTGTTGACTCTGCCACTCCAAAATTTGATTTGAGGAATTATTTTAAAGTTTTTTGAAGATGAATTTCAAGAGAACCAAACTGGATTGATGCCTCTCTTTGGCCACCTTGGGTCCACCTCTTAAAAGCATCTTTAAAACAATTATAGTACAAGATAGAACAGCAGGAATGATATATCTTTTGTTTTATTCCCATGTGATTTTGACATCCTTCAATATGTCTCCGTATTTTGGAAGCTATTCATTCTTTAAAACTTGAATATACTGAGTTTCTGCTATTATGACATGGACTTAAAAAAAACAACTTTTTTAGATTAATGTTATGTTTGCATTATTGTGGGCAACATTTTTGTCAATAGTAGTGTTTTAGTTCCAGCAACTTTTATTTTCTGAATTCTCAAAGGTGTTTTGAGGTCCCTAATGCCTTCCCTGTCTTAATTACTTCTTATTTATCCTATATTTAGCTTGCTTATATATATATTGGCTTGCTTGTTGTCTCCCCCTCTGCTCCTTGAGAGCAGAGACTGAGTCTTGTCTCTTTTTGTATCCCCAGTATAGCACAGTGCCTGAAACATTGTGAGCCCTTGATAAAAATTTATTGGCCAACTAAATAATTTGATCATACTCTTCTGTAATGATATATCACTCCTTGTATATTAATCATTGTTAGTAATATTATTTATACCAACTATGCTTGTTTTCCCTGCCATTTAGGCCACCTAAAATTTTGACTTTACACACAAGTACATAACTTTAGAAAGATTTTCATTTAAAATAACATTAAAAAGTTGGTTCTGCAAGGGTTAAGAACCACTTACCTGAAATATATACTTACATGAAATACTTCCTTTCAAGATGTCTTACAAATGAGATGTAAACTGTCATTGAACTAGTATTTCTCTTTTGGGGACCTGCTAGGTTTTTTAACTCTTAAAATAAGGATAAAAAATAGTGAAATGAGTTTCAATTTAAGACAATACACCTAGGGAAAAATAATCAGAAACACATACATCCAATGACAGGGGAAACTTGTACCAATGAAGACTAAGGGGAAGATATGTCTGCAATTTGATATTGCAATAAAATAACCAAAGTGATTTAGGGTCTTTTCATTTCAAGGACAGCACTTCATGAAGTTAGGATGTAATAATCCCTCTCTATCATACTCTGGTGAGAGGAGACCTGGTATTCTGCACTTCATTTGAGGCGCCTCATTACAAGGGAGACATAGCCAACTGGAAGGAATTTGGAGGAATCCAACTAAAGTCTAGAATGAGTATGGACACAATCTGGATATTAGAGAAATGTAACCTCGTGTGTAGTTTCTTTGCTTTTGTTATTATTGTTGTTGGATTATTTTTCAATTTCTCTCTCTCTCTCTCTCTCTCTCTCTCTCTCTCTCTCTCTCTCTCTGTCTGTCTGTCTCTCTCTCTGTCTCTCTTTTTTCAATTCCATCCTTCAAATATTCTCTCCTCCTTTGCTCCAGCATCCAAGCATGATGTGACCTTTTCTCTTACCAACACCAATTTCTCTTCCTGTGCCCTTTAGCCAATTTCATTTTCTCTGTTATTTTTCCCCTGAAATTAACTCCTTTCCATAATTTTCAGGATCTCTTTATCCACTGGTTCCTTTTCTGCTGCCTTCAAGCATGCCTAGATCAGCCTAATCCTAAAACAAACAACCATCATTTGACCTGACCATTCATGCAGGCTCTCATTTAATATCTTTCCTCTTTCACAGTGAAACTCAGAAAAAAAATTGTCCACACCCACTGCATCCACTTTCTCATGTCTCATTCACTTATTTTTTATTAATTAATTTAGTTTTAGTTTTCAACATTAGCTTTCAACATTTGTTGAATGTTCAACAAATTCAACATTCCACGATATTTTGAGTTCCAAATTTTCTCCCCATCTCTCTACCCCAAGATGGCTTCATTCTGATGCCCCTTCCTTCAATCTACTCTCCCTTGTATTACCCCCCATCTCTTCTCTCCTTCCCATTCTATAGATGGGATAGATTTCTCTACTCCATTGCCTGTATATCTTATTTCACAGTTTCATGTAAAAACAATTTTTAGCATTTGTTTTTAAAACTTTGAGTTCCAAATTATCTCCCTTCTTCCCCCCCTCACCTGCACTGAGAAGGCAAACAATTTGATATAGGTTATACAGGTGTAGTCACACAAAACACTTTCATAATAGTCATGTTGTGAAAGACTAACTATAT
The DNA here is from genome assembly GCF_003287225.1 of Phascolarctos cinereus. Classification (NCBI taxonomy): domain Eukaryota; kingdom Metazoa; phylum Chordata; class Mammalia; order Diprotodontia; family Phascolarctidae; genus Phascolarctos; species Phascolarctos cinereus. The sequence goes on from NW_027556180.1 coordinate 59,291,863, forward strand.
TTCCCTCCATCCTATCCCACCCCCTGTTTATTCTATTCTCTCCTTTGACCCTGTCCCTCTTCAAAAGTGTTTGTTTCTGATTACCCCTTCCCCCAATCTGCCCTTTCTTCTATCATCACTCCCTCCTCTCTCTCTCTCTCTCTCTTTCTCTCTCTCTCTCTCTCTCTCTCTATCTATCTATCTATATATATATGAGTTACAAATATAATCTTTCCTTGCAGGAATGTAAACCATCCAACTTTAATAAGTCCCTTATGATTTCTCTTTCCTGTTTACCTTTTCATGCTTCCCTTGAGTCTTATATTTGAAAGTCAAATTTTCTACTTAGCTTTGGCCTTTTCATCAAGAATGATTGAAAGTCCTCTATTTCACTGAATATCCATTTTCCCCCTGAAGGATTATACTCAGTTTTGCTGAGTAGATGATCCCTGGTTTTAATCCTAACTCCTTTGACCTCCAAAATATCATATTCCAATCCTTCTGATCCTTTAACGTAGAAGCTGCTAAATCTTGTGTCATCCTGATTGTGTTTCTGCAATACTTAAATTGTTTCTTTCTGGCTCCTTGCGATATTTTCTCCTTGACCTGGGAACTCTGGAATTTGATTATAATATTCCTAGGAGTTTTCCTTTGGGGATCTCTTTCAGGAGGAGATCAGTGGATTCTTTCAATTTCTATTTTACCTTCTGGTTGTAGAATATCAGGACAGTTTTCCTTGATAATTTCTTGAAAGATGATGTCTAGGCTCTTTTTTTGATCATGACTTTCAGGTAGTCTAATAATTTTTAAATTATCTCTCCAGGATCTATTTTCAAGTCAGTTGTTTTTCCAATGAGATTTTTCATATTGTCTTCTATTTCTTTCATTCTTTTGGTTTTGTTTTATATTTTCTTGATTTCTCATAGAGTCATTAGCTTCCATTTGCTCCATTCTAATTTTTAAGGAATTATTTTCTTCAGTGAACTTCTGGACTCCTTTTCCATTTGGCCAATTCTGCTTTTAAAGGCATTCTTCTCCTCATTGACTTTTTGGACCTCTTTTGCCATTTAGGTTAGTCTGTTTTTAAGGTGTTATTTTCTTCAGTATTTTTTAGGGTCTCTTTTAGCAGCTGTTGACTTGTTTTCCATTATTTTCTTGCATCATTCTCATTTTTCTTCCAAATTTTTCCTCTACTTCTCTTACTTGCTTTTCAAAATTCTTTTTGAGTTCTTCCATGGCCTGAGACCAATTCATATTTCTCTTGGAGGCTTCAGATATAGGAGCTTTGATTTTATAGTTGTCTTCTGGTTGTATGTTTTGATCTTCCTTTAAGATTCTACAGTCTGGGGGCAGAGCCAAGATGGTGGAGTGAAAGCAGTGACTTGCTTGAGCTTTCCCCCAAACCCCGCCAAATACTCATAAAAAATGGCTCTAAACAAATTCTGAAGCAGCAGAACCCACAAGAAGACAGAGTGAAACAAATTTCCAGCCTAAGACAACCTGGAAGATTGATTAGAAATGTGTATCGTGCCAGGCTGGGAGCGCAGCATGGGTGCACAGGCTGCAGCGAACCTGGAGCAGGCCTCAGAGGACTGAATCGTGGGCAGCTATGGCAGTTTCCAGACTCCTCAATCCAAAAATGCCAAAGACAACTTAGAAGGTCAGTGGTAAAAGTCTGTCTCTGGGGTGCTCAGAGAGGAAGGCGCAGTTTCAGCTCCTTTCCCCAAGAGCATGGCCCTGGGGGTGGGGCAGCTGCTTCCTGAGCTTCCAGCCCACAGACTGAGGGGGAATCCAGTGGCTGATCAAAGACGGATTGCAGGGCTCTCTTTGCCAGTTCTGAGGCAGGAATCTCTTGCTTTGCCCGTGTTTGGATTAGGGTCACACTTCTGGGCGGCAGTGCTGGGGTGATGAGGAGTGCTGGCATGGAGGAGCTTGTAGTTGCTGTGGAGAGGAGCCCCTCCTCACAGTTATAGGACAGAAAGGAGTAAATACTTCAACCCTTATCATACCACCTTGGAAGAACTGAAAATTTACAGGTCCCTACAAGTATCTCTGAAAATAGCTATACAAACCCCTGAAGCTTGGGACAGTATACTCTCCACATTGAAAGCAGACTTCTACCTAAAAAGAGTTTAAAACTCAAGTAATTGGCCGGGATCATGAGCAAGCAGAACAAAAAGAGTCAGACTATATTATCTTACTTTGGTGACAAAGAAGATCAAAATATACAACCAGAAGAAGAAAACAAAGTCAAAGCTCCTACATCCAAAGCCTCCAAGAAAAATATGATCAGTCCAGGCCTTGGAAGAGCTCAAAAGGGATTTTGAGAAGCAAGTAAGAAGTAGAGGAAAAACTGGAAAGAAATGAGAGTGATGCAAGAAAATCATGAAAAACAAGTCAGCAGCTTGCTAAAGGAGACCCCCAAAAAAATACTGAAGAAAATAACACCTTAAAAATTAGCCTAACCAAAATGGCAAAAGAGGTCCAAAAAGCCAAAGAGGAGAAAATGCCCTAAAAAGCAAAATTGGCCAAATGGAAAAGGAAGTCCAAAAGATTACTGAAGAAAATGCTTCCTTAAAAATTAGAATAGAGCAATTGGAAGCTAGTGACTTTATGAGAAATCAAGACACTGTAAAATAAACCCAAAAGAATGAAAAATTCGAAAACAATGTGAAATATCTCATTGGAAAAACAACTGACCTGGAAAATAGATCCAAGAGAGAGAATTTAAAAATTATTGGACTATCTGAAAGCCATGATCAAAAAAAGAGCCTAGACATCATCTTTCAAGAAATTATCAAGGAAAACTGCCCTGATATATTAGAACCAGAGGTCAAAATAGAAATGGAAAGAATCCACAGATCTCCTCCTGAAAGAGATCCCAAAGGAAAACTCCTAGGATTATTATAGCCAAATTCCAGAGTTCCCAAGTCAAGCAGAAAATATTACCAACTGACAGAAAGAAACAATTCAAATGCTGTGGAAACATAATCAGGATAACACAAGATTTAGCAGCTTCTACATTAAAGGACGCAGGGCATGGAATATAATATTCTGGAGGGCAAAGAGATAGGATTACAACCAAAAATCACCTACCCAGCAAAACTGAGTATAATCCTTCAGGGGAAAAAATGGTCATTCAGTGAAATAGAGGACTTTCAAGCATTCCTGATGAAAAGACCAGAGCTGAATAGAAAATTTGACTTTCAAATACAGGACTCAAGTGGAACATGAAGAGGTAAACAGGAAAGAGAAATCATAAGAGACTTATTAAGATTGAACTGTTTACATTCCTGCATGGAAACATGATATTTATAACTCATGAGACATTTGTCAGTATTAGGGTAGTTGGAGGAAAAAAATATATGTATGTATATGTAGATAGATAGACAGAGGGCACAGGGTGAGTTGAAGATTAAAGGGTCCTATCTGGAGAATAAAATTAAGGTATGAGAGAGGATGATACTCGGAGAAGAAGAAAGGGAGAGGTAGAATGGGGTAAATTATCTCACAAAAAACCCCAGAAAAGTCTCTTACAGTGGAGGGGAAACAGGGGAAGGTGAGAGGGAATGAGTGAATCTTATTCTCATAGGATTTGGTTTAAGGAGGGAATAACATACACATTCAATTGGGTATGAAAATCTGTCTTACCCTAAGGCAAAATAGGGGGAGAAAGGGACAAGAGAGGAGGGAGATGATAGAGAGGAGGGCAGACTGGGAAAGGGGGTAATCAGAAGTAAATACTTCTGAGGAGGGACAGGGTCAAAAGAAAGAATAGAATAAATAGGAGGGCAGGATAGGATTAAGGGAAATAGAGTTAGTTTTCCACAACAGGTCTACTATGGAAGTGTTTTGCATAACTGCACATGTATAACCTGGATTGAGTTGTTTGCCTTTTCAATGAGGGTGGGTGGGGAGGGAGGAAGAGAAGAAATTTGAAACCTAAAGTTTAAAAACATATGTTTAAAAAATGTTTTCACATGCAAATGGGAGATAAGAAATACAGGTGATGGGGTATAGAAGTCTATCCTGCCCTACAGGAAAATAGAAGGGGAAGGGGATAAGAGAAGGGGAGAGAGATAGAAGAGAGAACAGACTAGGGGAAGGGATATTCAGAATGCATGCCATCTTGGGGTGGGAGGAGAGGGGTGAGATGGGGCAAAAATTTGGAACTCAAGAACTTGTGGAAGTGAATGTTGAAAACTAAAAATAAATAAATTTATATCAAAAAGAAAAGATTCTACAGTCTGAGTTTTTTCCACTGTTTGATCATGTTCCCAACCAATTACTTGACTTTTTAGTTCTTTGTTCAGGTAGAGGTCTACATCTAGTGTGTAGGGTGTATTGTCCCAAGCTTCTAGGGTTTTGTGCAGCTGTTTTTAGAGATACCTGTAGGGACCTGTAAATTTTCAGTTCTTTCAAGGTGATATGATCAAAGGAGGGGTGTTTACTTCTTTCCTGGTCTGGGCTCTGGTATATGAGTGCCCACAAGCACTCCTTTCTGCCTTGGAACTGTGAAGAGGCCTCTCTCTGTACTGCCAACACAAGCTACACCACACCAGCACTCCTTCTGGCCCTAGGACTGCCATCCAGGACTACCACCCAGATGCAAGCATGGACAAAGCAACAGAATCCTGCCCCAGTGCAAGCAAAGAGATCCCTGCAATCACCCTCTTATCAGGTACTCCATTCTCCCACCATCTGTGGGTCAAGAGCTCCAAAAACAATGGCCTCTGCCATCGCCTGGGGCTTCATCAGGGTTGGGGCCAGACCATGCTCCTCTCTCACCCAGGTATGACAGAGCTTTCCTACTGACCTTCTAAGTTGTCTTTGGCATTTGTGGGTTGGAAGTCTGGAAACAGCCACAGCTGCCAGTGATTCAGTCACCTGATGCCTGTTTCAGGTTCACTGTGGCCTCATCTTTGCCTGCACATCCATGCTGAACTGCGCTCCTCTCCCAGCCCAGTGCAACAGACCTTTCTTATCAACCATCAACATTGTCTTGGGCTGGAAATTTGTTTCACTCATCTTTTTGTGGGTTCTGCTGCTCTAGAATTTGTTTAGTGCCATTTTTTACAGGTATTTGGAGGGGTTTGAGCGAGAGTTCAAGCAAATCACTGCTTTTACTTTGCCGTCTTGTCTCTGTCCCTTCCTCAATCACTTAATTCATTGAAATCTGCCTTTCATCCACATCATTCTACTGAAACTACTCTTTCCAAAATGACTACTTTTAAATTCTCACACTTTTTGATTCTCTATACCAATTTTACACTGTGGAATACCCTTTATTTCTGAATAGTCTCTCTTCCCTGATTTTTTGGTAAAATTCTTTCCACAGTTTTCTTCATCCTTATCAGACCAATTCTTTTCAGCTTCCTTTGCAAAATTGTCACATATATATATCTCCTAAATCTGGGTATACGCCAGATATCTGTCCTGGGAGCTCTAGTTTTCTCTCTACACTCTCACTTTTGGTAACCTCATTAGCTTCTGAATTCAATTATCTCCTCTATGTCAATGAATCCCAAATATACGTATCTGTCCCATATACCTTCTTCTGAACTTAAATTATGTTTCTCCAACTGCCTGCTGGACTTCTTCGCCTGGAATCACATAGCTATCTCAAATCAGTATCTTCAAAGTAAAAGCCATTATCCTTTTCCCTTCTTTTAACTTCCTGGTTTCATACAGGGGAACATCGCTCTTCTAGGCACTCAAGTTTGCAACCTAGAAGTCATCCTCAACTCCTCCTCACTCCCCAAGTTATGTTCTTCTAGTCCACTTATTCATTTTTCACAGTTGTACCATTTTCCCTACTCATACCACAATCCCCCAACATAGGCCTCAATTACCTCTTGTTAAGACTATTGTCATAGTTTCCTAAATGGTTTCAATTTGTGCAGTCTCTCCTCTTTATTTGCCTCCATCCCAAACAACTAATAAATTAAAAACCTTTAAGTCTTGATTTGAGAATATCACTTCCCTGATCAAGAGGCTTCAGTGGCTTTCCAAGGCCTTTAGGATAAAACAAAAGTACCTCTATTTGACATTTAAGGACCTTCATAATCTTACTCTGACTCGTCTCTCTCAGCAGATGATACATTATTCCTCCTCATGTATCCTCCATACTAGCCGAACTGGTTTCCTTGCTTTTCTCAAATATGATATCCACCTCCTACTTCTTTTGGTCTTTTTCACAGGCTTTTCTCTATCCTTAGAACGCTCTTCCTCTGAGCTTTTGCCTCTTTTGTCCTCCAGATATTTTCAATGCCACTTGCTTCAAGAAGACTTTTCAGATCCCCAATTGTCAGTACCCCTTAGCCCATCACTGTGTACTTCTTTTGTATGTACAGGTCATATTAAATTCTCTGTGAATATGCTGATTTTTTTTTCAAGAGAATATAAGCTCCTGGAAAGCAGCAATTACATCACTTTTGTATTTGCATCTCCAATGCCGAGTGTAATGTCCGGCACTTAGTATATGGTTGCTTATTGATTAACTAATTGATTGAAAATGTAATTTACATAAACCTGTGCCTCTATGTATAACTATAGTTATACCTATACCTACATGTAATCTATATATCCATATCTATGTCATCTATATTCACATCTCCAAATCCATTTCTATATCTGACTCTATATACCTATATTGATCTATATATGTACCTACATCTATATATATAATGATGTATGTACAAAAACATGTATATATGCATGTGTATATGATATGTATACATGTGTATGTATAAATGTATACGCTTACAAACAATGCTTGTTCTGGCCCCCCACTGCCTGAAGGCCTTGTATGTTATATTTTACCTCTCCCCCAGAGTTCCCTAGTGCCCTTAAGGGCTGAGGAATCTCTTGTTTATACCATTGGCTAGACCTTCCACCAGTTGTGTCCCCCAAATTTACGAGTTCAAGCACTCCAGCTCTATTCGACCATTTAATAGTCAGTTTAGCTTTTTGAGAATAATATTTACTTCAAAAGCATAGCTAGAGCTAGCATTCAAAGATTTTCTCCAACACTTTGGTCTCTGGGAAGGATGGTAGGTGTACAGTTTCTTATTTCCTGCATTACATCATTCCCACTAAGTTCCAAGTCTGAAGTATTTCTCTACTCCTACCCACCCACATTTATCCCAAGACCTTGGGTTCTCAGGACTTCCTTTTGGGCTTGTTGGAACATTTGGCCTGTCCTCCAAGATCATGGTGACTTAGGTTCTCAGTACATAGAACTGAAAAGAACAATTGAAACAGGATCAAAACCCTAGGCCCATATCTCAAGTGGACCACAGGAGATGGCCTTCAGGCTCTGTATTTGTCAGCTTACTGAATGGTCTCTCTAGTGTGAGTGGAATCCCTAGACTCTTACTGAAAGAGAGAGTGGCTGTTCCTCAGTTACGTAGATTTAAGATACATGTAGTTATGGCTATGCAGCCAATAGAAAGAACCTGCTCTTAACCATGTGAGAAGACAATGAAAATGTCCACATATGCATCAGATCTGTCTCACAGAGATAGGTCCCTGACATCTCCCACATGGGTACCTCCAACTTAAATGTTCTAGGTATGTGCCAATGCTTTGTTACACCTCCAACACACACACACACACACACATTAGTTGTTTACCTTAATTCTCAAAGAGGATCAAAATTGTATCATTATGTTGGGGTCAAGGTACAGTGTATCTGACTGTAACTGATCAGAACAATAGAGGCTCAGAAGGATCTATCAAATAATTCATATGAATATTTAGAGTGGAGATATCTCAAAATTTGTGCATCTCATATTTCTTTTGAGCTATTGCAATTCTGCTTTGCTTATAGAGTACAGTGCTTTCTTTGATGTGGGCACACCATGCTAGTGTAAGTCTGATCATTATTTTACAGATAAGGAAGACCAAGGAGGTTTAATGATATTCCACAGAGATTAAGCAGCAGAGTTGGGATTTAAACCCATTTCCATTGACTCTGAACCTAGCTTGGTTTCCACAGCGCCATCCTTCTTCCTTCATACTTTCTTTCAAATTGCACCTGTATATTCAAAATATGATAAGTAGTCATGTTGGACAATGGAACCCTCAGGAGCCCAGAACAGTGACTGAACAATGGGAAGATAGGGATTTATGATTTATAATCTGAAAATATGAAGGCAGGTTGTCTACACTTGTCACCTGCCATAGATTAGGACTTGACTTTTGGCAAGAGTCTCCCTGTCCTTATAGGCCAAGAACCTGTCGAAAACAAACTATCTTGTGTTTTTAAAAGGCAAAGTCAAGAACAGAAGGAGTTATGTTCTCCACATGTGGGAAAAAGAAATAAACGAGCAGTCTCTGCTCAGCTTTGGAGAGGTTGAGGAAAAGCATCTCACTGTAAAGAAGGATGTTCTCACAGAAGAGAAAAAAAATTCTTAAAAGGAGAGTGCCATATCCAATCAGTATTTTGCTGCTCTTACAACTATGCCCCAAACAGATTTTGCAGCATTTGTAGCATTTGGCAATATTTAAAACACGAAAACGAGCAACATGAAGTTTTTTTTCCTTTTTTTCCCATTTAAATTTTACCGTTTGACAGACTTATCCCAGGGAAATAAAGGCTGTCCAAATGAGTTAACAGTTATACTATAACATTTGAATTTGAAAGGGAAGATCCATTTATACGATTCTATAGTACAATGAATAAAATGTATTCAAAACATAATCATTCTCCTTTATGAAACATGTCTTGGGGGCATTTGTGGTTGTTATTTTAAAAGCCCATTAATTTTCTTTTCATATAGTCAGGGACCTCCTGGGAAGTGGGATGGTTAAAGTGCTACACTGTGATCCAGGTAGAATTTGAAAGCTTCTGCTAGTTTGAAGGATATATCTTAACTTCACAAATGATGGAACCCAATTCTCCTGGAGACCAAATCAATTCTCATCAGTCATTCTGCAGAAGGATAGGTATGTTGTACTTGAGATTCCATAGCTAATATAGGGAACTCTTTTTTCAATACAATAAGTATGGGTTTCTCTCAAAGAAGTAAAAAATATCTCTTAAAAATTCTTATAGCAACATTGCCCTTCATGTAGGTATACAGTGTCACATCAGCATACTCTCCATCTCTTAGGAGAGTCTCATGAAAATGGCCTGGCTAGAAACCTGCTTTATGTACGTATTTCCAGCACCTATTATAATGACTTTGACTGATGGGTTCCCATTTAAAGCTTGTTGATTGATTGACTAATAGATGGTAGAAGTTTATTTTTCCCAGAAATAAAGGAGATGAAAAGATATAAGGAATAAGCACTTTTTAAATTTTGTTTTTAAATAGTAGCACTGGCCTCTCAACTCATCTTACATGAAAGCTTTTCCTCTATTTAATTGGGATTGTTTTGTCTGGGCAAATTTTGCACATAAAGTATGCCTAGTGTAATGAGTTGTTTTATGAGATTTTATTAGGCCTGTAACTGTACTAGTATGATCATTTTCCAGTGTAAAAATGTGAACACGTATTAAACACGATTATTTTAAACTTCATTATTATGTCCTTTCAAGTCAGAGAGTTGAATTTCCTTCAGTGGTTAGCAGAATATAAGCTTATTTCCTTCCTGATTTTAAATGTCTATGCTATATCCAAAACTAAAACTCCCCCCCCCTTATCTCCCTCCCTGTCTAGTACCTACTGTCACATATCAGTCTGGAACATGTGTTAGGAAATGGAAACATGCCATAAATATGTTCAATGTTTTAAAAGATGACTCATTTTAAAGTGAAAACTGGAGCCAAGATGAAGTGGAGGAAGTATGGAGTTATTAGAACTTAAGAAACCAAGAAACATTTGGATTTAATTCCTTTCTGGATCCATTCCATCAATATTCAGCCTAATACAAAGCCTAAAGCAATTTAACTCCTCCATCCTACTTATTCCAGAACTCTTTGCTCTTGTGCACTTTGAAATGTTTTTATTGGTACCTGTCTTCAAAGGGAAAGAACCTCAGGTCATTTTGGTAACATCTCCTTCTCTAAGGGGAAGGAAGAAAATAATTCACATAATTTAGAAGCCAGGTGTGCCTGAAAACCACAAGGATTCAATCTGCTAGGTATCTCATAGAAGGGGTACCCTCCTGCAAGAGGACCACCATGAGAAATTTTGATTGAGTGGATGATAAGCAGGCACAGTGCTTCAGGGAAACAGGTTTAAAAGCAGACAATCTACAAAAAGAATGCTTCCATGGAAATTACTGGGCCCTGTGGGACTATTAGAGGGTGGTTAAAAGGAAGAGGAATTCCTATGAGCATCCTGAGACTCAGGGAATCTGGAACAGACATCATTGAATTACAATGAATTCAATTCACTTCCACTAACATTTACTAAATGCTTAGGACTTACAACGGGTGCTTGCTTCAGAGACAGAAAGATTTGAATAATGATAAAAATAATGATAATGAGGATGAGGATAAGGATGATGATAAGAACAACAACAACAATAACAATAGCAGCAACAATAACAATAATGAGAGGCAGTTTAGAGTGGAGGATGAAAAGATAGGGAGCAGGCTTTAGAGCCAGAGAAGATCTGAGTTCCAGTCCCACTCCTGATGCTACAGGCTCTATGACCCTAGGCAAGCCATTTAACATCTCAGAGATCCAGGCAACTCTCTGAGACTCTAAGTTGCAGGGAAGATGGCCATCTGAATTGATAGAATAAATTTCTTTACCTAAGAGCTCTTTATAATCAATGATATCAAAGGTCTAGTTCCTATCAATATTTCTTATAATAATAATTATTATTATTACAGTAATTATTATTATTTCACTTCACTCTTAGATTCACTCACTATCCAGGCTGCTCATTCTCCTGACAGGATATATATTTGCAAAATTCATGTCATGTAATTACTGAAAGGAAAGAGTATCGACATCTAAAGTCACCTGAGCTGTGCCTTGATGGGATCCAGAGGCTCCAAGAGGTGGCAGTAAGGTAGAAATACATTCCAAACATCAAGGACCATCTGTACAAAGGTACAGTTAGCTATGCTACTCACCTGAATTTTATTCTATGATACTTTGTTCTGCAAACCAGATGACAATATAGATTGACCAAATAAAGTTGACAATCCTATGTCTTTCAAATAGTTTAATTTGTCCATCACTAGGGCAAATAAAATGTCACTGTTCTAGTAACATAAAAAAACCCCAAAATATATAAAAAGACAACATTGTCATTTTGCATGTTGGAACCATTTTTTGTTTTGTTTTGGTTTGGTTTAGGAAAATAATAGATGCAAAAATTTTCATGATGCCAGATGGAATATGACTTTTTTTCTGGGAGTCTCTTCTACTTAATCCTTGCTTTCATTAAATCTGATATCTTTCTGCTGATTGTTTTGAGGGAGGTATGAGAAAAGAGTAAGATAATGTTCTCTATTTAACCTGGATGATAGAATCTAGTACTTCTTTTAATACTGACAGCCCTGAATTTCACACATGTTAAGATGAATAGTTCTGGAGAAAAATGAATTGCTTTGTAAGTCATCGAATTCAGAGTAGGTATCCAAGCATAAGTTGTCTTTCCACCCACATTTTCTGAAAGTAATAACTGTTTGATTATTTTCTTTTTTAAGGAGGCTGAGCTTCATATGTTATTTCTAACAGCCAGTAAATAGACGAAATCTCACCTTTATGAAATTAAAACATTGGATCACCGGTTGCAGGATTAGACTCTCCTTAAGAGATTATCTCTTCCAAGTCTCTCACTGACTAAATGAGATACAACAAAATTATGGAATCTCTGAGGTGCAAAGGAGCTCAGAGGTCCTCTAGTTGACCCCCCAAAAAAAGAGTTCTCTATGTAACTTCCCAATGAGTGGTCATCCAGCCTTTGTTTTAAGATTGAGAGTGTGTAAGAACACACTAGGCTGCTCTTCCTCACCTCCAGTTGTCAGGAAGCTTTGCCCTTATATCAAACCTAAATCTAGTTTCCTACAACATTCACTCCTTAGCATTGAGCAAAATAAGTTCAACCCTTTTCCTCTAAATAAGTGAGAACAACTTTCATGCCCCCTGATTCTTATCCTTAAACAATATATTTTTGGATATTTTAGAAAGTGGTTACACAAAAGCATCAGACATCATGGTAATGTGGAAAATATTGGATCTTGCTTATGGCTTATTTTGACTAAGGCAAAGTGGGTAATCAAGGCCAAAGATGAAACTACTGGCAAGAGCACAGAACCACAGAGGTTGCTGGGACTTTTGGATGTAATAATTTCAGGCCTCAACAGGAGAAGGAAGAAAAGTAAGTACCAGCCCTTCAAAGAGGCAGCCATCAGACTTGGCATACCAAGACTTGACCATACCTGCCATCACCTCTAATGCATGTGTGGCACATCTGACCTCCCATCCTCTCCACAATGAGGCAGATTACAGTGGCAGCCACAGGTCACAAGCTCAATAGGGAGGGTGTTGGCTTTTATATAGGTGCATCTGATGGATTTATAATGCCACTAAGTGGGAAATACAGGATCTAGTATGGGTGTAGATTGGAGTGAGGACAGGGGGAACCTGTTGCTGACTGATTCAAATACAGAGAACAGGTATGGACTATGAAAGTTTTCAGGACAGGAAGAGTATTATGCATAGAACAGAAGGAAGCTACTTTATGGGTCTACTTTATGAGACATCAACAAGCTCTAAGATTTTTGGACTAGTATACCCTTCCTCCATCCCCAATCTTTTCTTCTCCAGTCTGAGCATCCTTAGCTCCTCTAAATGATCTTCCTATGACATGATCTTAACACTCATCTTCATCCTGGCTTCCATACTCTGGAGGTTGTACCTTACCAGTGCTTTACCTACAATGTGGCACTCATCATTAAACACAACACGCCAAATATTGTCTAATCAGGTCAGAGCTCAGTGGGACTGTTATCTCCTGATCAAGGGAATGGTGGATTTCTCAGTGCAGTTTAAGATGATAACGAGTTACTGTTTTTGTTTTGTTTTTGGCTATTGTATCACACTGTTAACTTAAAGTGAACCTGTGGACTATGATAGGCTGGGAAGAGCACTGGATTTTGGAGTCAAGATGTTGTTGTGGTGGTGGTTATTGTTGTTGTTGTTGTTGAGTCATGTCCAACTCTTCATGACCCTGTTTGAGGTTTTCTTGGCAAAGATACTGTAGTGGTTTGCCATTTTCTTCTCTGGGTCATTTTACATTTAAGGAAACTAAGGCAAACCGGGTTAAGGGACATTCCCAGGGTCACATAGCTAGTAAATATCTGAAGCCAGATTTGAACTCAGGGAGATGAGTCTTCCTGACTCTAGTCCCAGCACTCTATCCACTACATCACATAGCTGCCCAGATACCTGAGATCAGTCAGAATACCTGAGTTCAGTTCCTACTTCATATAGCTACATTCAGAAATATGCATATTATTTGAGGGTACAGAATGTCTCACTTGGATATTTGTATCCCCAAAACCCTATCACAACACCTAGCAGGTTAGTAGGCTCTTAATAAATATGGTTTGACTCATGTTGCCTATATCACCTTGGGAATATCACGTCCCCTCTCTAGGGCTCAGTTTCCTCATCTATATACAATAGGTGTTGAATTAAATGATCTCCAGTTCAAAATTCTATGATTTTTTTCAGGTGAACTGCTATGTAACCACACATTTCTCAGACTTGTGAAATTTATTTTTTGAACCCAACTATAAGACTTTATATTTAAAGTCTATGCAACAATAACTGCATTTGTAACATGCATTCATTTCTAAGGCATAATTGCTCACACTGAAAATTTAACAATTGACTTTATATTTATGCCTATTATATTTCATCTTATTAGATACAGACCATTGTTCTAGTCCATGAAGATATGTTAGCATCCCGGCTCTGCCATGAAAAGTATTAGCTATCCTTTTCAGCTTTTAATCATCAATAAGTTGATAGTTGTGACAACCATGCTTCCATCAAAGTATATGTGTGTGTTGCATACTATATAATATTATATACATATATGTATGTGTATGTGATCTGTCTATTTTTTTGTCTAGGTCACAATACAGGACCAATCACAACTCCTTAGAACATTAGGTAAGAAATCTTTTCTTTTCAAATTGATGTCAAATGTCATCAAATAACTGATTTTTTTTGAGCCTAACCATTCAATTGCTTCTGAATCTGCCTAATTATACTTCATTTGATGAATAGAAAAAATATTAAGCACTTAACCATATGCAAAACACTATACTAAGAGCTAGGGTACAAAAAATGAGACTGTGCTTGTCCTCAAGGATCTTCTAATAGAATATGTCACCACATTTAGTGGAATGGTGTCCGGGAGGAGTGTTTTGGCCTGGGAAGTCACAAGAGCCTCAGGGAAATAAACTGATGCACCTTTTAGTATAACAACAGCAATGGAAGTATTGACTTGATTTTGATTTTAGAAATGGAAAGCAAGTAGAGGAGGGAACAATATGGCAGCCAGGAAGATGCTAATTGGATGGCTAGGGTATAAATTGCAGCATATCTAGAGCCTGCCTAGACATAGTAGACCATGAAAGGCACTCACCAACCAGGGGACAACAGATATTCAGAGTTGGAATTATTACACAAGTATTCAAGAGCTGTGTCATTAAGTCCCCTTGGGAATTATCTCTGGTTAGAAAGGCAATAGCAGACAATGTTAGTTGGGGTGATGGTCATAGCATTCATTCATTCATTATCATCCAACCTACAAGAATGACCTAAGACTTTTATCAAATGCTTTGCTAAAATCTAAGTAAACTATAGCTGCAATCTTCCCAAAATGTGGTAGTTTAGTAAGCTGTCAAAAAAGAATGAAGTTTAATACTCTAAACAGTACCAATAGACAGCATGACACCATAGATAGGAAGCTAGCCTTGGAATCAGGAAGACCCTGGTTCATTTCTCACCTCTGATACATCCTGGCTATATGATCCCGGGCAATTCACTTAATCTCTCAGTGGTCCTGGCAACTTTCTAAGATTATAATATGCGGAGAAAGTGCCAATCAGTCATAAGAGAGAGTTACTCATCAGGAGTTCCTTGATGAAATCACAGGTTCATTCAGCTAAAAAAAAATATCAAGAAAAACTCAGATTTTATAGCAAATTAGGAATTGAAAGGTACTTTCATCTCAACAATCTTTGCATGTGGTAGTACAACCATTGTTACACCAATTTAACAAATGAGTGAAGTTAAACTCTGAAAATTTAAGTCATTTGCCTGTAATAACATTGCCAGTAAGTTATTGAGGTGGGATTCAAACCCAGGTTTCCTAATTGAAAATCTGACATCTTCTATTTTGGGTAGTGGGAGACTGGACAATCACTTGCCTAATTAGCTTCATTTATTACTTTTTATATATGTAGTTGTTGGAGAGGGGAAGAAATATAACAGAATATAATAATATATCTCAATCTATGTATAAATGGGTTCTATTCACAATTGACTACATTGTTTCTTGTGCTGTTCTCTAGTGGTTTGCTGCACGGAACTCTCATGTCCTCAATTAGACTGTAAGCTTTTTGACATTCATGTCTTCTACAAGGTGGACACCAGAGGTTTCACAGGCTTTAAAGTGAGAAGGAATGTTAGAATTCATCTGTTTCTACTCCCTTCATTTTACGTATTAGAAAACTGAGTCCCTTAGCAAGATGACCAGTTGGCACATAAAACTGGCAAAATTTGAAACAATTGTGCATTTGTGAATGATATACTGGATGAGGTTCTGCTATGGCATGACCATAGGCACCTCTAAGTCTGGGCTTCCCAAGGAGTCATCATTCATTTTGTGATCATTTATATCTCTTTATTTATACCAATGCCAAAAAAAAAGCAAAGCCCTAAAAGCTGTTCTAATGGTCTGTTTCTATGAATATTCAACATGGAATAAGATTGTAAGAACATGAGTAAACCAAAATTCTGGGAAAAGAATAAATAATTTGGTACAATATCAAAAGACTTTGTGTCCAATCTATATTTCTTTTCTGTCCTCCAGAGTACCTGGCCCAAGTGTAGGTATAGGATAGATGCTTATTAACATTCATTGATTTGTGTTTTTATTTTAATTATCCACAGGAAGATAAAAAGTGCTAACAAAATAAAAGGTTTGAAATGTTTCATTGCTTTTTTGCTGTCAGATATTTCCACATAAGTATTCCACTGATTAGGAAGATGAATTAATAAGTGTGCCAAGTGATGATTCTTTAGCTATGCTCATGACATGAGGATATACTTTATTTTCTCTATGCTGTCAGGGGATTTTCAAGTCAAGTGAGGATTTGAAAACAAAATAAAACAAAACTTGAAAGTTGACCTAGGGCCAAAAACTAATCTTTAAAATAAAAACAAGCAATTGGGTTTGGCTATCAATGTATGATCTAATATGCAGTTAACTCTTAGCTTCCCAAATTCTCACAGCAGGATTAAGCTAGGTGTTTCCACTGAGCCTGTGAGTGATAAGGTTGATATATTTTTTCTCGAAGATATAACTCATATTTTTTCACATGAAGGAGAAATATTTAATGGAACAAAGGAGAAATAAAGTAGGCAAGGAAAGGAGGAAGGAAGGGAGGGAGGGAAGAAGGAGGAAAGAAAGAAGGAAGGGACAGCAGGAGTTAGAGAAGGGAGGGAGGGAAGGAAGGAGAGAGAGAGAATGATGTAAATAGTCATACATTTTTATAATCTTTAAAAATCTGTTTTTCTCCCTTTTTGTATGTGAATTTTCCTAGCTCATCAGAATAAGAAATTATTGAATACCAATTGAGTCTTTAAAGGTATCTTAGAAATTAAAATACATCTAAAAAGGTCAGATACAAATCATGATACATGCAAAGCTGCTTGTCTCATAAACCCTATTTGTAGAAAGAATGACATCTAACCTGTAAAAGCATTAATACAGATGAGAGTTGCCATCAACTCTCTGACTCTTTGACCACTATTGAAGCATAATACTTTGTAGTGTTATCTGGCATGCATTTATCTAGTGTATCAAATTGATAAGCTTACTGTAACATTTTTATTCTGTTCATGAAACCCCGTTCCTGCTGTCCTTCCCCTCTAAATATGCTCACTCATCATTAATTACAAAATCAATGACATAGACAATCTGGAGCTCATAAAGTTGATAACTCCTCTTTTTTTACATTAGCATAAGCTGCCAATTAATTATGAAACAGTGATTGGCATATTTGCTGCTAGTTTCAGTCTAGGTAGGCCATTCATACTTTTCTTGATGGGGTATGAGCTATTATCAGTTTATTAAAATGAACTGTTTGAGGACCAAAGTCACTCATCTTTTTGTGGCTTCTTGTCTTTACTTAGTTATTTTGGGGGTAGGGGCAGTAGATTCTATTGAAATATATGAATAAATAGCAAATAATGAGTCAGGTAAACATATGGAAGGTAGATCCTAGAGGAATATGGCATGAAGTGATTAATTAAGCAGCATAGCCCTTTCCCCTGAGTTAGTGCTGAGTTGTTCTCTCTTCTAGATATTATGAGGGAGAAAAAAAGTGGCTTCTAGGACAAACACCCCTCATGGAAGGATTCATTCTTTATCAAGTTCAGTGGGCAAGTCCAGGACTAACATATCATTCATCTTAGTTTCTTAAGCAAACACAAGCCCCTAATTTTCACCCACTTCCTATCTGCAGATTCTGACTTCCTTTGGCCAGTGATTTCCTTATTTCTTGTTTGGATATACCCTTGATATTGTAGTTATCTCAAGGGATGTTGGAAAATTCCAAAACAAATGTAATCCAACTTGAACTTGAAGATGTATAGTTTCGTTGTTTATTTCTTCCTGTAACTCCCTTAACTTCTCCTCTAAGAATTTGGATGTTATATCAGTTGGTGCATATATGTTTAGTAATGATATTACATCATTATCTATGGTACCTTTTAGCAGGATGTAGTTTCCTTCCTTATCTCCTTTAATTAGATCTATTTTTGCTTTTCCTTTGTCTGAGATTATGATTGCTACCGCTGCTTTTTTTGTTTGTTTGTTTCAGATGAAGCATAATATATTCTGCTCCAGCCTTTTACCTTTACTCTGTGTGTATCCCTCTGCTTCAAACGTGTTTCTTGTAAACAACATATTGCAGGATTATGTTTTTTAATGCTTTCTGCTACCCACACAGTTATAATTATTATCTCCATCCTATTCCCCTCTCCCCATTTATGCTTTTTCTCTCTTTTTCCTCCTTTTCCCTCCTCACTAGAGTTTTGTTTTTGGCTGCTACCTCCCTCAATCTGCCCTTCCATTACCATCTCTTTTTTCTTTCCCCTTTCAACTCCTACTTCCCCTCCTTCTTATATCTATGTCAGATTTCTAAACCTGAGCATGTTATTCCCTCTTTGAGCCAAATCTGGTGAGATAAAGATTCAAATGATGCTCATGTCCCTCCCTTCTTTCCCTCTACTGTAATAGGTATTTGTGCCTCTTCATGTAATGTAATTTACCTTTTTTGGCCTCCTCCTTTCCTCTTCTCCCAGTACAATCCTTTTTCACCACTTAATTAGATTTTTTATCATCACATCAAAATCAACTATACCCATGCCTTCTGTATCCATATATATCCCTTCCAAATGTCATAATAAAGACATATTGTCAAGAGTTATATAAGTATCATCTTCCCTTCTAGGGGTATAAACAGTTTGCCCTTATTGAATAACATTTTTTTTCTTTCCTGTTTACCTTTCTATGCCTCTCTTGGGTCTTGTATTTGAAGATCAAATTTTCTGTTTAGCTCTGGTCTTTTCATCAGGAAGGTCTGTAAGTCTGCTATTTCATTGAATTTCCATCTTGTCCCCTGAAAGATAATACTCAATTTCACTGGGTAGTTGATCCTTGGTTGTAATCCAAGCTCCTTTGCCTTAAGGAATATCATATTCCAAGCCCTCTGATCTTTTAATGTAGAAGCTACAAGGTCCTGCATAATCCTAACTGTGGTTCCACAATATTTACATTGTTTTTTTCTGGCTGCTTGCAGTATTTTATCCTTGAACTGATAATTCTGGAATTTGGCTACAATAGTCCTTGGCATTTTCAATTTGGGATCTCTTTCAGGAGGTGATCAGTTTTAGGACCTCAGGCAGTTTTCCTTGATGATTTCTTTTTTTTAAATTTTTTTATTTATTTTTATTTATTTATTGGCTAGGGAATGGGGTTAAGTGACTTGCCCAGGGTCACACAGATAGTAAGTGTTATGTGTCTGAGGCTGGATTTGAACTCAGGTCCTCCTGAATCCAAGGCCAGTGCTCTACCCACTGTGCCACCTAGCTGCCCCTCCTTGATGATTTCTTGAAAGATGCTGTCCAGACTCTTTTTTTTTTTGATCATGGGTTTCAGGTAGACCAATAATTCCTAAATTATCTCTCCTAGATCTACTTTCTAGGTCAGTTGTTTTTTCCAATGAGGTATTTTATGATTTCTTCCATTTTTTTTCATTCTTTCAATTTTGTTTGACTGATTCTTGATGTCTCATAGAGTCATTAGCTTCCACATGCCCAGTTCTAATTTTTAATAAATTGTTTTCTTCAATTAGCTTTTGTACCTCCTTTTCCATTTGGCCCATTTTGTTATTTAAGGAATTCTCTCTCTAGTGAGGTTTTTGTACCTCCCTTCCCATTTTACCAATTCTACTTTTTAAAGAGTTCTTTTATTCAGTAAACTTCCCCCCCCCCATTTTCTGGATTTATTTTCTACAGTCAGTTTTTGTCCTTCCTTTTGCAAGCTATTGACTTTCTCTTGCATACCTCTCATTTCTTTTCCTATTTTTTTCTTCTACCTCTCTTATTTGACTTTTAAAATCCTTCTCCAGCTTTTCCAAGAAGACTTTTGGGCTTGAGACCAAGTTCACATTCCCCATTGAGGTTTTGAATGTACATATATTGACAATGTTGTCCTTTTCTAAATTCATGTTTTCATCTTCCCTGTCCCCAGAGTAAGAATCTGTGGTCATTGTCTGTTTGCTTTCTTGCTGGAGCACAGGAGGTGCTGACCCAAGCTTCTTGTGCTGGGGGCCAGGGACCTGACCACTGGCTTTGAGTGCTGTGGCCTCCGGTGCAGATGGAGGCTGTAGGGGTCTGGCAACTTACCCGGTGCTGAGCTGGGGTCATTGGAGTGTAGAGGGGTCTGGCCCTTGGAGGATGGCTGCTTTGAAGCACCAAAAGATTTGGCTACTGGAAGACTCCTGCCTGCCTGAAGTTGTGCTTCCTAGAATTGCACTGAAGCATGGCGAGATTTGGCTGCTGGAGTCTACCGATCCCCCTTCCTGTGCCAAGGCACTCAGGGGGTCTTGGTGTGCTTGCCTGCTCCACTACCCTGAGACTCAGTATCTCCCACTGTTTTGCCAAAATGGGGCTTGCTGCTGGCTAGCTGGGATGCCTCCCATTCTGTACTGCTCCCTTCCACCAGAGCGAGAGAGACTTTTCCCATTAACCCTACAAGTTTCCAGGGTTAAAAGACTGTTGTACTCTGTCTCTCTGCTGTCTCAGGCCTTCCAGGGTTTTCCTGGGGTGATATTTTCTGGGTTTTTAGAGGTCAATAAGGAAGAGTGAGAGCAACTTATCTTTTACTCTGCCATCGTGGCTCCTAGAAGTCTCTACCTCTAGTTTCTCTTTCAGCCTAATCCAAAGACTTCAGATTAGAATAATCTTTAAAGTGCTTCTTTAGGCAAGGCAAGTCAATACAGATTGATTTTTCATCTAATAGGAAAGTTCACAGAAGTGGTTAGTAGGGAAGAAAATGATGGTACAGAGTTTGGAATTATGGTGGTGAAAAGAGAAGTTGAAATTTCCAACAAAAAATAAATACCAAGATATTAATGTTCCAAAAAGAGTTTGGAATGATTTTGCTAACTCTGGGCACTGGCAAAAATCTCTAATATCATCCCACAGACATTTGAATTTCAGGCAAGAGATGAGAAGTTATGAATCTTCTATGCAACCTTTTGTACTGCTCCATTCTTTCACAATCTTCTTTGAAAGCCAGAATCCCTGGTAATGACTCCCCAGTTCCTGCCTACTTTTGTTTGATAAGCAAGATTTCACCAAAAATGAGTTCAAAATCCTTGAATGTTCTCACCATTAAAGGGAGTCCTGATTGCTTTTCACAAATTATTAAGAATATAACTTGATAAATTAGAAACCCAAAAGTTTATGTAAATGGTAAATTAATCTAATGATATAGTGTTTTTTTTAAAAGACTAAAAGAATTTACTTAGAAAAGACAAACGTTTAATGAACTTGATTTAAAAAGAGAGCAAAAAATAAACAAAACATTAAATGAATAAGGTGAAATCATAACAAACCAAGAAGAAATAAGAAAGGATATTCATAATGGGAGAGGGAAAGATAGGTGAAGGGAATGGGAAGATGCATTTATTAATTACCTACTATGTGTCAGGTACTGTGCTAGGTGCTGTACAGATGTTATCTCAGTTGATCCTCACAACAACCATGTGAAGTGCAGAATAGAGCTGCTTACCTCTTCAAAATCCCTTACTTCCTGTTGATAGCAGTTTTCTTTGCCAAAGCCAACTACTTTTATTTATGTATTTTTAATTCCACAAAGGGTCTGTTTCACCTCCCTTTTTTATCCAATCTGGTTCTAGATCTTTGAGTTACTCTTTTATTTGCTAATATTGACAACCTAAAGTACAGCTATTTCCAGCAAAATGCTGTTAAATATTTAACAACTGGCTCCTCACAAAAATGTTACACACAGAACACTTTCAAGTTTAATCCATATTATTAACATTTTCTCCATCATTTTTTAAGTCTAAGCAATCATTGAAACAATAAACCAAGCTCTAGTTTGTAACATTTGCAATTTCTGATGTGTAAATACTCACACTGAAAATTTAACATCAACTTTCATGAGCTGTTCCAAGTTGGCTTGAAGACACTCCTAGATATTTCTCTTAGAACCATAGAACTCATTGAGAGCTTGAGATAATATGGATCTTAGAGATCACCCAGTTCCATCTTTTCAGTTTACGGATGTGGAACTGTAGACCACAAGTATCAAATGATTTATATAAAGTCACAAAGCTAGTTACTGGGAGAGCCTGCCCTGAAATCTCAGTTTCCTGAATTCTCATCCAAATTTCTCTCCACTATCTCACACTTTTTTGTTGCTTTCTCCCCTCTATATAACTTGAACAGAATTTTCACTTAACTGATTCTGTCAGAGTGCATTAAAATCCTTGGGGATGAAAGGCTTCATAAAACTCTAAACTTTTTGATTAAACTCTAAACATTTTGATTAATTATTGCTTCCAAGTTTGTCTTCTCTTTCCTTGCAGACTGACGACTATGAATAGTAAACAGTTTAGCATGGGACTAACAGGAAATTTGTTTTGATAGCTTCACTCAACAGGATGTAAATTTCACAGCTTTAAGATGGAAGCCAAGCTGCAAAAGAGAAAAGAAGATCCAGGGATACATGAAATAAATAGAAAGTCAGAGGATTTTCATTCTTCTCCAGCAGAACCAAGTTACTTTGTGATTTTTTGTTAAATCTCCAAAACTCTCCTGAAAGAGATCGAATACACTACTTTAAAAAGTAAATAACATATGGTCAGAAAAAAGATGGTGTAGCATAATAGATGGAGGACTGGCCTTGGAGACAAGAAGATCTGTATTCAAGTAATACCTTTGGCAAACAATGTGACCATAAGCAAATGACTTAAACTCTCAGTGGACCACATACCTCTAAAAGGCTGTAAATTACAAATTGTTTATAATTAAAATCTACTTCAGTGGAGGGAATTTTCAGACACAGAACTGAAGTTCCCACTCACAACAAATATAGGTCTCGATCAAAAGCATATAAAGGCCCATGTGTATGGTTGTGTGTGTGTACCTATAAATTAAAAACAGTTTCTATACCATAATTTTCACAATCAACTTTGTCAGTTTCCAGGAAGTAGACTACTGTATACTTGTCCCAAGCAGAACATATGATAAAAACTAAAATAGTTTTCTACTAATAGCAGATGAGAGTTAAATTAAGAGATTCAGGAAAGATAGTAGAGGAAAGACTAGCACAAGAAGAATTCAAAAAGCAAACATGTTCTGAACCTGGGTATCTATTACTCTTCATTACTAGCTTTCCCAGTAGGAAGAACTTAATAACCATTGGCTGAGAGAGAGTTGGGAAATTGAAGAGAGTCCTAGCCTTTTTCTGAAATGCAGAGGCTTACTAATCACAGCATCTCTGGTGGTTTCGTGATAAGGTATTAGATCACCTAGAAGACAACCTAGATAGCTGAAAATCAGTTAGAGTAAAGATGCAAAATCCAGTAGGGACCATGTGAGACATGGTTTTTGGTAAGGTGCACTGGAAACAAGATCAGGTAGGAAACAGTCTACAGAAAACTGTGTGACACACCCAGAAGACATCTGAAGTTTTGAAAAATCAGATAGATGAATTGCACCTGAGTTC
Source organism: Phascolarctos cinereus (assembly GCF_003287225.1). Taxonomy (NCBI): domain Eukaryota; kingdom Metazoa; phylum Chordata; class Mammalia; order Diprotodontia; family Phascolarctidae; genus Phascolarctos; species Phascolarctos cinereus. Next base: position 59,315,317 of record NW_027556180.1, read on the forward strand.
ATGTGCCCTGATTACACAATTTTTTCCTCATGTATACACCCCTCCATACAGATATAATGGCCATATGTGTTTCCCATGTGTGCATATTCCCTACATAGCAACCCCTTATGTGTCCACATAGGATACATGCATTTCTGTGGGAGGTGGGGGTGGGGCAAGATTTTTTGAGGGAATTCTATTGTTAATTATATCCTTATCAAATACCATGTAATTCCTTTGTTGTGAAATAGGTGTTCTTTGGATGACTAATAAAAGTAATCCCACGGGTAGTAGCTCATGAACTATTGTTTGGAAAGGATTATATCCCACAAAATATTTAGTCAGTCAAAAGTTAAACAAATGCTGATCAAGAGCTTACTATCAGGCCTATTGAGAATTTGAAGTAACTATCTGGAGGTCTGTGGGTAAAGGATCCCTCAATGAAACAGTTTCTCCTATATAATATAAACTCATTAAGTTTTAGGGCTATTTTCTAATTTTCCTTTGTATCCCAGACCAAATACAGTGTTTTGAAGATAGTTAGGTAATTTTAAAAAAATGCTCATTGTTTTGTTTAAGGACAATGTCTTCTATATCTCTGTATCTAATCTATTATCTAGTACTGTGAATCGCATGTTATAAAGAGGCAGTTGGGTGGTGCATTGGATAGAGTATGGGACTTGGAGTCAGATACTTGAAGTCTTGCCTCAGATACTTACTAGCTGTGTGACCCTGGGTAAATCCCTTAGCCTTTCTTTCTTTTCAGTTTCCTTATGTGTAAAATGGGGATAATAATAGCAGCTATCACACAGGGTAAGGATCAAATGAGTTAACATATCCTAAGAGCTTTGTAAACCTTAAATCACTATATAAATGCTTCCTATTGGTAGTTTAATGCTTATTTTTTTGTTGAATGAATGCATGAATTAGTAATTGATAGGCACAACTACTGATTTCATAATATCAGTTATATGATCTTCTAATTCATTGTGATAAAGGTTATATCTTGGTTTAATTTTATTCTGACAGTTTATTTTTAAAAGGATATTGAATAAATATTATTCTGATTATTCAGAGATCAATTACATTGCAAAGAACAGTAATGAGCTTAAAAAAGACCTCTTTAAAAAACATTCTGAGTCATCAAAAACTCTAATTGATTTTTGAAGGGCAAGACTGAGACCTTTGGTTTTATTCCAGGCCTAAAACTGAATAATTTTAGTACTACTTTAGCTGCTGAGTTTTACATATGCTAGACATCTCCTTTTGCCCAAAGTGAAGCAGGTGATAGTTTCTTGATGACTAAATTATAATTTTATCCTCCAAAAATTGGAAGAACCAACAAATGGAAAGTATATTCCAGATCTAGTCCTCAGCAAGAAGAAGAAATGGGTTGATTGAATGAAAATGAAGAAAACATTAAGAATTGATTAGCGCATCTTGAAATTGTGATCAAAATGAAGAGGAAAGTATTGCAGAGTTTAAATAGTTCCTATAAAGTATAAGTAGAACCTCATAGACTAAAGTCTTCAGGGGGAAATTAGTCCAGAAGAGATGAGAAAGTGTAAAGAACCCAAAAGAAGAACTTTAGTATAAGACCCCAGGGATCTTTGCTGTCAAGGCATGGTTCCTCAAATTTTCAAGTCACAAAGCTGGGAAGACCAATTAAGACACTGGATTTGGCAGCCAATAAATACCTTGGCCTGCTGTGACAAAGTTAATAGGATGAAATTTGATAGCAATAAATGTAAAGTTGTATACTGGGGTTCAAAAATACTTTCACCACTACAAAATAGGGAACACATGGCTAGAAAAGAGGTCACCTGATAAAAGATCTGGGGGTTGCAGTGGAGTACAAGGTCCTGAGGAGTGGAATCAAGTTCTCAACAGTGATACAGTAGCTATAAAGCAATACAATCACAGGCTGCATTAAAAGACTTAATTTCTAGAACTAGGGAGGTGGGAATCCTGCTATAAGTACTCTGCTCTTTTCTAAGTACATGTCTGGGTTGTTGGATTCGGTTCAAGGTGGCCATACCTTCAGAAGGACATTGATAAGCTAGAGATCAGAAGAGGGTAACTTTTTTAAAGTCCATGCAATCAATAAAACAATAAATTAAGCCCTGATTTGTAATGTTCATTTGTTTCTTTTCTTTTTTTTTTTTTTGGCTAGGCAATGGGGTTAAGTGACTTGCCCAGGGTCACACAGCTAGTAAGTGTTATGTGTCTGAGGCCGGATTTGAACTCAGATACTCCTGAATTCATGGCCGGTGCTCTATCCACTGTGCCCACCTAGCTGCCCATTTTTTTTTTTAGGCAATTGGGGTTAAGTGACTTGCCCAGGCTCACACAGCTAGTAAGTGTCTAGTGTTTGGTATGAGGCTGGATTTGAACTCAGGTCCTCCTGACTTCAGGGCCAGTGCTGTATCCACTGTGCCACCTAGCTGCCCCTCATTCATTCATTTCTAAGACATAAATGCTCACACTGAAAATTTAACATTGACTCTCATGAGCTTGTCCAAGCTGGCTCCATCATACCACTAACAGCTAAATTTTAAGGACAGCAAGGGCATAAGCCATTAGTAATTATACCCTAGAACTTTCAGGGTAGAATTTAGCACAAACTCAACATATGATCGTAATTGACTTCGCAGCGGGTAATCTCAGAGGCCATCTAATAAATCCATACATACTTGGCCCCCTCCAACATCTGCAACAAGTGTTTATTCAGTTTGCCCAAAGACCTCAGGTAAGGGAAATTCTTCTGCTTCCCAAGGTAGTCACTTCCTCTTTCACCTGCTTCTAAGTGTTGGAGAGTTTTTTTCTTACATTAAATTGTGCTTTATCTTTTTGCACCTTCCATACAATGTTTCTAAATACTTCCTTTGCAGCTACGTAGGACCAGTCAGATCTCTTTTTTTGCCCCAAAGATGATGACAGGTACCCCATTCACCCAAGTCTTCTCTGTTCCAGTCAAAACATCCCCCATTTCCTTCCTATGAGATTTATTTGGCATGCTTTTGTGGCTATTCTCCATTTATGTTGCCCTAGTCTAAATGTTCTCCACCTTTAATAAGTTTGGCCTCCTTGCCAAAATGCATCACCCAAAACTGAATGTGGTATGGCCTTACCTGTTTTTTGCACCTTTCCTGTACATTATGCCTCTCTCAATGCAAATGCATTTCCTTTTCAGGGGCATCCTAGCCCATTGTTGATTCTGTGAGGTTACAGCCCACCAAAAACTCCTAAATCTTTGTTCAAGTGAACTACTTGTGAAGTTGACTATTTGAACCCAAGCACAAGACTTTATATTTGTGCCTATTACTTTTGTCTGCAAAAATTGTCCCAGTATTCTAAACTGGTGCGAACTTTTTGAATCCTGGCTCTGTCATCTAACACATTAGTTTTTAATCAAAATATTTTTAAAAAGTCAAAAAAGAATCTTAAGGCAATCTAATATATAATTCTTTACAGCTAATTACTACACTTGAATCCAGACATTCAGCCAATTCCAAATTCACTTAATAGTATAATAATCTAGGCTACATTTTTTATCTCATTTACAAAGATACACAACTGATGGACATAGAAAATAGCTATAATACCCATTAGAATTAGCTATAATACCAATTACACTGTTTCATTAGAAACTGTTTAAGTGGGAATAAATCCTTCTACATTTCAACTGATATGATTACTGCCTACACTTACCTATTCAGCTTAGGTATTTTTCAAGAACATATATGTATGTTATGTATGTGTATATATACATATATATGTATATATTTCCCCAATTGCTAAAGACTTCCTCAGGAAATGCTCCAAAGGGCATATAGCTAAGCATATAGCTATAACTTCTTTATTGCTAAATATTCTCCCATAAAGTTTTCTATAGACCTAAATCAAATAGCTGTCAACTATTTGATAAATTATAGTGACGAGTTTTCCTTTGCATATTCTATATTTCATGTAATTGGTTCCTTCACCTGGTAGATAAATGCAGAGGTTTTTGTTTCTTTTAATACTTAATTCTTGCATTAAAAAAATTAACATCCTCATGCAGACATCTCATCACAAGGCTAGTCCAATGTGGGATGGGTTCTGACATCATGATCCAGAAACTAGCTTTCTCTTATGAAAAAAAAAACATAAGAAACCCTTTTTCCCACACTCAGAAATTTGTGAGTCAGGGTGGTTCTGATATCTGAGTCATCCCCAGCCTTCTGCTTTAACTCCTTAGATGGTCTTCACAACATTCAAGTAGATGGCACAGCAGGGTATGGGGTGTGTGTGGGAAGGTAGGGGGCTAGGAATCATTTACATTTTCTCTAGAAACTAAAGGTGGAAAACCAAACTACAACATAGTTCTCGCTGTGATTATACACATCATTAAATTTGATGTAACGGCACACTCTCGTGGACGCAATATCAGGGATTTTTGTTATCAAAAGTACCATGAGAGTCTCATTTGTAATATAAACTCACATCATGATAGGGGTTTGCAGCATAGGTGGCTGGGGACAGTATTGATATTAGTATGCTAGCTGTCTAGAGTAATGGAAATAGTATTGGACTTGGTTTTGGGACACCTGGTTTTGAATCCTGGTCCTAATCTTTACTAACTACATGACCATTGACAGGTCAATAAATCTGTGTGAATCCAGGCTTTCTCATCTTTAAAATGGGGATAATATTTATCCTGACTATTTAGCCATGCTGTTTTGATGAAGGTTCACAATCTTAATATGTTGTAGAAATATAAGACATCATTACAGTGAAGGGAAAGTATAATTTTTCCACCACAAATTATTTTCATTCTACCTTAAAGGAAAGTTGGTATCATTTTTCCCTTCTGTACTGATGAGGAAATGTGGACATGCCAAAGCCAGGAATATCCTTGGGATGAGCTAGGAGGGCTTGGACTGTTTAGTCTTGTCTGTATTTATTCCATTAGGTCATGATAGCTTTCTTAGGCTCAGATACTGTTTTGACTCAGGAAACTAAAATCTGTTTATCAAATAACTGGATAAATATTTATTTTCAGTGTCCTGAGATGCAAACTCTTTGACCCAATTGTGTAATTACATTCTTTTTTTGAGAGTGAACAAGACATAAACTTGTTAGAAAATATTTTGAGGCAGGTGGAATGTGAAGAATTCTAACTGGAGGATCACAGACATCTAAGAACTTTCACCATTAGTAAGTAGCTTGGTTAATGAGAGACAAAAATATGTATTTCAAACTCGTAGTAAAGAGGGTGCCAAGTTTCAGTCTAAAGAAAAAATTTATGGCTTAGTTAAAATTCTGGCAAAGTTTTTTTTTTAGTTTGTTTGTTTTTAAATAGTTACACTCACAGTATTTTAACTACAGGCATACAAACACTATGGCAATAATATATATTGGAAGAAAAAACACAAGATTAGAAGTGATATTTAGGACACAATCTGTTTTTGGTCAAAGAGAAAAACAACAAGTTCTTTTTTTTTCCCACCTACTGGAAAAATCCACAGGATTAGTTGTCACTTCTGATCAATTTACCTTTTTTTTTTTTAGTCCGTAATCATGCACTTAATTACTCCGTTTTTTTTTAAATCACTAAGTAACTTTCCTTGATGTCTGAGTTATAGCCATAGGTCTTAAAGGTGAGAATATATTTGAAGGGCTAGTTTCAAACAAGCCACTAATTTGAACATAATTGAAGAAGTCAGATAAATTGTGCTCTAGGAAATGGTCAAAGCAAGAACATGAGAGAGCTCAGTTGTGTCAGAGCAAAATGAATTTAATTTTCTAGGAAAGAATGGATATGCTGTAATCTTAGGTTTCCAGGCTACAGTCATTTGGTTTCATCTTAGGTTGTCATATGACATAAAGGTTGTTGTCTCTCTAAAACCCAAACAGGATAAAATAGCTCAGCCCCTCCAAAAAGGGAGAATAAAAATACCCTTTCTTGGCAGAGCAGAGCAGAGCAGAAGCTGCCAAGGTAAAGAGGCATTGAAGCACAGGATTTGGAATTTAACTGAACAATGAGTGTGCTAAATAGAGGTCCTGCAAAAAGGATCAGAGCTGTTTGCAAGTTCATAGAAAAGGCATAAAGTAATTAAACCTAGGAAAATAGGAAACACATATATGGGTTCTAAAAATATCATACACATTTATCTTGCTTTACAAAGATTGTTCTTTTTTAAGTTTTTTTTTTTCAAAACAGCTTTCCACTGAAATTTATTAATGGTGAATACACCCACAATTTATTGAATTTCTTAAGAAGCATTCAGTTAGTTGAAAAGAAGGATCTGTTGGATATTATTTTGATGGGGTCCCTTATATCAATGCTGAAATAATATACATGAACATCAATACTAAGATCATTCTTGGAATATTATAACCATTTTTAATACCTTATGATTCAGTAAATTCCATTGATGTGGCCTCTCCTTCCAAAGATGCAGTTCATATCAGCCCATCCATATCTTCTCCTTCTATAAAATTCTTGCCTATATCTTTCTGCATAGCCTCCACAGGGGGCCATCTCAACATATTAGGATCCTTTTTTCTAGTTATATTGACATTGTGTGGATTCTAATGAACCACATGGTTTGTGCAATGATTCTGACTTATCTATCGTCCATGAATACTCTACCACCTTTTCCATTCATACATCCCTCTGAGGATATCTTTTACACATTTCCTTTATGACATTTATCATTGGTAATATGCTATAGTCTGCTCATGCCCACCAACAGCATCTCTATAGCGCTTTGAGCAATCCACAATTTTAAGGCTTTAGGAATTGTGGTATTCCATAACTTTTAGTACCTCAGAATCACTGGAAGAATATTAGTGTTAAAAAAGATGGACCTTTGTTTTAGGGAGAAGTTTGGGACTATTAAAAGCATTACTTTGTTTCCCAAGTGAAATAAAGCCTATTCTATTTAATTCTGGCCCAATCTCTTGCTCATCTATACCTTCTTATCCTGTAGGACTCTAATTGATGTCCTTCTGTAAATGCTTTACAGGGGGTCCACTCATTGTGCTATGGTCCTTCTTCTATATCTCTTGACTTTGTGTGAATTCCAGTGGAAAACGTGGAGACTGAATATTAGTATCCTTCATTCTTACTACTTACCATTCTTACCTCCTTTATCAGTCATATATCACTCTGTTTGTATCCTTTATGAACTCTGTGCAGCTCATCATTAGTAATATATTGCAGCCTACTCATACCCCCTATGTTCTTCTCCATTGTTTTTCAGATGATCAACTTTAATTATTCAGAGATTCCTATTACATGACTCATTCATTGTCACAAAACATCACTAGAAGAATTGTGGGTACAAAGAAGGATCTGTTTCATTGAGAAGCTTAGGTCATTAAAAGCATTGCAAAATTCCCCAAAGGCAATCCAATCAGTTCACTTGCTTCTGTTTAATTCTATCCATCTGACCAAGAATATAATAATATTTCTATATCTATGCTTCTGCCTTTACCCAGGAGTGTGCTGGTATATGTTTAACAATTGGCTTTCTAGAAAAGAAAAGAAAATGTTCGCACAGAACAAATTTAACCCGCATTATTAATATTTTCTACATCACTTTCTCAAGCCTAAACAATCTACAAAATAATAAATCAAGCCATGATTTGTAGCATTTTCAGATTTCTAAGATGTATATGCTTACACCGAAAATTTAAAAATCAGCTTTCATGAGTGGGAATACACCCCTGACTACACATCTATCTCTACCTCTAACATTACCTCTATATCTATACCAGCTAATCTATATCATCTATGTTGTGGTTTGTTGTTCAGTTGTTCTGACTCTTCATGACCCCATTTAGGTATTTTTTTTTTGGCAAAGATACTGAAATGGTTTTCCATTTCCTTCTCCAGCTCATTTTACTGTTGAGGAAAAGAAAGCACACAGGGTTAAATGACATGTCCAAGATCACACAGCTAGTAAGAGTCCAAGGCCAGAATCAAACTCAGGAAGATGAAGCTTCCTGACTTTAGGTCTGGAACTTTTTATCCATTGAGCCATCCAGCTATATTTACTCCTATATCATCTTAGCTATCTCTATCATCTCTACCATCTACCTACTCTCTCTCTTTCTCTCTCTCTCTCTCCACCTGTGAGAGTCATAAAAGTAGAGGGGATGGGGAACTGGCCTGGAGGTCATAAAAGTCAATCAAGCTTACAGACTGAATCTGACATTGGTTCTCTGTGTCACCTTGAGCAAGTGACTTGACTTTTCAGTGCTTCAGGTCACTCTCTAAATCTGTAAACTGCAGGGGGGGAAAAAAGGTGTGGATCATCACTGGTAGAGGAAATTCCTCATTACACCAACTCCCTATACCAACTAAATAACAATCATATGTCTATTCAATAAAAAAAATACACAGACATTTATGTATCAATTCCACCTGTTGTCCAACTGTATATCATGCATTAGTTTTCCTAAGTGACTAATTTGGCCATTATAATTAACCAAGCAAAAAAGGCAGAATGGTTCAGTAGATGAAGAATGACCTACAATTCTTCAATCTGCCTCTCCATGTATTTAATGCTTTGCTTCCATTTGGCTGGTGATTTGAGGGAAATAGACAATATCCTTATTCAGAAAACTGCTCCATTACAATGTACTAATATCAAAATAAACCTGTGGTAAAATGATATAGCAAAGATTCTTATGCCCTTGGCATCATAGCCACTGTGCATTTCAGCCTTTTGCTTGATCTTGGGATATACTATGACATAATACAATTTAGGATCTGATTAGCTCTGATAAGGACTTAGGCTTCATTAAGTGTCCCATTCACCTAGAATTCATAGATTTCATTATCTTCCAAAGACCCTCTATAGAAGATCTATTAGAGCTCTTTCCTGCATCTCTTTTTGATGTCATGGATATCAATGAAGACACTCTAGATATCTATTAATTTTCCCTTTCTCTCATCACATGCCCAGCCAAATGCTTTTTGATCATATATTTCCTCACTGATACGTCTTATACTATGGCTTGAACATACATTGTGGGAAATGGGCAATAACCCTGCTTATACTCTGTCTATTCCCTTTTGGGTTCCCTACAACTTTGATTTGTTGGAATATGAGAAGTTTGAAGATTTTAAAACTTTGAATATCACCAGAAAAACATAATTTTGAAAAAAATGGGGTTTCATACCAGGAAGCCGCTTGGGATTATTTAAAGAAAGAACCACGGAATTACCCAAATCTATCTCAACCTATTCTTTTCCTCCTGTTAAATTATGGGTCCAATTCATTGTTCACATTCCGATAGCATAGATTTGTACTAATTTAGTGGAATGACCATCTGGGCTAAGAACTCTCAAAGCTGCTGTTGCAGTGGCTGCCTCCAATGCCCATGGCTTGTGCTAGGCCACATGTGTTCTGGGCAGTCAGTCCCCCACTCCAGTATCACAGACCTCTCCTACTGATCTTCTAAGTTGTCTTAGACTGCAAAAAAATGTCCGTCCTTGACCTTTTGTTGGATCTGCAAGTCCAAAATTTGATTTGAGACATTATTTAAAGTTATTTAGAGAGGAATGTTGAGAGAGTTAAGTTGGATTGCTGCTTCTTCTTTATTATCTTGGTTCCATCCTGTATATTTTAAGAGAAAAAAATAACTTAGGCTAATCTGCATGGAGGAGGAAACAAGGGATAATAAGATATTCCTCTTAACATAGCTTTAATAACTGGTAAAGAGCTTTGATACTGCATTCTGCTTTATCTATTAAATGCTATTTTTGTCATGAAGAAAAAATGAAATTAGATATTCTCTGCAATTTTCAGTCAATTGTATGTCTATAAATATGTAAATCGTACAGTGGAAAGAGTAGAGATTTGCCAAAACAAGTCCTGGGCTCAAATCTAGAATCTGTCATTTATTCAATGTGTGACTTTGGGCAAGTCACCTCACCACTTTAGGCTTCAGTGCCCCCATGGGTGAAGATTCAAAGGAAGAACCACTGTCCTTTCTTTCCCTTCTATGGCTCTACATCTATGATATTGTGTGTTCTACTGTAGAAAATATTTTACAAAATCTTATCTGTTCTCTTCTAATACTTTTATTGATGATTTTCTTGATATAGATATAGATCATTTTCATAAAAATTTTATAAAGATGAGCAAGTAGTCATATAGACTGGGAGTTATCAATGTTCTTTTAGTCATTTTTTTATGGGATCAATGTCACCCATCATCTTATTCTTTTGTTATCTTCCCCTCCATGAGATACCATGAATAGTGATCCTGCAAAGCTTTGAAGATTGTATCAGCTCTAATATAATCCCATACTCCTTTAGATTTGGAGAGAATCAATTGCCCAAGAACATTTTTCAAAAGCACCACTGTAAAATAAGTAAAGCACTGTGTATGTGTGAAGAATCTGATCATCAAGGAACCAGCTTCAAATGCACAGTTGACTTGGCCCAATTCCACTGGTACTTAGTTGCTGAATCTTTTCTATTCATCGATTATCTTAATTATTTATGTTAATGAGTTTCCTTCTCCCCTTCCAGCTTTGAGATAGGAAGAGCTTAATCTTGCTAACCTACATCAGCCTTGATGTGGTATTGTGAGTCCATCAAAGTTACTTTCTCGGCCAACAAGAACTGGCACAAGAACAGAGAGAGGTATAATATGAGAGAGAGAGGGTGAGAGAGGGAGAGAGAGAGAGAGAGAGAGAGAGAGAGAGAGAGAGAGAGAGAGAGAGAGAGGAGGAAGAAGAGGAGGAGGAGGAAGACTATAAGGCAAAGGGATAGGGCAAAAGGAGATGTATCTCTACCCTTTTACCTAGCCCACTGAATGCTGTGAGTGGCATCAGTAAACATGAGAGTCTAGTACAATCTGAATTATATGTACTCACTCATTAATTTTCATCGGATGTTTAACATATATTTCATTGGTATGAACAAAAGCTATGCTGCATGTGGTCCATAGGCAGCAAATAATATTATTTATAGCTGTAGAATCCTCCTAGAACTTTAATCAGAATATTAATTGCTCTCTAGGCTTTGATTGAATAGCTAACAGGTGTCCTAACAACTTCTTGTTGTTCAGTCATTTCATTCACATCTGACTTTCTTGACTGTATTTGGGGTTTTCGTAGCAAAGATACTGGAGTGGTTTGCCATTTCCTTCTCCAGCTCATTTTACAGAGGAGGAAACTGAGGCAAACAGAGTTAAGCAACTTGCCCAGGGTCACACAGCTAGTAAGTTTCTGAGACTGGATTTGACCTTAGGTCTTCCTGACCTCTTGCTTGGTACTCTATTCACTGCACCATCTATCTTCTCTGTCCTACAACATGCCACCACAAATACCAGGAGAATATTCATACTGAAAAAAAAGGTCTTTGTTTCTGGGAGAAATCTGGGATCATTAAAGAAACTATAATTTCCAAAAGGTAACCTAGCCTATTTTTTCTTTTTAAATTCTCAGTCAAACTTGCCATTTTTGCAGTTTGTGTTGAAGATAGATGGATAAGTAGATTGATAGATAGATAGATAGATAGATAGATAGATAGATAGATAGATAGATAGATAGACAGATAGATAGATAGATAGACAGACAGACAGACAGACAGACAGACCGATCGATCGATCGATCGATCGATCGATAGATAGATAGATAGATAGATAGATAGATAGATAGATAGATGTAAAAAACTACTGACATAAGCAGTGTTGATTTTGCAGGGAGAGAAAGAAGAATGGGGGCTGTGCTATTTGTTGTTTCAAAATGCAAAGTGGGATTTAGGTGGGACTTTGAAAGCATATCTTGACATAGATCTTATTAGAAGGGAACTGATAAACTGCTACCTTTGCATAATTCCTGCATTCTTTAAAAAAAAAAAGAACCTCATTTGTCAAACTGGGATTCAAAGTGGAACGCAGACAAGGGAATGCTGACCTGGGAATTCAAATTTTCTAATCTAAGTGTGACAGGTTAGTTGTGGGAACCTTGTGCAAATACATGTCACATGAATAGGGGAGATAATTTGAATCAGAATATTTTGGAATTGGAGAGACCTTAAAGTCACTTACATTGCCCTCTTCATTTCATGAAGGAGAAAAATGAATTATAGAAAAGGGAAAGGCTTGTCCAAGGTCACACAAATACTTGCTGGCAAAGCTGAGCATAGAACCCTGATCTAACTCTACTTACTTCTGCCTTTGATTAGCATTTATTTTTTTTCATCTTTAAAGGATTATTTGGTTTCTAAAGTGATTATAGCATGTGTGCTATAGTATGATATTTGGTTAACATTCACATAGACATTTAATACTCAAATGGATCTATGGATGTGAAAATTCCCTCCAATAATATAGATCTTAACCTATACATACCTCCCCTTTGAGGCGGGGGGTTGTCTATGTCACCCTCTAAGTGTACCACACAGGAGGTCCACCCAACATGCTGGAAACCTGTCTCATTTTCACGTGATGATGTGCTTCTTTGGTTATCCTTGCTTTTTCCATGTGACAAATCTCATTTAATTTTTGAACATATATTTCTATTAGTCAAAAATTTCAAGCGCCCAATTAATCTATTCATAGTGTATGTTCATATACAAAGATATATTGATATATTTATATGTATATGTGTATATATATATATATGTGGGAGTGTTGGTGTGGGTGTATGCACACATATATGGATGTGTTATATGTATGTGTGTATGTATGTGTGTATGTATGTATTTGCCTAATCCTGTGTGTCTTGAAGTGTCTATGTATGTGTATGTGTATGTGTGTACATATTAGAAGCAGCACAGTGTAATTAATGCAAAGACCTGGCTTCAGAGTGAGGAGGCACTGGATTTAAGTCTTGTCTCTCACACATATGGCCTGTGTGACCCTGGACAAATAACTTCTCAGTATCCCAGGTAACTCACACTAAATTGTCGAGTAAGTGCATCATCAAAAAGTTTCCCATTAGAAATTCTCTGTGCTGATGAAAACCCAGGGCTGGTTTAAATTAATATAGCAATACTGCTAGATGAGTTAGTTCTTGTTATAATCTGGACAACACTCATTTTTTTTCCCCATCTATTTGGTGTAGTAAGTCGAATTAAGTCAAACTTTTAAGCCAATATAGATTTTGTGGAGGAAACTGCAATGTTCTTTTTCCTCGCATCATGGATTTACAACTGGAAGGGACCTTATAGGCCATTAAGTACAAACCTTACGGTTGAGGAAACTGAGGTTGAAAAGTAATTATGAGCCTTGCGCAGGGTCAAATAGTAAGTACCTGAGGTTTGAACTGAAGTCTTCCTGGCTTCAAGCCCAGTGATCTGGCCACTGAAACACCTTGCTGCCTCTTCTTGGCCTTGCTATAGCTAACACATTACTTCTGCAACTAGAGACATCTGTAGGATATCGCTCTCCATATAGAAATTGGAATCTCTTCTAGATAATCTCCCTAATGGTGACAATTACCTTCCATGAGCCCACATCTCCTCACTTTATGCCTCACTTGATTAACAGTTTTTATTAAACAGAAATAAAGCAATAAAATGTCACACAGCCATATGTATGCAGCATGTATATCTATTTTTTTCATGAGTTTACTTGATACTACCTTTACTGAAAGTATTACAGAATATCACAGATCTTCCAAAGGCACTTTATGGATTACTTAATAGAAACTACTTAATCTCTATGGAAAACTGGAACAAATTCAATGTAATTCTAAATCAGTTTCTACCACAAAGGTGATGACTTATCTTGATGTGGTGATGACTTTTGCATCTGGCAGGCTGTGCAAGCCAACTGCAAGCTGTGGCAGGTTTGATGAAAGCACAGACACAATGACAGACTATGTTACCATGGGTGAGCCTAACTAAGGATGGAAAGGCTCATCGGGGGTTGACTACTAGGTGGCCAATTTTGATCTCTGAAAATCTGAATATTCTCCTTAGTTTTAAATGGTTACCATTAGTCAAGAATCTTCAGAGTAACAGCTTTTACTAAGAGTATGCATACAATCCCAAAAAAGAACTAGAATAGAATGGACTGTAAGAAACAACCATTTTCTTATATAATACTATTTTCCAGCAATGTTATTATCACTTCAAAGTTAAGTCAAATAACTTAATTTCCATTTTGCAAAAAAAGAAATACAAATAAATTTGTATGACAGAAAATTGGGTTAGATTTTTTCAGGCAATGGGGCAAGGATGGATGATGGTGGTGATGGTCTAGAATCTACTACTGCCTTGAGCTAACTTAGGAGTCCAGGATCATGCATTTCAGAGGTGCGCAGGACCTCAAAGACATTTAGCCCCACTCATTTTATAGATGAGGAGTCAAGGCCCAAGGAGATTAAGTGACTTATACAATCTAAGTAATAAGAATTAGGCAGGAAATAAACCCAGGTCCTTTGAGTCCAGTGTCAGCACTCTTTCCTCATTAAATAAAGTTGCATTTATGTGTACAACTAGCAGAGCAAAGCAGCTCCATGATTTAGTGTTTTTTTAATCAAATAATTTTCTTTCTTTCTCTCCTAAAAAATGTGCTCTTTCCTTCCTTCCTTCCTTCCCTCCTTCCTTCCTTCCTTCCTTCCCTTCCCTCCCTTCCTTCCTTCCTTCCTTCCTTCCTTCCTTCCTTCCTTCCTCCTTCCTTCCTTCCTTCCTTCCTTCCTTCCTTCCTTCCTTCCTTCCTTCCTTCCTTCCTTCCTTCCTTCCTTCCTTCCTTCCTTCCTTCCTTCCTTCCTTCCTTCCTTCCTTCCTTCCTTCCTTCCTTCCTTCCTTCCTTTCTTGCTTTCTCTGTGGATTTAACTATATCATACTATATAATCCTAAACTATACTAGATTTTTTTCACCTAGGGCAAAAACAATGCTAAGATGGACAGTGGTGGTTCAGAAGACAGTATGATGGTACTGTGTGGAATAGACTAATGTTGGACCATGAAGAATAAGCAAAGTAGTTTCTTTTGACTAACTGCTATGGAGAGGAAGTGTATTCTCTGCATTTTGTTGATACCACAAGGCAAGAACAAGTTTATATTGCCTTAGTTATGATTCCACAGGTGATTGAAATTTTGGTGTTTAGATCTTGTTTTATCATGTTGCAGTTTTTCCTTGCTTCAGGGAGTTGTACTTTCAGCAGCACTGATAATCAATTAACAACTACTGATTAATCCTTTATAAGTTATATGTTTAGTACTTCATTAAATGCCAGAGATGCAAAAAAGGGCAAAAAACAGTCCCTGACCTCAAAGAACTTACATTCTTATGGGGAAGACAATATATAAATAAATGTTTGTAGAAAACGCCACAGAGCGAATGGAAGGTAACCTTGGGTGTGAGGGTAGGGAGTGAGTGTTGCAGTTGGGAAGGTAAGATAGGACTCCTACAAAAAGTGGTGTTTGAACTGAATCCTGAAGAAGTATTGGAACCCTAAGAGAAAGAGGTGAGGAGAGAGATTTTAACATGTGGGGTTACCATTAAGTAGACCAGTATGACTAGATGGTAAAGTGATTCTTCCACAGAGGCAGATGGCAGCAGAGTCACCACTTAAGAGTTGGTTTTCAAAAGTTTCTTAGGCTTAAAATTTCATAACCCTATAGTCAATCTCATGATGAGCTTCTTTAAACTTCACTTGGTAGACCCTCAGACAAGAGACATAGAAACCATATAGACCATATATTGTTTGTATATTGTTTCTTCTATTAGACTGTGAGATCCTTGAGAGCAATGACTATTTTTTCCCCTTTCTCTGTATCCCCAGCACTTATCACAGGCATTTGGTAGATGTTTAATAAAAATATTTATTTACTTGTTGACAACCATTGCTGGGCTTACACCAGACACTTGGCCAGGTAGGTAGAACTGGCCAGAATTTACACTGTGCTGGCTTAGGCTAGGAGAACCAAGGGTTACTTCTGTGGCATGATGAAGCATCCATGCATATATGCTTGGAGAAATTTTTTCTGAGAAATTATCATAGTAGTAGTAGTAATAGTGGTAAAATATAACACTGATAACATGTCTGCGTTAGTCAGCATTTAGTTAATGTAGATTTATTGATCTGATCATATTGCTCCTCTACTCAAAAAAACTCCAGTGATTAATCAATACAAGATGCATTTATTAATCACTTATTATGTTCCAAATACTATGCAGACATTTAAAGGGATACAAAGCAAAAAAGTAAAAGAAAACTATCCCTACCCTCAAGGAGTTGACATTCTAATGTAGAAGAGCATATACACACACATATATACATATATATGTGTGTGCATGTGTGTGTGTGTGTACATATATATGTGAATTCTCTTGCAGTAGAATATTTATATATATGATATAGTGTATGTGTATGTGTGTGTGTGTACACATACACATACATATGACAAAAGTTATTAGCCAAAAGTTTCTCTAAACTTTAGATAATGGTCTGAATCACTTTTCTCCAATATACCTTATAATTCATGGAAAATGTTTTATTTTTCCTTTTGGGAGGCATAAAAAAGATAAATGGTGATGGTTGTATGGCAAATGATTGTGCTACTGAATTATCCAAATTATTAATGGTAGTAATAAAATAGTAATTCAATTTACTTAAATGAGTCAATTCTCAAACATCTTTGCTCAGGAACTCATGATGTATATACACATACATATATACACATACATATACCTATGTGTATACATATGTGGTATCTAATTTGGAAGAATACATGTCCATATTTACATATGTGTGTATATGTCATATATCTATAACATATGTGTATATGCATTTATGTGTATATGTCTGTATATTCCCACATATGTCCTCTGAGGTCCCTTGAAGCTCTAAATCTTTGATTCTCAACTCCTGTAGTATCTCAAGGCAGTAGTGAATCCTAGACTGTCACCACTCTCACCCAACTCTATCTCTCTCCCCTCGAAATCTCATAACATAATTTTGGTATATGATTGGTATATGAATTTATTTTATTTTAATTTGTTTTGAAAACTGGAAATTAAGTTAATAAGCCAAGTTTTGCTTGTTTGTTTGTTTATTTTTTTTGTGTGTAGATATTTTATAAATGTAAAGTAATATGGAAGGTAGGCCAAGAGGAGAAAGTATTAGCTTCTAGAACATCTGGAAAAGACTTTTTTATAAGAGATGGTAATTGCATTGAATCTTAAAAGAAGCCAAGAATTCTAAGGTTCAGGGGTAGGGAGAACATTACAGTCATGGTAAATGTTCAATGCAAAGAAACAGAAGTGGAAGATGGAATGTTGTTTGTATCAGTCCAGCATGGCTAGATCCAAGAGTTATGGAAAGGCATGATTTTTATGTTAAAAATATTAAGAAGAAAGGGGCCCCAGTTGAGAAAAAGTTTAAATGCAAAACAAAAAGGAGCTGGTTGAGAAAAGGATGGGGGTGACATGATCAGACTTTTGCTTTTGGAAAATCACTTTGTCATATGTGTGGTGGATGGCTAGGAATGGGAAGATACTTGAGGCAGGAGTCCAACTAGAAGGCAAATGTAAAAGTCCAGAGAAGATATGATGAGGTCCTGGTGGTAGCTGATTGATTGATTTAAGTACACTACAAATTGATTTACTATTATATTACCACCATGAACAATTTGGATATTTCAGTGGCATGACCACCTGCACACAAACAGTATCATTTATCTCTCACATGCTCCTCAAAAAAAAAAATAGTTTTCCCCTGGATTACAAAGTTTGTTGGAGCAAAATGATTCAGACCATTGTCTAAAGTTTAGACAAACTTGATTTAAACTAAACTCTAGCTGTCTTTGCTCATGTTTTGAGTAAGCTTCTCTTTGCCTAAATACACCCCATGGCCTGTACCACATGCTCTGGCTTATATATATATATATATATATATATATATATATATATATATATATATATATATATATATATATATATATATATATATATGTATACTGGATCCAGTCTGGGGAACTATGAAAAAAAAAATGATTTGCTCCTTAGCTCGTTCCCCCCACGCACAGTTTCTTCTGGGAAATTCTGTGCTTATAGTTGGTGACTTGGTCTCCACAGATGTGGATAAAAGGGTCACTATATCGCATATAAACACTTATGGAAAGAATGTATATATTAGATAAGAACAGTCTTTATTCTACCTCACAGAAACCATGTATAATATATAAAGGACTTACAGTAATCCATGAACAATAAATACAATTTACCTTTCTTTCTAGTAAAGCCACTGTCACCCTTGACATGCATACAGGTATCTATTTTTGTGGCATTACCTTAAAAGTGTGGACTCCTACTGAAAGGAAATGCTAAACGTGGAATCCTTATTCCATCAGAC
The DNA here is from genome assembly GCF_003287225.1 of Phascolarctos cinereus. Taxonomy (NCBI): domain Eukaryota; kingdom Metazoa; phylum Chordata; class Mammalia; order Diprotodontia; family Phascolarctidae; genus Phascolarctos; species Phascolarctos cinereus. Next base: position 59,333,614 of record NW_027556180.1, read on the forward strand.
ACACACCATATGAATAACTAACAGTAGCAGAGACTGTGGCTTCAGAACCTTGAATGTTTCACAACTTTTGACAGAGCCTGTCTCCGAGAGAGGCTGGCACTGCTTCAGAACTGTCAGAAAACACCTCCCATCTTCTCTTAAAGAAGGTTATAGTCATATAATTCATGAACTTATGATTGTTAGAGAGATGTGCACTAAGGCTGATACTGCGCAGGAAACTTACTTCCTCCTCACCCCTCTCCTTTTCTAGAAGTTTGGATTCTGTAGTCACATTTCCTGTAAGATCCTCCCTTATTTCTTCAAGAATCTAGGCCTCTAGAATAATTTCTACCATGTATTCCCATCTCCATAGCTGCTATGTAGTTAAGAGGTTGTGCCATTGCATTTCCAAGGCTGGGAATAGAAATTCCTCACTTTTGCACATTTTGGATACAGCATATGTAAGCCCCATGCTCCTTCAGCCAACAGAGACAGTGACAGCTCCTAAGTGAAGAAGAAAGCATATCTCCAAGCACCCAGGTCTGCTCCTAGGCCTCTTACACTCTCCCAATCTCATAGAGTTGATTCTCTAACTTCTTGGTCAACCACTCAATGAGAGAGAGAGAGAGAGAGAGAGAGAGAGAGAGAGAGAGAGAGAGAGAGAGAGAGAGAGACAGACAGAGAGACAGAGACAGATGATATAAATATAAATACATGTCATGACTCTAGACTTACTCTTCCAGCCCAAGGCTGGCTATATCTCCCTCTCAGGGTCCTTGGGGGTACCCCTGAGTGGTTGGAGTTGTCTCATATAATATTATTGTCTAGCACTAGATATTCCATTGTGTTCCTCTCACTATTAGCTGCCCCTTTTTAGCACCGTAGTGTAATCATTTAATGATTAATGTAATAATGATCATGTAATCAATTAATATCATTTAGCTTTTACAAAGGGATATTTACATCAAATATATGGAAAGAATAGAATTATAAGCACTTCCTCCAACATTGTGGGACCACAATCTCCCCTGAAGCACCTCAGTCCCTAGGGAGAGTGGGCTCAGACTTAGTTTCTGTTTCTACATTGCTTTTCTCCCATTAAGTTAACTTCCAAATTCATCATGGCCCATGGCTAGAGGAGTATGCATCTCTTCTACTACTGAACTAGGCTTCACTTCAGTTTCTCACTATCTAGTTTCTGACAAACCCAGCATGGACTCTAACTAGTGTTCTAGTGGCTTGCTCTCACAACTTTTGGAAGTGCATGAAGTCATAACCATCTCCAACTTCTTTCACCTAAAACGGGAAAGGACAAATGTGAAGAGATCAGTATGAAAGGCCTATATTCAGTCTATATGTTGGTCTTAGATGTGCAAGGATACAGCATATGTCTTTCTTCAAATTCCACCTTGGAGGGAAAGAGCAATAGCAAGACCTTCATGTTGACCAGTTAATACCTTTTGAATGCTCCGCAGTTTGACCATACAATCAAAATTCTGTTGATTCATCACATTCTTAGCCAACCAGAACCAGTTGGAGAATATCTGTGCATGCCCCCAATTATAGACTAGGACCCTTTGACATTCCATGTCATTGTGCCTTTCTTGAAGCAGGCTCCTCAGACTCTTCCTTTCCCCTTCTCACATTCCCCTTCCCTTCTTTTCCCTTCCTTTCCCTTTTTCCTTTTCCTGTTTTCATTTGAATGTTTAGCATAATTTACTATTGAGAACCAATACAACATTTTCAATATACATTTTCACATAAGGCAGTAAATAAATAAATAAGCATAAATAAATAAATAAATAGGTGAATGAATGAATGAATATACAAATGAATAAATAATACAATCTAAATAAAGAAAATAATCTGACACAACAAATAAATAAATAATCTAACACAATACAGAGCAGTGCTTGCACGTGTGCAAAGTCCTACGAACATTCACGTTTCACATGTTGGTTCTCCCCCTTTCTTCCTGGAACAATTCTTTATTCCTTTTTGAAAAACCTCAATAATGTTCTAAGGTGAAAGGTCCAGGATTGTGAAATCAATCCTGAGGCCAAAGGCTGAAGCCATTTTCTACAGCCTTTCTTATGTGATTCTGTCCCCTGGGTAGTATTTAAACAGCTGTTCCTCTGAAGACCATGACTATCCATGCTCCTTTTCTCACATTTTTATGAAGTTCATTAAAGAGAGTGGTGCCTCTTTCCCTTTATACTGTTCCTAAATTCCTTGGGATGATGGAGGCGAGATTTTGTTCATTTGTTTTGAACCTCAAAAAATCCTGGAGATCATTCAGTAAGTTTTTGTCAGATTATTTTTCCCATCACTTACACTGACTTATAAAAAGTTTCCATTTGGCACATGCATTACATTTAGGATTTGAACCTCAAAATAAATCATGATTTTGCAATATTTGAGAATAGAAGTATGTGACCTGCCATTGTACTATAAATCCTTATTCTAGGACTGGTTTAACCCTGGATATAAATTAATTACTAAATTTCATTTTTTAATTGAAAATAATTATTGAAACTTGTAATGAACTGTGAGTTCCCTGTAAATAGACTTTGGCTTCTTGCACAATGAAAGAGTAAGACATAATTCATGTGCATCTACCCAGAAGTTTTCACTAATTGGGTTTTGGATTTGTTGATATACTTCTTCTGCTCTTTTACCCGAGGACATTTTCCCCAAGAACATTCTATGTATAAGGAGCATTAACATTTCAAGTTTAGAATCCTCCTCATGTCATAGCCAATGATGCTTCTATGTTCTTTGTAGGCAAAAAGCAAACACAAAGTGGCCTTGACTTACACAACAAAAACACTTCAAGATAGTTTGTTCTCATTTTCTTGAAATTTTAAGAAGTGAAATAAATGTAATCTTCTCAAATGGAATCCAACAACAGACATTATTCTACTCTTCTACCTCCTGTACCCTGCTAAGATCTTACATAAATGAATTCAGCAGGTTCAACTGTTCTTGACTATTTCATAATCTTAAACTGGGTTACTCTAAGGCATTTGGACACAGAGTTCATCTACAGAGGAAAGAAAACATCACAAGACAGGCAAAGCTTGAAAAATAAATGGATATATTTTAGAGTTAACAAGTCATTTATACAGAACTTAAAAGTTTTACAAAGTGTCTTCCTTACAATAAGCATGTGAAGCAAGCAGTAAATATTATCTTCAGATTCATAGATGTGGAAACTGAGGGTTTGGGACATTAAATGACTCGCTCATGACCACACAACTAGCAAATATCTTAGGCAAGATCTGAACCTATCTCCTGACTCCAAGCCAAGCACTAGGTCTACTATTATAGTGCCTACTATCCACTGTATTCAATACAGAGATGGTGGGGACAGGAGTTGGGAGCCCGAAAAGAAATATGAGACATGGTAAATGTCTAGGAAGCAATAATACCCCTTCAGGGGAGGCCAGACTGACAGGCACAGACCAATAGAAAACAAAACAAGACACGATACAATGGACTTCTCGATTTTATATTATGAATTAGAAGTCAGAAAGAAGGGAGATCAATGAGGCAGTCTTCGTGAAGGATGTTGGAGTTGACCTAAGTCTTGAGGGATAAGTTATATTTGGATACATTAAAGGAAAAAGAGGATTCATCTGTTGAACACAAAGGCAACATGGTAGGCAAAGGGAGGAGGAAAGCATGAGCATGCAATATCCTTTCGTTGTTGTTCAGTTGTGTCCAACTCATCGTGACCCCATGGAGCAGAGCACACCAATGCTATTCATGAGATTTTCTTAGCAATGACACTGGAGTGGTTTGCCATTTCCTTCTGTAAGAAAGATGTTAGGGGGTTAGGCTTCCACAGCAGGATAAAAAGTCCAAAGATCTTGTAGATAGTCTCTCAACTAATCAGAAAATACTCCAAGAGTTTCTGTAAACAACTAGTTCTTAAGAAAGAGCCCTAGAGGCTAAACTCATTGCAACCAGCCAGGTTCAAGGGGCCTTGACAGGGCAAAGGCTTTTCTCCACTTAATAAGCTTATTGAATATGAACTGACACACCCCAAGGGCAGAGATAGCCACCATTTTTGAGCATGGGACCCATGAAGGGGGCAGAGTCGACAGAACATGAAAGAACACGCGATGGGCTGTCCAGGAAGGGTGTAACTCAGATGAACTAGACCAATAGGAGCCCTGTACTAACAATTTAAAAGTTGATTCTACCACTGAACCAGTGCCCACATGCTACTAAAGTGCCTTGTGCCCGCTTCTCTCACGAGAATCGTAGTAAAGACTTTCCTTCACTCATTCACTGTAGTAGATTTTTGTTTCAGATTTTTCTAATACCTTCTTCAGTGGATTAATGAAAAAATTAAAAGTGACTTGCCTAGGGTCATACAACTAGTAAATTCCTGAGGCCAGATTGAATTCAATTCTTCCTGGTTCCAGACTCAGTACTCTATCCACTGAGTCACCTAGCTGCCTATGGAACATTAACTGAGATTCTTTGTTTCTCTGAAAATGCTTTTTTTGGGCCTGTTTTTTCTTTCTCTCCCACTTTCTGTTTTTATAAAAAGGGATTAAAACTATATGAGTTTGCCTCATGAGTTGCAATGAAGAAAGTTTCATGAGCCATCAAGTGATATAAAAGCTATGTCGTGAGGCTTTAAGACAAATGGGGAGGGGCAGAGCCAAGATGGCAGAGTGAAAACAGTGACTTGCTTGAGCTCTCCCCCAAACCCCTCCAAATACCTATAAAAATGGCTCTAAACAAATTCTAAAGCAGCAGAACCCACAAAAAAGACAGAGTGAAACAAATTTCTATCCCAAGACAACCTGGATAATTGATCAGAAAGGTATATCACAGGCTGGGAGTGGAGCACAGTGCAGCGTGGGCGCGCAGGCCACAGTGAACCTGGACGAGGCCTCAGAGGACTGCATCTCGGGCAGCTGTGGTGGCTTCCAGACTTCTCAACCCATGAACACCAAAGAAAACTGGGAAGGTCAGTGGGAAAAGTCTGTTTCTGCGGTGCTGAGAGAGCAGCGCAGGGTCTCAGCTCCATGTCCCAGAGAGAGGGAGCATGGCCCCACACAGTGGGCTACCTCCTGAGCTTCAGGCCCATAGACTGAGGGGGAATCAGAGTGGCTGATCAGAGAGGGATTGCAGGGATCTCTTCGCCAGTGCTGAGGCAGGAATCGCTTGCTTTGCCCATGCTTGGATCTGGGTCACAGTTCTGGGTGGTGGTTCTGGGGTAAGAGGAGTGCTGGTGTGGGGGAGCTTGTAGTGGCTGGGGAAAAGAAATTCTCCTCACAGTTCTAGAACAGAAAGGAGTGCTTGTGGTCACTAACAGACCAGAACACTGGATAGGAAAGGTGTAAACACCTGCCCCTTACCATACCACCTTGGAAGAACCGAAAATTTACTGGTCCCTACAAGTATCTTTGAAAACAGCTGAACAAGCCCTCAAAGCTTGGGACAGTACATTCTCCACATTGGAAGCAAACTCTTTCCTTAACAAAGAGTTTAAAACTCAAGTTTAATTGGCCAGGATAATGATCAAGCAGTACAAAAAGAGTCAGACTATATTATCTTACTTTGGTGACAAAGAAGATATACAACCAGAAGAAGAAGACAACAAAGTCAAACCTCCTACATCCAAAGCCTCCAACAAAAATATGAATCAGTCCCAGGCCTTGGAAGAGCTCAAAAGGGATCTTGAGAAGCAAGTAAGAGAAGTAGAGGAAAAACTGGGAAGAGAAATGAGAGTGATGCAAGAAAATCATGAAAAGCAAGTCAACAGCTTGCTAAAGGAGACCCAAAAAATACTGAAGAAAATAACACCTTAAAAAATAGGCTAACCCAAATGGCAAAAGAGGTCCAAAAAGCCAATGAGGAGAAGAATGCCCTAAAAAGCAAAATTGGCCAAATGGAAAAGGAAGTCCAAAAGATTACTGAAGAAAATACTTCCTTAAAAATTAGAATAGAGCAATTGGAAGCTAGTGACTTTATGAGAAATCAAGACACTGTAAATCAAATCCAAAGTAATGAAAAAATAGAAAACAATGTGAAATATCTCATTGGAAAAACAACTGACCTGGAAAATAGATCCAGGAGAAAGAATTTAAAAATTATTGGACTATCTGAAAGCCATGATCAAAAAAAGAGCCTAGACATCATCTTTCAAGAAATTATCAAGGAAAACTGCCCTGATATATTAGAACCAGAGGGCAAAATAGAAATTGAAAGAATCCATAGATCTCCTCCTGAAATTGATCCCCAAAGGAAAACTACTAGGAATATTATAGCCAAATTCCAGAGTTCCCAAGTCAAGGAGAAAATATTACAAGCTGCCAGAAAGAAACAATTCAAGTACTGTGGAAACACAATCAGGATAACACAAGATTTAGCAGCTTCTACATTAAAGGACTGTAGGGCATGGAATATAATATTCTGGAGGGCAAAGGAGATAGGATTACAACCAGCAAAACTGAGTATAATCCTTCAGGGAAAAAATGGTCATTTAGTGAAATAGAGGACTTTCAAGCATTCTTGATGAAAAGACCAGAGCTGAATAGAAAATTTGACTTTCAAATACAGACTCCAGTGGAACATGAAGAGGTAAACAGGAAAGAGAAATCATAAGAGACTTATTAAGTTGAACTGTTTACATTCCTGCATGGAAAGATGATATTTATAACTCATGAGACCTTTGTCAGTATTAGGGTAGTTGGAGGAAAAAATTATATGTATGTATAGATAGATAGACAGACAGATAGATAGAGGGCACAGGGTGAGTTGAAGATTAAGGGGTCATATCTGGAGAATAAAATCAAGGGATGAGAAAGAATTATAGCAGGAGAAGAAAGGGAGAGGTAGAATGGGGTAAATTATCTCACAAAAAAAACAGATAAGAAAAGGCTCTTACAGTGGGGGAGAAAAGAGGGAAAGTGAGAGGGAATAAGTGAATCTTATTCTCACAGGATTTGGCTTACAGAGGGAATAACATGCACATTAAATTGGGTATGGAAATCTGTCTTACCCTACAGGAAAATAAGGGGAGAAGGGGACCAAGAGAGCAGACAGAGAGGAGGGCAGATTGGGAAAGGGGGTAGTCAGAAGGAAATACTTCTGAGGAGGGACGGGGTCAAAAGAAAGAATAGAATAAATGGGAGGGCAGGATAGAATTGAGGGAAACAGAGTTAGTTTTTCACAACAAGTCTACTATGAAAGTGTTTTGCATAACTTCACATATATGACCTACATTGAGCTGCTTGCCTTTTCAATACGGGTGGGTGGGGAGGGAGGAAGGGAGAAAATTTAGAACCCAAAGTTTTAAAAACATATGTTTAAAAAAAATGTTTTCACATGCAAATGGGAAATAAGAAATACAGGAAATGGGGTACAGAAGTCTATCCTGCCCTATAGGAAAATAGAAGGGGAAAGGGATAAGAGAAGGGGAGGGGGAGATAGAAGAGAAGGCAGAGTAGTGGAAGGGATATTCAGAATGCTTGCCATCTTGGGGTGGGGGGAGGGGTGAGATGGGGTGAAAATTTGGAACTCAAAATCTTGTGGAAATAAATGTTGAAAACGAAAAATAAATAAATATATTTTTAAAAAAAGACAGATGGGGACATGTTATTTAAAGCGGGGTACCTCTAGAGGCCATTCTTAATTTGAACAAATGATGCAACCACAACTGAACCAGCTTGGAGAATGAGAATTGTCCTCTCAGCATAAAAGTAGACTTGGTAAGAAAGAAGGATTGCATCTCTGATACTGGTAACCCTAACATGGAGTCTTGTGGATCTGTCAAAAGCACACATGAAAGAATATATTTCCTTTTAAAAATAACTTTATTGACCACTGTTTTTGTTTTTACATCACCTAAATTTCTCCTTGTATCCTTTGACTTCCCCCTTCCAAAGAGCCTTTCCATATAACAAAGAACTTTTATTTAATTTTTAAAGAACAGGAGGAAGAAATAATTGATTCTGACAATGTATGCAATCTTCCTTCTCTTTGGAGCTCTCACTCTACACAGGAGTGGGAAAAGATGTCTTCTGCGATCTCTTCCTTCAGGTCATAATTGTTCTTTGCAATTTTACAATATGAAAGAATATTCTTCTCATAAAGGTAGCTGACAAAAGTCTTATGTTGTCCTATCCTTTTAATGAAATTATAGGCAAAAACAGGCTTAGATTATCTGCTTTTTATAAGTTATAACTGAATTAGGCTTTAGGGCATTGATTTTTTAAAAATGTTTGCTAAACAGAATTTCAAAAGAGAACTTTGGTTAGGGAAATTGGATTCACACGATGGCATTTGCTCATAAAAGTTTCACACAATGGAAGGCATTTATGCCAACATAAACATCACTCATAATGGTAATGGTTTGTGTTTAAAAAATTAATATCTCATGAAGTCTGGAGGGAAAATTGAAAAATAGTTTGGGGGAGACATAATTTCAATAGATAAAAGCTATTTACTTTTAAACCATCTCGTAATGAGATTCCAATTCCTCTCCACCCTATTTGTTTGCATCTCCAAAGGCAGGGAAGAAACAAGTATTTAAGTGCCCATTATGGGCCAGGCACTATGCTAAGTACTTTACAAAGGTTACCTCACTTGATTCTCACACCAACCTTGGAAGGAGATGCTATTATTATCTCTATTTTTACAGCTGAGGAAACTGAGGCTAAGGATGGTTAAGTGACTTGCCTTGAAGCCAAATTTGAATGCAAGTCTTCCTGACTCCAGGCCCAGGGCTCTATCTACTGCACCACTTAGCTGTTCTTACAGCACTGGACTTGGAGTAAAGAAGACCTCCATTAAGATATTTTCTAGATATGTGACCCTAGGCAAGACTCTGAACCTCTCTTAATCTCAGTTTTTGCCTCTCTAAAATGAGATAATCAATAGCACCTACTTCAAAAAGTTATGTGAGGATCAAAAGAGATAACATATAAAACCCTGAAAATTTAAAGCACTAAATAAATATTAGTTATTATTAGGACATTATTATTGTGGGATATTTCACAGGGCACTCTTTTGGGCCTTTTTCATTTCTCTCTATATACCATCTCTCTTGTTGATACTGCAGGTCATAAAGATTTGATATTCATATCTATGAAAAAATGCTTCCACTTTTTATCTTTCTCCTGAACTCTAGCCAGGCATCTTCTCTACCCCTGCTGGAATCTCCATTTTAAACTCAACTTATTCAAAACAAAATATATCTCCCCTCAAAAAACTGTCCATTCTTCAATCCCAGGTTCATAACCTTGGAATCATCCTTGGCTCATTTTCCCTCCTAATGAAGGCCAAGTCTTGTTGATTCCACCTTCATAGCATTTCTCTAGTTCTTCCTCTTGTTTCTATTTGGTTCTAATTTGTTTGTCATTACTTCTCACATGAACTATTACAGTAACTTCTTAATTTCCATGCTTCTGTTGAGGTCTCGAGGTTAAGGGGTATTGGGACCCCAAAATTAAAACACAGGTCCTGTCTAAAAGAATTCAACCCAACTTTCTTTTGGCCAAAGACAAGGTCTTTGAACATCCATCATATTGGCCAGATTCTTCAGGAATCTAAGCATTTGTAACACTAATGCAAATGGGCCAGACCTTAGTGGAAGCCAGATGGACCTTATAAACAGAAAGACTGTGGGAGGGATCTAGAAGTGGCCAAGTAGTTTGGGGTGAATGGAGGAGGGATCTAAGGAGGATCTGGATGGGAGTAGCCAGTAAGCTGGGGTGACTGTGAGGTACCAGAACACCAGAGACCTGGACTGATTGGCCAAGGAAGAATGGAGCCTAGATAGGATTAAAGGTGGGAACAGAATTGGAAGACTGAGCATAGCCACAATGAAAGGCCAGTTGAATGGATTACAGCCTCAGATAACCACCAGAGATTTGGTAAAAGTCCAGGGATTTTCTTTTTTGAGGTCCAGATCTGAAAGACATGGTCTTTTCCTTTTAGGGGTTCAGATCTCTTCCCTATCACTCCTAGTTTTCAATCTATTTTCCACATAGGAATCAAATGATCTTCCTCACTATTGCTCAGAAATATTCAGTAGTTCCCTGTTGTTTCAAGGCTAGAATACAAATTCCTTAGCTTGCCCTTTAAAGACCTTCACAGTCCAGTGAATATCTAGTGATGTCCCCTCAGTCCTGTATGTCTAAGGTTGTTTCACTTAACCCAAGTATGGACAATTTCAATTATCTCTATTAAATTTCATCTCTTCGGATTAATCACAGTATCCTAGCTAATCAGAATCTTTCTGAATTCCAATCGCCATCCACTTTGTTAGCTATCCCTCATAGCTTTGTTTCGTGTGTAAATTTCATAAGTATGCCATCTGTGCCTTTATTCAAGTAATTGACAAAAATGTTAAAATATCACAGGGTTGAACAGAGAACCCTATAACTGAAGAATTCCTTCTTTTTTTTTTCAGCCAAAGACAAGGTTTATTAAAGATCTGCCATATTGGCTACACTCTTAAGGAAGCTAAGCATTTGTATCTCTAATCAAGTGGGGGCAGGGCGGGGGGAGATCTTAAGAATCTGAGTCCTTGGCTAGGTTATTAAGGACTCTGAGCACCTTAATGGAGGTCAGATGGACCTTATATACAGAAAGACTGTGGGAGGGATCTAGGAGTGGTCAAGTAGTCTGAAGTGACTGGAGGAGGGATCTAAGGAGGATCTGGATGGGAGTGGCCAACAATCTTGGGTGACTGTGAGGTAACAGAAAACCAGTGACCTGGACTACCTGGCCAAGGAAGAATGGAGCCTAGATAGGATTAAGGGTGGGAAGTAAAGGGGGGACTTGTAAAGGGAGGTAAGACAATGGAGGGCTAGGCTAGGCTAAGGGACCACAATGAAAGGCCAATTGATAGGAAGAATGAGGTGAATGTCAGAGATTTGGCCATGTGAGAAAGTCCAAGGGGTCCAGATGGACATGTATTTTTTTTCTTTTAAGGGTTATGATTCCATGCCCATCATTTCCCTCTCAAACAAATGGGACCCAAATTCTTTTGGGGTAAGGGGTGAAACTGCTTCCTGCTGGTAAGGGGTATAGAGCTGTCCTACTTTGAGGGTGAATGAGGTTGACTGGAACGTAGCAAGGCTGCATCCAGGAACTATGGTGGGGGAGGGGGATACTGGCTGGTAGCTGCTGTTTTTACCCACTGTAGGTGAATGGCCTGTAGTCTGGAAGACACAAATCTGACAGAAAAGACTGCTGGGCCCAGATATAGGGGGAAGTAAAAGTGTAAGATCCCTATTGAAATCATTTACATTTGACCTGCAGGATTATCTGATCTTGTTACTTTTTCAAAAGTTCATTACTTTTGCAGGTAGAAGTTTTCCGCCCCTGGGTTCAATAGTTATACAAATCAATTTGCTGAGAGACTGACTTTCACTTCAATTATCACTGAAATTTTCCTCCCCAAACCAAACTGAAGATGTTTCTGACTTAATTTCAGTTGTTTGGGAGTATTGAATGACTACACATTCAGGTCAAAACAGCAAGATCTCATACACTTGCCTTGTGTTTATATCTTTTGCTGTCTATTTGCTCTGATTATAGAAACTTGCTATAAAAGGTTTAGGGCCCAAATATTTCAGGATAAAACATCCTTAGCTCTGCTTGAATTCAGATAATTCAAAGTTTTCCAACCATGCAATATCAAATCCACCTTATAGCCAGACTCAGAATAGTGAGGTAGGTAGCATTCCTTTTCAAAGGAACATAATAAGGAAACTGAGCCAGGAGGATCCCATCTTAGATTGAGGTTAAAACTGTCCTCTCAGCTTTTCCCAATGCTGACTTCCCACCAGTATCACATTCTCTGAATAGCTTGTGGCATTTCTTTCAGATGGTGGATTATTGATTATCTATGGATTATTATGATCCATCAGACAACTCAAAATCAAATAATTTATGTTTCCATGAGCTTTTACCTCAAACAACAAGTTTCATTAATCACAGCTCAGGAAAAAACTTTTCCTGGATTTACATCTGAAATTTAAATTTGTCTTGGTATAAAAAGCCAATTGTTAGTGATTATTTCCATACACTTGCAAATCCTCAGCAAGCCATAACCCAAACAAGCTTTTTGGCAAGTTTACACATTAAGCTTGAAGCAAACCCATTACAAATCAGGTGACTTCAGTTTTGTTAAATGCATTTCCAAATTACACAGAGAATCAACATCTCTTCATTAGCAGTTAGAACTACAACTTTAAAAGAGAGGGTTTACCCAAATTCGGAGGCTGGCTAGCTTCTTTACTTTGACCCATCCCCCTCCCCTCTCTCCCCACGGCAGTTGGGGGTTGAGGTGGGGGTGAGGGGGTGAGCAGGATGTGCAGAATCTGGGTGATGCTTCCAGGCAAAGGTTGCCCCAGGGTCCAAGGCCATTGCAAGTGGGGCCAATACTATAGCTTCTGCCTCTCCCCTCTTTTTTCTTTCACCAGATGGAGGAGGGCAAATTCAAAGGTGAGGGGGGAAGATTGAAACTCTCTTTTCCTATGAGAGGGGTTAACAAAAATACCCTCTTGACTCAAGGGAAGGGTATGGGAGAAGGGAGTGACCAGGGTTGTAAGGAGGTGTTTCAAAACTCCTTAATGATCGATCACAGAACCTCCAGATTCTGCTAAGATGTTTTTAGCTGTTCTAACTTTCCCCTGTAGCCTCCACGAAGGAGGATTCAGAGGTGCAGAGGGAAGGAAGTAAGTAAGTCTCAGGGAACCAAAAAGCACCTGCAGTTTTCCCAATTTCCTAGCACTGAAGGAACTGACAGAATTGGGCATACATTTCTGGATAGGGTGTCTGTCCTTGTCTTCCTCTATACTGCAGAAAGGTATAACCAGGTCCATGGCCTCAAACTGAACCAGTGGACTGAGAGCTTGAGACTGTCAGGCCAAGTTTGAGGCAGCCTTTGTAACTATCTGCCCAAAAAGCACCTCCAAGCCTTCCTAAGTGCTTAGAGAGTGATCCCAGCTGCAGGGCAGTAAAGAGGGAGGGGAGGCTTACCTACTTTCCAGTCTTAGCTGAAGAAGAGCTTGGGGTTAGGCAGCTTCCCCTTATGGACCACCAAAATGTTGAGGTTTAGAGGTTTAGGGATGCTGGGACCTCAAAATCACAATATGTGCGTCCTGACTGAATGAATTTGACCCAAGCCTTCTTTCAGTCAAAGACAAGGTTTTTTAAAAATCTGCCATGTTGGCCAGACTCTTAAGGAATCTAACCATTTGTATCACTAAAGCAAGTGGGCCAGATCTTAAGAATCAGAGCCCTTGGCTAGGTTCTTAAGGAATGTGAGCCTGAAGAATTCCTTCTAAGTTGATGTCAAGTGAGTAGTGATCATTCTTCAAATTCAGCTATTCAACTGGGTCAAAAACCACCTAATTGTAGTATCATTTAGCCCATATTTCTCCAAAAAAAACACCATGATATATTTTGCCAAATGCTAAACTGAAAGCTTGATAAATTATATCTTCAGTTACCCTAATTTAAATCTAAAAACCATCTATATATGAATTGAGGTTAGCCTATCACATCTTATTCTTAATCAAGACCTGCTGTATCTTTGTAACCACCATATCCTTTTTTGCATGTTTACTTAACAGTCTTTTAAATATATTATAGAATTTTGCCAGGAATCAAATCTCACAGATGCGTAGTTTGCAAAGTACACTTCCTATTAAAAAAATCAAGATGTTTCCTCTTTTCCAGTTCAAATGGTACCCCTTCTGTTCTCCAAGAACTTTTGAAGATCATTGATTGGGTCAAAGGAGAAAGAAAGACTCCAAAGACACTAAAATATGGATAGCACCAATTTTTTAGACACAAAGAATGGGAAATTAAGTAGACATTCATTGATTGGAAATGTGTAAACAAATGGTGGTACATGAGTGTGATGGAATATTACTTTGATATAAGCAATAATGAATATGGAGGCTATAGGGAACCATAGGAAGCCTCATATGAGCCAAAGCAGCATGAAGTGATCAGAACCAGGAAAACAGCACGCACAATGGCTAGAATAATATGAATGGAAAAGCAGCAACAAGAAATAAAGCTGAGCCCTGTGTAATTATAACGAGTGATATTTTTCCATGAATAAGAGATGAAAAAATGAACCACTCTCCCTTCTTTTAGAGATGGACAAATATGGATATTGAATAATGAATAATAGAATAAGACTCTATAGATGGCCACCAATTTTCAAATGTTTTTAAATGTATAAAATAAAATACATAGGATTACAAAGGAAAACAGTTCTTTTGAAATACAATTATATATACACAATACCCACAAATACACACATTAAGACACATATATGCACATACAAGTTTAAGGATTCCAGATTAAGATCTTCTGTTTTAGAAAAAGGTAATTAATGGGATGGCAGAGCAGAAAGCAAGAGACAGGGCCCCATTTCAAGCCTGTTCTCACCTAGCACAGCACCTTGAACAATACAGATGCTAAGTAAGTCTTTGCTGAGCGAATTAAAGAACTTTAGCACCCGTCTTAACCATACCTAGAATAATCTATTCAAAGTTGAGCTTTGAACCCCCATCAGTAATCTCAGTGCCAGACTATAATAAAAAATAAATACATTCAAAGACAAATATATTTAATTAAAATAAAATGTAAAGATAAATAACAAGGTATTGAGTCAAGTAGTGAATATATTTTGAATCCATATACAAATGAGTGGAATCCTCAGGTCTTCAGGGACATATTTAGACGAAATTCACAGCATTAGAGTTGAAGTTTAGAGTCTGAAGCTTCTCCCCTAATTAATATCATCTTTACTCTTAGCATGGTAGCCTAGAGGACACTAAATTGTCAGGGCTATGTGAATACTGAAACTTCTTACCATAGCTCTCAAAGACCTTATTCAGATAGGATACTAGGGTTCTTCATGATGCGGCCAAGTTTGTGCTGTTTTATGTCTTTAAAAACAAAACACTTCTTCTGCTCCTATCTTTGCTGCTACTCAGGTCTCCAATGTCCATGTCTCCACTACCTGTGTCAGATTCTGAAAAGTAAGTTTACCTCTCTTGTCCTGAGGAGTGCAGCGGATACCCCAAGAATGTTGGAGTACCACCAGAAATGATGAGGAATAGACTTGTGGGTCCTATTGTTTTGAAAGAATTCACTCAGACAGTCACCAAGTTAAAGAGCGTCATTTATTGGGTTGACACTTCCCGTGGCTGCTGGAAAGATAGACTCAATTTCCTCTGCCTTCCATGATAGGAGAATCGTGCATGTACTTGGTAGACTCTCCAAAAGATTGTTGTATCAACACCTCAAGAATCATACAACAGATAAAAGGGCAAGAACCAACATTTAGGTACCATTCCAATTCATGTAACCCCTGTGAAGCATCAACTCCAATGTGCAATATTTTTTTTTTTCTGGCATGGCTGATATTGTGGTCAGCCAACTGTGGAAGAGATAGAAGAAGCAGCATGAAACAAAATCTGCTACTTGCCTTTGGGCTCTGGGTGATTCATTCTCTAGCTCCAGTTCCCAGTTCCTAACAGGCACATTCCTTTAAGTACAAGGGGTGTAGGCTACCATGCACCAACCCGCCATTTAAAGGAAGTCATGACAGGGCACATTCGTATGTAGCAAATTTTAACTTTTTGCACTTACTCCTAAATCTCTTCCTCTGGTAGTTTCAACCCCAGCTTCCTCTTTGCCCAGATTTTGACTGTACCACTCAGTTGTTTCAATCTGACCTTGGCATTCTAGAAACTCTATTCTCTGGCTGTCCTTGTAGCTTGATTATAACTTCCGTGATTCCTGGTTTTGATCTCAGTTTGGTCCCCAAATCCATTACATCTCTGCTCTTAGCTCTGGCGTTACAGATAATCATCACTTCATTTTTTTTGAGATCAGTTAAAGCTTCCTCCAAGCCGCAATCAGACTCGTTTTCTATTGCTGTTAACCTTAAATATGATATTCACTAACTTTTCTGTGCTGCAGCTGCTTTCCCCATATGAAAGGAAAATGTAGCACGGAATTTACAAGGGTCTTATGATCCTGAAACAGCAACCAAATAAACAACGAGTTCCCTGGCTAATTAAGTCGATGTAGAATACCAGTGTGCATAATTCAGGCCAATGCTTCCTACAGACAACTTCCCAATTGCTGGTTATTTTGAAGAGGGGGAAATTATCTACTTTTCCTCCATGTTCATGAAAGATTCTACATTTTAGACTCTTTAGATGAAAACTTTTGATTTTGGTCAGGTTAGCATAATGAGTTCACTTCTGGGTCCTCATTCATCTTATAAGAAGTCTTTCCCGGGGGCAGCTAGGTGGCACAGTGGATAGAGCACTGGCTCTGGAGTCAGGGAGACCTGAGTTCGAATCTGGCCTCAGACACTTGCTCACTTGATACTTACTTGTGGTGTGACTCTGGGCAAGTCACTTAACCCCACCTGCCTCACACACGCACACAAAAAGTCTTTCCCTCTACATTCCATGATAAGAGAATAGTATATACAACTGGAAGATTCTCCAAGATATTGCATAAGATGCTGATGTTCAAATTGGCAAGACTTGGGTTTGAATTCTGCCTCAGAAACTTATGTGTGATGCTGGGCAAATCACTTATCTTCTTTGAACCTAGTTTTCTCATCCTGTAAAATGAGAGCAATGACAGCCCCGATGTCAAAGGAGATAACGCATATAAAGCACTTTGCAAACCATGAAGTTCTATATAAATGTTAGCTGTTATAATTGCTACAACCTCAGTTGAGACCACCCAATAATGAAAAATAAGGAACATGGCACTTGAGAAACCTTAAAATACCCTGTATTGAGTAGCTCCTCCTACAATAAAGTTTATATCTCTTATAAAGTCCAAAGTGTTTTCACATGCATGTTGATCTGCATAACAAGAGACAGGCAAGGCAAGCATTAGTTATATATGAAGAAAACTGGACCTCAAAGAGCTAAATTTATTTGTCTAACCCCTAATGAAAAAAAAAAGTTATCAGTTAAAATGCATAAGATATTAGGTTAGAAATGGAAGTGTTTATAAGGAAACAGTCTACCTAATCCTATTTGCTGATGGGTGTGAGCTAGTTGGAGGACTTTACCCTTGATCTAGACATAAATGTAATTTCACATATATATATATATATATACATATATATATATATATATATATATGTGTGTGTGTGTGTGTGTGTGTGTATCTTTATGCTATGTTATATTAAATTATATATGTATCATTCAGTGCATATTAAAATTTTTTTCAGGTTTTATAAATAGTTTAGCTTTCACAATTGTAGCAGGAATAATATCCTTAGTGATATGGCTGTTTTTTCCTCCATTATGGAATAAGGACTACCTCTGCTGTATTTGCAAGAATTTTCTTATTGTTGGCAGAAGCCAATGCAACTATAAAGTCCGGTGCTGTAAGCCAAAAGTCTTTCAAATTGTCTATTTGTCATGTTCCCCAGGCAGATTCAATAAACCCCATTTTGTATCTGGGGGGAGATCTCTTGTTTAATAAATAGCAAAATCAGGATTAGAATCCAGATCTCCTAACTCTTAGATGGGTGTACTTACCTCTAAACCTACCTCAGACACTTATTAGTTATATAAACACGAGCAAATCACTTAAATGTTGTCTCCCCCGGTTTCCTCATCTGTAAAATGCAAATAATAATACCTTCCTCCCAGAGTTGTGAGGATAAAAAGAGGTATTTGTAAAGCATTTCACAAATCTTAAAACAGTAAATGATAATGTGATAATGATGATGGCTAGCATTTTATTGTGCTTTATATAGTGAATCTTTGTCCCCATATCTGTTATGGGCATTGGTTTCTTTTCTTTGTAAGGCCAGAACAGTAGACGGATATAGTTGAAAGAACTCTCACTGAATATGGGTCAGGTTGCCTGGGTTCTAGACATCTGCTCTTTCATTTACTATTTGCATGATATTTTGTAAGTCATTTAAAATCTCAGAGTCTCCTTTTCGTCCTCTGTCAAAACACACTAGTAATCATTTTTGTGCCATTCACCTCATTGGATCTTTGTAAGGAAGAAGTAAGATTGCATCGTAGCATTAATGTGGGAGGCCTTGGGGAGGACATTCTCACCCAGAGTAAAGAACTTGCACCCCAATGATGTGACTAGAGAAAACACTTTCTGTGGAAAATAGGAAAGGCTTTCTCCAACTGCTACTGGTCTTGCACCTTAGAAGGGTACTGAAAAACGCTGATGGAGTCTAAGTCTCACATAGTATGTGTGGACAAGAGCAATTTGCACCCAACTCCCCAGCCTCAAGGAGGAACTGGTGAGTAACAAGGCAGAAAGAAGGAAAGAGAAGCAATGGTTAACTCAGAAGATGGCAGGCATTTTGCCAACCCTCTGCCTTTACTTTCTCTGAGTACCTTCTTATGGGGACTCATGGACTTATAGCTCAAAAACTAGAAGGGGCTTAGAAGCTAACTAGTTAGTCCGATCTCCTCATTTTATACTAAGAAAACAAGCACAGAGGAGTTCAGTGATCTGTCCACGGTTCCAAAGGTAGAAGGTGATAGAGGCAAGCTATGACCCCAGGGCCTCTAACTCCAAAAGGAGAGTTTGGTTTTCTACTATACCATACTTCCTCTCTAGGTGGTAGATAAAGACATCAAAGTTAACATTTGAGATGAATTTTTTTTTCTTTTTTTACTTTAAAAAATTTATTTTAAATACATTTATTCATTTTACATGCATTGGAAATGTGTCTTGCTCATTGCCCCTTGCTTCACTGAACAATAACAAACCAAAAAATGAAACCCATCATAACTTAGAAAAACTAATTTTTGTGACAGTCACGGGGCATTATCATATGGGTAGAACACTGCCATTGTAGTCAGGAAGAACTCAGTTCACGTCTTGCCTCAGACACTAAGAGTTGTGTGATCCTACGTTAGTCACTTAATCTCTCTGGGCCTCAGTTTTCTTATCTGTAAAATGAGAATACCGGGCTCAATGACTTCTAAGGTCCCTTCCAGGTCTAAACCGTGATCCTTCAAATGAAAAGGGCTAAAAAAACGGATGTGGGAGGGGGACGAAGATGAGAGAAAGAATACGTGGTTTTGGTGCAACAGAGGGCTGCACTGAAGTCAATGGGGTAGTTAAAGACACTTGCAACTTTGTGTGATCAAGTCTTTCAAGAGAATGGCCTTAAGAGGGGTATTGTTGAGACAAACTTCTTAGACCTCAGATTAAGGCATGATCTCTCCTTCCTTCTTCCTCCTCCTCCTTCTTCTCCTCTTCTTTCATCCCCTTTATCTTTCTTCTCTTTCCCCTTTTTGCCCCTTCTCTCTCTTTCTCCCTTATGTCTTTCTTTGTTTCTGTCTCTCTGTGCCTCTCTACTTCTGTCTTTTTCTATCTTTCTGTCTCTTTCCCTCTCTCTCTCTCTGTCCTTCTCTGTCTCTGTCTCTCATTCTTGATCTCACTCTCTCTTGTTTCCTTCCAGCAGGTATTTGAAAGCTTTGTTGAGCCTTCTGAGGAGGGAAAATCCAATTTCTTCACTTCTATAAGCATACTTAATATATGCAAGGATGCATTGGAAGTAAAATTTTCCACGCCAAAATCTTATTTAGTAGATTGGCATATTTGTTTTCAAGCACATGGTTAGCTGCATGTGTTTGCTCAGGTGTCTGAGAACCTCAGGTTCCTGGCTGCCTTCAGCCTTTCTGTTTCCTTTTTGAGCAAAGGTCAGAGACCTGAGACCCGAGACCTGAGAGTGAACTTTCCCTGCCTGAGTGATGGAAGCCTCTAGGCCCATAATTGAATTCCTGCAGAAGATGCATGCATTCCTACATTACTCAGTCCTAACCCCTTATGTAGAGGAAAGAAGATTTTGATTCATTAGGCAGGACAATCCTAGAATCTAGACTTCAATTATCTGTGTTCTATGAAAATAGCCATTTGTTTTCAAGGAGATCTATTTAAGTGTGATATAGCAGGGGCACAATCTATCACAATATGCTCACCTGCAAAATAACCCTGAATTTACAAGACTAGTTCTACTGGAAAACTGGCTGGACAGGGAAAATCTTTGTTAATGGTTTGAAAAGAGAACTCTGGTATCTTTGACAAAATCTCAGCAGTTTTCAAACAGAGTGCAATAAAAGGCTGACAATCACATCTGCTTTCTTTGCCCACAGGAAAATCTAATGTCACTGTCAGATTGTGGGTGGGTAGGCAGAGGCACCCAAGAGTTTAGGACTAGGCCAGACAATGAAGTGTGATGGATGTAGCAACATGATTCAAGAGCAACAAGTCATAATGAGTACCATCTAGTGACTGAGGAGGTAATATAAATCCAGAAAACTATAGTCAAACCAAACAGAAAAGAACATGCATGCACGTGTTGTCTTCCTCTTTCAGACGACCTCCATGTACTTTCATGTATCTTGTATATGTCTGGACATTTAGATGTCTCCTCTTTGAGAACGTGACCCCCTCGATGACGGGCACTATGTTTTTTATACTCCTTGGCAGCTAGGTGGCACGGTGAATAGAGTGGTGGGCCTGGAGCCAAGAAGATCTGAGTTCATATCTGGCCTCAGATATTTACTAGGTTTGTGATCCTAGGTGTCACTCAACCTCTGTTTCTTCATCTTAAAATGGGAATAGAATAGCACCTACCTCATGGGGTTATTGTGTGGATCAAATGGTCCTCTGTGGATAGGGTGATGGCTCTAGACTTAGGAAGTCCCGCATTTCAGATCCGGCCTTAGCCACGTACCAGCTGTGTGGCCATAAGCAAGTCACTTACCCTCTATCTTAAGTCCCTCATCTGTACAATGGGGTTCGTAATAGGACCTACTGCAGAGGGCTGTGAGGACCAAATGAGATGATACTTGGAAAGCACCTAGCAAACTGCCTGGCACCTAGTAGGGGCTATATAAAATTTTATTCCCTGCCTTCCCTTCCCTTCCCTTCCTTGCATTCCTAGCATACTGCACAATACCTGACATATATAAGTTCTCAATAAATGCTTGTTGACTGACTGAATGAGTGATTAAGTAGGTTAAGCTAGGGTCATTGTCTAGAGTTGAAGTTCAGAGCAAGAGGACACAGGGAAAATCAAAATCCAAGGATCCGAGGAAAACCTGACATCCAAAGTTCAAGGGACTAAGTAATAAATGGAATCTAGGAGGCATGGTGAATAGAATGCCGGGCCTGGAATCAGGAAGACTCATTTGCTTGAATTCAAATCTGGCCTCAGACGTTTATAAGCCATGTGAAGCTGGGCAAATCACTTCCCCCAGTTTGCCTCAGTTTCCTCATCTGTAAAACGAGCTGAAGAAGGAAATGGCAAACCACTCCAGTATGTTTGCCAGGAAAACCCCAAATGGGGTCATGCAGGGCCACACATGATTGAAAAATGACTAAACAAAAACAAATACAGAGATTAGCCCCGTCGTCACCAAGAACTGATAATGTGAGACAGAAAAACAACAGTGAAACTAGGGCTTGACTAGACATAATCCTTTGCCCTCTTTCTTGTTTTTAGGGGAATGTAGGTAGTTAAGGACTGTCAGGCATTCTCTCTTTGCCAGACTAAAACAGGAATATGTAGGTGGCAACTGCAGTGCAGACAGAGGCCTGTGTTCTTTTTTGGAAATCTAAGTGGCTGGCATAGGAATGGTATCTACCCCCATATAAACTAGGATAACTTCTCCTTAAAGGTTTATGAAACCATTGTCAAGACTTAATTGGCCCAGAAAACTAAGGCTGAAACCTTTGACATAGCTTCCTGGTAGCCTAAGTACAAATTCCACCCTACAAGCTTTAGGGCACACCTAAGGCAACTGGACACATTTCTGACATTGTGGAAAATACCAAGATGGGAGAGCTGCTCCAAATAAATCAATGCAGTATCCTTGCTGAATATCCTTTCCATATTATTGTTAAGGAACCCCCTCTGCTCCAAATCTATTAACTGTTAGATGATCTATGGAAGCTCCTGAACCTTCACCACTTTTTCTTCTTTTAACACACAGATCAAATATTACTTTCTAAGTGAAGCTTTTCCTGATCCTTCCCTCTCAAAGCACCTTGTACTTAAATACTTCTGATTTATTCCCTTTATATGGCCTGAATATATTTAAATATATCTTTACTGTCTCCCTCACATGGAAGTGTATGTTCCTTGTTGGTGGGTGGGGAGAGATTTAGCACAGTACTTGAAACATAGTAGGTGCTTAACAGATGTTGTTAATGTATTGATTGATTGATATTTCAGTTCTAAAACTTAAGGAAAATGGGCATATGCAAGAAGGAGATGAGATTTCCATGGAGAACAAGATATCCTTCCTCAGGGCAGATCACTTGTCTGTGACTCCGTAGAGAAAACCTGGAGAGTTGCCTCAGGCATCTGGAGGTTAAACGACTTCCCCAGGGTCATACTACTGTTAAGTGTTAGAGGTGGAACTCATGCCCAGGTCTCCTAGATTCCAATCCCAATATTCTATCAATATGCCATGCAACTATCTGGGGTGTATAAACTGAATTAATTGCTTAAATACACACACACACACACACACACACACACACACACACATATATCCACACATAATATAACCACATATATACATATATATATATATACACATATATATACACATATATACATATATATACCCACACACACATATATACATATATACTTATATGCATATATGCACACATATATACACATACATATACATATACATACACACATGCACATGCATAAACACGCACATATACACACATACATATATACATACATACACACATATATTACCCCAAGGAGTAAGATCATTTAGTTGCAAGCTATTATAAAACATATCACTCTATACTGGCTGGGAAATTCCCAGGGGGATTTCCAAATATCATCTAAGATAGAGGACAAAGCTTCACAGTCAGTTAAATGGAACATTTCCAACATGGCTTGGAAGAACCAGGCACAAATCTCAATAAGCCAAGCACCCACCAGCAATGCTCCTCCCCCTCAAAAAAAAAAAAAGCTTGTCCCTTTCTGCCCCTCTTTGCCCTCTAAGAGAGTAGAAGGAAGATGGGAGAGTGAACAAAAATAATTCTATTGATAGAAATGATCAGTGCAGGTGGCCCTGGGTGTTCCTTCTCTTTGAAGCCTACTTGTAAAAGTATTAATGTTTTCCATTAAAGGGCTTTGTCTGGCTCTATCTAAACAGTTCTAATGTGTAACTTCTACCTTTCAAAATAGGTTTCCTAAAAAGGGGAGTAAACCTTCCATGTTGGAGGAGGGGGTGGCAGATATCTCAAAAGAACTGTATGTGTGTATGTTTTTGATCTTTCCCCTTTTTTGGTCCTGTAAATTCCAAGTATATCTCACCAAATCCTCTGTTCAGTTAATGTTTAAGGCCATGTGGAGCTCAATGGAAATTCAATCCGTATGTTTCTGATTCATTTACACTTAGCTCATCAAAATATTGTTTTGCAAGAGCTATTTGATGTCCAAGAAGCTTTGAAAAGCTTTTTTTCCCTTAGAAACAGGAAGTGGGGCCTTGCCAAGAGTAAACAAACACAACCCCCCAAATGTTCACATTTTAATTGGAAGCCCGGGAGGTAAAGTCTCTAAACCTGGCATATATGCATACATATACTAAAAGGAATGCCTTTCCATACTGTGACATATTAAGCATGGGTGTTATGCTCAATGTGACACAGTATCAAAAGACATTCTTATTTTCAGTATCTTGGCATACTCTATATATCCAGAATCCAAATGGTGATATGGGGGTGGGGGGTGGTAGGGATATAGTGTGGTGGTGGTGGTGGTTTTTTTCTGTAACTGATTCACATGTACTTAAATTTAGATTGTTTGTGAAATATTTTATCTCAGTTTTCTAAAATTAAAGCTTTTTGCTAAGAGAAAGTTGTGCACAAGCTTGCTGCGCTCTAGAATTTCAAATAATACATCTTTCAAAAGGCCTCTTGCAGATAGAGGAGGAAAAAAATAAACTGACCTGTTGTGTTGGGTATAAGGAGATGGCCATAACCAGTGGAGCCATCTTGAATAGGCTTGAGAGAACAGATTGATACATTTTCAGTAGCCTCAAGAAATTGTTATGCTGAAATCAGGGGCTTAATTTCTCAGGGTTCTAAATCAGGACTTTTTAAAAAAAATTGTCTGGTCTTATGAAAGTGATAAAGATCTGATTGTTGAAAATTTGCTAACATAACCCGGCCATAGCCATATTAGAGCTGATTAAATGGATTATGGTAGAAACATAACATTGTATATCTAAATTTAAACGAGATGTCAGAGGGTTTCCAGGCTATCTCCCTTATTTGACAGAGGAATAAACTGAGGCCCAGGTTTGACAAATAGTGTACATCAGAGGTGGTTATTCTTTTCACTGTTGTACCTGGGACAATCATCAAGAACAAAGAATTGGACAGAATCAGAGAATTCTCATAGTACTGATGACCCCATTGGATATTGTTGATGGGGACCTAGGGAAAAATATCCATAAATATTGGCTAATTGTCACATATAATTATTGATGGCAGCATTTTAGTCATGCAAATAATCAACAGACATTTATTATAAGTGTCAGGCACTGTTCCAGGTCCTGGGATATAATGACAAAAGTGAGAATAGTATCTAACTTCAAGGAGCTTCTCATCAGAAGGGGAACGCAACCTGTAATGCCTAAACCTGCTAAAATGAATGTGGTATCATTGGAAAAAAACCATAAAGATGAACTATTTTGAATTTTCCCAATAGCAAGTTAGATGGAGTACCCCTCAAATTCCGCTGCAGGTGGGATTTTTTTTCTACACCTTCCATACTTTCCTCAACTCAGAATGATGATGATGGCGATGATAACAATAGCTAACATTTATATAATATCTAATCTGTGTCAGGCACTATGATAAGTGTTTTACAAATAGACCATTTGATCTTCATAGCAACCCTATTTTTTTATCCTTATGGTATTATTCTTATTTTGCAGTTGAGGAAAATGACATAAACTGAGGTTAAGTTACTTGCCCAAGTTCATACAACTAGTAAGTGTGTCTGAGGTAGCATTTGAACTCACGTCTTCCTGGCTCCAGGCCCAGCCACCTTGCTACTATGGCAACTAAAACCTCCTCCCCTTTTTTGTGGTCATGGTGTTAGCCATTAGTTAAAGCAAGTTAATTGCTATGACGCCTATAACTGATGCCCATAACCAAATACCACCACACCAGCCTCAATTCATTCTTGACCTGGGTAGCCTAAAATTGGAAGACTTCCTTGACAGTTTCATGAAAACAGAGGATGACAGAGCTTAAAGGAACTCTGATATCATTTAGTCCAACAGCTCTGTGGGTCAGATGAGAAGACTGAGAACCAGAGACTGATGTAGAAAAAGTATCAATGAAAGAATGAAAGCCTGAGAAAAACTCCATGCTCAGGATCTTTTGCCCCTCCCCTCTTTTTTCCTGATCTGGTGGGATTGTTAAGGATGGTATTTCACAAAAAATAGTTTCTTAATAAAATTATAAAATTTGCTTACTAGAGTCCCTACTTCTCTTTAAGCTTTAGCTCAAAGACCACATCCTACACAAGGCTTTTCCTTCTCTCTAGAGTCATTAATCATCTCTCCTTCCTCCATTATTGTTTAATTTATTTCATCTATTTTTTTATCTTTTATTTTCTTTGGATAAGCTGCTTTCCTCCTGATAAATGTAAGCATGCACTATGAGGGCAGGCACAGCTTCATGTTTGCCTTTGTATTTCCATTCCTCAGCATAGACCCTGCCACTTAAACTCATTCAGTTTCTAAATATAATGATCCTCTAAGGACAACAAATATTGCCAAAAAAAGATTTAAAGTTTTAAAGGATGACAGCAAATGTACCATCAATGAATGTCTTCAGTTATTCAGTAGTGTCTCTTGCCAGGGGCAGCTGGACAGGACAGTGGATAGAGCAGCAGACCTGGAGGCAGGAAGACCTGAGCTCAAATCCAGCCTCAGACATTTATTAGCTATGTGATGCTGAGCAAGTCACTTAACCCTATTTGCCTCGTTTACTCATCTGTAAAATGAAGTGGAGAAAGAAATGGTAAACCCCTTTAGTATCTTCACCAAGAAAATCCCAAATGGGGTCATAAAGAGTTGGCCACTATTGGAAATGACTGAACAACAACAAAAATGCCTCATTCCAGCTTGTTGGAAGAAAAGTTGTAGAAAAATGACTCGGAATTATGAAAATGTTTCAGCAGGAAAAGACACTTTTTAGCCCACCACGATGATTTTAAGGTTTGTTCAAAGTCCTCTGTCTCAGCTGATGATTTGGCTTATTTTAATCTTCGTGGCAATCCCAGTCTTTTTTGGGCTCTTCAATATCAGGCAAAATTTCTGACCAGGGCACATCTTCTAACCCTTTAAGACCCACCCTCCTGTGACGATGCATTTCTAGGGCTAGCCTAGAAGCCAGTTTCTAGGGAAGAGAGGGCAGGGTGTCATTTACTCAGCCACACTCTATTTGCTGATTTGTTCTACATACCTAGCTCCAACATCACGTGGCCAAAGGGTCTCCAACATTTGAGGATGGTTTCTATGAGGCCTGTCAGAAAAAGACTCATGCCAACTCAAGTATGGTAATTGCTGAATCAGAGTGCTGCTGGGTAAAACGTGTCAGGTTGATTGCAGAAAGCACTAAGTTGAACTAAAACTTATGTAGTAGCCCAAATTGGACCTAGGTTACAATGAGTAAGGAATCAGCAGATACCCTTAAAGTGCAGCACTTCTAGATGTATTCTACCCCAATCAGCATAGTTTGTACAAGCCATAAATAGGCCAGAACATTTTCTCATTATCACTGTCAAACTAATCATGGCAAACGCTCACTCTTAAATTTGCAAAAAATAAAAAAAAAAAGAGGAAGATTGTGAAGTTCTCCCTTACTTGGATATAGCATATATTCTAGTTCAGTGTCATCTGAAGATTCTCACAAGTCATTTTTCAATTGACTACAACATTTGTTTATTTTGGTTTTTTTCTTTTCAAATTCAGCTCTGAAAATATTCTTCATGTAGGTCTGGAAGTATGTCAAACTTTGCCGTTATTCTTCAGTTGTTTTCTTCTTATTGGTGAGTGAAAGAGGAAAAGTCATGCTGATATGTGTAAGTTCTCATATATGGGGGTACACACACATGTGTGTGTGTGTATGTGTGTGTTATTTATAAAATGTTATAATACTTCAAAAATCCATAATGTTTCATAGGTGTGGATACTTTCTATATTGGCACAGATAATAAGCCTTCTAAAATTTAGTAGGTGGTCTTTGAGGATTATTGTTGCCAAAAAAACATCAACCTGCCATGAATCTGGTGATTAATCTCTCCAAATTTCATCAGGCTAGTCAATGGATGACTAGCAAATAGTCTACTCAGCCTATACTTGAAGACTTTCCCACCGGATTATGTGTCCGCATGTGTACTTTCCAGGCATAGCTTTTGAGAATCAGGATCACCCTCACACAACAACAAGGCATAAGAGTAGGATTATATTCATGGGTCATTGTTGTTCATCTCTCATTTTCTAAGAAGACCGATGACATGATGAATGATAGATTTAAGTGAGGCAGAGTTGCTCAAGGTCATCAGTCACACTCTTTCTTTCACAGTCATTGAAACCCAATGGCAAGACAAAAGTTAAAATGACTGCCAATGGCAGTGGATGACGTTGGTATCTTTGATGCCTGACAAAGCTCTAAGTTCTACAGTACATGCTTCAGTTGCCTTCATAACCACTGGAACAATTTGTTCTCATCACCTATTCCACCAGGGAAAATCTCCACATTCTTAGTAACCATCTCCCTAAATCACCAACAGGTTTGAGGCCTGTCACTTACCTTTAACCAGGTTGATTCTATACATACACATGCAGATAGGTATATATTTAATTATTTTTGATCGTATCCTCCTTTTTTTTCTCTACATCCACAGAATCACAGACTCTAAGCATCAATCATTAGGAGCAACTCAGAAATCCTCTGGTTCAACTCATTGTTAATGGGAATATAATAGAAAACATTCCCCCAGAGTAGGTTTCTAGCCTTTGACTGAAGACTTTTAACTGAAGAGAAATATAACATATTTCATTGCTGCCTATCTCATTTATAGATAGGTCTAAAAATGGGGAAGGTATTCCTTTCTACTAACTTCAACTCCAAATCTGCCTTTTTGTTATTCCCAGGCATGGCTTCTAGTTCTGCCCTATGAGGTCCAGAAAAACGCAGCTAATCCATTTTCCACATGACATCCCTTCAAATACTTGAAGACAGCCATCATGTCCCCTCACCAACTTCACCAGAAGTGAAGCCATTCCCTCTGGTTTACTTCTTCCTCAAGTTACTGCCTTTCCTTTGCATGCAAATATTTGGATTGTCATGAGAATTAGTCTTAGGAAAGTGTTTTATTTCTCAGAAGAAATAAATATATCATCATTTATTTATTCAGTGAGCAGATTTTGGCACCAGGGGCAAAATTCCTATTGATCTTAGGATTGTTCTCACTTCAAATTCTGTTTTCTGATAAAATGTACAATTTGTGATTTAAGAATCTATGAAACAAACTTCTATTTTAATATTGAATATCATTTCTGCAGAGAATTCTTGAAACGGATTAATGGTGACATCATAATATCCGTGGCCAGAGCCAAAATAAAGACAAATGTGTACCTGAACAGGACAATCTTAAAAACTATGGATAAGTGAAGCTTCAATCTGGAAAGCATTTCAGAATACTCCATTAATATTGAAGAAAAATTCTGATTGGGACCTTTCCTCTTCTGTTTTTGTTTGTACTCAATTTCCTTTTTCCACTTGCCTTCCCCTGTGGAACATCACCTAAGCCAATGAAAACATAAAGAACTAGGGAAAGACATTAAAGTATGCAATGAGAAGTTAAAAAATAACCTAGTTTTGAATTTTAGACAAGACCATTTTAAGTCTACTATGAAGCTGCATTTGAAAATTATGGAAAACCTAGTTTCTTTCCAGTGAATAAAAGAAGCCTGAAGTTTTAATCTGGTCATCAGTATATGAGGCTGAATAAAGGGTGACATTCTACAATAACTAGATACTGGGTTTTAACTTTTCATCTTAAATTTCCTTCCATTCAAAAATTAAGCCTCTGTTTCCTCTTAGGGCAAACACCAGGAGAATTTCCTGTATGTAAAATAAAAATTTGTATTCTGTTAGGACTATATTGACTTCTTATTCAGGATAATATGTATATTTTTTAAATTTTCTGTTCTTTGTTTTCAAGAATTGATGGTGGTGGTGGTGGTGGTAGGGATGGGGAGGATGATATGAGTTATTTCTATTACATTAATCTTAAAAATAATAATTAAAAATCATCAGGTCACAAAACAGCATTTAGCCCACAATATTTACATTGATTTCACAAACCCTCTCTTGCAGGTAATAACATTTCAGATCAGCCAAGTTCAGAAGAGGACATATGGAATGTATAGAAACTGGTGAGTGATAAACAAGGAAATAAAAGTAGAGGTGGAAGAAGGAACAGGAGAGGGAGGTGAAGGAAACAAAAAAAGGAGGAGGAAGAAGAGTCCTTAGCTCTTTGAGACTCAAGAACTCAAACTGTCTTTTTAAATATTACTGTGAATTCAATGCTTTTTCTTCTATACCACGATTCCTCTATTCTAAAGTCACATAGTTCTCAGTGCTCTCAATATACTTGGAACTGTACTAGGTGCTAGAGATACAAAGACAAGATATAAAACATCCAATGTACTCAAGAAACCTATTGTGTGGGAAATAATTTGAACTCACATAAGTAAATTCAATATATATAAAAAGTAAATATATAGAAATTTCAGTAAGGTAGGTATTAGCAACTGAACTGGGAAACATCTTGAGAAGGTGGTAGCATTAGAGATTAACCTCATAGGACCTTAGAGATTCTGCCCAAGGAGGTAAAGAAGTATTCTGTAAACATAGGCCAGGCTGCGGAAAGTCATGAACAAAGGAATGCAATATATTAGGAATGGCAGGTAAGGGGTAGTTAGGATGGAATGTAGAGTGTGAGAAGGAAAGGTATTTATATAAGTTGGAATCAATTTGGCTGGAGGGACAGCTAGGTGGTGGAGTGGATATAGCCCTAGGCCTGGAGTCAGGAGGAGCTGAGTTCAAATCTGCCCTGAGATACATATTTAGCTGCATGACCCTAAGCAAGTCATTTCACCTTGTTTGCAGTAATTTCCTCATCTGTAAAATGAACTGGAGAAGTAAATGGCAAACCACTCTAGTATTTTTGCCAAGAAAACCCCAAATGGGAGTCACAAAGAATAAGACATGACTGAAACTACTGAATAACAGCAACAGTTTTGCTTGAATCAGACTGTTAAGAGGCTTTAATGTCAGAGAATTAAACAAAAATCTTGGAGGTGATGAGGAGTCATTAGAACTTCTCGAGTCAGGGGAATGACCACATTTGGAGATGATCACATTTTGGTAGTCATGCAGCTGAGCCATGTCTTTGCATTTGGCTTTTAAGAAGAGAAAGGAGACAAAGGTAGATAGGTAGAATCAGACCTAAGAGTATATAGACAGAAATGGACAATAAAGAGCATTTCAGTCTGAGTACAGAGCACCTCAGTTTCAGTTTCCTGGAGAGGAAGTCTGTGATTCTGGGAGGTTCTTTCAAAGGTCCATAGGACCTTCGAGGAGGAGGGATCACACGTCCTAGATTTACTAGTCCCGGAACATAAAAGATCATGGAAAGCAAAGGCAACAGTTTACGTGGCAATTGTAGAGCAAAGGAGTTCCTGGTCAAATGGAAGAATTCCAGGCTTAAGCCTCCTAGAATTCTTAGAACAAGCAAGATAATCACTTATTTCCCTAGTATAGGTGAGAGAGATTGGCTAAAGAAAAAGAAGTTTGTTCTAGGGTCATAAGTGCATTCCCATTTCTGGGAGAACTGACTCTAAGACAGGACTACAAACTTAGAGGATCATCTAGGTCTCTGGGAATGGCAGGAGCCCACTGGAAATGGCCCAGAGCTGATTGGAGAGTTCATGGGCTCAGATGTGAGTCCTTTCTGTTTTGCTGCTTATCCAACAATGAATAGATGGTCCCCTAGATTAGCAGACCAGTGAGAGGAATCATTACCTTAAAAGAGGAAAATGGGAAATAGAAGCTGGAACTACCTCTCCTCAAGAAATTCAGTTCAAAAACAAACATTTATTTTGACTATTAAGTAAAAAACTCTGTGCTAGGTGCCATACATGTAAAAGCAAAAGCTACACAATCCCCACTCCAAAGGAGATTACATTCTACTAGGGGCATACTATGTACATAAAGAAAAGTAGACTACAGGATAGAAAGTGATGGTAGCAAAAGAAGGATTAAAGAAAGCGTTTTAGAATATTTGAGGATAGAAAAGTACTAATATCTGGCAGAATCAGGAAAGACTTCACAGAGGAGGCAAGCCTTGAAATTAGATGAGGAATGTGAAAGTCAGAAATAAGGAAGGACATGAAGTTGCCCTGTGCAGGTTAACGGAGGTGGGAGACAGCATGTCAGTTTGAGCAAGCATATGGAGGGTGACCACATATGGTTGAGCTATTCCTTCAAAGCCTGCATGTTAAGCTAGAGTTACACGGGTGGTATTGGGAACCTTACACTCACCCTACCTTAAGCCTTGGATTCTTAGAGCCCCCCATTTGCATGTGCCAATTGGGTTTGCCCTCCCTGAGAAGTGTCCGTTTTTTCTGATTTCTCTGGCCTCCCACCAGTGCTGATGTATCTATCCTGTGTTTCATTACATCAGGTTATACAGTCATCCTTTCCACGTCATGGAATCAGGTGCATAGCACCCCTGAGATCTAGGAAATCTGCATAAAGTTTTTTGGCCCTCCTTTTGTACCAGAGAAATCTGAAGTTTTAATTTTTCTCTTTTAGGGTGTTTACAATACTTTATTATAAAATTTGGGTTGATTTTATACATACATTTCATGCATTTCTGAAGTTCTAAACTGTTTCTGTGTCATTTGCTGGCCTTCACATTTCATCTGCAGCTTCTGCAAAACTCCCCCAAAATTCCCCTTTAATTTCTTATGCTGACCTGAGATATATTGAAGCCACAAAGAGGAAAGTTAAGATGTGGAAGGGATAACTGTATGGGATGTCCACCTCATTTGATCAATGGATTCTAGCTTCTATGCTAATTTACAAGTGCCAATGGTTTGAAACCTTATCCTTCTTACATAACAATCAATAAACTTAAATTATTAACATAATATTAATTATTCAATTTTATTAATGAATTATTAATTATAATTAATTGTTAGTTATAATTGTTACTTATAATGGAAATAATTAATAATAATAAAACTTAAAAATAAGTTTGCAATGTTTACCCAAAGGGCTGATTAAAATGGGATGACAGAAACAGAGGGTCATAGGATAATAGAGTCAGAGGTTCAAGGGAGCTGAGAGGTCGTTAAGTCCAGCCCCCACATTTTGAGGCAGCTAGGTGATTCAGTGCACTGGACTCAAAGTTAGAAAGCCCTGAATTCAAATCCTACCTCAGACACTTCCTAGCTGTGTGACACTGGGCAAGTTCCATTATCTTTCTCAGTCTGTTTTTTGATCTGTAAAGTCAAAACAATAACTGTACCTACCTCACAGGATTGTTATGAGGATCACACAAGTTAATATATGTAAAGCACATTACAAAACTTAAAACTATAGAAAGAGTCTTGGCAAAACAGTCTCAGCAAAACAGAGAGGACTCATGCCTGAGCCCATGAACTCTCAAATCAGTTCTGGGCCACTTCCAGTGGGCTCCTGCCATCCCCAGAGACCTAGATGATCCTCTAGGCTTGTAGTCCTGTCTTAGAGTCAGTTTTCCCAGAAATGGGAATGCATTTATGATGCTAGAATTAACTTCTTTTTTTTTTAGCCAATCTCTCTCACCTCTACTAGGGACGAAGCTAGCAACAACTGTCAGAAGTAGGAGTAAACTGAGGCATAGAGAGGTTACTTGCCTTGTGTCTGGGGTAGAATTTGAACCCAGGGCTTTCTGACTCCAAAGATGTGCCCTGTCCCTAAAGACAACATGGTATAATAGAAAGAATG
Organism: Phascolarctos cinereus; assembly: GCF_003287225.1. Taxonomy (NCBI): domain Eukaryota; kingdom Metazoa; phylum Chordata; class Mammalia; order Diprotodontia; family Phascolarctidae; genus Phascolarctos; species Phascolarctos cinereus. The sequence goes on from NW_027556180.1 coordinate 59,366,740, forward strand.
TTTGAGTGGGAGTCAGAGGACCTGAATTTAGTCCTTCCTTGGCTATTAGTTAATGTAACTTTAGACAAGTAACTTTAATTTTGGCTTTCAGATTCCACATCTCTATGATGAAGGGGTTGGACTTCTGGCTCTAGCATTCTATAATTATTCCTATTAAATAGACTTAGAGTGATGATCTAACTTGTATAGTGAATATTCACAAAGCAATGCCACTTACAAGCCAACAAATGACAACACAGTGTTGATCTACAAACTCATAAAGTGAGGTTGTCATGGTGCAAGGGTTATAACACTGAAAATATTACTATTTTCCATTTAAAGCACAATTTCATTTCTAAAGATATCACAGAACATGTCTAGATAAAGGAATGAGTCAATGTGTGACTTTGTAAAAGAGTCATTTTAATACTGAATTGGCAGGCTTGAAATACATGTCAGAAATTAGTTACAAATGTGCCAAAATTCAAAGCTGTAAATATATGTACATGTGTTATATATTTTAAAGCATTTTATATTAACTTTCTTCTTTGATCATGACAGTATCCCTGTAAGGCAGGTATTCTAGGCATTGTTCCTACCATTTTATAGAGAAGGAAATGGGGGCTTAGATGCATTGTATCATGTTCATGATCCAGTAGGTACAGTGCTGGATTTGGAGAGATAATGATCTGGCTTTGAATCCTGTCTCAAATACTTCCTAGTTGTGTGAACCAAGGCAAGTCACTTAAATTCTCCCAGTTTCAGTGTCCATATCTGTAAAATGGGGATCACCGTTGCATATACCTTGTAGGGTTATTGTGAGAATTATATGAGATAACAAATGTGAGGTGCTTTGCAAACCTTAAAGTGCTATATAAACAGCCATGGTCACGTAATTTATGAGTCAGAGTCAGGATTTTATTTTAACCCAGATCTTCCTGCTGTTCCAAAGGCATTGTATGAACATAGCTTTCTCTCTCTCTCTCTCTCTCTCTCTCTCTCTCTCTCTCTCTCTCTCTCTCTCTCTCTCTCTCTCTCTCATATATACATATATACATATATGTATATGTAGCTCTTTCTCTAACTCCACATCCATTTGTATCAGTAACTATCTTCATCTCTAGATACCTACATGTAATGATACGTCCATTTTTTTTCCTCATTCAAAAATATCTTGTTTTCTTCATTGTTGAAACTTTTTAGATGTTTCCAAGTTTTGTTCTGTTTTCTTCTAAGAAGGAATGATCTGGGCATAGCTCATCAGAACTTGAAATAGTTATGTCATGATTGTGTGCTTGTGTTCCATGTGGTCTGGAATTTTTCATGCCATGCCATAGGATTATATGCTTAGACTGATGGGTTCTTGGAATTCATTCTCATTTTGCAGCTGAGGAAACTGAGATGATGCATTTAATTTAGATGAATTTAATTAAATATGTGAAGTGTAAAGGTAAAATCATTTGCCAAAGGTTGGGCACAGCTCCTCTGACTCCTGATCCAGATGCCAGATTGTCTGTACTTGTCTTCTCTTTCAACCAAGAGATTCTAAGACCTTCCAGGCAGGGGCCATCTGTACCACTTCCTTCCTAATGAGCCACCCCAATGGTACTCAGTAGAGTGTCCTAGACTTCAAAGGCTTTCTAAAGAGGTGGTCCTCTGATAACAAATGCTAAACATTATCTTTACAATTTGAATTCATCTAAATCAAATTTATAGCAGGTTGTATCAACTAGTTTCTTCATCTAGGCAAAAGATGGCCCACCTTTTCTGTGAGGAAGAGGAATTTTTCCTTCCTGATACTCTAAGATCAGTGGGGGGAGAGGTTGTTGAGAAGATTAAGTCCTTCTGTTCATTTGTGGGTTTGAATTACCTTTGGCTGAGCTCTCTTACTCAAATGCCTAGCAAACTAGGAATAGCAGAAACTTGTAGAAGAGAGGGTACCACACATTAACAACCCTCTTTTCCACCAATTAAGGTTCTGGACTTAACCAGTATATCAAATCTACGCTTTCAGGATCATAGTACTAGGAAGAAGTTTACGTGATAGCCTTCCTAGCTGAGATATTCCAATTCAGAATAGTTTCCAAAAAAGAAATATGCAAGAAGGGAGAAAAGTTTTCTGTTACATATAATGTTAAATAAAGGACTACATCAATAGAAACAGGGGCCATAAATTCATTCATGTGGATCCCTGTGGGCCTCATATGACTTAGTTTTAAAATGTAATTTTATTTTTATTTTACTTTTATTTATTTTGTTAAATATTTCCCAATTACATTTATAATAGTTCAAGATACATAATTTCTGGGTATTTTAATCACTTTATTAATAACGCCAGCATATTTATTAATAAAAGGATGGTCATTTGGCTGTCTCTCTCTTAGACCAAAGACCATCATGGCAGCAGGCTCACAGCTTATATGCCCTTTTGGAAAAAGAGTGTTCCTGAGGGTGGCAACCAACTCTAATTGGTTAACAATTAAAGAGAGGTCCACTTTACAAAGAGAAGCATGCTCACTCCAAAGAGGAGCTAAGGGTAACATCATGTCACTCTTGGACAGAGACTGTCCTGATATCCAGATCACCCCCAGCCTTGGGCAATTTAGACAAAAGCTTCTATCCCCACCCAAGCTTGAGTTAATGGAATTTACCTTAGACTAGAGATTCCTAGTCTAAGGTCAGGTGGGGTCAGTTAGAGGAGAAGGTTAGCTCAGCTTTCAGAGACTGAGGTCTTGAAATAACAGAAAAAGGGGGAAATCTGAATCTCCCTAAATCATTGATTATTAATAGTTATTTCTTTCACATTTTAATCTAGTTTAAGCTTTACTGGGTAGTGTTGCCCTCCACAGGGGCATTAGACATTTCTGGATTACAAGAAACAATTCTGCAGAAAGGATTTTATGAAAAATGGGCTTGTTTTGGCTTTGGCTCCAGAGGACAGAACTGGGAAGAAGTTGCAAAGAAGTAAAATTAGGGTTCATATAAGGAAACACTTCCTAAGAACTGAGCTGACTCACAAAGTCATAGGATCATAACTGTAGCACTGGAAGAAATCTCAGAGGCCTTCTAGTCTAGCTCTTACATTGTATAGGAGTTGTCCAAGAGAGGTTGAATGACTACGTTCCAGAAGGTAGTATTTATTGGAGATGGGATTTGAAACTAGGTCATCTGATTACTGAGCCAATGGTTTCTCCATGATGGCATTGTGCCTCCAGTGAATTCCCCCTCAATGGAGTTCTTTAAGCCAAGTCTAGGTTTGCTGTTAACAAAGGGAATTCTCTCTCAGGTATAGGCAGGTTTTTTGGCTGCTCACATCCCTTTAATTCTGAAATCCTTTGATTCCAAGAAGTTAATAAATGTAAGCTGAGATAGAAGAAAGTAGACAGAGAAGAACAAAAAGACTAAGGCTGGGCATTAGGGTATCTTCACACCCAGGGAAAAGAGGAGAAATTGGGGCCTTGAAAGAGGCAAAGAGGGGAAGAAGAGAAATTAGAAGAAAACTATGATGATAGCAAGTGGCAAAAGTCATGGAAGGAAACTTCCCAAGGCTCCTCAAACATCCCAGAGATCAAAAAGAACTGACAAATAGTATTAGTTAAATCAAAAATATAGTGTTAATGACCCCGAGTACTACAGGTTGAAGGGATTAGGAAAAGAGTCAGAACGATGAATATAGACCAGTCTTCTAAGAAAGTTAGCTTGGAGAGATTAAGAAAAAAAAAAGCATACTTACTTTCGATGGAGAGCAGAATGGAAAAAAAAAGTTTTTTCCATGATAGGGGAGATTCTTAAATCTTTTCAAGAATATTTATAGTCAGAAGGAAGGTGCAATGGTGAAGATACAGATCAAGGATTCAAGAAAGGGAGAGTAATTGATGAAACAAAGTCCTGGTTGAAACAGGTGGTGCCTCAAGATGGTCTTTAAAACACATTCAGCCCCCTCATTGAAATTCACAGCCTGCGCTTGACTGAGGTCAATGGTATCACTATCACACATTTGTCGCCGACTTCTAGAGGTTATACTTTTCAGAATGTTTGATAAAGAGCAAGCAACTAGTGGATGAAGACCTCCTCTAACCCCCTCCCACCCCCACAAGACCCCTGCCACTGCTCTTACTTCTAGTAATCATCATGATCAAAAGTGGGCTTGGCATCAAGTAAATGAAATCATTTCAATAATTTTCCATATGTGTTTCGTTTTGCTATTTGAAGGTGAAAACAGAATTGTATTTTTGCTTCTAGGACCTACACCAGTGGGATTTGGTGAGGATATGATGTGTGTACAGTGCTTTGTAAACCTTAAAATGGGCTCTCTAAATGATAGCTATTATCCAATAAGCATCAAGTTTAACACATATATATTAAGCCACTATGTATAATACAGTGGATATATAAAGACATAATGAAATAGGTCTCTCAATGAGAATACATTCTACTGATGGAATATAAATATATAAATGTACATAAATATAATATATATGCATATGTACATACATGTACGTATATATATATATATATATATATATACATATATATATATAGATAGATAGATAGATAGATAGATAGATAGATAGATAGATAGATACACCATAATCTGGGGAAGGAAAGAATATTAATATTAATCCTCATTGTCATTATATTTGATTATTTTGCATGGTGAGACAAGAAGTCAGTGATCTTTTTGGTGCAGGAAACTAATGAGAAAGCTATCTCTTCCAATGCAATTTGCAACTGAAATGCAGTATATTTTTGTTGTTCAGTCACATCTGACTCTCTATGACCCCGTTTGGTTTTCTTGGCAAAGATGCTGGAGTGGTTTGCCATTTCCTTCTTCAGCTTATTTTAGAGAAGAAAAAACTGAGGCAAACTGGGTTAAGTGATTGCCCAGGGTCACACAGATAGTAAGTGTCTGAGGCCAGATGTGAACCCAGGAAGATGAGTCTTCATGACTACAGGCCTGGCTCTCCATCCAATCCACCACCTAGCTACCCTATGCAGTTCACACTCTCAGAGAATTATTTAGGGCCCTAAGAGAAGAAGTGATTTCCCCAGGGTCACCAAGTCAGTGCATATTGATGGAGACCAGCTCTCTATCCGCTACACCACACTGCCTCTGATTATTGTCAGTATTATTGTTATTAATTAACACACTATTGTCATTCATCCAGTTAGGGTTCAGATTGAGGTTGGAAGTTATTTTTTTCTCAGCCTAAATGTCTTACAGAAGCACTAGTTAGAAAGCCAAGATAACCAGTATTTGAACACCTGCTATTTAGAGACCACAATCAAAGGGGTTAATGGAAGAAAGAAAAAAAGAAGAAAAAGAAGGTGGAAATGCCTTATACCTAAAGAGCTCACAGTCTCATTCCAGAGATGAAATACTAACAATGAAGTAACATAGGAAGAATACAATAAAACACTCTATTTCCAAGTCCATAGCAACTACCCTGACCCAGTGAAATGCAGACTTCATCCAATTTACTTTAAGGAGAATCATCTATTAGGGGTTACTCTGTAAGAAGTACTGGGCTGGGAACGGTGTTGGGAATACAGCAATGAAACAAAAAAACAAAAAGTTTTCTACCTGGAGAATGCAATATTTAAACAGATGAATAAATACAGTATTCAATGATGGGAGGAGAAGACCCTAACAACCAGGAAGATGTAATAATATGATATTTATAAAGTGATTTGCAAAACTTAAAGCATTCTACAAATGTTAGGTATCATCATCATCATTATCATCATGATCAGGAAATGAAGATGTGTCTAAGGTTATGCAAATTGAAAGAATGATCAGAATGGCTGTCCATTGAGACCAAAAAGACTTCCTATAGAAATTGAATTTTGAGTTGGCTCTAGAGAGGGCATGACAGGTGTGTGCATGGTAGAACAGCAGGCCCAAAGACACAGGCAGGATCTAGCAAGTGATGGCCATGTGGACAAGGAAGTAGTTGCTTATTTGAAATGGAGTGACTATGCTGGGCAGTGACATCTTGAAAATCATCTTTTGGCTTTTTATTGTACTCATTTTGTAAATCTTTTTAATACCATAAGGAGGTAACTTCTTCACAAGGGAAAGGTGGTAAGTCAATAGTAGAATGGGGAAGATAGCTAAGGAATCTCAATTCCTAAGCTATTCTTGTGATCCTATTACTTGTATCATATATTTTATATATGGTTATCTGTTCTTCACTCTGCTTAAATTTCTCTCTGTAATGGAGGTGGCACTCCAGGACTCCTCTACCTTGCTCCAGGTCTTTATTCTGAAACTTTACTCTAGCCCTGACATTTATACATTGCAATGTTTTGCCTCTGATTAGATGGCTGCTCCCAGAACCTCCATTTAAGGAGAACACTCAGGACAGCTAAGTCTGTGTTCATTTTCAAGCTGCATTCTGGACTTCCTCAACCATGTCTCTTACATGTACTATATTGACTGACTGATGTAGGGAACTCTGAAATGAAAGAATTCCCTGCAAGCTATCATAGGAAAGCACCTTCTTTGCAACTTAGAGTTGCCTACAGTATTGAGAATTTAAGCGGTCCATTCTATCACATGGCTAGCCTATGACAAGAATGAGATTTGAACCCAGGTCTTCCTGGCTCCAAGACCAGCTCTCCAACCACTGTACCATAGAAAGCTCTTAATAAATGTCAACTGACTATCAAGTGATTATTTTTTTTTTATTTTAAGCATCAAAACAATTTTTAGTCACTCTCTCCAAGTCTAGCTGAGGTATTTCACATTTAGGGTAGAGAGCAAGGGATAAGCGAGAACACTAACTCTTTTGGAAATTGGGTCTCTCAAAAACTGGATTAGTATTCACTAAGCATTTGAAGATAAAAAGCTCCTTCTTAAATATTAAAATGTTCCCCCTTTACTAGATACCAGGCTAACTGATTCTTCTAGTTTCTTAGGCTTCAGGTTAAATAACTCAGCACTCTGGAGAACATGATGAATTAGGAGGTTAAGCAGCTAAGAGATCATGAAACACAAGTAGCTTGCTTTGCATTCACCTGGTGTGCCGGGTAAAAGTCATGGCTCTACTCAAAATGACAGTAATTTGAATAAAGGTTACAGGTGTTACCTATACAGTCAAGGAGGAAGCTGTCATTTGTACACAGATGATACATGAAGGGATATCCTCACCGCTACCAATGCCCCACCCTCCCAAAACCCAATAATCGTAGAACCATTCACTTGATAAAGTTGACTTCTAGGGATGACGTTTCCATAAGTCACAAGATTTTGTGAAAACTAGTGATGACTACATCTAACTTGAGCGGTTAAAATGAGCTCCAGTTTTTAAGAGGGTACTGCTGATGCTTATGTCATTGATAGTAAGTAGATGAGGGCAAGGGTGGGTTTCTTATCAGTCAATTCCCCAGAATACTGGTGTGTGTGTGTGTGTGTGTGTGTGTGTGTGTAATACATAATGGAACTTCATTTATTTATTGGTGGCATATTTATTTATTCATTTCTAATAGTATTTTATTTTTTCCAATTAAATGTAAAGATAATCTTATTCTTTTTTCCTTATAATTTCGAGTTCCATCCAAATTTTCTTCCTTCCTCCCTTCCCTCTCTCCTCCCTAAGACAGTAAGCAATTTTATATAGGTTATATATGTGCAATCATGTAAAACATATTTCCGTATTAGTCATGCTGTATAAAAAAAAAGTTTGAAAAAAATTACAGTTTGCAAAAGGAAAAATAAAACAGAAAAAAGTAAAGGAAGTTAAAATAGTATCCTTCGATATGCATTCAGATTCCATCAGATCTTTCTCTGGATGTGGATAGGATTTTCCATCACGAGTCCTTTGAAATCGTCTTGCATCATTGGATAGCTGAGAAGAGTTAAGTCAATCATAGTTGATTATTGCACAATGTTGCTGTTACTATGTAAAATGTTCTCCTGTTTTGCTCACTTCAGTCAGCATCAGTTCATACAAGTCTTTCTGGGTTTTTCTGAAGTCTGCATGTTCATCTTTTCTTATAGCACAATAGTATTCCATTGCATTCATATACCACAACTTGTTCAGCCATTCCCCAATTGATGGACATCTCTTCAATTTCTAATTTTTTTTTGCCACCACAAAAAGTGCTGCTACGAATATTTTTGTGTACTTAGGTCTTTTTCCCTTTTATATAATCTCTTTGGGAAACAGACCTAGTAGTGTTATTTCTGGATCAAAGGGCAGGCACAGTTTGATTGTCCTTTGGGCATAGTCCATAGCCCTACTTCCAGAGGAAGCCTTGAGAGGGTTCTGCAAAATCTCACCCAATTGATTTAGCTTTAATATAATGCCATGGTTCAATCCTCTAAGGCCATGATTAGAGTCATCTTTAAGGAGCTAATGATATCTCGGATAAATAATAGCTCATATTTATGGAGTACTTTACATACATTATTTTATGTACTCATAGATCTAGAAGGTACTTCAGAGACCATCACATCCAATCTCCTGATTTTGCAGATCAGGAAACTGAGGCTTAGGATCACATAGGTGGAAAGTTTGACAAAACCAAGATTTGAATCCAAGTCCACAACCAGTACTCTTTCCACTATCCAAGCTGCTTTCCCAATCTGTAAAACAACTCTGTTCAGGAGGCACTGGTATCACAACCACCACCCATTTATCAAATAAGGAAGAGCTCTTATGTGATCTGCTCAGGGTCACTCAGATTATAAGCATCTGAAACAGGATTCATACACAGGTTTTCCTGACTCTTACTATTGGACCCTCAGCCAAATCATGTTTTCCCCTTCTCCCCATCCCAACACAGCTTTACAGCTAAATAAGCTTTAAAATAAATTCATGAGTTTTGTTGGAGAAAAAAATACAACAGAGAAAGGCAATATACAGCAGGAATTCAGGCATGAGAAGGAACAGGGTTTAAAGCTGAAAAGAAAGAAACATTCCTAGGCATTGTGCTAAGCATTTTAAAAACATTATCTCATTTTATCTTTATGATACCCTGGGAGGTAGGTGTTTGCATGGTACCTATTTTACAGTTGAGGAAACTGAAGAAGACATAGGTTAAGTGACTTGCCCAGGATCACAAAGCTAGTAAGTGTCTGAGGCTGGATTTGAAGTCAGGTCTTCCTGACTCCAGGCCTATGGTTGGCCTCTGAAAGGGACCACTGAGATCATTTAATCCCACACCTTATTTTTAAAGTTGAAGAAACTACAGTCTAGAAAAGTAAAGTATCTTGTGCAAGGTATGAAAGGTGCTAAGTGACAGAGCCAAGATTAAAATCCAAGTACATTGATACACTGTTTTTCCCAATGAGTGACCTAATCTCTGTAGTACCACCCATTGTGTCTTAAATGTCATGTCAATGGGGAGGAGAGGCGCAACTACACTAAATAATCATGGCAGCTAACATTATGTAGATTGGTAGGTTGACTAGATATGTAACTGAAATATTTCTTTGGCTCTTATGGCTGCCTCATTTAGTGGCCATCTAGCTCTTAAAATATAGGGCTTTCTAAAGCTCAGAACCTTGGATAGTTACCCTAATCTGCCGTGCATTATTTAGCAAAGACTCTGCATCCTATGGCAGTTTCAGGATGCATACGCCTAAATAAATGGGGAGCTAGGGTAATGAATAGTGAGCCTACCATGGAGACAGGAAGGAGTCATGAAGAGTCCAACATAACTGAAAAAAAACTGCTAGCAACAAAATGGGCCAAGCATTGTGTGAAGCCATGGGAATGCAAAAACAAATTGAAAGACAGTCTCCCCTGAGGAAGGTTACATTCTAATGGGGTGAGATAACCCATAAAAGGAAGCTCAAAGTGGGGAAAGGAGGGAAAGAAAGTGATCTAGCTTGGGACATGGTAGAGGAAGTCTTGAGTGTATTCTAGAAAGGAATGAGATTCAATTCAAGCACCATCCTAGTTGCTAGGGATACAAAAAATAAGAAACAATCACTATTCTTGAAAAGCTTACATTCTAACGGGTAAAATAAAATGTAGGTACATACATATGAAGAGAATATACACAAAAGTGACCAAATACAAGGTGATTAAATACAGAGGACTTGGGGAAGGGGAGCACTAGCACGTGGCTGAAAAATAAAGCCTTTATGTAGGAGGTGGTGCTTGAGCTGTCTCATAAATAGACGAGAATGATGCAATGAGGTGGAAAGGAAGAGATTGTGCATTCCAGGCATGGGGGATACCCAACACAGCACAGAGATGGGACATAGAATCTGTTGTGTGATCAACAGAAAAAAGGCCAGGTTGGCTGGATTGTAGACTGTGGAAAAGGAGTAATAGTAATGAGGCCGGATAGCTATCAGGCAAGTTGACTTTCTGCACCCACACAGGAAGTTTCAACACCAGGAGTACTCAGTATCAAGGTCCAGACTTTCCATGCAATCCAAAGGAACCAAAGAGTTCACATAAGTGGTGTGATTATATTTATGACCCATTCTATCAGGACAAACCTCATAACTTTATTTTCTTTAACAAATCTTCTGTGGGAGGAATCTCCTCACCTTGTTCCTTTTGTAGTACTTAAATTGCAGAAGAAATATTCACTGACTGGACCTTGGATTGACTCTAAAAGTGAGTTTGACTTTCAATCACCTCTTCTCTGTCCAGCTGAATCAGCACCTGACTTATTGGTTGAGGAAGAATGGGGGTCAAGAATCATGACAGGCATCAACATGGAAACTGTTGTGGTAAATGATAAAGGAGCCAAGAAATAAATTAATTATGGAAGGCAAGAGCCAGAATAAGGAGAGAAAGAGGAGAGCAGCTCAGAGCATCAGAACAGCTTTAAATAATTGATCATAATTCTAGTACTGGATACTTCTGCAAGTCTAGAATAACCAATGTGTAAGACCACTATTATCAGGTCCCCTCCCCCTTTCTCAGGGCAGGACCACACCTTAGCAACTCTTAACAGCTGAGGCTCCATGCTTATTAAAATTACTCTACCACTTTCAATCACCTTAGGGCTCACCCAGTACCATTTATTTGACTAGCAACACCTGGATTATAAAATGATTTAGCTGGGTAAGAGTTATGCCAAGTATTTTGTGTTTTTGTTTGTTTGTTTAAGTTTAATCAGCAACTTTTAAAATTACATTAAATTTTTTTTATCATGTCTCACTGTTACTTGTTTGACCCAGGAAACAATTTAAATATTTTATTTCAGAGGAAAAAATGACAGACACATAGGGTCAGGTAGCTAGAGAGCTCACAGCATACCAGGCAATATGGATGAAGAGTAGTTTGAAAAATTATTTTATTTATTTATTTTTTGGTGAGGGCAATTGGAGTCAAGCGACTTGCCCAGAGTCACACAGCTATTGAGTATTCCAGGTTGGATTGACTCATATTCCTGATTCTAGGCCAAGATCTCTCGCCACTTTACTGCGAAGCTGCTTAGAAAGGAGGTGATAATAATAATTGCATTATTTTCCTTACATTTTGGTTCTACATTTTGCATTTTGTAAAAATTAAAGCTTTATGTAAATGTGAATTGTTATTTATAAAAGGTTTAATTTACATAAGAACTGGATCAGAATTATGGAAGGTAAAGTTTACTATCAAATAATTAGAAATCAGAGTCAGAAAGGGAGGAAGGAGAGAGAAGTAACTATTTTTTTTCTTAATCGAGATTTCATATTTATTTTAAAAATGAAAAAGCTCTTCAAGTAAAAAAAAGGTTAAATTTTGACTAATAAAGGCAAAAAGAAGGAATTGTATTTTCATCCTAATTTAGATGAGGCAATATGGAGCAGTGGAAAGAAGATTATTGGGTTTGGGGTCAAGGAAGTTGGTTTCAAATCTCCTGTTTATAACTAATGACCTGAATTGCCTTGGTCAAGGCCCTTAACTGCTCCATGCTTCAAAATTTATTTTGTAAAATGAGGTGGTGAGGGTAGGGTGGGAGACCTAGACCAGATGACCTCTAAGATTGCCATCTCTCATCTCTGTACTTTTGCACTGGCCATTCTTCACGGCTGGAATGGACTTCCTCTTCTTCTATCTCATTGCATCCTTCTCTTTCTTTAAGTTACAACTCAAGTACCACCTTCTCTATGAACCCTTTCTTGTTCTGCTCACCTGCTATGCCCTTCCTCCTTGACTTCCTTGTATTCAATCCCCCTGTGTTTATGTGTATTTGTTACATTTATATGTATTCTGAATGTACTTCTATATGAATATGTTATTCATTCCATTAGAATGCAAACTCCTTGACAGTAGAGATTATTTTATTCTTTGGATTTGTGTCCTTGGCTTCATAGACAGTAGGAGCTTAATAAATGCTCATGGATTGCTTGGTTAAGAGAATTCCCTTGGACATTGAAAGGTTAATGAACTTGATTATGGTCACATAACTAGTGTGTACCAGCAACCTAACTTTAACCCAGGTCTTCCTGACTCCAATGTCAATCCACTATCTACTACCTAGATGCTCTATTTATTTAGGCTTACTCATCCTAAAATTTTGCCATAGGATACAGAACCATTGCTAACACATAGTGGATTAGGCCAGTGGCTCAGGGCCCCAAGCTTGAATGGATCCATCCACCTCTGAGGCCATTTCTTGTGATGAATCTATGATTCTTGGTTCCTGGAGTGGTGAAAAATAGATGCCAAGATCTTGCATCCAAATATGTGTGTGTGTGTGTGTGTGTGTGTGTGTATGTGTATGTGTGTGTGTGTGTGTGTGTATGTGCATACGCCTTCTCTCAAGGTCCACTATAATTTGGAAGAGTTGAAATCTATTTCAGGAGGAGGATTATCTACACTGATGAAATAATGGTATGTTTGGGAAAATTAATTGGGAATCCCCAAAGAAACAACAGTAATGAATCTAGGTAAGGTTCTGACACAGGAGGTAACTTTACTGGCATCTACCCTAGACCTAGGGCAGCTAAGTGGCATAGTGGATAGAATGCCAGCCTTGGAGTCAAGAAGACTCATCTTCCTGAGTTCAAATCTGCCTTCAGATACTTACTAGCTGTGTGACTCTGGGCAAGTCACTTAACCCTGTTTGCCTCAGTTTCTTCATCTGTAAAATGAGCTGGAGAAGGAAATGGCAAACACTCTAGTATCTCTACCAAGAAAACCCCCATTGTAGTTCAAAAGAGTTGGACACAACTGAAAAATAGCAACATCAAAGACCGTGAAGTGTAGACAATAGTGTGGAAGGGGATAGAACAGGTAAAACACTAGCAATAAAGCAGAATAATTGATTTAATAGGTGAAAGGTGAAGAAGGAGACATTAGCAAAGAGAACATTAACACCATTGGGTTGTGACTTCAAACTCTTAAACCTTGGCAAGCTTTGAATAATCTCATATTGTTGAACCTAATGGTTGGTGAACTCGGACTGCACTGGGCTTTGATTTGTAACTGTTTACATTATGTAATTATCTGAGGCTTTTCATTCTTTTCTCTATTCTCTTCCCTTTTCCCTTTTCAAGAACAGTTCTGATTTACCCAGTAGCTTCTGATCAGTTATAGCAATTAGTTTCCTTAAGTCATTCTCACCTCCAGCATTCAGGACTGCCTATCTCTGTGGATATCTAGGTAGTTCTGCTAAAGACATGTGACCTCCAGTTAGCCAAGATAAGTCTGAGTGTGGATTCCCATTATGGACTCCAAGGCTGTGGTAGGGAGAGTGGGATGGCTTTATTATGTTGTTTCCATTTGATCTGTCAAAATTGTTCAGTGTGTGAAATGTTAAATAGTTTACAGAATCAAGCATAATGGATATTTCCAATTGTGAGAAAAACCTAATCCATTTGCAAAATTATGAAAGTATGCAGACATTTTCAAACTCAAGAGATGTTCCTTCCAATTGCCAATTTTAGAACATGTTTCAGGCTGAACCTAAAATCAGATTTTTGTTTTTCCTTTCCTCCCTTAGGAAAAGTTCATCTACCCTATGCTTTTAGATAAAGGTCCCTTCTGAAAATGCCCAGTAATTCATTATTTCAAGAACAAACAGAAAGTGTTTAGATTTTAAAGCAAATGGCTATTTAAAAGATTTTCTAATATTTAAGAAAATATTTTTAAAATGTCCAGGCCATTTGAATATCAATGTATAATAGTTGGCATATATACTGTACTTTAAGACCAGAAGGGTATTTGATCTTCACAACACTCTAGAGTATGGGGTATTACTGACTAGTTTTATAGATAAGGAAAACTGAGGCTGGGTACCTCATCAGAGAGGCCAAGAGTGACACAGCTGGTATTTATCTAAGCCAGGATTTAAACTCAGGACTTTCTGACTCCATGGCCAAAATTCCATTTACTACACCCCATCGAAAAGTTTTAAACTAATAATAGCCAGCATTTAAGGTTTGCAAAGCAACACACACACACACACACACACACACACACACAGAGAGAGAGAGAGAGAGAGAGAGAGAGAGAGAGAGAGACACACACACACACACACGCATAATTTCTCTTTTCTTTTTTATCAGGTGATCCCCAGATCAACCTGTAAGGTAGGTGCTTTTACTATTCCCCCTTTCCCAGAGGTCCTTAACTGAATTGCAAGCTGGGCAGGGTGATCTGATAGGAAGCATTAAGTTACATAAATAGTACATTATTTCATCTGTTCTGACACGTGACTGAAATTGTAGTCTACTGGCTGGAATAGAAGATTGGGAATTGAAAAGTCATCTATTCCTTATTTTGAGATTGACTCATCTGGCTTCTTTGGGATGAATATTTGAATTTGGGAATGCCTCAGTTTCTTTGTGAAGCAAGGGAATGATAACATCAGATACAACGGTATCAATATTAATATCAGACCAAATCTTGAATTAAAAAAATGAAATCACTGGACAAGAACACTCAAGACAGTTTGGATCAAATTCTACTAAGGATTTGCTGGCATTGGTTGCTCTGAACTAGAGCAGAAGGAATGAGAAAGAAAAAACCTCTCTTCCAACACATTTAAGTAGCCATTAGGAAAAAAAAATAGTCTTCATCCTCATTGGTATACCTCCTTACTATAGGTCCTGGCAAGTTTTTTTTTTTAATTATAACCTCTTCTTTTCCAGTTTCCTGATTTGATCATCATCTCTCTCCTTTTAGTTATGACTGTCACTGGTAAAGCTGTTTGCTCCGCCCACTATTGGTACTTTAACCACATCATTCCCTGTCCCATCCCCTTTCACACCAGCAACACTACAAGGTAGATTCTCAAAAATGCATAGAGTGCCTCAGAAAGCTTACCTGGTTCTCTCTTACCTTTTGTTTCTTTGTACACCTTCAGTTCATCTCATTCATACTTCAACAGTCCAAGGATGCATTGATTGCATGATATTTATTAGTGAGTTCAATCCCTGAAACAATTTGTAGTCCCTCCAAACCATAGCAAGACTTCTCAATTTGCTTAGGGAATTTTTAGAAATCGTTATCTGTGTTTGTGCCTGTATTCTGACCCCCAAATGAAGTTATCTGCAAAAATTATAGTGAGAGATGATGATGGTTAATAATGGATTAATGCATTGCTCCTATTATTCCTCCTAGAATTTGTTTTTTTTTCTTTTTTGGTAATTTGACAAGGACTTCTTGGAGATACAAGAATTAGCCTACAGGAAAGATTCTCTAATGATCAAATTTTCAGGCACTGTGCAAATCCAAAGAGGACTTCTACATGGTACATGCTTTGCTGAGAGTATTTTTTCAGTTTATTCACCCAACTTGCCATCCTAATCATATTGTGAATATGAGATAAGTATATCTATAGCTTTATGTCTATGTCTATATCTATTTCTAGATTTCTGTTTCTGTCTATACCTATGTCTATCACAAACCTGCAGAATCACAGAGATGGTGTATAAAGGGTAGCCCATACCCAAAAGAAAAAAAAAAGAATCCTGATAGAACTTACGTAATACGTGGTCATCAGCTTTTCCTTGAAGACCCTATCCATGAAATTCCCACTAAGTGTACCCCAAAGCTCTGTTCTGTTCTCTCCTTGCCTCAATACTACCTCACTTGGTAAACTCACCAATACCCATGTGATAAATGATCATTTCTATGCAAATGATTCTCATATCTAAATTCTATCCCTATCTTACTGCATAATTTTTCTCCATCACTTTCTTAGGTCTAGACAATCGAAAAGACACAAAGTCAAGTCCAAATTTGTAAAATTTGCCAATTCTCAAGTTGTAAATACAGACACTGATAACTTAACAATCAGTTCTCAATAGCCAATAAGAGCTAGTTCCAGCACACCCCTGTGTCTACCCCAACACATCTGTAAGGCAGACAGTGTTAGTGTTATCCATGACAATTTCTTAAAGTTTTTTCTTGGAGACCTAGTCTACTTCGAGATTAATCATGGACCTGGAAGCATTAAGGGATCCTTACAGCAGATGGAAGACATGACACGAGAAGTATGGTGACTGATCTAATATTTCTATTATGGGATAGATTGTTTCTGTTACAGGAAAAAGTAAACAAAATAAATGTTTAATACAGAGAAACAATGCCAACTTCTAAGTACAATACTTAAAAATCCCACTCTACCCCTTACTACTATTTTAACTAGAGGTGTGATATAGTAGACAGCATGCTGGGCTTAGACTAAAGAAGATGTGGGCTCAAATCCTGCCTCTGACATTTAGTGGCTGTAGAACACTTGGCAAATCCTTCAGTTTCCTTGTGCATCCATTAACTCCCTAGGAATTATCTAAAAACATAGTAAGTGGTTTTGATTTTTTTGAATTTCCTCTCTATTGATGAAATTATGTCACATATTGAGAGTTTCTCAAAATGAGGAAATCCCAACTTCATCAAATTCCATTTTAGCAAAAGTGTTCATATAGCAAAAATTAAATAAAGTTTTTTTAAACAAAGCTTTTGCAAACAATTACTAGCCTTCAATAAAAATTTGGTTGAATTTTTGAATTCCAGTTCATCAGCTGAAGTGGATTACTTATGTTGATCACTTGTGTTTTATCTCCTATCATCCAAATAGAATAGATCTATTGTTTCGGTTGTTCAACAAAATTCCTAGGGTAAATTGATGATTTTTCTTCTGTCAAATGCATTTTTATAAAAGATCTTGGTCCTACATTTTGAAAAAAAAAAAGGAATCTCCCTGTAGAGCTGCTTTCTACCAACTGCTTTAGTAGTTTCACCAAAAGAACAATGGTGTGCATTATTTTTCACCAGCCACCATTGACAACCATTGAAAGGGTTCAAATGCACTAGACCTGTTCACATTTTCAGAAAGCACTGCGAATGTCTGAATTATATGCTTTATTTTCAATGTGCTTTTACCACAATTGTGAATGTGGAAAGAAATATGGTGAATGGGTAATTCAACAGGATGCCTGAAAAATAGAGATGACTAGTTTAAATGGCACCCATTTGCATTTTGATTTAATGCAAAATGCTGAACACTTGACATAGTGGGACCTAATGGTCATGTTTGGAAACACTCAAAAGAATTTGGATCTTTAGCCACAGGAGGACCCACTCAATTGTTTGGATTGCCTTGACCCTCATCTTGGAGGAGTTAAAACACTAGGAAACAACTTCCCCTGTGGGCAACACACTAATATGGAGCTCACTCACCTCGGTGAGAAAAACTGAAACATTTATCTAAACTGTCCATTTGCAGGGCAGCTTAATCATTTGGGTCACTGCTCACGGAGGGAGCACAATCTATCTTGTTCCAAGGAATTTTGGCTTCAGTGTTAACCTGTCAACGTTAAGTAGGTTTGCTACAAGACTGTGGCTCCCAATCAGCAGGACTACAGCTTGCCTAACTGTGCCAGTGCTCACTGCTTCACTTTAGACTTGCCAAACTTGCCAGGCCTGAAAGTCACATTCAATTCAATTCGACAAACATGTATTAAGCCCTTCCAGGGTCTGCTGGCATCTAGTCAATTTCTTCCCTTCATGGATCTTATAAAAAAAAAAATCAAAATTCTTCTTGCTACTTAAATGCTAAGAGCTAGATAAAAGTCATAGGGCAAGATGAACACCTCAACAGAAAATGGCATACAGAGAACCTGGCCGTGGAAGAACTATCTGGTCTCAATATGTGAAAAAGTCTATATGAAATGGTTTAAAGACTTGGGACCTGAGTATTTCAAGTAGAATAGACTATAACAGGGCAGGTATTTTGTGAAAATACCATATGCAGGAAATGCATGGTGAGTCTTGAATGGTCTTTGCGTACTGCTTTTTATATACCATATGTAGTGAAGAAAGTCAAAGAATAGTTTTATTCCTCCCCCCTACTTCAACTACCACTATTTTTTTAATGAGAAAAAGAAGGCATGGGAAATGAATGTATTTATCCAGGAGCAGTACAGTGGGACAACTTCTACAATGAACTCTTTTAGCCCCTTTGTTCCCTACCTTGGTTTTATTGATAAGTTCTGTTCATCTTTTTTTTTTTTTGGTGCAATGTCTCTCTGATGCTTTGCTTTCTTTGCTTTTGTCATGATCACCTTTCTCCAGGCCTTTATCACCTCATTCATGGGATACTGTCTATAAGAGACACCTACCTGATGCCCTACCATTCATTACATTGTCAAATAGTCTTAACAAGGCAAAAACATTCAAGCATATAAATAATTCTTTTTAGAGTAGTTAAAAAAAAAGACCCAAGGCAAAAACACAAACAAAAAACAATAAAAACAGAAACACAATGAAAAAGCAACACACTCTCAAAAATATAATTTTTTAAGTTGTCATTAAAAGCAAGTTGATATGGTTATGAAACATAGGAACAAATATAAAGCTAAGGTTGATGATAAAATTATAATAAGGCTCAGTACCATTATATAAGAGAAGTCTATTTATTGGACTATGAATGTTTATTATCTTTTTAGACCTAAGAAAGCTATGATTTCTTAAAAAAGATAACTTGAGAACTATTACACAGGATGCCAATGATCCTTGAGTACAAACTACTTGGAAAATTGCAGTTGTGGGAAACTGCTATTTTTTTTTTAACTTGGGAATGGGAGGAGCATAAAGTACATTTTATTGGACTTGATTAGTACTTTAGAGCCTTGGCAATAAAAAAAAAGTGACGTCATGAACATGTGCTCTATTAAGAATGCTAGAATTTGTAGGTCTGAAGTGTAGGAAATTATGGGTCTTTGGCAAATATAATTGGAATTCAGATTAACTGGAATTGCAATGAAAATCTTGCTATATGCAACATCTAAATGGTCCTATCGACCCCTGCAGCAATTGCTTACCCTTAATAATATCTCTTTTGAAAAGGAATGGTATTTCTAAAGGAAAATAGCAACATGGTGAAGGAAACTAACTCACTGAAAAATGATTCTCATAAGATATGTCGTAAAGACTTGCATATTCTTACTCTTAGATTTCAACCTATATGGATATATCATTTGACATCTAGGAAACTGGGATGTTAATGGAAACTGAGGGAGCCCGTATCAAGAAAGGCATTAGCTGCAGGAAGACTTCTAGGAAATAAATGCATAGATTCTGAGAGATCCTAACCCTAAAGGCAAGGGATAAAAAGAAAAGGCTTAAAAATATAAAGGAGAGGGTAAAGGGAGAACAAAGAAAACCTCGAATTGAAAGAGAAAGGGGCAATAGAAATCCAATGTTTAATGTATAAATGGGAAGACAGGAGCCAGTCTGGAGATAAATTGGATATTATCGTGAGAAGTATTTGTTTTTAATGCTCACCGTGGGAGTTCAACTTAGTCTTCCATTAACCTCGTTAATAGCCTGAGATTCATTATTCACTGATCTTGATCCTCCCCACTCCCTCTAGTGAGGTTATTATTTTTTTGTCCAACAATGTTATTTCTATTTTAGATTTGGCAGTACATAATAATTTGATAAAGAAGAGGCTAAAGATGACTTTCACCAATTGCTCTTCCTTAAATACTTTATCATCAAGTCTCTGCTATTCTTTGAGCTTAAATGTGTCTCATGTCTCACTTACAAATCGTATTGAAAGTATACATGCTAGAATTCCACTCAGAAGTGTAAGAACAAAATGTAAAAAAACAAAAAACAACCTCAGTGCATGCACGAAAAAGGCCCCAGTATACTGGCTGACATCTGGATCTTTTCAGCTTTGTTTCAGAAATACACATATATGATAGTAAACAATTTAATTCATTTCAGTGATACATTTATGAAGCACATGGTATGCACAGAGTTCTGGGCTGGGGCATTGGGGCATGACAACAAAAACAGCTGATTTTCATTTGAGTATAGTCCTTCCCATTGAGCCTCACAGTAACCTTGTGAGGTAGGCAGCAGAGCATTTTTTATTATTTATTAAATAAAGGCAAGCAGAATGATAGAGTGGTTTGTACACTGGGATTGGAGTCAGGGAGACCTGGGTTCAATTTCCGCCTCTGACTCATTATTGAACTTCCATGTCAATACAAGTAACTCCCAAGAAACTGACAACAAAGTCATAAGTACAAGTCACTGAAGGGAGTTCTCAAATGTAGGATGAGCAGGATTCGTAAAACAGCAAACAGTGCTACAACTTGGACACACAGAAGAATAACAAATAAAATAGAGAAAACTCACTGGAACTACTCATTTTTTCCCCTTAAAAAACAATTTACTTGGCTCTGCCTTTGCTTTTTTTTTTTTAATTCTCCACTGACACATTTACTTTGATATGGTTGCTAAGGTTGTCATTTATAAATATAAACACTTGATTTCGTCCAACTAAAAAAGTATCAATGCACTTGAATTATATCAAGGATGCCTCAATTATACAGGCAGTTTTTTTTCAGTAATGATTTTTTCCCAAATGTCAGCAGTCATTTTGTGTCTGATTGTTTTCTACATGTCAGCAAGTCTTCCTAGAAGCAGTGAGTCCATTATGCTGAAATTCCATACCTCTCCATTCACTCACTTACTCACTTTGCCAGGGAAGATAATGAAAATGATGGAGAATTTCAAGATAGGTTTGTTCTTAATTTTCCTTACTTTTTAAAAGCAAGAAAGTATAATAATAACTTTCCCGCAAAATTCCAAGTTTCAAAACTCTACATAATCACTAAATTCATGACCAAGTAAACAACTAGCTTATGGGCCCACTGTTGGTTTCATTAATAAAAAATTATTTTGTTATAAAACAAAAGTAATATGTGGATGCAACATATTGCTCATGTTTAAATATATCCATATTGCATATATCATATCTAGACATGTATGTATAGATATCTATATAGCTACATGCAGATGTCTAAACATACTATACACACATACATATATGTGGGTATATATATACGTGTATATGTATATGTGTGTGTATATGTATGTATGTGTATGTGTATGTATATGTGTGTGTGTGTATATATATATACACATACACATACACACACACACACATATATATATACATATATATATGTATATATATATATATGTTTACCAAAATGTAACAAGACTTTAATCAGAAAACCTTTTTGTTGAGTTTTCATTAACCAATTTAGTTTTCTTTTTAAGGCTACTGCAGGACTGCATAGTTATTGATCTCATTCTTAAAACCAGTCTAAGTGGAGACACAGCTTACATTAGGAATATCTTGGTCCTTTAAAAGAAATACTTCAAATGCCTTTCAGGTTGGTACAATAGTATTTAAAAAGTCACTCTCTGAATATAAACTATCCTCTATTCATATCAGTTTAAACTTCTCTAAACTGTCATGCATTTGGTTATCAAGAATACAGAACAGTATGGTTTGCAACAGTAATGTCAAATTCCAAACAGAAATGGATCTCTGCTACTGCATATTGACATAGAAGATCACAAATTAATTTTATCTATGTTGTATTATATTTTTTATTTATTTCTCAATTAAATTTTAATCTGGTTTGGGCCCCAGAGGCTGCTTGCTCCCAGTGGGCTAAGACTTGGACACTTCTGGAATATAGCATATTTTAGGCAGGGGCTGTATTGAGTGACTTGCAAAGTCCCTCTCTCTGAATTCTTTTTTTTACTTTTACTCTCCCTGAATTTTTTTTTTTAGGCAATTGGTGTTAAGTGACTTGCCCAGGGTCACACAGCTAGTAAGTGTCAAGTGTTTGGTGTGAGGCTGGATTTAAACTGAGGTTCTCCTGACTTCAGTGCCGGTGCTTTATCCACTGCGCCATCTAGTTGCCCCGCCCCCGCCCCCGAATTCTCAGGATCCGCTATGATTACGCAGAATGTGAGTGATTTTGCTCAGATAAAGGAAATTACATTCCCATCAAAATGTCTTTGGGAATTAAGATAGTTATCCTCACTTGTAGCAAAGTTCATGTCTCAATTATACCTTGTAGATTTGACATGTTTTTATCCCTACTTTACCACAATACCAGTAGGATTACTATCATGGAGAAAACTAGGTCTGTGAAAGAGCTACTATTTTTGTTTTTTAATTCAACGATGACCCAGAGAGAAGCAGGATAACTGAAGCAGGAACTTAGAAAGCTAAAGATTTCTCTTTTGTACTTTGTGTTTAAGAAGGTAAGAATTGTGTTAAAACAAAATGACAGCTGTTACTTGTTGCTCAGAATTTGAGCATAGAGACCACATTGGTAGGTGACAATTCATTCAACTTTCATCACCTGTTTATTAAATACCTGCTGAAGATAATACAGACATGGATAATACATTCTCTGATCCCCATCCTTGGCCAATTTAAAGACTAGTAATTTATGGAAGTTGACACTATATAGAAAACATCATGCAAACTCATGGAACTGAAAACAAGGACCAAGGAGCAAAAGTATCTACGTCTATTCATCAAGCCTGAGATCACAGAGACTAGCAATGTATGACATTAGAAGAATAATATTAAGAGTCAGGACCATTATTCCCTAGAGACAGCATTCAAGGAAAGAGAAAGCAATAGAACCTAGGGCCTCAAATGTTTATACATACATTTAAAAGACTGTGTAATAAACAAGATGAGCTGCTGATGTTAACAGAAGGAGGCAGATTTGACTGCAGAGGCACTATTGGGATTGAGTAACATGAGGATGATGGTTATCATATGGGAATGGAAGGTATATAGCTAATTCAAAAGTTGAGTCAAGTATCTATAATGTGCCAGGTACTATGATAAGCTCTGGGCATTTTTTTTAAAAAATGGCAAAATAGCACTTGCTCTTGAGATGCTCCCAGGGTTTTTGCAAGAATCAAATGAGATAGCATACTTGTGATATTGGGGCTTTACAAACCTGAACCATTCACTTATGTTAGAGAAGGACAGGTTAGCATTGTGGATACAGTTCTTGGTGTCATAACAATTTGAGTTTGAATCATGCCTCAAATACTTATTACCTGTGTCATTCTGGGCAGATCATTGACCCTCTTTCACTTTCTATTCCTTCATGTGTAAAATGGAATAATAATAATACCTACTTCACAGGATTATTGTGACAGGAAGTACAGTAGATAGAGTGCTAGACATAGAATTATGGAGACTTGAGTTCAAATCTTTCCTGAGACACTTACCAGTTGTGTGATCTGGGCAATTCACTTTAATTACTGTCTGCCTCAGTTTTCTCCCCTGTAAAATGGGGACAGTAATAACATCTACAAGATAACATATGTAAAGTGCTTGGCAAACCTTAAAGTGCTATATAAACGTTAATTATTATTAAGTTAGGAAAAATGTGAATTGGAATAGGTAAGAATGGTATGTACCATCCAGAGAAGATCAATGGAAAGAGAAACTGAAACTGTATTGTTGTGGGCATATACTATAGAACATGAAACCCAAAGAAGGAAATGATGACAACTTCTGGGAGTAGGGTGGGATAGTGGGGAGACAGTAAACCAAGCATGGAAACATAATATACAAATAATCTGTGGGTTCTGCTATACAGTCAGCTGATAACATTTACTTATTTTTTTTTCTGGTAAAAGCAGGACAGCTTAGAAATTCTTGCCTTGCCTCAATGATAATTTCGATATGCAGAAGGTGGAGAAAATAATAAAGAGAAATGTTATTTCAAACTACAATTTGACCAAGGGAGAATCGAAATAGAATTACTGGGACCCTTGGTAGGAAGTGACTTTCTCTACAATTTGTAATAGGGAATGATGGTGCAGGAGCTGTGGAGATTCAGGTAGTCTGACACACAAAATAGATTTTGGAAGAGGAGATTTTCTTTAAAGTTCAAGGAAAACAGATAGAATACTATGGCCTGAAAAAATCTATGGTGGGAGTGTCAAGGTTGAAATTGTCACTTTCTTATTCCATCCCCTCTCTTCCAGCTGCTACTCCCAATATTCCCCTGTATGTATTTGTAAATAGTTGTGTATGTGGAATATAAGCTGTTGAAATGCAAGCTCCTCGTGAGTAGGGATGACTATTATTTTTATTTTTTGTCTTTGTATCCCTAACACTCAACACAATACTTGGAAAATAGTAGTTGCTTAATATATGCTTTTTGGCTGGTTGGTTGATAACATGGAAGAAAAGAGCACTGTGTCTAAAGATAATGATGCAAATGCATATGGAATTCATTGACCAAACTAGATAATAAGGAAGTAAGGACAAGGAACTGAGAATAAATACAGAAGAATAGCATAGTAGTCAAGAGTGTGGTAACACATGTGAAACCTTACCACAAATTAAATCACGTGACAAAAGAGAACCCCCCCCCACACACACACCTTTTCCAAAAAGAAATGTGGGGAGTAAAAAGGTGAAGGAATTGAAAGAGCTACTCATTGCTTGGTGTAGATGGTATAAATAATAATGAGGAAAAAGAGGCAAAACAACTAGACTTAATTTCCTTTTAATTTTTCCCTTCTAAGAACAATGATTTTTTGACAGAGAGAATTAATGAACTAAAATTGTTGATGAGGAGCCTAAACACAAAATAAAAGAAAAGATGATATGCAAACATTTAACTGTCCTCAATGAGGTCAAGTCATCAGCTTTAAATGGACTACATCCTGAGTATTGGAAAAAATTGGCAAATATGATTGCTGAGTTACTAATAATAATCTTTGAAGCATCTGGGAGAATATGAGAGTATTTTGTGATTGAAAGCAGGAAAGTACTGTTCCAATTTTCAAAACAGAGAAGAGGGTAGTCTTCAGATAGCAGACCTTGAGCTTGACTTTAACTACCGGAAGCACTCTAAACTGCATCATTTAAAGGATGGTTTGTAATCATTTAAAAAGTGAAACAGTGATCACAAAGAACCAACATGATTTCATCAAGAAGAGGTCAGGTAAAACTGACATCATTTCCTTTTTTTTGACAGAATTATTAGGAGGATCAGGGGAATTGAAAGCATATTAAATCTGGATTTCGAAAAAGGCATTTTACAAAAATTTCCATATTATTCATATGGACAAGCTAAAGAGATCTGGATTAGATAATAGTAGTTAGTTGAATTCAAAGCTGATTGAATAATTGGACCAAAATAAATGGAATAGAGATCTCCAAGGGAGAACTCAGGGATCTTACCATAACCTTGTGTTATTTAGTATTTTTATCAATGATTTCCATGATGACACTGATAGTTTCTTTATCAAATTTTCCAATTATATAAAATTCAGCAGGTAGGTTAATATAGCATTACAATAAATAACCTTCTCTCTTGGCATATATAAAAAAAATCATTGGGATAAAATAATGAGTGAAACCTCATATGAATAAATGTATTTGGGATAAATGCAAAGCCCCATATTGGGTTTTTATCATCCGCTAAACAATAGTAGTACGCACTAGCCCAGTTGATAGCATTTTATTTGAAAAAGACCATTTGTGTTTTAGTTACTCCAAATTCAATATAAGCCAGTAGTATGATATGGAATAGAAAATAACAATAGCTACCATTTATAAAATGCTTTGCAAAACACTTTTACAAATTATCTCATTTTATTCTCACAGCAACACCGAGTGGTAGCTACTATTATTACCCTCATTTTGCATGTAAGGAAATAGGTACGGATAATTTAAGTGACAAGGTCACATAGTAAAGTTCTGAGGCAAGATTTAAACTCAGGTCTTTCTGACTTGATGTCCAGTACTCTTCTATCTACTATACCACCTAGCAACCTAAAAAGAAACTTAGGCTTCTTTAATAGATACATAATAGCCGGAATCTGGGAGGTGGTAGTCTCTCTATGCTTCGCCCTGATGAGATCCTATCTGGAGTTCTCTTTTTTTGCTCTGAGTACCTGGAACATAGTAGATGCTTAATAAATACTTTTCGACTAATTGATGAATGACATTGACATATTTGGTT
The DNA here is from genome assembly GCF_003287225.1 of Phascolarctos cinereus. Taxonomy (NCBI): domain Eukaryota; kingdom Metazoa; phylum Chordata; class Mammalia; order Diprotodontia; family Phascolarctidae; genus Phascolarctos; species Phascolarctos cinereus. The sequence continues at coordinate 59,392,955 of NW_027556180.1, forward strand.
GTATCCAGATGAAACACATAAAATGGTGGTCACTATACTTTTTGAAAATCAACTGAAGGAATTGGGAGAGTTTACTTGGAGAAGAGAAGATGGATGTGGTTGTGGGGCATGACAGATATTTTTAAAGTCTTGAAGTATTGTTATATGGAAGAGGATGATGGAATTGTTCTGCTGGACCGTAGAAGTCACAACTGGGACCAAAGGAAGATTACAAAGGGATAGATTTAGTTTCAGTCTGTGGGAAAATTAACAGAGGTGGTGAAAATTGGAATGAGCTGCCTTATTGTAGTCTTTCTAACTAGAAATCTTCAAATAGGGGCAGAATGCTTGTTGTAGAGGTGTCCAGGTCAGCCACTGATTGGATTGAGAAGAGCTTTGGATTGAATGAGCTCTGAATTCCCTTCCAACTTAGGTATCTTGTGATTCTGTGAAAGTCATACTCTATATAGGCTCTCCTACAAATACCCAGGGCAATTAAGCTGATGCCAGTCTACTCTAAATTTCATCATTGAATGACTTAAGGAAAATCCTCTCTGGCACTATTCTTTAGACCTTTGAACAAATCCATTCATTGTGTGTTTCTGGATCCTTATGGAATTATTAACAAGGTCTGCATGGAACTTATTCTCCTTCCCCACAAACCTGCCCCTCCACATTGCTACCCTTTGCCTAATGAGGGTACCACCATCTTTCTATCACCATTTTCATAATCTTATGGTTATCTTCAGCTCTTCCATCTCCCTTTATCTTATCCCATTATTTACAAAGTCTTGACAAATCTACTTCCATACCTTTTGCATCTATCCTTTCATTGCAGCTCACCAGACCACCAATTCCCTCAATTTTATCACTCTTCACCTGAATTTTGTAATGTCTTTGCAACTGTTCTTCCAACCTCTACTTTTGTTTTGTTGTTGTTGTTTTGTTTTGTGTTTTGGTTCACTCTGCAGATACATACCAAATTGATATTTCTAAAATACAGTTCTGGCAATGCCATCCTAGTGCTCAGGAAGATTCCATGGCTAGCTGTAATGCCTCTAGGATAACATGAACTCCTCTGTTTGACTTTTCACAGTATGGCTCCAACCTATTTTTCTAGACTGATTTCACATAAACTCTATATTGCAGCCAGTCTAGCCTAATTGATCTTCCCCATACATGGCAGTTTATCTTCCACTTCCATACCTTTGCACTCCATACCTGGACTGGTCCCCTTCCTCATCTCCACATTTTGAAATATTAAGCTCCTTTCAATTCTCAGCTCAGATATCACTCTCTTTCTGATCATCCCAGCCATTATAGCTCTCCCCTATGAAATTACTTTATATTTATGTAACCTATGTATAGAATGTATTTTTGAAGTTGAAATGTTAGGTCTTTGAAGGCCAAATAGATGATGTCACACCTTCCTTCCCTTGTCAAACATCAGAAATATTCTGGTGTATGTTCCCATGATTATGCACAAATAACCACTGAATCTAGATTACATATTAAGGTTTAGAATTACAATTAAAGCCTGAAAACACTCTAGTTCCAAGTGCTTTTGTGATAGAAGTTAGTTTGTAGTAGGAAATTTTGCATCAATAAATCTTTCGTGATATTTGGATTTTCAGGTCAGGGTCTTCTGAAAGGCTAATGAAATATATTCCTTGTCCATTTTTGCTTTGCTTTGTTTTCTGGCTTGCTTAACATGGATTTCATCAGGCATCACTCAGTCAACGAACTGGAAGTTGGAATGGGGGGTCAGTAAAAAAGTATACTGCTCTTTATAAATGAACATTGGGTAAAGAAAGAAGCAGCTAAAGGAATCTTCTTCGATCAAATGTGTTTATCATTTTAAATTTATGATTCTTATAGCCCCAGAATGTAAGAATGTTTTTTAATTTCTAGAATTATTGCATGAAAAAGTAAAAGAAAGAAATGTTGGATTTTTAAATCTGTATATGCCTGAGGGCATCATGGATTTATTCATGTGGTCTATGGGTATTGGGTTATAAAGAATATAAATAACAGGACTAGAACAGGAAAGGTGAGAGTTTATCAAAGGTAATCTGGGTCTTTGGGAATATGGTGATCTATAAACAACTAAGTTGTACAGTAGAGTTTTGGCCTTGGAGGCAAATCTTGCCTCAAATCTTACTCCTTATATGACCCTGGGTAAGACTTAATTTCCATCTGTCTCCATTTTCTATTATGTAAAATGACACTAATGATAGCACATGCTTCCCACAGTTATTGTGAGGATAAAATGAGATAATATCTGTAAAGCACTTTGCAAACCTAAAAGCACTAGGTAAATGTTAGCTAATAATACTAATAAGCTTTGAACATTCCAAAATCCCCAGAGTTGAATTATAAGGTACACAAATGTTTGATCTAACATACAATTCAAATGCAATAGACAATTTGTTTCATTCTTTCAAAACACTTCAGGTTATGTCTTGCCACAACTATTATTGATGGATGAATATAGAGGAATGAAGCCACAACTACAAACTGAAAGAATCCAATGGCCATACTATTTGCTTTTCTTTTCTTTTGTTGTTTTGTTTCGTTTCTTCTTCTCATGGTTCTTCCCATTAATCCTAATTCTTCTTTACATCATGACTAATGTGAAAATGTGTTTAACATGAATGTATAAGTAGAGCCTATATCACATTGCACACCATCTTGGGAAGGGAGGAGGAAAGAGAGGAGGAGAAAACATAAAACTCAAAATCTCATGGAAGTGAATGTTGAAAACCAAAAATAAATTAATTAATTATAAGGGGAAAAGAATTCAATTGTTCTAAAATGTGATTTTAAAATATCATCAAAGAGATAAAGGAAGATCTCTAGCAAGCATTATGGATTTATAATCTTAAGTTATTGAAATGAGGGTGGGGTGAAGTGTATACATTTAATGAAACCAATGTGATTGCAGAGGATATTGATGAATTGAAATTTTAAAACATGAGGACTGGAAGATAGAAGAAATCCAAAGAAAAATTTAGAAAAAGAATGGCCTCCATTTATAGGAATTAACATCAGGAAAGCTAAACTCATAATGGATTGAGTCTTGCAAAAATAAAAACCATGATAAATACGAAGAAAAGAGCTATGTTCAGAAGTAGAACAAAAATGATTAGAGGAAAAATTCCACTCCTCCTTGGAGTAGGTGATGTTATATAAACAATTGGCAGAGAGAAAACAATACTACTGAACTCCTATATTCCTTTTCTAATTATCAAAGAGGATGATCTTCAAACCAGGAGTAGAACAAAGTCCTCTAAAAAGAGAGCTAACTCCAATTCTGCAATGCCTTTCCTATTTTCCAGGATAACAGTGGCTAGGCTGTCCACTACTTCTTTCAGCACTCAACAAAGTGATTCAGCTAAGACTAGGGACTTAAATGCATCAAGGGCAGACTGGTGCTCTCCTACTCATTCTCTACTAATGTTAGTCTTCAATTTCTTATTAACTACTCTTTTTCATCTTTTTCTAGTCCAAAATGCATTCTTCTCGGCAGAGAAAATAGAAGCAAAATAAGTTAGAACATTTGTGCTTTCTCACTGTTTTTAGTTATCATTGTCTTGTCCAGTATGAATAGTAGTTCTATTCCTTCTTGATCTTCCTTTTCCCCTAAGGAAAAAAGGTTTTTCTTATTTTCTTTCGCTTTCTTTGCCAGCCTCAGATAAGCATGATTTTTTTAAATGTACGAACTCTTACTTTTATTCTATATTTTAAAGTGACCAACATTTCACCCCCCCCAAATCTATGTTTATGGTAGAAAGTTCAATATGACATTACCAAAGTTCTTACTAATTAACACTAGATTTTTTATATGGTTTTCTTTCTTTCTAATAAGTTTTTTAGTATTTTATTTTCCCCAATTACATGTAAAAATAATTTTAACATTCATTTTTAAAACTTTGAGTTCCAAATTCTCTTCTTCCCCCCCTCCCCACTCCCATCACTGAAAAGGCAAACAATTCGATATAAGATATACATTTGTAGCCATGTAAAACATATTTCCATATTAGACATATTGTGAAAGAAAACAGACAAAAAACTCAAGAAAAATTAAAAATCTTCAACCTATATTCAGACACCACCAGTTCTTCCTCTGGGGATGGATAGATTTTTTCATTTTAAGTCCTTCAGAGTTTCTTGTATTGACGAGAATAGCTAAGTCATTCACAGCTAATCATCATATAATATTGCTTTAACTTTGTACACAGTGCATGTCACTTTGCATCAGTTTCTGTAAATCATTCCAGGTTTTTCTGAGAGCATCATTTCTTATAGCACAATAATATCCCATCACAATCACATGCTACAATTTGTTCAGCTATCCACCAGTTGATGAACATCCCCTCAATTTCTAATTCTTTGACACCATAAAAGAGCATTTATAAACATTTTTGTACATCTCGGTCCCTTTCCTTTTTGATTTTTATCTCTTTTGGTATATAGACCTAGTAGTGGTATTGCTAGATCAAAGGGTATGCATGGTTTTGTAGTCCTTTGGGCATAGTTCCAAATTGCTCTACAGAATGGATGAATCAGGTCACAACTCCCCAATAGTACATTAATGTCTCATTTTTCCCACAGCCCCTCCAACATATGTCATTTCTCTTTTCTGTCCTATTAGCCAATTTAATAGGTATGAGCTAGTACCTCAGAATTGTTTTAATTTCCATTTTTCCAAGCAATAATATTTAGAGCATTTTTTGCTATGGCTATAGATAGCTTTGATTACTTTACGTGTGAACTGTTCATATCTTTTGATCATTTATCATTTGGGGAATGGCTTAATTTTAAAATTTGACTCAGTTCTCTATATGTTTCAGAAATGAGGCTTTATCAGAGAAACTTGTCTCTAAATTTTTTCACAATTATGATTGCTATCTGTATTTCCCTTCTATCCTATTTCCCCCTCTGTTCATTCTATTGTATCTCTCCTTTCACCCTGTCCATCTTCAAAAGTTTTGCTTCTGACTACCACCTCCCCCAATCTACCTTCCCTTCTATTACCTCCCCATTCTTTTATTCCCTGCTTGCTACTTTCCTGGAGGGTAAAATAGATGTCTCTACCCAATTGCATGTGCATATTATTCTCTCTTTGAGCAAATTCTGATGATAGTAAGGTTCAGTCACTCCCTTTCACCACCTTCATCTTCCCCTCCAACGTAAAAACTTTTTTTTTGCCTTTTTTTATGTGAGATAATTTACCCCATTCTACCATTCCCTTTACCTTTCTCCCAGTGCATTCCTATCTCACCCCTTAATTTTATTTATTTTTAGATATTATCCCTTTATATTCAACCCACGCCTATGCCCTCTGTCTATATATATATATATAGATATATATGTATAATATATATATATATATATATATATATATATATACTGCTTCTAACTGCCCTAATAATGAGAGAGTTCTTATGAGTTAAAAGTATGAGCTTCCCATGTAGGAATGCAGACAGTTTAATCTTATTAAGTCCCTTATGATTTCTCTTTACTGTTTACCTTTCTATGTTTTTCTTGAGTCTTGTATTTGAAAGTAAAATTTTCTATTTAGCTCTGGTCTTTTCATCAAGAATGCTTGATAGTCCTCTATTTCACTGAATTTCCATTTTCCCCCTGAAGGATTATACTCAGTTTTGCTGGGTAGGTGATTCTTGTAATCCAAGCTCCTTTGCCCTCTAGAATATCACATTCCAAGCCTTCTGATCCTTTAATGTAGATGCTGCTAAATCTTATGTTATTCTGACTGTGGCTCCACTATACTTGAATTGTTTCTTTCTGGCTGCCTGCAATGTTTTCTACTTGACCTGGGAATTCTGGAATTTGGCTATAATATTTCTTTTTGGGATCTCTTTCAGGAGGTAATTGAGGGATTCTTTCAATTTCTATTTTATCCTCTGTTCTAGGGCAGTTTTCCTTGATAATTTCTTGAAAGATGATGTCTAAGTTCTTTTTTTGATCATGGCTTTCAAGTAGTCCAATAATTTTAAAATTATCTCTCCTGGATCTGTTTTGCAGGCCAGTCATTTTTCCACTGAGGTATTTCACATTGTCTTCTTTTTTTTTATTCTTTTGGTTTTATCCTATTTTTTCTTGATTTCTTTTTACCTTCCATTTGCTCAATTCTAATTTTTAAGAATCATTTTCTTCCGTGAGCTTTTGTACTTCTTTTTCCATTTGGCCAATTCTACTTTTTAATGAGTTTTTATTTCAGTAAATTTTTATGCCTTTTTACATTTGGCCAATTCTGCTTTTCAAGGCATTCCTCTCCTCATTTGGCATTTTGTACCTCTTTTACCATTTGGCCTACAGTCTGTTTTTCAGGTGTTGTTTTCTTCTGTATTTTTTGATGTCTCCTTTACCAAACTAGTTGACTCTTTTTTTTTTCATGATTTTCTTGCGTAACTCTCATTTTTCTTCCCAATTTTTCCTCTCCCTCTTTTACTTGATTTCCTTTTCTTTTCTTTCTTTTTCTTTTTTTAGGCAATTGGGGTTAAGTGACTTGTGCAGGGTCACACAGCCAGTAAGTGTCAAGTGTTTGGTCTGAGGACTGATTTGAACTCAGTCCTCCTGACTTCAGGGCCGGTGCTCTATCCACTGTGCCGCCTAGCTGCCCCTCTTACTTGATTTTCAAAATCCTTTTTGAGCTCTTCCCTGGTCTGAGACCAATTCATATTTTTCTTGGAGGCTTTCTTGGATGTAGGAGCTTTAACTTTGTTATCTTCTTGAGTGTATGTTTTTATCTTTCTTATCACTATAGTAATTTTCTATGGTCAGAACTTTTTTTCTATTTTTTGCTCATTTTCCCAGTCTATTTCTTGACTTTTAAACTCTTTGTTAAGGTGGGGCTCTGCTTCCAGGGTAGAGGGGGCACTGTCTCCAGCTTCAGGGTTTTTGTGCAGTTGTTTTCAGAGACACTTCTAGTGACCTGTAAATTTTCAGTCCTTCCAAGGAGAAGTGTTTACTCCTCTCCTGGCCTGTGCTCTGGTCTGTGACCACAAGCACTCTTTTCTGCCCTGGAACTGTGTCAAGGGTCCTGTTCCACTGCAGCCTGCAAGCTCTCATGTACTCATGCTCGTCCTTGCTCTGGAACTACCACTCAGGTCTGTGACCCAGATCTGAGTACTGTTTTGGGTCTGAGAGTTCCAGATGCAGCTGCTGCTGCACATTCAGTGGCTCCCAAGACCTGCTTCTGGTTTGCTGGGGTCCAGGGCCCAATCTGTGCTGGCATGGCATGTGCTGAACAGTGTTCCTCTCTTACTCAGGTGTGACAGACCTTTCCTGCCAACCTTCTATGTTTGCTTTGGCTGGAAAACTATTTCACTCTGTCCCTTTGTGGGTTCTGCCACTCCAGAAATTGTTTTGTGGCATTATTTAAAGGTGCTCATAGGGGTTTGAGGAGAGCTCAGGTGAGTCACTGCTTTTCTTCTCCATCTTGGGTCCACCTCCATAATTTATTTTTTTTTTTAAATTTTGATAGTACTCTTATAAGACCATACCATCTTTTATATTAATAGTTTATAGTGTTGGGCCTAGGGCAAAGAATACTTGAATTTAAATCTGGCCCCAAACACTTCCAATCTGTGAGACCCTGGGCAAGTCACTTAACTACTGCCTGACTCAGTTTCTTCAATTGTAAAATGAGGATAATAGCACTTATTTCCAAAGGTTGATGTCAGGATCAAATGAGATAATATTGCAAAATGCTTAGCACAATCTCTGGTATATAGTAAATGAGTAATATGTATTTGTCCTCTTCCCTTCCTGAGAAGATTCCTTCTTTTACTACTCCTCAAAATTATTTCTCTTTATGGTTTCTGAATGTCGTTATTGAGAACTCCTTATCCCATCTCAGATTACTTTTCCTGGAGAACATCAGATGGTAGGATCCCAGCTATTATCTCTTTTTTCTGTTATGCGTCAGGTTAAATATGACAAGTGAGTCCCCTTCCAACTCAGAAATTTATTTTACACTGTGTGATACAGGACTAGAAAAGGAGCTGGGTCGAACAGGTGGCAAGAGCAAGAGGTAATAGATGGGCAGACTGCATTAACGCTGACAGACTCAGAGGAAGACCTACAAACATTGGGTGTATATTTATGGAAGGTTTATAGACAATAACCACACTGAAGAGAAAGCCATAGAAATATTGAGATAAAATGTAAAAAGGGCTTTGCCCATGAAGTCTCTTTAGGTCAGAGGTTCTTAGCCTGGGATCCATGAAGTTCTTTTTAAAAGTATTTTGATGACTATATCTCAATATAATTGGTTTCCTTTATTATGTGTTTTATTTTATGCATTTAAAAACATTCTTTGGAGATGGGAGTCAAAGGCTTCATCAGACTGCTAAAGGGGTCCGTGAACCCCCAAAGTGTTAAGAACCCCTGCTTGGTACACCATAGGTGAAACTAACAGCCTGATTTCACCAATAACTTAAAAGTAAAATGAGAGACTGTAGCTATCTGCTCCCCTTACCAGTTTTCCTTTTCCTCTGGACCCCATTATAAATAGGCTGTAGGCCTATTTAGGTCCCCAGTGAAAATATTTTTGGTTTGCTGGTACTGAACGAATCACTGAGTTCTGCCTGTCCCATTGGACTATGTAAGGGCCTCCCTGCTGTCCTTTCATGTCTGAACAAAGGACACATTCTCACTGTCACAGTCTCAGGACTGAAGTGCTAAAACATGAGGTCCAGGGGTGAACTCTATAAAATGGAACAGAGCCTCCTTGGATGTCCACAGTTAAGGATTTAAGGAGCTTTATAGTCTCTGATGAGTTAACTCATATAGCCTTCAGGCCTTTCAAAACACTGCCTCCACCATGCTTTCTCAGTATCTGCCTTTAAAAAAAAAATCCCTTGAATATTTTTTTTTCCCTAGTGGGAAGCCAACATTGACTATTACCATTATTACAGTAAAGAAAATACGAATGACCTTGTAATTACCAACACAATCTTCAGGCTTTCCTTAACAATTGTATGTTAATTGAGCATTTTCAGCTCTTGTTATTTGAGGCCAGGCACTTCCAAATTCCCTTAAATCAAGCACTGCATTTTACAAGTACCTTGATGTATTCTATTACTTAATTTCACTCCTTCTATGTGCCCAGAATTGTTTTGATTAAATAATTATGGATTGAGAATGTTAGCTATGTCCAAGAAGAAATAAAGGACTGGGCCATATGAAAGCAAATTCATTTTTTTTAATGGTTCTACAATATAGAAATGTACATTTTGAATATATTGAAAATATTCAGTTATGCTAAAATAAACATGAATTATATAAATACAAATCACATTAATTTATGCATAAATCATCTTTTCAATTAAGATTTTGAACTGAGACATTTCTTAGATGTCTTTACTAATCAATTATTTTAATGCTCTAAACTAGGAAATGAAAGTTTAATTATTTTTATCATTATTTTTCAGTACATAGCAAATAATTAGAACCTTATAATAATCATAGCACTTAATAAGTTTCGTCTGATAGAATTATTGCTATTTTTAGGTTAGATTGTAAAGTAAGATCTAAATAATGATGACATATCAGACTGTATCTTATATACACATTTTTTTCTTTCAATCAGTAGCTATATAGTAAAGATTGTATTTATCTGTCTCTATCCATCCAGTTTCAAAGCATACAACAGAGCAGAAGTAGTGAACTTTTATAAACCTTACTTTTATTTTTATATACACAATTAAACATTTATTTATTTATTTCCTTCCCTTTAAAATGACAAGGCTATTTTTTTTTATCTAGACCCATTGAGCTCTAGATTTTCAGTTTCCCTTAGTGTAATTGCCAAGGGATTATAAATAGAAATAATTTAAATTTTTTCCTGGTTTGAAGTTTTAATCTTTTGTTTTTCAGGTTAAATTTCTCATACATTATGCTAAACGTTATCCCCTTCTTTTGTGAAGTTGACTCTCAGCCGTTATTAAAGTGGATGGCTTCAATGATCAAATTCTAATTTGATTTTTTTTTTTTAGGGGAGGAAGGGGTGGGCATGCAGAGACCAGGACAGAAGCCCTACAGCTGAGCTTAAGTGCATTTGACCATATCTGGCTGACTGAAATATTTTCTCAAGGAAGTATTCATTCAGTTAATGTCCTGAAGGGTTAAGAAAACAGAAACTCATAGTTTTACTGAGCTGCTGTTATGGAAGTTGCCAAGGAAACCATCACTGGAATGTTTAAACGTGTTGTTTCTCCCCAAACCCACAGGAGTGTAGCTTGAGTGTCTTAGTGTGCCCTAATCCTTGCAATTAGCTGCTATGTGGTAGGGCTTATGGGGGGCGGGTGATATGGGAGAGGGAGGGGGGCTGGAGAGATAAGATGCCTGCCAGTAGCTCCCAGAAACAGTCCCACAACATTGGAAAGCTTTAGTTTCTGCATCACACACATTGCATTAGGCACAGGACACTCATCAATATAATAGGGGGTGCATTTAAAAGCCTTCTCTTAAGGGTTTTTCCCCCCAACATGGAAGTGGATGGTCTGTTTGAGTGCCTCATCAAATTTAGATTAACGGAGGCTTTCTGTTAAGGAAGACTGTAGTGTCCAAAACACTCCCAGGCACTATGTGAAAGAGGGGAGGTATTAGCTGTGGGAATATTTCTGCTTGTAGATGACTAAAGAAAGATCATCAAAGTGGATGCTTCTTAGGGATAAACTTGTAAAATGCATTGTATGTCTAAACTTGTAACCTGTATCAACAATTTGACATTATCAGATGTTTCAAGACACTTTGAAAATGTCTGAATTCTTACTATAGTTTCAATAGCTTAAATAATCAACTTGAAAGGAAAATAGACACTGGGAGATTCAAGTGTCCTCAAAATGTATTTGCACATGATTGATTTCTCTATCATTACACATATCCATAAAAGTATATCACCATATCCATGTTGTGATATTTAAATAAGGGTATAACAATTGACTAGATCCCACATGGAATACATATATATGTGTGTGTAGAGACACACATATTTGTGTGTATACATGTATGTTTATGTGCATACATGTATATGTATTGTGAACTTACCAACATCCATTTTTGCGTGGAAAACAACATGTGCATGCATATATGTATGCATGTGTGCACATGCTTATGTGGACATGTCGGTATGTGTGCACATATATATTTGTGTTACAGATGTGTCCATATAGGCCCATTATGCAATATTTACTTGGGTATACACGTGCTTATGTATGTGCACATATATGTACACATAGGTGCACAAAGTATTGACATTTCATTGATGTGTGCACATAATGCAACATTTGAATGTATATGTCTATACAGTTGTATACATGCATGTGTATACATGTATGTGTGTATATATATATATGCACATACATGGGCACACATGTAGAAGCTATTAAAGCTTGAAAGTACACATACACTTTTGGGTTATCTTATACATATATGTATGAATATGTACATAGATGTATATACACATACATTTACATATTATACATATGTAATGCTTATAGGCAGATACATTGCTTCTCTTTATAAAACATAACCTCCTTGGAGAATTAGGGACTATTTGTGTTTGTGTAATTTAGAATCTCCAGTACAGTGCTTGGAACATAACGGCTGCTTAAGTGCTTGATTGATGTATTTTTCTCAATCATCAGATTATTGTCTTCATAGGGTACTCCAAAGAGTGGCATCTCCTGCCATTGAAGTGGATCAACAACTAGTCTGTAACTTCCACACTTTAGGTAATTGGAAATTTAAATGACTTACCCATGGTCACCCCTCTAGTATGCTTGACAGTTCAAGTCTTTCTGACTCCAAGACCACCGCCCTCTACAGTATACCAAACTACTTCTGGTCACACATACAGACACTATACATCTCTATAGCATGTTTGCATAAAATACATTAAAAGGACAAAATTCAATATATTTTTCTTTTTGTCAATTTTAAGACTACTTCTAAGATTCTTTTTCTACCTGCATAATTCCTACATGGTAGACTACAGGTTATTAGTAGTTACTGTCCTCAAGCTGTGAACCCTTGGTGAGATTGTTTAAGGAGGCATAAATATGTTTAATTGAACCCTGTTGGTTCAAATGGAAGAGTGCTCAACGCTATTTTGAACTCTTCAACTGGTCTTATCAAGTCATCAGAGTGTCCAAGAGTGGGGATGGCCAATGTTGAGAGGCAATTGTGGAGAAACTTGCTCTAGCTGTAGTAGCCAGTAGTACTGGTCCTAAGCATTTCCTTAAGTTCCACACATTAGGTGTTAGCCATCATCCAAATAAAATACCAGTAAGGTCTAAAATTCTGTGATTCAATAGTATTCCTGCCATCCTGATTAGTGGTAAAAACAATTGTAAAAGCAGAGAGAAAATTACTAGAAGAAACACCACATGAATGTAGAAAGGTCACATGATATGCTGTTATGGCATCAGAGGATAAGAGTCACAAGTTTTCTTTATCCAAAATATTGGAAGGTCTGTGAAATTTATAATATAAACTATGTATCTTATTACATAGTGTAAAATACAGTGCACTGAGAAGGTGCTGAATACTTGTGGGTAACTTATTATACATCAGTAGATGCTCAAAGCAAGGTGGTATATCTTGTAAGGTACTTATAACTGGGGGAGGGGCTTATTTTATTACCATATTTGGGAAAAAACAAAATAATATAGCATTTATTGATTTATTGGGTACCTGCCTGTCTGTCCAAATAAATAACCACCAGCATTTTTTGGATTTCTTAATGAACTGAACAAGGGTTCATATAATTGTGTACTGTTTGGTAATGTTATGTAAATGTGTACACTTTCCTAACTTCTAATTTCTGGTGGAAAGCACTACGAATAGGTAGCCAAGGTGAATTCAGAATTATTTTCCTTCCTTAAGAAGCAGAGGAATAGTGAAGGCCTATGGGGTACATTGCATTTATTTTTAGAAAGACAGACTATCCTTAATTTGGGGTCAGCTGTGAGCAATGCCTTTAAGGGATAAGCCTTTCTAGTTTCTGCAGACATATTTTATGCTAGGCAGTCATTGCGCTTCCAACCAGAAGTAGAGAAAAGAAGAAATCTCCAAAGAAAATTTGTTTGCGTGAGATATTCAAACTAAACATTCTGGGAAACATTTTAAATTTGGAGCTTTTACAAAAAAAAAAAAAAAACAAATGTCTTCACTTTCTGTGGATAGCTAGAAGCCTCATTTTCAACAACAAAAAAGGGGCCATGTCCACAATGTCCCCAGACCCCTTGATTTTATTTTACAGAAACCACAGTGTGGTGGGAATGTCTGCATCACCCTTAAAGACAGTTCATGGGGGCCAAGATGTTATTTGATGCAATAGCCACAAAAACCAAGCCACAAGATAAATCTCCTTGAAAAACACGATGAAATATCCTGAGTTTCTTCTAATTTATGTAGGTTCATCACAGATCACAGAACAGTCAATCGCCTTGACAAAACTGTCATGTAGACATCCAAACCAATATTCCATCAAATGTTTTTTAAAAAACTGTCAAGTGGACACCCAAACCAATCTTCCATTCTATTTCTGGAGAGACGACCTGGTAGCTTTTTTCGTAAGGCCAACTAGTTCTTTTGTGTATATTGAAACCATCTTGGATTTGTAGGTAAGAATGGTTGCCAAAACGAGTTTGTCTTAGTCCCCATTTGTACACATTATAAAAAGCAATAGTAAATTTGGCCCAAATGCAAGGTTGTTATGAGGGGGACTGGATTTAGAATAGGAAGGTTGCTGAGGGTCAGATTGAAGTGAAGAACTGGCAGAACTTTTTGAACCTCTTCTACATAGGCATTCTATTCCTGGCTTGCTAGTGCATCATGGCAACATCAATAATTCCAATGACAATGACTCCAGTGTAGTCACCAGTGGATGGATCCACCTTCCTCCAGGTCCCTAAAGAAATTTGTCCTTTCCCTCCCTCCCTTCTCTTTCTTCTTTCTGTTTTTCACTTCTTTTTGTCTGTCTCTTTACCTGTCTCTTTACCTGTCTCTCTGTCTCCTTCTCTCTGCCTCTGTAGGTAATAAATATGATATTCTCAAAAGATGCCAAATTTAATAAATAATATTCTTATATGTTCTTATATAGCCTGCTTGTTATAAGAATGTTTTATAGGAACATGTCACCCCAACTCTGAAATGGCTTGGGGAATATTTTTCAGAGGCATAAAAATACACAAAAAAAGATAAAAACTACAAGAAAGCCTGAAATCAGGAATATGATAATGTAGGAAGGGATTAAATATTTTTACATCTTTAATTCTTCCACATAGGGGTAGAAAATGATTTCAATGAGCTTGATTGAACTACAAAATGACTATACTGTCTTCAAATCTCTTCAAAAGGAAGTCTACTGCTACACTATTCTTAAGGGATGGTTGCATTCATTTTTTTTCCTGAAGTGTGATAGGATTTAGAGCTAGAAGAAACCTTAAAGGTTATTTAGTTCAAATCCTTTATTATTCCTGATAAAGAAGTGGAGGCCCAGAGGGGCGAAAGGCTTACTCAGAATCATAAGGAGTGAAGCCTGGAACAGAACCCTCATTCTCTGACCCCTAGTCAGATGCTCTTTCTACTATACAAAATAATAATCTCTTGGAGTATAAGTAAATATTGTTCATGTCCATATTTCATCCTTGTATACAAGACTTTAATGTTATAAAAATAGTATAATAGGGCTTTCTGGATTAAAAGGGGGGGCTAGAAAATTATGAGGAGAGAGTTTCCTTAAGTAACCATAGATAATTCACTCTGGCTGGTGATTGCCCCTGAGTGTGAGTATGTGTCTGTGTGTGTATGTGTGTGTGTGTGTGTGTGTGTGTGTGTATGTGTGTGTGTGTACACATACATACATACAAATATATATGTATGTATAAGTATATATAAGTATAGTATATATGTATGCGTGTATACACAGACACATATAAACATACACACATATATGCATACATACACATATACATACATGTGTGTATATGTGTATATATAAAAATGTGTGTACATATGTGTTTATATTTGTATGTGTATACATATACATACACACATGTGTGCATATGTGTGTGTATGTGTATATGTATATGTATATGTATATGTATATGTATATGTATATGTATATGTATATGTATATGTATATGTACATTGAGTCCAGTATATTTTAGGGTTTGGTGGGAGTATTTCAATGTAGATGGAAGTAGAGACTAAGACAGGATTGGAATATTGTAATAGCCTCTAAACTGGCCTCCCAGGCTCTAGTCCTTCCCCTTTCCAGTTCAGCATTCATATCTGACCACTGGACCCAGATGGCTCCAGAGGAGAAAGTGAGGCTGGTGACTTTGGACAGCCCTCCTCACTTAAATCCACTTCACTTGCATTCATGGCATCACCTCCCTGATCTCATGGTCCTCTTCCAGAATGAAGAACAGACAGCAACAACAACTAACGACAACCATCATTCATTCATAAAAGGGCCAAATCAGCATTGCCAAAACATACGTGTGGCCATGTCAGTCCTGCTCAAGAAACCCCACTCATGCCTCTTGTGTCTGGGGCAAAATGTAAACTACAAAGGTACCAATAATCTCTTGATTAACAAATCCATTGGCCTTTTCTTAATCCTCATCCTCTCTGTAGCATTTGAAAATATTAACCCCCTTTACTCTTTGATATTCTCTTCACTTTACATTATTGTGACGCTTTTCTCTCCTGGTTCTCTTCCTACCAGTCTGACTCCTTCTTCTCATCTTCTTTTACTGGATCTACATTCAAGTCAGACACACTCATTGTGGATTCCCCCATGACTTTGTCCTAGATTCCTTTCCCTTGTCCCTCTAAATTATTTCCCTTAGTTATCTCATCAACTCCTGTGGATTCAGTTATCGTCTCTATGTTGATGATTACCAGATCCACCTATCCAGCACTAACCTTTCTTCTTACCTCTGGTGTTGTATCTCCATCTCGAACTGGATGTTTGGGTAACATCTGAAACTCAACTTATCCAAAACTGAACTCATTGTCTTTCCTCCTAATCCTTCTCCTCTCCTGAACTTCCTTATTACTGTCTAGGATACCACCACCATTCCAGTCACCGAGAATCATGATCTAGATGTTGTCTTCTACTCCTTACTCTCATACCTCCCATATCCAATTCTTTGCCAATCTCTTTTGATTTTACCTTCATAATATCTCTTGTAAAATACCTCATCCTCTTTTCCTCTGGCACTGCCACCATTTGGTGCAGTACAAATCTTCACTCCTGAACTATTTTTTTTTTAAGTATTTCAATAGTCTGCTGGCTGGTATCCATTCCTCAAGGGTCTCCCCATTTCAATTCATCCTTCACTCAGTGGTCAAATTTATCTTCATAAAGAGCAAGATTGGTGATGTAAGCCCTTCTCATTCAATAAGCACCAGTGACTCCCTATCACCTCCAAAATCGAATAGAAAGTCCTCTGTTTGGCCTTCACAACCCTACATAACCTACTCCTTTCCTACTTTTCCAGTGAACATACTCATTCTAATATACTTTCATCCAGTGACATTTGCCTGCCTCCCTGTTGTTCCTTGAACAAGACACTGTATGGCCTGGCTTTGTATATTTTTAATGGTTGTCCTGCATAACTGTAATTCTCTCTCTCTTTTCTCTGTCTTCTCAATTCCCTGGCCTCCTTCAAATTCAGTTAAAATCTCATCTTCTATCAAAAAAATTTTTTCCCAATCCTCCTTAACTCTAGTGCCTTCTCTTTGATTATTTCTAAGTGATCTCAAATATAGCTTATTATACATAAATATTTGAATGGTTTTCCCCCATTAAACTGTGAGCTTCTTGAGGGTATGGACTGTCTTTTGTTGTTTTTTGTATCCTCAGCACTTAGCACATTGGATGGTATATAGTAGGTCTTTAATAAATGCTACTTGATTGACTGACTTCTAAATTTGACCTAGCCAATGGATTGGTGGATGAGGCCACATGTCTACTACTCCTAGGCTGGGTCAAGTCAATAATTGTTCAGGTCCTCAGCAGCTATTATGTCAGCATCTGCATTTGACCTCCTGAAAATCCTGGCATGGACTCCAGCTTCTAGATTCTTGGAACTTTTAATTCTGACATTTTGAAGATGCCAAAGTCATAGTCATCTCCAATAGTCAGTCATTTGAACAGGAAGAATAGACCCCCATAAAGACAGACACAACAGCATGGCCATGAATTCAGAAGCTATATGGTGGCTGCTAACATGGGAAAATAATGTCCTAAGGTCTCTCTCCCCATCAAAGGCCTATAGAAGTTCTTGCTTACTCTCTGGAACACAGGAGGCAGGAAAGAGAAGACATATTGGCTACTTAGGACCATTTGAATGATTCTCAATTTTGGCTTAGCATCCATCAAAAAGTCCATTTCTTCACCACACAATAAGAGGACCAGAAACAGGACCAGGGCATACTTTGAATCAAAGAGTAGAGTCCTTCTATTACATCATGCTATTTCAGAAAGCAGGTTCTCCAGTCTCTTCCCCTTGCCTGGAATATACCATGTATACTCTGGTCATATGGGGCCCCATTGGCCTAGCCCCCCTTATGCATCAAATAGTGTTTTAATATGTTTTTGTATGGGAGAAAGTATGATATATTCAGTAGATACCTGGTCTCAAAGCTAGCAGGATCTGGCTTGAAGTACTGTCTCTGACATCTAACTATCTATCTATCTATCTATCTATCTATCTATCTATCTATCTATCTGTCTGTCTGTCTGTCTGTCTGTCTGTCTGTCTATCTATCTATCTATCTATATCTCTATATCTATATCTATATCTATATCTATCTATATCTATCTATCTATCTATATCTATTACGCCCTGGGCAAATCATATATATCTTTTCAGTGTCGTAGGCAACCCTCTAACACTATAGGGCACTTAGATGGCTCAGTGAATGGAACACTGGGCATGGAGTCAGGAAGGTTTGAGTTCAGATCTGGCCTCAGGCACTTACGTGTGTCCCTGGGCAAGTCACTTAACCCTCTTTGCCTTAGTTTCTTCATCTGTAAAATGAGCTGGAAAAGGAAACGGCAAACCATTACAGTATCTTTGCCAAGAAAACCCCAAATACAGTCAGAAAGAGTCAGACAAGACTAAACCAACTGAACAGCAACAGTAAGACCATATGACATGAGAGAAGAAGCCAATCTGTATTGGCAGAGGGAATTTACTCACCTGGGCATTCTTTGTAACAGTGAAAGCATCGGTTTCATCCCTATGCAATTATTTTGCATTATCTGTGTATACATTGTTTATCTCCAATATAAGGTAAGACTCTTAAAGGTGGGGACTGTTTCACTTTTGTCTTTGTAACATAAGCGCTGTCTGACGCAAGGTAGGCATTGGTTAAAAGAATGAATGAAAAATTCATCTTGAGTAGTGATCTCAGATTATAGAAAATAGATAACTCAGCAGATGAATACCGGGAAAATTTGGAGCAGAAGATTCATAGGGTCACAGATATAGATGTAGAAGAGACTTTCTGGTCATCTAGCTCCACTCTCTCATGAAGAACCTTAGACGCTGAAAGGAAGTGACTTGCCTAAGGTCATAAAAGTAGTTAGCTCTTGATCTTCTGAACGAGGATTCATACTTGGATTCAAATCAGATAGTCTTTCCACTCTACTGTGGAACTAAACGGTGATGAGCTATTTGGTGAGGTAGTAGGGGAAAGGAGACTGGACTGGTCACATTAAAGGGACAGTTGGATGGTGCAGAAGTAACAGAGATCCCTGAATCAGTACAGATCCCAGCCATTTAGAGGAAAGGAAGAAGGGCTAGGTCTGTCCCAATGTTACAAGTTTCAACTTTGTGTTAGTTTCAGGTAGGATTTATTCTTTTCAGGGCCTCAGGGAACAAAAGATTTCTGTGTACACTTTGCTCCTAAATTTTAATATGGCTACAGTGAAACTTTGTGAATCAGGTCTGGAAAAGAGTTTAAATCCCTCAGGCAATTTCTCTGTTCCTTCTGGTCATCATTCTCTTTTGGTGTCCTTGAAAATCATTAATCTATCCTCCCTCCATCTCTTGATTCTCCAAACTAATTAATCAAAATTCTGACAGGATTTGTTTCTCAATCAATTCTTCTTGCTTTTTGAGTGCTCCCCAGGACTCAGAATAGTGTTTTACTTCGGTCCTAACAAAGCTGAAAGAGAAAAGTGGAACATGACCTCACAGGTACTACAGGAGCTATTTATGTACCCCAGTAGCATCTCGTTTTTTTAACAACATTGCAGACTCATGTTTATCATCTGATACTACATGACCCCTGAAATTGGCAGTGGAGGGATACAGAATGCCAGGTTTGATGAGCCAAGGTCAGTGGGACACATGTCAGGCCAGGAGATGAATCTGAGCACCTTAACTGTGCCTCCTCTGGCACCTGAGCAAACAACGTTTGAGAAAGAAGAAAGGAAACAGACAGGGCCATGTGGCTGAAGTAGTTTATCTTCTTCCATAAACCTTTTTTTATTTGTCCTCAAATTGAATACATCATCCTTCCCCTTTCATGGATGCAGTTTTCTTTTCTGGATCTACAATTTACTACCAGGGTGACCTTGTCACTTCAACTCTCTGGGTCTCAGTTTCCTCATCTTTAAAAGGGGTGGATTGAACCAGATGACCTCTGAAATTGTTTTTTTCTAGCTTTAAATCTATGATTACATCATTTACAGTTATTTTTCCTCTCTGGGCTTCATCTATAAAATAAAGGAGTGACAGCATGGCACATTGGACAGAGCACTGGATGTAGGTTTCCAAAGATATAGATTCAAATCCTACCTTTGAATATTCTTACTACTTGTATGACAGTGGAAATGTGATTGAAACTGTGTTTAGGCCTCAGTTTCCTCATCTGTACAATGGGGGAGGAGATGGACTCCGAGTTCTCTTTTACCTATTTATCTACAATCCTGTAACTAGATGACCTCTCAGCTGCCTTCCAGGACAAATCAATGATCCCTGTGATTGTCAGACTCAAGGGAGAGGACATGGGCTACTGACTGGACAGTTGCCTTCAAAGTTTGGAAGACATGGTTTCAAATTCTGCCTCTGACACATACTGGCTGGGTAAGTCATTTATTTTCTACGTGTCTTGGGCCACCCTTCAAGAATAGGAGAGTAGCCTGCATTGTTCCATAGAGTTTACTTACCGAGTGTTCCATAGTCTAATGATAACGCGGGAAAGTCACTATCTCTAGCCCCTATGATTCTAAGTATGAAACGTAGCCACATTTAAAGGGATTACTAGAATAGTTTGGCATTTCCTTCTCCAGCTCATTTTACAGATGAGGAACTGAGGCAAAAAGGGTTAAGTGACTTGCCCAGAGTCACACAGCTAGTGAGTGTCTAAGGCAGGATTTGAACTAAGGTCTTCCTGACTCCAGGGCTGGCACTCTATCTACTGAGCCACCCAGTTGGCCTGTAAGGAATAGAGGTTATCTAGTCTGATCACCTCATTTATAGGTTAGGAAACTGAGGCCCAGAGAGGTTAAACCTAGAGTCACAGGAATATTAAGTGATAGATATAAGTTCTGAATCCATGTTCTCTGCACATTCAAAGACCAATCAGTCCCCCATAAATCAAAGAACATTTTCTATGGTTGGGGGGGGTGTTTATAGCTTTCACAGCAGAGATACTTGTGTGCCATTTTCCTACAAAGTAACAAAATAATATTTAAGAGACAAAATGTTAATGATTTTCGTAGAAATTTTGATATCTCTTAGATAAAACCCAGATTTAATCCTTTTGAGTCTTTATAAGCTTTGTTTCTCATAATGTTACATATATAACAAATGCTCAGTACATTCTTGTTTTTTGACTCATTTAAAGTAATTTCATAGTACTTGTGTCCCACTCCTTCTGAACCAACCTTCCTTCCTTCTTTCATTCCTTCCTTCCTTCCTTCCTCTCTCCCTCCCTTTTTCCTCCCTTTTTTCCTTCCTCCTTCCCTCTTTTTTCCTACTCCCTTTTTCCTCACTCCCTTCCTTCTTTCCATATAACTACAACGCTCAGTGTGTTTCTTTAAGTCATAGATCACAAGATCGCAAAATGAAAGTTGGAAGGGACCTTAATACAATTAATATTTTGAATCTAAATGCAACCTCTTTAGTTTATCATTTGTTTCAAACAACTATTCATCTCTACCTCTATGTCACTTATAGCTCATTTATTTTTCCACCCTAAGCTTAGCTTGTTTGCTTGCTATTTAAAGTCTGCAGACCTTGCTTAAGCACTCCACATTGAGATCTTCTGGTAAGTTTGATTTGAGGTTGGGACTTCAATGCCTATGGTATTCAGATTAATGTTTTGGATTTGTCCAAACACATCTGGGGTGAGGGAGAGGACAATCAATTGTAAAAAAAGGATCCTTGTAAAATAACTTACAGCTCTTCAAAAGAACTGTGGATATAGCTCAATGGACATTCAATTCCACAATGCATTAGTAAAATGAATTGCATTGGGTGTAAATAGTAAATAAAAGTCCAACTCCACCCCCAATACACACAGTAATACTTTTTTTCCTATTGTTAACAGTATAATGTTCTCTTATTAGAGAAAAAAAACGCATAACAAAAGGCCTTGAGCATACTCCCCAGCTGCCATAATGTTTTTCGTCCCCTTTCTTCCAAACTGAGCTTAACAGAACAACAAAAACGTGGCCTTTGATTGGCCCCAGAACGCTTACGCCTCGGTTTCTTTAGATGATATAAAATGGTAATTCTGGCATTCAGAGCTGCCATATAGGGGCCCTCTTCGGGGTAGACGCAGCCAAGACCTCAAAATGTGCCCCGTTTGTGCCCCCTTCAGTACTGCCATACAATACAGTCCAAGCTCTCTTGGGAAGGAACCCCACCAAGTTTTTACAGAACCCGCCACCTCCCTTGGGCCCCCGAAACCCGGCCCCCCAGAGACGAGGGGAGCTAGGACCTTTGCAATGTAAAACGCAAATGCGTGTTGGGCGTGCCGGGCAGCGTAATCTACAAGGTGTGCCCCTCTGCATTCTTGGGTTCACCCAGTGATTTAAACATGAACTTCACGTGAAAGGATTGGGGGGGAGGGATAAAAAATCCGATCTTCTCCAGCCTTTTGTCAACATGCCTACTGTCAGATGGGGTATATGCTCACTAAGAGCTACCACTCCCTACTCCCTCCCCCCCAAAAAAAACAGCCTGGAAAACGGGGCTGCTGCCTGGGCAATCTATAATATTGATGATCAGTTGGGCTTTTCAGGCATCAGTATGTGTCTGGTTGGCAAAATCGCTTTGTTTGCTTAAGTTCTCAGAGTTCAATGAGGTCATTTTCTCATCTTCCCTGGGTTTTCTGTATTTTCCAGCGACCTGCAAGCCTCAAACAACACCCTCTTTCTTCCCATTAGAAATGGAAACACGTCCTCTGCAGGAATTTTCCACTTAATAGCTGCCGCTTTTCTACGAGGGGCCTCAGCACACCACCACTGCAATGCTGTATTTCTTTCCAATGCAGTTTGACATTTTGCAGCCAACACAAGGAGCTGTATTCACTCATTACGGTTCCCCCAAAGCCCCTCCCCTCTGGTTCTTTCTTTCTTTTTTAAATAATGCACACATTCGAGCAATTTCTGGTAAAATAGCAAGGCCCTTTAAGCGACGTTTTGTTTAATTAGTTGTTATGTCACTGTCAAAGAATCAGGATCCTTCCGATCACTTTCCCCTCCCTGAAACCCCTCCCCCCGAAACCCGCGTCAAACCCCCGCCAGTCCACTGCATTGTGACTTGGTAAACACTTATGCCTGCTGCATATAGTTTCCTGTAATTGTTTGCCTCTGTGAATTATTTCCTTTGCATAATATTTACAAGCTATGTATCTCTGCCTGACACCATGATAAGAGGGGACACAGATTGCTTATAATCGCAGCAGTAAACAAGGAACGGGGAACATCGGCTTTAAAATGTGTTAAATGACCTGTCTGGAAACAGCAGCATTTGCAAATGTTTACAGTTAAAATGCTGCTGGGTCTCCCAAACATAGCAGTCTGAGACCAAAATGAAAACCCAGAGATTCCGTAAGGACCTCTCAAACCATTTGGGGGCCGGGGGGGGAGGGGGATAGGAATTTGAGGGGTCAAATAAAGGGTACATTCAAAGGAAAACAACCTGAACCTCTCGAAAGCAAACTGCTGCACATGGAAACACATGTATTTATATAATTTCCTCTTCAAAACTCAGGGAAAAAGTGAGCCCTGTTGTTTATTGTTAGAACAGAGGTCTCCCCTGTCTGCACTGAGTGGTAGAGTCTCAGACAGCAAGGTCCCAGTAGGTCAGACTGGCACATTGAATTGTGTATCAAATGGAACTGGGATTTTGGAGAATGGGGAGGAGGGAGGAAAGGGGGGATTTTTTAGGCTGGGAGGGTGGGCTTCTGGGGAAAAAAAGGGGGAGTAGAGAGAGAGAGAAAGATTGATGATTTGCAGGACACCTAGGGTATTTCTTTCAGGGGGTATTACTTCCACTTTTAGCCAGGAACAAGGGCTGGGAGGGAAAAAAAAAAAAACTGTTGGGGCTGACAGCTTTGTGCTGATCAAAGGGACCCAGCCTAGAATGCCTCGCTTTGCCAGCTCTTTATTAGAAAGAGAGGAGTGCTCCTTTGCCATTCTAGAGGGGACAGAAAGGATTAAAGATCAAACAAAAAGAGACCTGCCTAACTTCTTTGTTGAGAAGGATATTTTTTTAAGGATGCTGTCCACTACATGACCACCTCATCCTTCTACCCCTCTCTCCTCACCCCCACACACACACAAAAAGGAAAAGAAGGGGAGAAAAGAGGCATTTTTTTAAACCCCACAAACCCTAACCTTTTCTTTTCCTTGTATGGGCACTTCTCTTTCCTGAGTCGTAGCAATTTTGAAGATGAACGATTACTCTATAAAATTTTATTTATTTATTTTAAAAGTAGAGATGTCTCCCTTTGGGAAGCTTAGTTGAGAAACTCTCTTTGAGCCTGATTAACCTAGGAAAGAAGTTGAATTGCACTGCTGGGATTCTATTAGGCTCATCTGTTCACATGAAAAAGAGGGAAAGGTGTTAAAATGCACTTCACTGGTGCAAGTGATCTTATGTTGTAATAATGATCACCCCCAAAAGCATAAGGAAGGATTAAGGGGCCCCATCTACATTGGGGAAAAGGCATTAAGTGTTTTATTAGCATTAATATAGGTATTGATCTCACAATACACCCATCAGGATTGTAGCCATCAGGCCAGCATATAAAGTATATGATTTTAAGGTGGTGAAATGTGATCTTAATACCTAGGGCTAAGATGAAGCTGTCAGACAGCTTGACTGAACTTGAGAAAGCCTGTGTGTATGATGATATCTTTATTTTGGAAGAGAGTAACTTTTGCCTAAATAAGATTACATCAGTCTGAAAACTTCTAGGAAATAATGGCTTGATGGTTGAATTCAGAGAATTATTTTAAACTTCAGAATTCAAATGAAAGCAAAACAAAACGTGCCACCCCATAAACAACAACAACAATGACTATAACATCCAGTATCAGGTTACTTTCAGGACTATTACACTTTTGAAGATTTTTTTTTCCTTATGTAAGGGAGAGAAGTGGGATATTTAAGCATGCTTACAACCCATGTTTTTCCCTACCGATACACTGTGGTGAGATAGAAACATTCTGTCTTTGTGCTTTATAACACTTTTCACAAAATCACAGAATGTTAGAATTGAAACAAAGCTTGGAAAGTCCATAACTAATAATTTTTACAACCTGGACAAGCTTCTTGAAAATACCTCATTGAACCAACATTTTAGGACAAATCAAGTTGGAGGAGGGAGATGGAGAAGAGAAAGTCTGTGGGACACTGCCTAGTGAGGGGAGACACAGAAATTCTGAGGCATCTCCAAGTCTGTTGTGTGGCAAGTAGATGACAAAGTGGGCTGTAGGAAAAGCCTACCTAGAGTGTAACCTTTTGTGATTGGGAGGTTGTTGGGGGTAAGTAGTGGTGGGAGAGGAAAAGAGCTCCATTGGGTTTCTTCCTGTTTCACATAATTATCCTTGCTAACCAGGTGCCAAGTTATTTCTATGCTGCTGAAGGAATGGAACTTCCTCTAAATTTGGGCACCTGGGCAAAATCCCAGCTCCCCCACCTTAGGTGCTACTTTGGAGTTTAATGATCATCAGTCTATTCTGACTGTTTTACATGAGAAGAGGTTAAGTGACTTCTCTTAATAAACTTACAAATACTAGAACTAAAAGTTGACTAGAGTCAGTGTTATAACCTATGTGTGTGTGTGTGTGTGTGTGTGTGTGTATTTGCGTATTTGATGGGAGAAGAGAACAAAGAACATTATTTACTGCATATAATTGCAACTGGTGAGTAGTCTGGAACCATCTTGCAGAGGATCTAGTCACCACGCATGGCTTGCTGTTCTCAAGCCCATAATCCCTAGCGTAGGCAGCATCTGTAGTATTAGTGGGAAGGTAAGCACCAAAAAATGGTTACCATGACTATAGAATTTTGGGAGTGGGCACTTGAGGGCCAATGAGGACATGAACATAGTGATACCCACACACTACAAGATAATGGAGGATCATTGTGGAGAGGAAGAATACCCTTCCTCCTATTTGTGCTACCACCCTGGAGTAAATACCAGGCTCCTCACCCTAGTTATGACCTTTTCAAAAGTCTTCTGATTCCAAGTCTAGCTCTCTCTCTCTCTCTCTGTCTGTCTCTCTCTCTCTCTCTCTCTCTCTCTCTCTCTCTCTCTCTCTCTCTCTCTCTCCTCTCTCACCACATTTATTTTAATAGTTTCTGTTTACTATGGAAACTTCCCTGTAGTTTCAGATTAGCATTTAGTAAGAAAAATAAAATACCTATATTTCATATTCTACCTGAGAGGTTAAAAACTTGCACTATGAGTTTTTATTACTTGTAGGACTTATCTATAATTTAAAAAATCACTTAAATATTATATAGTTTAATGATAGGAATTTGAATTCTATTTCCTCTTAACTTGTCTAAGCGCAGTATGTTCTTCCCTAAGGCTTCCGCAATGGAAAACATTTTCAAGAAAATGTCTGGTTATGTGAAAAGATGATACAACTATCTATTAGATGAAAGTCATAAAGGAACCCTTTCTGAGTGTTTTTTTTTTAAGTATAGAGGCATTTCAAATGAGGCTTATTCTCATAGAACTCCACGGGTCCAGGTTTACACAGCTGAGCAAAACAAGACATGTTGTCTAAACATTTAGTCTTCCAGTTTCCCTGAGAGTCATTAATGGTTCTCTCATTTGGACTTGTATTTTCAGGCCTCTATCACACAGCTAATTCAGACAAGATTTGGACCTATCTGATTATGCTGATTATCAAGGATGGTTTACATAGAACTGTTATTAAATTGTGTGCTCTTTGAGGATAGAGAACATTTTTGCCTTTCTTTGTATCCCTGCTGCTTAGTACAGGGCCTGACACTTAATAGGTACTTTATAAGGGCATGTTGCCTTCAGTACATCCAGTTGACTGCAGGTAGAATATTAAACACTGAAAATTGTTAGCAGTTTTGAAGGACTATTTAACTTAAATGCGAAAAACTGAAGTGTTGTGAAGAATTAAGCAGAGCAAAGGGGGGAGATTATTTGACAGGCATATTTGATTCAATTCAAGATGTTTATCAAGTGACTGCTGTCTACATATAAGTCACTAAGGACAAGGAGTCAAAAAACAAATAAGAAACTGCTTTTAAGGAATTGACATTTTTGTCTTTTGACTATTATGTTTACTGGAAAACCATATTCTAGAACATTTATCTGTGTAGAATGTTATTTTTCTTTTATTTAGTATTTTAATTTCCCCCAGTTACATGTAAAAAACAATTTTTAACATTCGTTTTGAAAACTTTAAGTTCCATATTCTCTCCCTTCCTCCCTCCCCTCCCCCCCCCATTGAGAAGGCAAGCAATTTGATACAGGTTATACATGTGTAGTCATGCAACATATTTCCATAATATTCTTGTTGTGAAAGAAAACATAGAACAAAAAAAACCCCTCAAGAAAAATAAATAAAGTAAAAAAAAAAGTATGTATTCAGACACCATCAATTCTTTCTCTGGGGATGGATAGCATTTTTCATCATAAGTCCTTCAGAGCTGTCTTGGATCATTGTAATTGCTGAGAAGAGCTAAGTGAAAATGTTAATTTTTTAAAAGGGGGTATTGTTGCATAAATATATTTACTTATCAAAGATTGGTTAGAAATTTAAGATAGAATGTCATATACAACTCTGAATCAGTCAGGGAAGTAATAGTTGTAGGATTATAGATATAAACCTGAAGGGACCCCAGAGGTCCTTTAGTTGAGTTCCCTCATTTTATGGCTGAAGGAGGTCTAGAGAGGTTAAATAAATTGCCCAAGGTCACAGAGACAGTAAACCTCAGAGGCAGAACTTTGGGACCACTGACTCCAGAGTCGGGGTGATCTTTCCATCATGCCTGGCTAGTGGCCACTTATACCCCTTCTTACCCTTCCACTGGCCATTTCTCAAGGCAATGAAAAGGTTTTGCTTTAGCTTCCTCCATTTTCAAAAACCTCTGGACCCCAAACAGTCCTAACCTTCTGCATGCTTTCAGTACCAAAAAAGACACACCCCTGCCAAACTCAAGGTCAGAACAATAACAAGAGTTAACATTGATAGAGTGTTTTACTGGTTATAAAATACTTCAAACTTAGCTCATTTGATCCTCATAAGAACCCTGCAAGGTAGGTCAGGGAAGATGGTTTCAGGTCCTGGTTAGGTGAGCTAACTGAATGTGCGATTTAAAATTGTAGTATACGCAGAATAAATTTAGATTGTAAGAAAACTAAATATATGTCCAAAATGAAATATAAAAAGCCATGGTATATAAGGCACTACTGTCTATATTGTTTTGAGTAAGTTCTTAAGGAACTTACAGCAGCCCTATTATGATTTTCCTGGTTAACAGAGGAAAAAGTATCCATGCTTATGTATGTATATGTATGTATGTATACATACACATATACCACATAGCATACATGCACAAATATGTGTATATATGTATTATATATGTAGTTATACTGGAAAAGTATATAATACAACATTTATTTGTGCAAAATAATACTAATTTTGTTAATCCCATGCTGTGGCATTGGTTACATAGATATGTATGTGTATTCTATATATAGGGCATATTATATTACATATTGTCTATTAGGCTATGCATGTTTTACATTGTATATTATACACATATATGTATCATATTGGTATATCTAGACATACTGTATGTATATGTGTACACATATATCTGGGAGTAGATGGAGCATTGGGCCCGGAGTCAAGAAGACTCATCTTCCTGAGTTCAAATATGACTTCAGACACTTACTATCTGTGTGACCCTGGCCAAGTTACTTAACCCTGTTTGCCACATCTATAGTTTTCTCGTCTATAAAATGGAGGAGGAAATGGCAAACCACTACAGGATCTTTGCCAAGAAAACCTCAAATGGGGTCAGAAAGAGTGAGACATAAATGAAAATGAATGAATAGTAACAACATATATGTATGGGTGTGTATGTCTGTGTGTGTGTGTATAAATAGATAGAAAGATATACAGATAGATACGGATATAGCTACATCTCTATCTCTATCTACATGTATGTATGTATGTATGTATGTATGTATGTATGTATGTATACCACTAAGAATGGTGTTTTAAATTGCTTCATAACACATTCCCCTTCCTGCATTTCCAGTCATCTTAACACTGGCCTCTCTTCCATGTATTCTTTGATCAGTGACACTGACCTCCTTGGTGTTCATTGCATGGTCCATATCTCCTTACTGTTCACCACACAGCAGTTCTCTCTCTCTCTCTCTCTTCTTCCATGCCTAATGGATTCTCTGGCTTCTTTAAGGCTCAGCTAAAATCCTACCTTTTGCAAAAAAAAGCCTTGGTCTATCCCTTTTAGTGTTAGCACCTTTCTTGTAAGATGATTTCTGATTTATTCTGTAATTATAGCGTTTGTACATAGCTGTTTTCAAGTTGTTTCTCCTATTAGACTGTGAGTACCTTGAGAGCAGAGAACATTGTTTCACCTTTCTTTGTATTCCCAGTATTTAGCCTAGTGCCTGGTATATAGTAGATGCTTAATAAATGTCTGTTTCTTGTTGAATATATTCGGCACTTACACTGGCTAAAAATGGCCTGCTGAGAGTACATTTCTTTTTGTACATATAGTCTCTGAGCATATATTATTATCTCACCATTAACAACAGCAAGAGTTTTATTATTCTAAAGTGCATTGTTTTTAGGGTATAATCCTTTCTGCAAGGTATATTTTAGTTAAATGTCAATTTTGACACTACTTTCATGAGCGACTGCCTGAGGGTTCAGTTAGGGTTAGTGTCCTCATTTTGTAGCAGCCGTGTTGATAGATCCATCCATCTATGTGCTTATATATCACTTATCTGTGGGTCAGTGGATCATTCATTGCTTCCTATAAAATGTCATTTCTGGTAGAATTAATAGATTTTTCTACATTAGGGTCAACTTCCATTTGCCCTTTATCCTGTCAAAATAAATCTGGACTCAACGAATGGACAGATATAATATGAATATTACTTGCAAGTTCAATGAGCTATCAAAAGCTAGGATACATCTTTGGAGGATACTGATGTTAATTTTAGACCCATTCATCTCTATGCAGATATCTTTACATAATGTGAAGGGTATACTAGTCCTGTGGAAAAGTGAACATATATGCTAATACTCCATCATTCTCTTGTTTTCTACTGCTAATCTCTAAATTAATCAGTAATTGTTCAATATTTGAAAAGAAGCTACATAGATCAAAAGGGTAAAAATGGGTGAGCCATGCACTGAGAACCATGAACTTTAGCATCTCACATTTGGAAGGAACTTTGGTGGTCGTCTTGTCTAACTATTAAAATGAACACGGATATTCTGTAAACATCCTTAATAAGTCATCACTCAACCAACAGTTGACAACTCCCATTGATAGAAAAACTATTACTTTATAGGTCAGCCCATTCTACTTTGGGACGGCAGTAACAGGAAGTTATCCCTACCTAGATCAACCCAAAATCTCCTTCCCTTTTACTTTGCATCATTGTTCTTGGTTCTATTTCTCAGGCAGAGAAAAATAAGTTGAAGCCCTCTTCCATGTGATAGACATTCAAAGGCTTGATGACAATTTTCATGTCTTACCACCCTTCCCTCCTCCAATTCTTCTCTTTTCCAGGCTGAATGTCCTCAGTTCCATAGAGATCCTTGAACAACATGGTAGATAGCCTTCATTAGCCTGCTATCGATAGGCCAGAGTGTGTCAATGTCATTGTTAAAATGTGGCACTAAAAATGAATGCCATATGACCATTGTGTTCTGAACATGGCAGAATACATCAGTGGTTAGTGCAATTATTCTGAATCCTTCTTTGATCCTGTTATGGAGGCACAATTTCATTAACGTGGGTACTCTTTGCCATGGTGAAGATAACAACCTATCTTCTGTTCATTCTTTTAGACTCTTGTCCATGTCCCTAGGAAATCTTCTACAAATGTTGCAACCAAGTTGGAGGTCTTCTAGATCTCTTGATATTGAATGCATGCCATTAGAGCCCATGCACTTAACATTTGTTAACAATCTCTTTTCCTATATGATCAGGCCACCTACTCTAAATGCTTTAAACATTTGCCTGTGGATCCACATTAGTCTCCTGAACTGACTTTCTATTTTATTCCTGATAAGACTAGTTTCTATCTGTGACATTACAATTTCATTCTTGATAACTCTTCATTGCCCTCTGGCCAATTTGCCTCATAGAATTGAAGCCCATGTGAGCCTACACATGGAAGACAATTTTCTAGCTTACTTTAGTGATAATTTCATCTTTCAATAGGTGGAGGAACCAAAGAAGAACAAAGCTATTTTAGACCAGATTTTCCACAGTAAAGGGAAAGGAGTTGCTAATGTAGAAATCACAGAGACTTGAGGAGCTGTGGAAGGTAATAGGCCAATTCAGATTTGGTCCCAAGCAGGAAAGAAACAATGTTATGGAAGGAAGTTTTAAAAATATCCCAATGAAAGGCAGAATTCTACAGGGGTGGGCAAACTACAGTATGAGGGGCAAATCACCATCTGGGCCAGATTTGGCCAAATCTGATACCCAACCAAGAAGAAGAATCAGCTAAAGAAAGATGGAGAGCTCTCAAAAAGGATATTCTGATGATGGAAACAGAAACAAGTCCAAGGAAGAAGATAAGAGGATTTTGACTAAAAAGACCAATATGGAAACCCATGAACTCATCAACCAACTTAAATTTTTAAAAGCTTGTACAGAAAGTTGACATAATGATACATAACAGAGGATGGATACAAAAATAATGACACAAATATTAAAGTTCCGAAAGATCTGTACACTAGCAATGAATGCATATAAAAATGGAGGTAATTTAGTTTTGTTGGGGGAAAGTGGAGGATCAAAGAAGAGATAAGCCTATTGTTCTTAGAGGATTAGACAATAATAAAGGCAATGAAGAGAAAACAGACTTCTGCAAATCTTTTTTTTTCCTATTTTCTCTGACATGGAGAATAATAGTTTGCACTAAAAAGGATGGAAGAAATAATAGCTAATAGGGATGTGAAACCCAAGAGTATAGGAAGATATGAAGAGGATCCCTAGCTGCCCTTGATGATTTAGAATCAGACCAAACAACTTGCCTCCCATATTACAAAAAGAACTGTAAGATATCATTGCTGTGTTATATCTAGTGATTTTTGAAAGATAAAGCAGAATGAGAGAGGTGCCATGGGATTGAAAAAAGACAAGTTGTCTCAATTTTTTTAAAAAAGGAAAAGAAGAATCTGCAAATTCCAATGCAGGAAACTTTTCTTTAACACCTGGATATATTCCAGAATTTATTATTAAAGGGATGATCAGTGACATCTAGAAAAGAAACCAATTACCTCAAAGAATCAACTTTATCAAAATGAGCCATGGCAGACTAAACCCATTTCTCTTTTTCTTCCAACAGGGTTATATACGTAGTATACTAGAGTAATTCTGTAGATATGGTTTTCCTAGTTGTAAGCAAACTATTTGATAAATTCTCCCATGCTTCTTGTGTAAATGAATAGAGTCTACAATAGTACTGTTAGAACAGGTTGATATTGAAACAGGTCATGATTCAAACAGTAGTGGATGTCAACTTGGAAAGAGATATCTCATGTGGTCATTTAATAATCTGTCCTGGGCCTATATGTTGTGTAATATTTCTGTTGCTTATGTGGATAAATAGAAGTTATATATACCAAATTTTCAGACAATGCAAAGAGGGATAGCTAATATGTTAAAGAAAAGAGTCTGTATCCAAAATAAGCTCAAAACAATTATTTCCTATTTAATATGATGGGATTAATTTTATGGGATTAAATAAAACTGTTATGTTGGAGTTTAAAAAATCAACCATAAGCATAAAATGAGGTTAGGTGGATCATAATATATAGGACTTTATCTGAAAAATATCTGAATGTTTTATTGGCCTGCAACCTCGAGGTGAGTCAACAATGTTATGTTGTCCAGAAAAAAAAAAATCTTGAACTGATGTATTTTGTGTCTAGAGTGAGAGATGTGATGTTCCTGTGATACCCATCTTTGGTCAGACTATGCTGAAGTATTGTGTTCAGTTCTGGGAACAACATTATATGAAGAATGTTGATCACATCAGAAGCAATCAGAGTAGGGTAGTGATGATAGCAAGGTCCTTGAGATCCTGTCAGATGAAGATCAATTGCAGGAAATAGGAGTGTTTAAAATAGGAGAAGAGAAGCCTTAGTTGGGACACAACAGCTATCTACACTGTTTGTAGGGACTTTTGTGTTCTGCTTGACAATAGTCAGCAGAACTCTAAAGCATTGGTGTATACTTACCCAAAAAAGCCCTAGGCCTTTCCAGACTAAGAATGGGCCACGCTGCAAAAGAGAGTAGATTCCCTTTCATTAGAGATCTTCAAATAAAAACCATATTGGCAAGAATTGGAAATTGAAGGGGTGCCTATCAATTGGGGAATGGCTGGACAAGTTGTGATACATGAATGTAATGGAATACTATTGTGCTATAAGAAATAACAAGCAGGCAGATTTCAGGAAACAACTTGGAAAGACTTACATGAACTGATGCAAAGTGAAGTGAACAGATCTTGGAGAACATCATACACAGTAACAGGAACATTGTGAGATGATCAACTATGATTAACTTAGCTCTTCTCAGCAATGCAATGATCCAAGACAATTCCAAAAGACTCATGATGGAAAATGCTATCCACATCCAGAGAAAGAACTGATGGAGTCTGAATGCAGGTAGAAAAATACTATTTTTTCTTTTTTATCTTTTGTATTTTTCCCCTTTTGTTCTGTTTCCTCTTTCACAATATAATTAATATGGAAATATATTTTACGTGGTTACACACATATAACCTATATCAAATTGCTTACCATCATAGGGAGGAAGGAGGGAGAAAATTTGGAACTCAAAATAGCATAAAAAATGAATGTTAAAATTGTTTTGATGTGTAATTGGAAAAATAAAATACTGTTTAAAAGAAAAAAAATTCTATGATACTAAAAAACCAAAGAACAGATGACCAGTTGATAGGGGCATTACAATGGAGATTTGAATCTAGGTATAGATTGAATTAGTTAGCCTATGAGTTCCTTTCTATATCTGAGATTCTGTGGTCCTATACTCATGAAGATACAATGAGAGATATGGGGTGCGTGTGGAGAATTTAGGGCATTTATCCAGTAATGTAGGTGTGAGATTATAATAACTTGGATTATTTTGGTGGCAAGAGGAATAGAAAAATAGCTATGGAACAAATCATCATAATTATAGGTAACTTTTACATATTGTTGCCAGGTTTGCAAAAGGTGTTATATACATTATCTCATTTAGTCCTCACAGCAAACCTGTGAGGTAGGTATTATTATTATTCCCATTTTGCAGATGAAGAAACCAAGGTTGAGAAAGATTAAATAACTTCCCCAAGGTTATACAGCTAATAAGTGTCTGAGGCAGGATTTAAATTCTAGTCTTCCTGACTCCATTTTAATACTTTATTCACTGAAATAAAGAAAGGGGCTATGGGAAGATGAAGCTGAAATAAAGAGTGGTGCTATGTGAAGATGAAGTTTTTTTATAGACTTCCCTCATGATATCCATTTTTAAATTCTTCTATAGACCCGTGATCTCATCAGTACAGATATCCCTATACAGACATATTGGATAGCATTAACACCTCCTCAATTTGTGATTTTTACCCTTATCCTTCTCTAAATTCCTCACAGAGAATGTAACCAACATGGTGGAGGTCTTCCTTTAGTCCTTTTAAGATTTTGTGGAGACTTCCACTAAAGTCCTACTCTGCTGCTTAATCATGGATTGCAGGCAAAGCTGGCTTGAAAGCTATGAAGACAGAGCTCTAGTTCTGCTAGGCTATACCTGGCAAGTCTTGTGATCAGCTATTTATGTAAGCCTTTTAGCCAAGTATTAGCCTTACTAAGCACAAAGGAGCTCATAACCAGGTTGGGCACTGGGCGATGTATTTTTCATGTCCAACAATTCAGGAAGAAAGCCATCTATTAAAGAAAAGAGAGGTTATAGCCCTTTACTGGTAGAGTATTGCCCATGCTGCCAAAAGTACACATCCTTAAAGTGCCATGGAACTCAGCTGTCCCTTTGTTATTCCATAGTTCTGGTACAGTACTAGCTCAACTCCTTTTCTGGTATTACTGTCTTTGGTGATGTTTTAGAATTATAGTATTTATAAGTATAAGGAACTTCAATGATCATCTACTCTAATACTTCCATATTATGGATGAGGAAACTGAGGTCCAGAGAAGTTGAGATATTTCTCGAGTTACATAAGGAAACAGCAGAGGCAAGATTTAACACTAGATCTTCTGACTCCATTTTCAGTGACTTTTTTTTTTCCGATACAGCACACTGTTCCCCTAAAACACTCTTGCCCTACACATAGAAAGAGGCCAGGGAGTAGATGTACAGATTGTCAAGATAAACCACGAAACCTACTATTTAACAAACCTTTAAAGGTAGTTCATCTCTGAAGCACCACTGAGTGGTATTGCCCAGGTTGCATGGCTAGACCCAGATTTCATAGAAGCCAGAATGAGTTTAAAAATTCCATTCTTTACTTATTGTCTTCTTTTATCAGAATCTAATTGTATACTCTCAATGATCTAATGGTAAGACAAGCCATCATGGTTAGCAATATTAGGCATAATTTGATTATGGTTCAGAATGATGAAGGAATACAAGACCTTATCTGTGTCACAAAGCTGTAACTTCTTACCATTTTTTTTTCCTTTGATAGTACAGGGGACCATGAAAGAAAATGCAAAAAGTTGGCTAACTCTTTTGTGGTTATTCTTTTCTAGAAACTCCTTTAGGACTCTGGTGCTTAGGCATTAAGCAAATCTGATCAGCCAGAACTGATGCTGCTGGCCCAGGATAATAACATAGTCATATGGTTTATATATTTCTACAATGATTGTGTTAAATATACTCCTAAATTGTAGGCCCCGAGGTGTGAGCATTGTGCAGACTTCAAAGTGTTCTATACATGCTAATTATTTGGAGAGAATAGGAACATTAGTGATCAAGGCAACTGAAGAAAGGCTGATGTAGCTCCCTGAGCCTTGCTGGTTTCTCACAGAAGCATATCTTTGGACTTGATGGCAACAGGCCACATGAAATGGAGGGTCTCACCAAACTGTAAAGTCCCTTCTATGATTAATTTTATTCCCTTTCATATTCTGGGTACAACTTACACATTTGGACTATTGTTCAAACACAGACAGCCTCTTGGGCAATTGTCATTAAATGGCCATTAAAGGAAACATCATACCATGTGACTTAAGGATCCTTCCAGCCTTGCTAGGTGCTATATGCCTTAGAGACTGTAATTCTCTTCTCATATCTGCCCCCATTGCTTTCTAAATATCTACATTTCTCTTGTTCCATTGCCTTTGTGATGTTTTCTTTTTTTCTGTGCAACTAGAGACTGGAATGTTTTACATCTTACAAATGGGGCACGTGGAGAAAGCCTCAAAAAGGCAATCACACCAACTGTAGAATTTTTGTTTTAGAGACTGTAGAGGACCAACATAAACAGTAGTGGCAATAATAGTGTTCAATATTGGTTAAATATTAGAGGCTTCCAGCTCAACTCACTCTCTGGACTTTCCTACCTTCTTAGCTGTGACCTTTCCAGAATGAGAGACCTTCTCTCTGAGGCCCACTCTCCTCATTGGTGAATCTCTAGCTCAGACTACCATTTCAGGAAGTACTCTGGCTATGCTAACTTCACTCCCAGCTTGACTCACTCCCTGGACATTTACGTATTCTAGCCTGCCACCTTGCCCCCAAAACTAACCTTCCCCAACTTCCTCTGCTTTCCAACTCCCTTCTCAGTGTTATTTCCCTCCATTAAAGTATTATCTCCTTGAGGATGGGAATTATCTTTTTTGCTAGTATTTGTATTTCCAGAGCTTAGCATAATGTCTGACACATAGTAAGTACTTAACAAATATTTATCTGTCTGTCTGTATGTCTATCTATCTATCTACCTACTTATCTAAAGGTCTGTCTTATCTATCTATCTATCTATCTATCTATGTGACTTTATAAAACATGTTTAATCAGGCAGAGACAAAAGTGATGCCTTCATTCCCCTGCTCCCCAGTACTATAATTCCTAGAGGTAGCAACATCATAGGCAGGAAGAAATAGGGTTGAATCTTGTCTATGAACCTTGTTAGGTCATATGACCTTGGGCAAGTCATTCAAACCCCAGTTTGCTTCCAGCAAATCACTAGGACTTATTTAGTGAGCCAGAGTCCTTTGTAATCTTTGTTGGTGTATCAGTTCTTTCCTAAAATTCTGAAATAACATCCTAATTAAACTCTCATTCCATCATAGTTATTTATTCTATTTTTAATTGAACATTTTCATAAGCCATCAGAGACATGCAAAATTAGAGTGAATTTTAATATTTTCTCCAATGTCTTCAGAACAACTGAAGAAACTTAGAGTATTCAGTATGAAATCAAATCTCCATTTAATAGATTCATTAGACAATTCTTTTGTAAGCAACTCTTTGAAAATAAGCTCATTTAGACCAAGGAACAGAATGAGAGGATAAGGTGCCATATTCCTTATATCAATGGGCAGGCTAAGAAACCTTGGAGATTGGCCTCATATTGCCTCTGTACATTCCCATGTAAATGCTTCCCAGAGTTACAACAAAGACCAGTATTTAGGTCTCTTGAATCCCAGTCTGATAGCATTATTGTTCCAATATTACTTGCTTCCATATTGCATAAAAGCACCAAACAAGTAATATAAAATCCAGCTGGAGCACTTTGAAGTCAAAATGACAAGTCCTTTAACTGTTCCTTGTCCTTTGGGTCTGCCTTAGAGTCCTTTTTGAGATAACTCTTTCTTTTACTCCCCCTCCCACCCCAACTGTCATCTTGCCTTTCCAGAAATGAAGACCTGGATTTCATACCAGTGTTACTTTTCATAGTATCTCTAAAACTTTTTATATTACATTGAAGAAAGGTACAGAGAGGTCTTCATCAGAGTTTCCTTAATACATGATTTTTTAAAACTTAAATGCCATGGTATTAATTTACAGTAAGAAATTTAGCTTCCAAGTAGACAGTGTATTTGGGTTGGCAGCTCTGTGTATTCTCTTTCCAGCAGAGATGCTTACTTAAGAAACCAACTTAAAATGAGGTTGTTTGGTAAATATAGAACTGAAGAAATGGTAACAAGGCTGTAGCAAAGGGCCCGTGAACAATTTCATATAAGCAATAGCTGAAGGAACAAGGGATGGAGATGAAAAGATATCCTAGGGTTATGCTTGATTTGAAGGGCTGTTGTGTAAAAGAGGTTATATAGACTTTCTGTGTAGCTAGAAAAATAAAACTGGGAGTAACCTGTGGAAGTTATAAAGAGGCTGATATTTTGTTTAAGTAACATATTTTCTAACAATTAGAGATACCCCCCAATCAAAGGGCTGCATTATGAGAAAGGAAGATTTTCATCACCATTTTCATCTGTATAGATGGTGGATCAGGAAGTGTTCAGGAAGTGACAGAAGTATGGAAGTTATACTTGCTTGAGATAGGAGGTTGGATGAGATGATGATATCCTAGCCTTTGGATACATTTTTTAACTCTGCAAACCTTTTCTAGAATTCATTAGGATCATCACCCTCAGGTTTATAGTTCTTATTACTAAATGTTCCTTACATTTCAACATACTTTAATGATGAGTTATCATTTCAAAATTTACTGATTTGTTATTGATTATATTAACTATAGGTTGCTCTTTGTGACATATAGAGAGGCAAATTAATCTTATTAGGATATAAACTATGATTTCCAAATCATATTATAGGAAAGTCTATTTCTGAGGGAAGCTTCCAATAGAAAGTCATTTGTATCCATCGTACTTAGATTTTTACCCAAATCAATTCAATTCACTCAACATATATCAGCCTGGAAGAGTGGAAAGTAAGCTGGCCTCAAAAATAAGAAGATTGACATTCAAGTCTTGTCCAATACATAATGGTTCTCTGAAAGTCATTTAACCTCATGGTGCTCTAGGCAACTCTCTAAGATTATAAATTACAGAGAAAATGCTGGCCTCAGTAGAGGGAGTTTCCTTACACTAGAGCTCCATACATTAAAGAAATCACAAGTATAGTCCCTATCATTTATCCACTTCTCCATAAGAAATTGTGCTAAGCACCAGGGATACAAAAATAAATAAATAGAGAACATTTTTCTGGGGTGTATACCTTCCACCACAGAAGGAAGCATTCGTGGAGAATTTCCATTAATTTTCCAATAATCACCTTGGGTACTATAGTCGCTGTCCCCTGATTACATAAAAAACAAATCTCAGTCTAGCTGCTTGCTGTCTTTTTCCTCGATAGATCCATTTCCCATTATAGATAGATAATTACATTTAGGTGCATATTACATATTTATTTCCTAATGGTATACACCAGCTTTCACATTTTTTTAATGCCAGTGAGACTCCAGTTATCCACTATGGGATTCAAGTGTTCAGAATAAAAAGAAGTTTCCAGAATGCTGAAGTTTAACCCTTTAAGTACCCTAGTGTAGCCTTTCATTTCTTTCTGAATGGACTGTTTCAATGGCTTCTTAATTTCTCTCCCTGATTCTTCTACTTTTTCCTTTCCAAAAAACCTTTTTAAAGCATAGATCTGATCCTGTCATGATCCTACTCACAAAATAATCACTTCCTCCCTATTGTTTTTATGACAGACTTATAACTTATAAACTCTTCACCTTCTTGACATTTAAAGTCTTGCCAATATGGTTCCAAACAGTCTAACGTTTCTTCTAAATGGGCCTACTTGTTGCTTCTTGAATATGGCATCACATGTCCCTCTTCCAACTCCTCTCCATTCCTGGAATATATTTTCTCTTTTCCTATATTTCTTAGAGTCTTTCGCTCCTTCAAGTCTTACTGAGACATCACCTCCTCTGTGAAGCCTTTCATATATTCCTGTTTGTTAGTGTTCTTTCTCTCCTCAAATGATCTTATCTTTACTTTTACTATTGATCCTGTTGCATCCCCAGTATAAAGTGACCTCCCTTAGGGCAGAGTCTTCTTCTTTTTCTGTTGTTGTTTTTCCTTTTTAGTCTTTGTAGCCTGAAACCTAGCTCAGTGCCTTACTCATAATGAAGTTGTAAAAAATATTTCTTGAGTTGGAAATATTTTCAGTATAACCATTTGGGTACAATATTTTTCTTAGACTATACCCTGCTTCCCATTGTCTCCACAAAGTACACAAAATGTAATTTATCTTCTCATTGATGCAGGGTCATCAAATGAACACCTGTTATTGTACTTGCTTCAGTATAACGGTGTTCTCAGAAATCATTGAGGATGGTCGGGTGGGGTTCCTCTACAAGTTGTCTCTCTGATATCCCATTGCAGCATGGACATTACCCTGGGATTTTTAGGGCAACACCATAGAGAGACTAAACTCTAGCAGGTCCTGCCAAGCTCTAAAAGCTTACCCAGCGACAGATTTTACGTCTGCCATCCTAAAACCTAGATCCAAGTTTTGAGAGGCTAATTATCAAATTGACCATATGGTCATGAATATTTTGGCCACGGCAATTCTCAAAGACTGTATCCCAAGTCATAGAGGGATTGCAATCTGTACTGTACAGGGAAGAAGTAGTCACATTAAGGAAAACATGAAATGCCAGATCCCCAAAGAAAAGTGATGGATTTCTTTTGCTCTCTGCTGAGTTCCCCCCAAGAGCATTATTCAATTTAAGGTCTTATTTATCCTGTTACTTTATTTTCAGATGCTTATTTTTCTCATGAGAGACACTCTTATTTTGAAATAAGTATGGTAACATTGGTATGTGGGTGGATATAGAGAAGGTATAATAATATAACATTCATAGTAAAATGATAAAACATTTAAAATTACATCATAGCCATATTTTACACAAATAAATCTAGAATCGGAAGATGCTACCCACATATTCCATATTAAATTGAATTATATGATTGTTATGATTCCATGAATTTTATTATCATTTATAGGATGACTTCTAAACCTATATATTCTGCCCTAATCTCTCTTGTGAACCTGTGACCCACAGCTCTATTTGCTCCTCATGAAGACCTTCAAACTCAATACAACTGCAACTAACCTCAACATTTCCCACCTTAAAGCACCCCTCCTGCAAGATTCCTTATTTCTATTAAGGGCATTGCTATCTTTGTACTCACCTAGTTTTGGAAGATTAGAGATGTTTTTTAACTTTCTTTTCTTTTATTTTTAATTTATGAAATAAAACAAGCACTTCTATAACACAGAATAAAAAAAGATGATTGTGCATAAAACTGCAAATCTATTATATTATCTATTAGTCCTTTTAAATATATAATAAAGTTATCATGTGAATTTCTTTTTTCCCTTTTTTTCTTCCCTCCCCACACCTGCATTTTTGACTTTTCCTGCTTCCTTCTTCCCTCTCTCCCACCTTTATCTGAATCCTGTCATTCTGTCTCTTCAATAACTCTTCCATCTTTCCCCTTCTTTTTATCTTTATGGTTAATATCCTTGTTTGGGCCTTCATCACATCTCACCTGGACTATTATAATAAAACCTTTAATGGTCTCTGCTCTCCTATCTATTCTTCAAGTAGTTGACAAAATAATTATCCTGAGGCTCAGGGCAGACAGTCAGTCAATAAACATTTACTAAGTGCCTGCTATATGCCAGACACTGTGCTACATGCTGGGAAAATAAAGGCAAAAGACAGTCTCTCTGTTATCAAGGATCTCACAGTCTAAGGGGAAACAACACAAAAAAGAAACAGAAGTTTGGGGAGGAGCAGAGGAAGTGAGGGAGGGTACCTGGGGTGGGAGCATGAGGAAGTCATGCAGCCAGGTGGGGAATTTTGAAGTGTCTGCCCTGAATCCCCTCCTTAAATAGAGAATCTTGGAAAAAGTCTCCAATGTCCACCGTCTATTCTTTCCAATCAGAGCAAGTGAGGGGCCTTTAAGGGGCAGGGGGAAGGAGAAGATAAGAGTTTCAGGGTTGATGTCATCTTTCAGGAAGATGAGTTTATAGAGAACATGATGAAATTAAGGTGAACAGCCAGGTAGGAAATGATCATGTTACTCTCCTAGTCTAAAACCTTCAGTATTTCCTACCACCTGGGTGGTAAAATGCCAACTCTTTTTCTTATTGTTTAAGTCCTTGCACAATATGATTCTTACCTGCATGTCTAGTCTTATTTCACGTTGCTATTTTCAGATATTTTATATTTCAAACCACCTGTGCTATAAACTGTTCCCAGAATATGACATCTGCTCTTCTGCATTCATAGACATCATTCCTTCAAGTTGAATATATATAGTTATCCCTTCCACATTGCAGAGGTTAGGGGCATGGTTCCCCCACAATCTGGAAAATCTGTTTAAAATTTTTGACCCTCCCTTTGTATCAGTGAAGAAGTTTGAATTTGTTATTTTTTATTTTATGGGATGTTTACAGTATATTATTATAAAATTTAAGTTGATATTATACAATTTTATGCATGTATTTTATGCATTTCTGAGTTTCTAAATTTTTTCTATGTCATGTGCTGGTCTTTGCATGTCACCTGTGGCTTTTGCTAAACTCCCTCCAAATTCCCATTTAATTTCTTATGCCCACCCACACTATATTGAAACCATGATGGAGAAAGTCCTGATGTAGAAGAGATAACTGTACTCCTTCTCACTTTTTTCTTTGCTTCAGGACTCACCTAAGCTGTCACCTTTCCATTCCAAAAAAAACCAACAACAACCACAAGTAAACAAAAAATAAACATTTTTGACAGGCTAGGTGTCAGTTTTATCTCCTTTCTCAAATTTACCACTGATACAATCAGTGACATATTCTCTCTATTGATCTCCCAGGGACTATATATTTTTATTACATTTACATATGTTAATGTTATATTCCCCTAGTAAGTTGACAGGGAGCTTTAGCCAATCTGTGTTATAAAACCAGGTTGGTAGAAAAGAATGCCAATTTTGTCTTTCATGCAAAAAGAGGGATTGAGTAGATTAGTTAGAAGTAATTATGCATCTGAGCATGTCATCATTAAAGCCCATAACAGAACCAGTGTTCTCAGACTCCTTAACATCTGGCAGGTCTGGGAGCATCCTGGAGGTCTTGGAAATGTGGACTGCTCCCCAAGATTGAGGGTGAATATTTATTTTATTTAAGGTTGCAAGAAGCATTAAGGAACACACTGAACAGTTAGCCTTTATATAGCACATTAAGGTTTGGGAAACACTTTACAATTATATCATTTTATCCTCGAAACAACCCTTGGAGATAGGTGCTACTATTACTCCAATTTTTCAGATGAGGAAACTGAGGCAACCAAACTTCAATGCCTTGACCAGAGATAAACCCAGTAAGGGTGGATTTGAACTCATAGCTTTCTGACTCCAGGTCCATTGCTGTATTCACTTTGCTGTTTACCTCTGATCATTTAAGATAATCTAGGAGGTACTTCTCTATATGTGCTTGTATTTCTTTAAATCCTGTTGTAAACTGTAGCATTCATAAATGTTATGTAATACCAGTAATACATTATTTTGTTATCATAGAATAGTATTGTCTTTTTTTTCTTTCTTATGCTTATAATTAGGCACTGATGCATTAATATAGACTACACACATATAGTTGTATGCATATATGTATGTATACACACACATAAGACATGTGTGCATGTATATATGCCTATACATATACACATATATGTACATGTATACACATGAGGCATCCCAAAATTTTTGGTAGAGTTTTTATCTTTAATGGTATACTTTTAGGGGGCAGCTAGGTGGTGCAGTCGATAGAGCACCAGCCTTGGATTCAGGAGGACCTGAGTTCAGATCTGGCCTCAGACACATAACACTTAATAGCTGTGTGACCCTGGGCAATTCACTTAACCCCATTGCCTAGCCCCACCCCCCCAAAAAAAGTGTGCTTTTCCTCCAATTATATGTATATAATATATATGTGTGTATGTGTATTTATATATTTATTTGTGTATATATTATATAATATAATTGAGAAAACAGGTTGTTTTATACATAAATGTGTGTGTAGAAAAGACACAGTTGGCTGAGGAAAAGCATGTTCCTTCATGTGTATGTGTATGCATGTGTGTTTGTAGAAAAAAACACAATTGGTTGAGAAAAAAGAAAAAAAAACATACTAGGTTCTGTGTTTATTATCTATCCTATTTGGAGGTTACCTGTTCATAAATATAACCTAGGTAACACTCTACCTGGTGGGAGCTTCCCTTAATTACAGGTATGGGTAGGCCTACCTAAATAGAAGCAAAAGCTATTTAGTTGCTTTAGCTATGTGACACTCTTTATGACCCCATTTGGGGTTTTCTTGGCACAAATTATGGCGTGCCAAATGGATTTGCCATTTCCTTCTCTAGCTCATTTTACAGATGAGGAAAGTGAGGCAGACAGGGTTAAGTGACTGGCCCAGGGTCACAAAGATAGTAAGTGTCTGAGGCTAGATTTGAACTCATGAAGATGAGTCTTTCTGATTTCAGGCCTAGTACTCTATCCTCTCTGCCACATAGGTACCTCAGAGAAACTAAAGTATGGCAGAGCAATTACCTTCTCAATCCTCAGTCTATAAAGGGATAGCAAACACCACCAAGTCCTATACAGAGTAGATATGTTAAAGTTACGACTGAAAAGTTGTATATTAGTAAAACGATTTAAAATGCCTTAGAGGAATTTGCCATTTAAAAGAACAGAGTGCCTCTTGGCAGAACCAACGTCCATCCTGGCACTAATAGGCCATGTAGGAACATGTCACGATTGGAGGATAGGTGAGTTTACTCGGATGGGGCAGGAACCAGCAGCAGAAAAGACAAGAAAGTCTACACATATGGGCATTTGGCATCAGGGCAAAGCAGCCATAGGGAGCAGGCAGATGTTTTGGAAAGCAGTCAGCACAGATCATGGGAGCTTGGCAGCAGGCAAAAGATGGGGCAAGTCAAGCATGAAGGCAGTCCACATCACAGGGAATTTGACAGCACAAAGTAAGCATCTTGTCCCATCTGGCCCATCTAAAGAGTATGGCCCAAGGGGCTGTTGGAGGCTGGAAACCAGGTGGATATCCCCCCAGGAGAAGAGGAGATGCTCTGGGCTAGAATGTCAGGGAGCAGACACACATTGTCCCAAGGGGTGGG
This sequence comes from Phascolarctos cinereus, assembly GCF_003287225.1. NCBI lineage: Eukaryota > Metazoa > Chordata > Mammalia > Diprotodontia > Phascolarctidae > Phascolarctos > Phascolarctos cinereus. The sequence continues at coordinate 59,437,904 of NW_027556180.1, forward strand.
GGTAGGGGTGCGGCCAGTTTGAATATATGGACTTAGTTGTAGGTCATATGCCAGGTGCAGTAATGGCATAGGGCTAAATCGCATGGAAGGTTCAAAGGAGCCGAGACAAAAACAGAGGCCAAGCCAGAAACAATAAGTGGTTACCAGGAAAATAAGCAGATTCAAGATCAAAGTCCAAGTGTGGAGTACAGGCAAGCAAAGAGGCGATTTCTTAGGGGTGGGGTGAGGAGCCCAGCTGGGAGAGGGGATTGAAGATAATGGAACCTCATTACAGATAACATGGAAAATGAGGATCCAGCCATGGAACCTGGGAATCAAGGGCAGGTCTTTACAGGTCATTGGAGGACTGGGGGGGGGGGCAAGATACTCTAAGATACTCATCCCAGGGAAGCTGAGGATTGAAGAATGGGCACATGTGGGGGTAAGAAAGGGGACAAGACTAGTACTGAGTTATTAAAACTGGCGTCTCGTGTCGCTACTTGTCGTGTAAATCCTAGAACACAGAATCATAGAAACTCAGAGCCCAAAGGTATTTCAAGAGCCTTCTAGATCTCTTGCACATTCATAAGCAGAAATGAACTCTACATTATCTCCAATAAATTGTTATCCTAGCTGTTTGAAAACCACTATAGGTTGGAGCTGCACTATCAACCACACCATTCCACTTTGAGATGGGTTTAATTATTAGAAAGGTTTTCTTAATGTTAAGCTGAAACTTACTCTAAAATTATTCATCATTCCACCTTCTGTGGCCAAACAGAAGAAATCTAGCCTCTACTCCAGATGACAGCCCTTCAAACACTGGAAAATATTCTCTTTTCTGCCATAAGTCTTTTCCAAGATAAATACCCCAAGTTTCTTCAATGATCCTCCTATGATGTGATTTACATTATGCTCACTATCCAGTTCAACCTCACTGGATATATTCTAGCTTCTCAGCTTTACTACTAAGGATAAGGCAAGGATCCATTTGGAGGAATGAGAGTGCTATTATGTTATGAGTTCTATTTTTGTATATGACATGGTGCCTAAAACTGTGCTCTGCAAACATTAAGCAATTAATAAAAGTTTGTTGAAATTGTTGACCTTCAAATTATGTTATGAGCTTGATGCTTAGACATCCTTGGCCATACTATAAAAATTTGTTGTTTAGTCACTTCAGTTGTATCTGATCCTTCATGAACCCATTTGGAATTTTCTTGGAAAAGATACTAGACTGGATTTGCTATTTTCCTCTCCATCTCATTTTACAGATTAGAAACTGAGGTGAACAGGGTTTCATGACTTGCCCAGGGTCACAAAGCTAGTAAGTATCTGAGGCCAGATTTGAACTCAGGAAAATGAGTCTTCCTGGCTCCAGGCCGGGCACTTTATGATTGTGACTAATGCCAATTTACTTTTTTAACTGTTTGGAATGAGGAGGCGTAACAAATTCTTCCTCCTTCACGAGAATCCTTCTAAATTCTTGGGAAAGGGAACACTCAAAAAGCTCTGAAAAGTCTGCATGAAGGGGGTGGTTTTCTGGTTTTAAAAATGGAAGAATTTCTTCAACTCAAAACTGCCATATCCTTTGAAAGAGGGAAAGGAAAATCTCTACTAGCCCTGAATTTAACCTAGAACTTGAAGTTCAGATGATCTGATGTTACCTAGAGTCAAAAGAAAAAAGCAGCAGAAATGGGCACCTTCCTAGACTGGCCTAGGCAGGGCTTAAAGATGTCAATTTTCTGAGGGCTCCGCTTTGTGAACTCTCTCTCTTCTCCTGAACCAACAGATTAGCAGAGAACAGTTTGGCTTTTTGTTTCTGGACCTGTTTCCTGGTGGGTTCCATAGATTTTGGCTCTCTTCTGCTGGCTGCATGGAAGACCTCACCCCTACCTCAAGTCTGGGGCAAGTAGTACTTGGTAATTCTCTGCATCTATGTATTTTTTGGGGATACTCATGCATCTTGTACCCTATTACAGCCTAAACTAAGAAGAATATTTTAATGCATTCTTTTTTTTTTAACTATCCTAGAAATTTTCCAGAATTTCCACATGGTTTCTAGTCTTTATTAAGTAACTCTCCCTAAAGGAAATGTAGGCATAGATTTTTAAGATGAAAAAAGATGCTTAATTGAAGGGTACAAGTATAGAGTGGGAGTCAACATTCAACAGTGAACTATTAAGGCTATTGGTCTGGTAGATTTAACAGTGAACTATTAAGGCGCCCCTTCCAGCTAGGAGCCTATAATCCAAAGGGTACATCTAAACTAGTGCTAGGGATGAGTAGGGATGAAAGCAGGGTTTAAATAGTCATAGTTATAGTCTCTGGAGGGAGATAGGGAAAAAAAACCTGACAGACCATTGAAGTTCATTCTGCAAAATAAGTAAGCAAATGAACAATAACTTTTAAATGTCTCTGTGTTTAGTGATATTTTCGTAGATGAGTTTTTTCTTAGTGTGGACTATGTCAGTGATGTCAGCAATTCTTCCTCTGAGTCTCGTTAAATTTAGCTTAATTAAAAAAACCATCAGCTCTTTAAATTCCAGAGGAGGGTTTCACAAGTTGCTGTAACCAAAAAGAAATTTTCACCCTATCTGGGAGCCAAATTTCAGCTGTGATGAGTCAGAAAAAGACTTGTGAATCATAGTACTAGAACACGTAAACCCTCAATGTTACCCCTAGAAGCCTGAAGAGAGAAATAACCACTCTCCAGAGAGCCAATCTGCCATTGATAGTTGGAGTTGGTAAAGGAATTCTGAATGGAGGTCATATATTGTGGGTTCTTGTAATATAGCAAGAAGAGATAGTACAAAAGCCTGCCCCAGTGGCCCAGGGTGCACTCTTATACAACTACACATAGTGCTGGGAAGAATAGGCACAAGTCAAGAGTATAGTTTGTACTCGTGTGAGGTACATGTAGAAGACAGTGTGGCAAGAAGGTAGTTCACACCTCCTGATTATTGGAAACTTTCTTGAGTATATATTTGGTACTCTTTTCTGGTGTAAGGGAGCCATGCTCCTTGCAGTGGGTCCTTCCCACTTTATTTTTACAACTTTTTATTTTCAATATGTCCTCAATGTGTTTCTACTACTGGTTGGCTGAATTATTTTTCACTGGTTCAGTTCAGATGACATGATCAATTGAGGGGGTGGAGAGTGACTCTTTCCCAATAACATCTTCTGGGGCCAGGCTGGAGGGCCTGGCTCCTCAAGGCACTCCTGAGCCTGGCAACTTCCACAGCTCGAATGTAAGCTTCTCATTTGGCTTGCTGTATTAGGTTCAGCCAATCAGGGCATGACTCATTCTCTTCAGCCAATCACAAAGTATTTCCTGTGTGGTGTCACTTGATTTCATTTGATGATAAAATCACATCAGGCTTCCCAAACTGACAAAGACTTGTTTTTACCTAGTTTACACCTTTATTGATTGATTCAATGGGGACCTTCTGCATTTACATTAATTTGTGTGGAGCTTTCCTTAGATAAATTGTAACCAAGTAGTTAGAGTTCCTTTGATAGAAAAATGAAAGCCCAAAATAGGGATGTACCTTCTACAACTTTTGGTGTTCGACTACCCTGACTATTCAAAGACCCTCATGCAGACCCTCCTTTTCTCATTACCTTAAATATTTTATTTAGTATTAGAATTAATTATTCACATTCTTGCCATGTACGATCTCTGAGACCTGATTTCGCCCAACACCATCATATACCAGCTCCTCTTGTTGACCCACATCACCCAACACAATGGTTCCTAGAGTTAGACTGCCCCTTGCTTCCATGGACATTCTAGCCTTTCCCCTTCCCACCAGCACTCAGCAGCCACTCCTCTTCTGAAGTTCACATGATCAACATTTGCTATTCAATCCAAATTATGGTGGTTGTTGTGTATCAGCTCCCAGGCCATCCTTTCTCCTTCATCATCGAGTTCAGTACCTGGCACTCCATCTTCCTCTCTTCTCTACCTCCTACCCATATGTTAAGAGACCTCAACAGCCATGTTGGTATTCTTACAAACTCCTCTAGCTGCCAATTCTTCGGTCTCCTTGAATTCTTTTCTTCAAGAAACCTCTTCCTTCATTCTATCTTAGCCACACCTAAGACTAGTCACATAGTGGACCTCACTATTACTTATCAGTGCTCCATTTCCCTAATTGAAAACTCTGACACTCTTCATTCTGATCCTACCAGTTCACTCCCTCTAAAGCAAATATTCATTCTCTTTGAGATCGCCAATAAGGAATGTACTAAATATGAAATTTCAGAGAGTTGATTGTTGAACATTCATCAGCATACCCCTGCCTCTAATCCCTTCACTTCTCAGTGCTTTCTTAGGCCGATAATTCCTTCACTTCCCATCCTATGCAAACACGACCCTGTAATTGATGAATTCTACATTACTCTATCCACTACTCATGAATCCCTTGACTCTTTGTCCAACCACTGATCTTCCCTTGTCAAACATCAGGCTTAGATTACTCCTATTACCTTCCTTGAGGCTGTTGATAGAGAGATGGGCTTGTAGTCAGGAAGATCTGAGTATAAATCCAGCCTTAGACACTAGCTGTGTAATCCTGGGCAAGTTCTTTAACATCTACCTTAGTTTCCTCAATTATGAGATGGTGATAATAAATAACACTTATCACCTAAGATTATCATGAGAATCAAATAAAATGAATATTTGTAAAGCACAGTGCAGTAAAATAGTAGGCACTTATTAAATGTTTGTTGCCTCTCTCTGGTGTTTACCCATTTCCATTTAAGGTGGTGGGATTGGAGAATCTGACATCCTGGGATTCTAATGTCTGGGTTTTATTGTCAGCTCAAAATCTACACTAAGAGGAGAAAGGAGTGACCTTTGGGTCCCAGTCCAGTAGTAGCTGAGATGAGAACTCGTCTAGCAGTACTGCCATCTATGGACTTGAACTCAGTTGGACCAATATTATGCAAGAATTGAGCTGGCATACTTGGTAGAATGCCGGGCCTGAGGCTTGGAAGACTCATTTTTCTGAGTTCAAATCTGGCCTCAGACACTTATTAGCTGTGTGACCCTGGGCAAGTCACTTCATCCTGTTTGCCTTAGTTTCCTCACCTGAAAAATGAGCTGGGGAAGGAAATAGCAAACCACTCCAGCATCTCTGCCAAGAAAAGTCCAAATGGCATCATGATGAAAAGCCAGATGTGATTGAAATGACTGAACAGCAAACATCAACAACAAAGAGTGCTTAGCTCACGCTCCCCAGAAACTGAGGTGGGATAAAAGAACTTATGTCCCAAAGGGATTAGGAGATTTTTGTGCTTTTATAATTACTACATCTTTGAAGTAAATATTATTTTGTAAAGGCTAACTTATGTTAATGGTTAAATGCACTTGGGCACTGGAAACCGGAACCTAATGGAGGGGTGTGGGACATAGCTGGTGCGAGCTTGAGCTAAGTGTTAGAAAAGAGACCCATCCCCAAATCCCTCAAGGTACCCTAGAACTATAGTTCCCAAAGCAGTCTTGCTTTGGAAAAGTAAGCGTGGACATTCTCTCTACATTGCTCCATACACTTGATGATCTCCCTTGATGACCTTCTCAGTTCTCGTAGGTTTAATTATCATCTCTCTATAGATGGCATCCAGATTTATATATCTATCTCCAGTGGTTTCTCCTCAGCATCAGTTTTAAATCACCAATTGCCATTTAGACATTTTGAACTGGGTATCTCAGAGCCATTTCAAATGCAACATGTCCAAAACAGAGCTCATTATCATTCTCTCAAAACCTACTGTCTCTGAAACTTCCCTATTTCTCCCAAAGCTGTACCACTCTTTCAGGTCTGGAATCTTATAGTTACCCTCAATTTCTCTTTCTTATCTCACACACACCTGTCAGTTACCAAATCTCGCCATTTACTACCCCTCTGACGTCTCTTACATCAATCTTTTTTCTCTACTCACACAGCTAGCACCTCAATTTAATGTGTATACATTTATGCATCTATAAATATGCATATGTGCATATGTGTGTGTGTGTGTATGTGTGTGTGTGTAAGTGTGTAGTGGTTAGGTGGTACAGTGTATTGATTGCTGAGCTTGAAGTCAGGAAGACTCATCTTTCTGAGTTCAACTCTGGCCTCAGACACAAGCTGCGTGACCCTGTGCAAGTCATTTAACCCTGTTTGTCTCAGTTTCCTCATCTGTCAAATGAGCTGGAGAAGGAAACGACAAACCACTCCAATATCTGTACCAAAAAAACCCCAAATGAGGTCATAAAGAGTTAGACATAACTGAAAAATGACCAAATACCAATAGTTATATATCTCTATATAAATTTATATCTGTATATTTGTAATGTATGTATGTATGTACATATGTATGTATATATGTATGTATGTATGCAAATTAAGATTTATATCCATGAAGAGTTTCTTACTTGAAAGATTAGGTGTATTAACAGAACCTCATTGGTGCCTCAAGGAAGCCCAGGTTAAATTAAGCAGATTTATATCATTTAAATATTAGTGAAAAAGTTAGGAAGTGTATATTGATATTTGTATTTTTAAAAATTGTGATCTACACCTATGATTAACTCAGCTCTTCTCAGCAATACATTGATTTAAGGCAATTCCAAAAGACTAATGATTGAAAATGCTATTCACATCCAGAGAAAGAACTGATGGAGTCTGAATACAGATAGAAGCATACAATTTATTTTTTTTTCTTTTTGTTCTGTTTCTCTTCACACAACATGACTAACATGGAAACGTTTTACATGATTGCACATATACAACTTATATAAAATTGCTTATCCTCTTAGGGATGAGGGAGGGGAAGGAGAAATGGTGAAAATTTAGAACTTAAAATTTTATTAAAAATGAATATCAAAAATGTCCTATGTAATTGAAAAATAAAATACTATTTAAAAGAAAAAAAAAGAAAGTGGTATACTTTAAAAAATTGTGATCTACATTTTCTGTCATCTGCTATAAAATTTTATTGGAAAGCTGTGCTTAAGTGCCTTAATTAAAAGCTATGTATTTGTAGAAACAAGCATACTTGACTAGAAAGGAGTGCTGTTTTCTTTACCTCAACCTCAGTTAATCACACTGATGGAAAGACCATCACTCTTCATCTAGTGGTAACAAATCAGAATTGCAGGCAAATGACACAGGACAACTTTTGAAAGAGGCTTGGAAACCTCAATCTATGAAGACATGACAAACAATCAACATCTTAAGATATCACAAGGGACACTCAGAAGCTGAGCTGCCTTAGGGGGTAAAAAAACCCCAAAACCAAAAACCAAACAAAAAAACCCAAGGTTTCCTTTGTACCAGGTTTCTATGGGTCAGTGATTTGGAACTGTTTCAAAAGAGGCTGCCATTTTCTTCCTTGATGCAGTGACAAGGGTCACTCCTATTCTCTGACTTTTGTTTTTATTTCTTTCCACTTCCCTAGACACATTTGTCAGTGTATCATTTCTTGTCAATCTGTGACCTTTCTTTTGAATGTAATGGTATTACAAAAATCTTAGTGCAATTTTAAGCTTTAATAATTTTACATGTTATCTACATTTTTAAATGTATTTAATTAAAAAAATAATATTGAAAATACTATCATGGCCTTTGGTGCATATGGTCATTGTCTACCATGTGGGAAAACTTCCAATTATATTAAGGAGGGAGAGAAAGAAAGAAAGAAAGAAAGAAAGAAAGAAAGAACGAACGAAAGAAAGAAAGAAAGAAAGAAAGAAAGAAAGAAAGAAAGAAAGAAAGAAAGAAAGAAAGAAAAAGAAGAAGAAGAAGAAGAAGAAGAAGAAGAAGAAGAAGAAGAAGAAGAAGGAGGAGGAGGAGGAGGAGGAGGAAAGGAAGGAAGGAAGGAAGGAAGAATATGATAAATAATAACATACAGAAGTGTTGGCCATTTTCTCAAACATTCAAAATGGAAAGCATATGAACTAAGTTTAATTAGATGTTTTAAACACTCATAACTTCCAAGCTATGCAGAATTAAAAACTTTCAAAATATAGAGACCTAGGAAAAGAAATCAAAACCATGTGGGAACAGGCTGCAATACAAAACAGACTTGTTTGCTATTGTAGTTGCACTAAGGATGCTTTCTGTGAACCTAAAAAAAAGTGAACTCTTTCTTATTCAATGATAAAAAAAAAACAATCATTTTATCTAGCTATGCTGTGCTATTCCATACATTAAAAATAAAACAACAATCAAGATGCAACTTGTACCAGGACCATTTCTACCTGATCTCCATTGAAGACAAGGTGAAAAAAAAGTGATAATAACAATTGCTATAGCATCCATATAAGTTTAGGATTTGCGAAACTATTTCTATTTATTGTATCATTTAATACTCACAAGAACCCTGTGAGGCAGGAGCTATTAGTTTTAATGATGAAGAAACTAAGGGTCAAAGTGGTTAAGTGAGTTAACCAGTGTCACGCAGGTATTAAGCATCGGAGATCAGGTGTCAACCCAGATCTTGATGATTCCAAGTCCAGCACTCTTTCTACTGTGCCACAAAACCAACTTTCTCTAGAGCATATCATGAGTCTAAAGGTAAAACAAGAGTTAAAATATCACACATTTCTGTCTCTTCCTCAGACTATCTGAAGTACCCTTCGCCCCTTCAGAATCATATTTCCTGCCAAAATGTCTGTGTTCCTGGTTTTGTAAGTGCCACTGCTAATTGAAACCACATAGTAATGCAGATCAGAAATAAGGCAGCCAGGCATCCCTGCTGAAAATCTACCCAGCAGGACAACCCCTTTGTTCTCCTCAAAATGAACTAATTCAAGGAAGGCAGAGTCTCTGGATCATTATTCATGAATATATATACTATTCCCTGTGCTCCTTTCTCTCCTCCCTTTCTCCCTTCACTGTAATTTTCTTGGTAGAAAAATAAAAGAACTTTAATAGTCTTGTAAACTGCATAATTGGCTTTATTATGCAGACTTGCCATTTCTGGGTGTACAGGGTTTCTGCTTTAACAGAAGTTACATATGGGGCATTTTGAGATCACCTGTGGATAGGCTGGTTAATTAACAGAGTTAGACCTCTATTTCATTCCTTTTAAACCAGAGTAATTGAAATCGGGGTAATCACCACTGCCGTATACAGTAATTTAACCCCCTTTCAAGGTTATTTTAACAATTATGTTCTTGGCTGAGCATGTTAGTAAATGCTGTTGTTATTTCCTGCACTCCTTGGCTTTCTTGAGGCTGTGCCCTCTGGCATGCCTTTCTACATGTGTTTAGTTTAAGAAGCTAGAAATGAGTTGTGTCCTTTTGTTGTCTCTTGTTGTAATCTATAAACATAGTAAGGTTGGTTGGGTGGTATTCAGAAACTGGGTGAGAATTGAGGCCGAATTCATTAGCCACCACTTTGCTAAAGAAGAGGAAAATAAAATAAAATAAATGCAAATAAATAAAACACAAGGGAGTGGAGGATGGACGAGATGACCTCCTGAAGTCTCTTTAAATCTCTGATTCTGTGAAAACCTGGAACAGTCACTGACAGGAGAATAAAAGCAGAATTTTTGTTGATATGGAAGGGAACAAGAATGATTCCAATTTCACCAAATGAAGAGAAATTACTACTGCCATCTACTGCTGGAAATAGTGACCTGAAATAACTTTGAAAAGCAGTTGAATTCTTAGCACCTCCTACTGTGAAATGTTAAAACTCAAAAGTCAGTGTTGACTTGCAAACATGCCGGGAGGACACTGAGAAAAACAAAGGGCAGTCAGGCTTATTCTATTTCAGAGAGCTCGTGATCATAGCTGAATAATGATCAAAATCGTATTAATTAGCCTTTATATGGCACTTATTATGTGCTGGGCCCTGTATTAAATGCTTTAAAATTGTTGTCTCATTTGATCCTTGCAGCAACTCTGTGGGACGAGTGCTATTATTATCCTTCTTTTACAGATGAGGAAACTGAGGCAGGTAGAAATTAAGTGACTTGCCCAGGGTCATTGAGCTAGTAAGTGTCTGAGACCGAATTTGAACTCATATCTATCTGACTCCAGGCCCAGAGCTCTATCCCACTAGCAAGATTGCAAATTCTCCCCATTTAGCTCACAGTCTAAATGTGAACTCATCTAAAGGTTTCTTTTACTAGTATAGAATTACGGCAAAGGCTATGTGACCTAACTCTGTGTTCACAGAATCACAATCTCTGTCTCTGTCCCTCTCTCCCCTTTCTCCTTCTATTTTCCCCTCCCTCCCCCCTTTCTCTTTATATATATATATATATATATATATATATATATATATATATATATATATATATATATATATATGTTTATATTGATGTGTATATCTATTTCTATCTCTTCTTATCTATATCTCTATAATTCTATAGATATTTCAATTAACAAGTTCAGGTCTTTGCTCAGTGGTGTCCCTTCAGGTGTGTGTGGCTGATTCCTTTTCTCCCAAATTTTTCTCCACATCTCCCTTTCACCTCCAGTCATTCCCTACTCCCCAGAACAGCACGCTAACCACCTGGGTATTTGAAAGAAACTAATAATAAGCAAGAAGAGAAGGAGAAGGAGAAAGAGAAGAGAAAGAAGAAGAAAAAGAAGAAGAAAAAGCAATTACATAGTGATTTAAGGTTTTTAAAGTGCTTTAAATATTATATATAATCATCACCTTGTGATACAGTTGTTATTTTGATGCCCATTTGACAGATGAGGAAAAACCAAAGCTAAGAGAGATTAAATGACTTATTTAGGATTACACAGCTTGTGAATAATTGATGCAGGATTTTAACTCAAGTCTTCCTAATTCCAAGTCCAGCTCTCTATTTACTGAGTACCATAGGGCAATATATAAAGGAAATTGTGGAGGAAGATACAATAACAGATAATATTAAGTTAACAGCCTGTGGGGTTTATTTTTTAATTTAAAACCCCTATGTAAAGTTTTATTTTTTTTTTTTTTGCTCTGTTAAGGGTACTGAAGAAATTTTGGGGGAAGTGTGAGATGTAGATTACATTTCAGGCAGTGAGGACAAGAGTAGTTAGTGTTATGAAGAAGAACAAGAAGAAGAAGGAGGAGGAGGAGAAAAATGAGAAGGAAGAAAAAAGGAAGAGGAAGAGAAGAGGAGGAGGAAGGAAAGAAAGGAGAAAAAAAGAACAAAAGAAAGAGGAAGAAGAGGAGGGAGAGGAATAAAGAGAGGAAGGAAAAGAAAGAAAGAAAACAAAAAAGAGAAAGAAAGGAAGAAAGAAAAATAAAGTAGCAACTTGATCCTAAGCAGGATGGCTCACTAGAACTCATTGGAAGGATGAAAATGAGTTGGAATAATCAATTTGACTGTCCACCCATACTTAAAAAAAAAACCCAAAACATGTTTCATGGGACATCGTTATTGTGTATTGCAGCATTAGGGATAGGGATGGGGACTGGGACAGTGATGTCAATGAAACAGGTAACTCCTAGCTGAGGAAATTCCTACCAAGAATATGTTTTACCAGAACTGCAATTTATAAATCTTAGAAAGTTGCCAAGAAAACTGAGTTTGATTGACTTGACCAGGGTCTACATGCCAGTATGTGTCTGAGGTCAGACTTAAACCTAGGTCTTTCTGGGTTCAAGGCTGGTTTTCTATCCACTATACAGTATTGCCTCTCATTACTACACTAAAGATTTGTATTTGCAAAAATATCGCCATGAAAATAATTGTTTAATTATGTACCAACAGTTGCTGCTGAGGACAAAGGAATATAAAGAAAATTTATGAAGAACTTAATAGGACTCAACAAAAATAATCAACATGTAATGTAATATTTAGTGACATTAGTGGAGAAGTGAGAAAAAGGGAGAAATATATGAAGAGCTGTGGTGCAAGAAGAAGGAATAAGAGTGGTCAGAAGCTTGCAGGTTACACAGCCTCACATCTCTACATAGTGTTGTGTATAATGAATGTTTTTAAAAGAATTGATAGATGGATATGGAGAGCACCAAATAATACCATACAAATGGAATAGGTTATATTTTTGGAGGCAGGGAAAGATTCGTTATTTATTGGGACATTATCCCTGAGTCAGCTGTGGTCATTAGACCTAAGATTATATATTTTTTTTAAAGAAAAATAACAATTACAACTATATGGCATGAAATCAATGTGACTTAATCCTGAATTGTTAAAACAAGCAATTGAAAATTAAAAATAGTAAATGGAGAACAGAAATGACAGACATGAAGAAGTTTAAAGCAAATTAGTCCACCAAGAAATTTAAAGAGCCTAGAATGCTACTTAGTTAATGGAAATACACATGGTAGGCATTTACAGGATATGGCTAAATCTAATAAGGAACTCTGAAGAAAAACAAGAGGAACATATGTTAGCAAGGAAGAATACGATAGGAAGAGAAGATGGGCTGGTCACATGGCCAGGACAAAGAAGATGTCAGATGGACAGTCCAAGTTCCTTACTGGTACCTGTGTGATGTGGAATCCCTGTGGTGAACATTTAGCAAGAAATGAATGAGAGTTACAAAAGACGCTCAGGCAGCATGGCGAGGAATTCCCAAATTGCTGAAAACACAGATGAATTTGAATACTTATCAGTTTTGTTAATTTCACAGATGAGACAAATCCTCAAATTTGCTTTATTGGGCACAATCCTTGTTCATATACTTTGACCACTTATCTATTGGGGAATATTTATCAGTTATATAAATCTAAGGCACACATTTGTGTATTCATACACAGATGTGTATGTACATACGTATGTATGTATATAGGAGTGTGACATAATGGAAAAGGTGCTGGGCTCATACCAAGTAGGCCAATATTTAAATCTAACCTCAGACACTAGTTGTAGAATCCTAGGTAAGTTACTTCTGGAGACTCAATTTCCTCATTGGTACAGTGTGTAGAATAGTACCTTCTCTTCACTTGGTAATTGTCAGGTTCAAATGAGACAAAACCTTAAAGCAATATATTTATTTGGGTTATTGTTATTATTTTTGCTGTTAGTTATTTTTAATGTAAAGATTTGTTTTCCCATTATATACCACCTTGTGAGCAGGGATTGTTTTATTCCTTGTATTTGTAACCTCAACAACTAAGACAGTGTTTGGTATGTGATGGGTACTTGATTGATTGGCTCATTGGTTGACAGTTTCACAACTGATTTTAGCTGAATTGACTGACTTTTGCCAATTCTTGTTGCCTTGTTTGAGATCGTTTTTGCTTCTCTTAATCCTTTGGAGTCATGTGAAATAGTAAATTATACTCCAGCTTTTCATTTTTGCTATTCTTGTGTTTCTGTTTCTTAAATTATTTTTATATGCAGCAAATTATTGTTTTGTTTTCCTTATCCATTTTGAAATGTTCTTTCATTTTTCATGAGTAGTTTAATCTACTTAAATTTAATGTCTTTATTAGCTTTGGTTTTTTTTCATTCATTTACATTTTTAAATTTTTTTTTTACTGGTTTTCTCTCTTCTTTTAAAATTAGTACTTAATTCATGTACTTACATTTGGGAACACTAATTTTATCATAGTCTCTTCCCCTCTGTTCTTACTTCTATTTCCTTGCTCTTTGAAATTTTAATTTTTTTCTCTCTGTTATTTCCTATCCACTCTTTCCCAGCTAAAGAAAAAATATAGTTCAAAATGTTCCTAAATCGCTGGTGCCCTCATGCCCATCCATCCTCTTAATTTGAGTAACATTAATTCATGGTACTCTTCCAAGAAATATTAATTTACTATGCAATCGTTGCTTCTTTTCTCTTCTATTCTGAAATCCATTTTCCCTTTTGTGTTATTGTATATTTTGTCTTTGTAGATCATTCACAGTACAACTTTTTGTAGGAGTCTAAAAGTTTCCCTCTTTCCTATTCATCTATTAGTTTAAGTCATCTACACTTTTTTGTTCATTACTTTAGATGTGTTTCTCTTATTTGTTGTGTTTTGTTTTTGTCTTCAATGAGTCACACTCTCCAAACATTTAATTCTTGAGGGTATCAATGTATTGGTAGACATCTTTTCTCAATGACCTGGTCTTACTTCGCACTCTTACCTTCTTACTTGTATAGGAAAAGGATAATATGGCCCAGTTCTGGCCTAATATTCCAGTGTTTCTTCTGGATTTCTGCTTTTCCCCTTAGCCTCTCTCTTGAGCTCCAGTACTCTATCAACAAATGCTTTTCAACATTTAAAAATGGATGGCTCACTGGTATCTCAAACCTGACATGTTCAAAACAGAACTCATTATTCTTCCCCAAAATCTACCCCTCTTACTATCAAAGGTATACTCTTTTTTCCCAGTTCCCTAATTCATAATCTTGGTGTTGAGAAGAGAAGATGAAAGAAAGGAAGAAAAGGGAAGGGAAGGGAAGAGAAAGGGAAAATCTTTTAATAATTCATCAGACATGGTCTAAATGTGTTGCTCTTCCCATCTAAGCCCAAGTAAACAAATTTTCAAAATGAAGAGAATTAACATTGATTCTAGGCTGGAGTCATTGTATATCTACATCAACAAAAAGGATAATATTTTATGAATATTTATATTTTATAAGCAGCACCAACAAAACCGCCTTTGGTGTCATCCTAGATTCTTCAATCTAAATGCCTCCAAATAGCCAGGTTTTTTTTTTTTTGCCAGATGTGGTTATTTCTCCCTTCCCAACATCTCTTGTCTATACTCCTTTTTCTACTCATGTGGCCACCTCCCTAGTTCAGAACCTAGACCATTATAATAATCTTCTGCTTGGTCTCCCTGCCTCATGTATCTCCTCATGCCAGTCCATCTGCCATCCAGGTGCCAGAGTGATTTTCCTAAAATGTAGGTCTGTCCATGTCATAAATTTTACTCATTCAACTCCAGGATACCTATTTCCTCTAGGATCAAATCTAACCATATCTGTTTATCATTTAAAACTCCTCAGTGCCTGGTCTCTTCTACCATTCCAGAACTATTACACTGTGTTTCCTTCTATGCACACTGTAATTCAGCAACACTTTCCTCCTTAATGTTCCTTGAAAAAAACAATTCATATTCTGCCTCCATGTCTTTGCATTAGCTCTCTTCCATAACTAGAATTCTCTCCTCACATTTGCTTCTTAATTTCCCCAGCTCCCTTTAAGACCCTGATCAAATGCTTCCTTCTACCATATACCTTTCCTGTTCTCCCCTTCAGAGGGCTTTTCTGCTCTTTGACAACCTTGCATTATACTCTGTAAATGTATAGGAAATCAGGGGGCCATATTTTAGAGTATGTATAGTTTGGAGTCCAGAAACCCTGGGTTTAGATGTTACCACAGATCCTTACCAGCTATATTATCTTTATTTAATTTGCTTAATTTATCTTGGCCTTGGTTTCTTCATCTATAAAATGGGGAAAAATACCTTCGGCATTTACTTCCTATGGTCATTGAGAAGATCAGATAAAATGAT
Source organism: Phascolarctos cinereus (assembly GCF_003287225.1). Lineage (NCBI taxonomy): Eukaryota > Metazoa > Chordata > Mammalia > Diprotodontia > Phascolarctidae > Phascolarctos > Phascolarctos cinereus. Next base: position 59,453,300 of record NW_027556180.1, read on the forward strand.
GTATAGAAAACATTTGAAAAACCTTAAAGCAAATTTCTTACTGAAATACAGGGTTTCCCAAAAGCCTTAGTGCAATTTTAATCTATTAAGGATTTAAATTGAACCAAGACTTTTGGAATATCTTGTACATGTTCTCTATTATTGTACATCCATAGCATTCCCTTGATTTAACAGTCTAATAACACTTATAAAAAGTGAGGTTTTGAGGAGTATGATTTATTCTTAATAAACACATACTTGCTGGTTGTGAACATCCCTTCCTTTTCTAAAAGCTCAAATACTGTTCCTTGACTAATTTGTTCAATAAAATAAAGGGGTCAAAGATATTTATTAGGAAAAGTCACACTTCAGGTCACTTGTTAGAGCAAATGAGAAATATTAACTCCACACAAACAGTAAATACAGCAATTTTAACGTACCATCACACTAAGCTCTCCCCTCTTGATTAAGTCTAAAGTAATATTTTTTCTTTCCCTTTCATATGATCTTGTGGATCTTAGATATCATCAAGTTTACCCCCTCAATTTGTAGATAAACAACATGAACCCTGGAGAAGTCAAGTAGCTTCTCTAAGGTTATACAGGTAGCAAGACATATTTACTGATAGAGGAAATAAGGGTGAGAGTGGTAAGTTGCTAGGCTAAGGCTAGATAGCTACTAAATAAAAGAGCCAGAAATCAAAGCCATCATGTCTTACTGCTGAACCAGTGCCCTTTTGACTCCACGTCGTCTCTCAGGTTTCCTTTTGAAAGGTTGAGAATAGCCTGAAAACACCCAAATCTATGAATGACTTACTTTTGATTTGACAATTAAAATATCATCTTGGAAATAGTTATTCTTTGAATTCATTAATGCAATTTACTAATAAATAGGTAGCTCGGCAGGAGTAGGACAACCAGGGTGTCTTCTGCCCAATTCTGTAAAGAAAAGTTCATTAGATATGATCATTCAGCAATATGCTTTCTCAGCTATTTTTAGTTATCAATGTCTGCAAGCTTCATGCAAACTCATTCTTATTCCTCCAATGTTTCCTGATTTAGTAATGTGCAATTATAGAAAATGACCATTGTAATGCAGAACAACTGTGTTGTAAATTATACAGCAAAATTATTTTAAGCCTATTAAAATCAAATGGATTTAGAAGAATTATAGTTATGAATTACTATAATTTGTTTTAAAATATGGTTAATTCTAAAAGATTTCATAGTAGTTTAATGTTTTGTATTCTCTAGATTTCTCATAACAGAATTTAGAGGCATTTGTTAAAGGCCAGCCTGAAATGGTGCCATAACATTTCTTCAATGAGAAAATGTCTGTGAACGTACTCTTCAACCGCAAGGTGCTAGGTAAATGTACGTGGTTATTACTAGTAGTAGTTGCTGTGGAAGCTACATATCCTCAACCCCGAAAAACTACATCTTTCATAAAAATCAATGAATAAAAACAAATCAACACCTTTAAGCCCTAGTAAGTGGTCAATTTGTTTTAAGTAATAGTCAATGTGACAGCATTCCAATAAAACAAAAAGAATTTCTCTAGTTCTTGAACATGGTTGTGCATGCTGTATAACAAACCCATGTCAATAACACAATTCTTAACATCTACCATTATTACATAAGAGTGTAGACTGAGAAAAACGGAATATCTCACGGAGAAAATTGCCTCAGTATCTTATTCTTCGGGACTCAGTTGTTTACTCTGTAATCTTTTGGCAGATGGGATGATTGGATACATTTTTAGTTGAATGCATGGCTCGCCAAGCCTTTTCAGGACCTAATTTAGTGGCAGAAGTGTCAATTGACCGAACAGCCAACTCAGTGCTTTCAAAGGGCTCACTCTGTCACTTTTTGAACAGCCAGCAAGAGGAACAAGGTGGCTCTGGGAAAGAAATCATACAAAGGGGATGAAAGGTGTTAAAGTGTGGGTTCTCTACTCCGAAAATATTAATCTTGAGCCTTTCTCCTTTGACACCCTGAATAGTAATGACTTGCCTTGAAGACTTTCTCCAATTCCCTCAGCTATTTCTGGTGCCTTCCCCTATGAAATTATATTTCATTTTGTATGTGCCTCACATGTACCTAGCTATTTGTATGCCATCTCCCCACTCCTCACTAGAATGTAAGTTGCTTGAGGGCAGAGACTGTTTTGTTTTGTTTTGTTTGTTTGTCTGTCTCCCTTTGTGCAGTGCCTGGCACACAGTAGGCATGTAATAAATGCCCTGACTATTAAGTCAAACATATGGCTAAATTTGAGGCCAAACATAGCTAGAGCCTAAGAATACATTAAGGCAAGTGAGTATACAGTAGCACCTTCTGTACTTGATCTCCAAGTCATCACACATCTCACAGAATATCTGGACGCTTCAAGGATGTGTGTTGGAATCAATGTGGGCACCCTGTATCAACATAGTTGCCCCCATCTTGGTAAATTGCTGTGGTTAGATAATCTATCTCTTAGTGACCAAACTTGTGGTGATTGATCTTTTTGCATTTATTTAGGCTAGACAGACTGTTTGTCACCAGGCACATATTTCAAGCCTTTTCAGCTTGGTAGTTCTGGCCAGGGGTTGAACTCCACTTCCATAGCCATTAAGAAGCGAGAATTATCTCCGCATGGTGATAACACATGTTCCTTTAACCACAGAAGCTCTGGAAAGAAAATCATCCAATTATTTTTTGCCAGATCATGGCACTGGGGCTTTTGTGAAGGCATGATAGAACAAAGAACATCAGTTGTCATTTTACAAAAACAAAGACAATCCTACAGCATCTTTAAGTAGCATTATATTGATGGGGATTGGGAGGGGCAGGTAGAAGCAGTGGGTGTGCAATGAATGAAACAGGTCCTTTCACTTTAAAAAAAAAATCCAGCAGAATGCTCTACTGCCTGTGGAGCTTCTGGATTGTCAGTGGAGACAGTACCTTCCTTAGTTATGCATGTAATCTGTTTTGATGCCTACAGAGCTCTGGAAGAGATCCTGAATATCCAGTCTCTGTCCCTCCAGACTTTTTTTTCCATTTTCTCTGCTTCTGGGTTTAGCCAAAAACCATATCAGTGGGAGAGACAGTCAGGCTTATGAAATATCACGTTTACTTATTTTGAAGTCTAGGCAGTGGAGAGAGCACTGCCTAGATTCAAACCCCCTAGCTGACAACATTAAGGTTGCCTTGGACAGATCACTACACTTAACTTGACAATGAAGAGGCTCTCCTGGACGGATGCTGAAGGCCCTTTCGGTTCCAAATCCATGTTCCTATAGCCATAATTGATATGCATACAACAATTTAAAACATGCAAAGTTGATTGTGTAATATTATGCCATTTAAGGCTTATCACAGTCCTGTGAGGGAGGTAGCATAGCTATTCACATTTCCATTTTACAATCATACAGTTTAGATTATTTACTCCTGATCATGCATTTCCTCAGGCCGTGGCTAGAGTTGGCACAGTGGATAGAGCATCAGACCTATAGTCAAGAAGACTCATCTTTCTCAATTCAAATCTAGCCTCAGATACGTACTAGATAAGTGACCCTGGGCAAGTCATTTAACCCTGTTTGCCTCAGTTTCTCATGTGTAAAATAAGCCATAAAAGGAAATGGCAAATTACTCCAGTATCTTTGGCAACCCAAAATGGGGTCACAGAGAGTCAGACTCAGACTTCAGTCACATGACTGAAATGACTCAATAGCAGCCGCAACAGCTACAATAACAAGAGCAAGTCACCTTCAGAGTCCAGATCTTGCAAACCCCAACTTTGCCATGGTGTCTGCTAAAGCAGTGATGCTCATTGGAATTGCATGCTTTTAATTAGTCAATTAAACACAGACATTTATTACATTTGTGATTAAATGTAGAACATTGTGATGGGTGCTGCATGCAGCATATGAAAAATAACAAAGACATACAACTTGTCATATGGAGTTTATAGTCTAGTGTGTTTAAAGGAAGCATATTCATTCAGTTATGTGGTCCATTGCCTAGAGTATTGGACGTGGAGTCAGGGAGACCTGAGTTCAAATTCTCCATTAAATGCTGCATGATCTTGGGCAAATCATTAAACTTTTTTTAATCTCATTTTCCTCATCTGTAATTTGGGATAATAATAGCACCAACTTTTCCAGAGATCAAATGAGATAATCAATGTAGAGTGCTTTGTTAGCCTTAAAGAGCTATGTAGACCCTAGATGTCATTATTTCATGCCAAGTTGACTTTTAATGGAGGCTGCTAAGTGGACTCTGTCCTCTGGTACTCTCCAACAAGCTGGCATTTTAATATGCCTGCTATTACCTGTAGCTTTTACTTAGAAAAATTAAAATGAAATTTCATAAGCAATTATTCCTATTCATGACAAACAAATCTGTTTTTTTACAAGTGACTTTGAGCTTTTTTATGATAAACTCACCACTCTGATTACTGGATTAGCAATATGGCATTTATCAAATTTAATTAATACATTAACTCTTCAATATTATTGAATGTATAGTGTTCAAAGTCATAGGATACCATCTGCCATACAGAGATAGACACACATACAATACCAGACATAAAAGGATGATGAAAAGAGGCATGAGGGTTGGGCAGGAGAAGCGCTTATGTATATATGTTTATACATTACATACATATACACTTTTTGTTGTCGCTCAGTAGTTTCATCATGTCCGACTCTTTGCAACCCCGTTTGCAGATTTCTTGTCAAGGATAATGAAGCAATTTGCCATTTCCTTCTTAAGCTCATTTTACAGATGAAGAACTGAGGCTAACAGGGTTAATTAAGTGACGCTCAAGATTACAAAGCCGGTAAGTGTCTGAAGGCAGATTTGAACTCATGAAGATGAATCTTCCTGATTCCAAGCACAGTGCTCTATTCATGGTGCCACCTAGCTGTCTCTAACATACACCCATATATATACAATTGTATGCTTGTTTTACCCTCTATCTAGTCTTATGTTGGCTACTATTTCTTTTTCTGGTATAGATCTATAAAGCAAATATGTACTCTCCTTGGTTCTACACATATCTTAGTTATGATAGTATCTCTTTTTTTTTTTTTTTGGTCACTACTTCTTTAGTCACTCTTTCTCGCCAGATATATAACAACAATACCACTTAGCATTTGTATGGTGCTTTAAGGTTTTCAAAGGACTTTGTTTTATCTCCTTTAAGTCACCTAATAACCCTGTAAGGTATTATCCCTCCACCCCCTTTATAGATGAGGAAACTGAGGCTCTACTTCTGACTCTTTAGACTTGGCCACTATGCCTCAGCTTCCTAGAAGATCCCTCTGCCCCTAAGACCTCTTTCTCGCATTGATGAGCTTCTCCTGGAATTTCCATTTTGAGGAAGGGCCTAGGTCAGCCATTCTTCCTTCCTCTGCTGACTCAACTTTTGACTTTCTGGACTTTGCTGTCACATCTCTATGTGGGTACCTTCCCTTTCCCAACCCTCACTCTTTTTTCAGCACCCTTTTACATGTGTTCTTCCCCCATTAGAATATAAGTTCCTTGAGGGAAAAAAAAAAAAAACTTTCTTTTTGTTTGTAATTTTATCTATAGCACTTAGCACAGGGCCTACACATAGTGGGTGCTTCATAAATGCTTATTGATAGAAGAGGTTAAATGACTCACAAGTATGTGAGGCAGGATTATGAACTGAGTTCTTCCTGCTTTGGGAGTCTTAGCTGTATCCCTTGATCCAACTCGTTGTGCTCTGCCAAAAGGAGAGGTTTGTTGAATTGGATGGTTCTCAGTTGTGGGGTCCTCAATGCTTGCAAATGGTTTGTTCCCCTGTCAAGAAGATCAGGAGATGTAGAAGTAAATAGTTTAAATTCTCCTGATTTTTTCAAGTGTTTTTAGTGACTTTTCAATTTGCCCGCCTATACTTCTGACCCAGTGTTTCAGCCTGATCTTTGAGAGTTGTTGCACTCCTCCTCATGGTTCTTTCTCCAAGCTAGGCTTTAGATAAACCTCTTGACCCTGGAGTGTTCTCTTGCTCTGCTTTTCAGCTCTTCTATCATTCTTGCATTCTGCCGATCTCCATTCCTTCATTGCCTGGCCCAGTTACAGATCCTTGTGTGCCTTGACCTTGTCTATCAGTATGCCCTGACTACTGCCTGCTACTTAGCTACCTGCCTGTTTTGATCTAACATCCTGTTTTGTTTGACTGCCAATCATATTTTATTTCACAGGGTTATTGGAAGGATCAAATAAGAAAACAGTTGTGAAGCCCTTGGCACAATGTCTACCACATAGTAGGTGCTTAATAAATGCTCATTCCCTCCCTCCCCCATGTTCTTTGGTCATGAGATGCTCTTTTTTGGGAGTACCCTTCAGTCTTAGAATCTATAATAATAACAACCAACATTTAGATAGCACTTTAAGATCTGCAAAGTGCTTTGAAGACATTCGTTTGTTTAATCTTCACAACAACACTATAAAAGAAATATTTCAGCTATTATCCCCATTTAGCAGGTGGGTAAAAAACAAGGATAACATATGCATGGTGGAATAGCTAGGAAGTGTTGAAGGCAGGATTCAAACCCAGTAATGTTCTGGCACTGAAATTTGCTCAAATTTTTCCTTGTCTTGCTGATTCTCGATATGGCGATATCTATTAATCAGAATTCATCGCCCTCTCTCTCTAAATACAGAGTCTCTCTATATTGCAGATTTCCATTTTTTTTCCTCTTTCAAATAGGATACATCACACTTGCAGAAGTGGTCCATTTCTCAAAAACTCTCCTTACCCACCATAGTTGTGCTTTTACTTTAGTCATAGGGCATGGGGAGGGTTAGGGGGAGAGAAAGCAAATCTTGCAAATGTTTGGCCAGATTATTCAATGTGTGTCAATATCTTTGCAGGAACTCCTTAGCATTTGAGTTGAGATTTCATCACATAACATTTATCATAGTAATCACATCATACCTTTTCCAGCGATATTTCATGATCACTATGATAGAGGACCGAGGCAAGCCAGTACTCAAGATCATTAATACTTGCAGCATGGCTTGGGTTACTTATAAGATTCTTTGATGTAGAATTTCCTTAATTTAGCACTAAAGCTATCCCAACCTTTCAAAGTGCATTTTCTCTTTCAGATAAGGAAAAGAAAATGCATAATTGGCTTCTTTGGGCATATAAACTATGTCACTATTAAGGAAAAATCTCAAACATTTAATCATACACCCTAGCATATTCTACAAGCCAAACAAGATATATGGATCCAATGATGACACAATTTGGGTAAGGGTACTTTGCAGCTATTTTCACTTTTCAATTAAAAAAATATACTCCTAGAAAGGTACCACCAAGAACCCAAATGGGTACATTTTTTAGTTTTTCCTGGACAGCTACTTTCAGATCACTTTCCAAACAAGTCTGCAAAGAAGCTCAACTCTTATTGAGGCTCAAACCCAGAAACAGGCTTGACAATTGATTTACTCACTTGAGATTTGGGGCATTGCCTGAGTTCAATACACTATGCTTTGCATTCAGCTTTTTATTTCGATGAAGTCTCATTTAATTTCAAAACAGTAGAAACTAACAGAGTGGATAGATACGGTAATTTAGTACGGGAATCAGTTTTTAATAAGGGAGTTGTTATAACAATTGAATAGGAAAGTTACCAAGCTTTATAGTGACCTCTTTAGTCAAAACTAGTCTTCCTTAGTTCCTTCCCTCTTTCTCTTCTAACTCATGCTCAGACAGTAGGCAGTGGATTGAGTTTGGCAAAGCTATAGATGTCTCAGTTCTTCTAGAAGCAATCCAACCCAAACTTCTGCATAGAGTGTTCCTCTTCTCCAAGATGAGCCTTTTCCATTCATTGGTCATAGAAATCTACCTTCACCCTGAGACTGAAAATAAAAATACTTCCCTCCTCTGTTGTCTCTAAAGACTTGTCCCCTAGAACATTGTCTTCTGCTTCAATTTAGCAACCTAGCTCCACCTTTGTTATAGGGACTGTCAAAGCTGTAGCTTGCTCCTCAGCTTGACAAAGTTGCAGAACTCATTCTGCTACCAGTATGATTTCCATTGCCTTTATTCTATTTTAAAAATTTTGGGTTTTTTTGTTTTTCTTTTTATAGCATAGCAATTTTTGAATATACCTCCATCCCTTCTCACCCACGTTGAAATTTTCTTTGGAACGAAGAAAATTGGTTAAACTAATCAACTAACATTGATTCTAGGTCTACTAGCACATACAACATTCTATACCCACAGTCCTCCAAACTCTCCAATGAAAGTAGAATGGTGCCTTCTCTCATCTCCCTCCACCCAGGGCCAAGATTAATCATTGTAACCATACATCATTCAGTTTTGTTTTACTGGTTTTTTTTATTTTTCATTAAAATTTTTTTTCATTCACTTTTTTATATTTTTTCATATTTTATTTGTGTATTGTTATGTTTATTATTTCCCTGGTTCTGTTTACTTCATTCTGCATCAGTTTCATGAAAGTCTTCTCATGCTTTTCAAAAGTCCACAAAAATAAAAAAAATCCTTCTTTCAATAGTCCTTCACTGTTGTTAGTTTTACCTTTATGTCTCTAGTGAATATCACAGTGCTTTGCATATAGTAAATTTGAGTGCCTGTTGGAGTGGATGGAATTGCTCCATACTCTACTGGTATGGAAATGATTTCAGGAGGCTGAAATGTATGGGCCCAGTGTACTCTAATTAAACCTTAGGATCAGGCCATCCACAACCAAGGAATCACACGAGCCTTAGCGATGACATTATAGAATGAGGTAAATTGGAGGAAATCATTGTGAGGGTTGGCCAAGCTTTGCTTACTTTCTGACAAGAAACTTTGAACTAAAGCACCTTCATCAATTCATAGAACCAAAGAAATACTGAATGTAAGTCACTTTCCTCCTCGTTGATTCTGCTTTGAGAATGCTCAGTAAGGCTTCCTTTCTGACCCGGTGCTAAAACAGGAGGGGGCATATTTCTCTGTAAGAGATCTTAAACAGCAACAACAAAAAATCAACAAATTAATTTGCCCTTCTTCTTCCAGCTGTGCCATTCACCCTCTATTCTAGCTCTGAGCTGTAATTAAGTACATGTTTTTATAATAAGAATGAGCTTTTCCTGGGGCTTCCCCAGCTGCAGATTGTGACCCAGATCCCCCTCATGAATCATAGTTGTCACAGGTGCTTGAAAGAGGAATGCTTTGCTTTGCTTCCCCCCATCCCCAAAAAACATCCTCACTTCCAGTTGAAAATTGTCACTCCTAGCTTCGTCTTCAGTTCTACATAAATGTCCAGGGGATCACTGAGATCTTGTCCCAGCATTGCTTTGAAAATCAGTGTTGTTTATGGCAGCTATGGAAAAGGCCATAAGTAGACTATCCAGTAAGGATGGAGGGAAAATAAGCTATGCCTTTCAAGGGGACTACAGAAAATTGTCATAGAAAAGCAAGAGGAAAAGAGGTGCATAAAAAACCAATAGAAAGAAAGTTCATGAAAATCCTACTTTGTTTTATTGATGTGTTTTATTTTTATTTACGTATTACTCCCACTTTGCGAGAGATCTCTTGTAAGAAAGTCAAATAGTCAAATAGAACTAAAAATACAGAGACTAGAAAGTACAGGCAACATTGCACATCTGTAGCATGTTCCACCTATATATTTGAAAAGAAAAAAAACTTAACCAAACAAACAGAAATAACCTTCGTTTCCCTCTCACGATCTCATTCTATAGAAAGGAAAAAGAAAATAATATTTCTATTAACAATTATATATAATCATGCAGAAATAACAATCCCTCAGTGGCCATACACAAATATCTATTTATCTTCTACATTATGTATCTATCTATCTTATCTTATCTATCTTTTCATGTTTAGATATAGTTGTAGATATAGACATCAATACATATACATACATATATACATACATATATATATATATACACACATATATAGATAGATAGATAGATAGATAGATAGATAGATAGATACATATAGATAGTAATAGATGATATAGGTTTTGATATAATTCCACAATCTAAATTCATCAACACTCTGTGATGGAGAACACCTATAGAATAGTGGCGTCAAACTTAAATTGAAATGAGAGCCACCAAATGACTGAACCATGCAAAAGGATACCTGCAAGCCTCATATTGACTTAGAAAACTTCATAAGAGTATTATTTGCATTTCATTTTGCTTTTATTTTGTTAAATATTTCCCAATATATTTTCATCTAGTTTGGACAGTACTGGGAGTGCTGTGGGCCACATTCAGTCTATGAGTGTTGACTCCTCTGTTTTAGAATCCTTAATTGTCATTGGGTTGATTATTGATCAGATCTCTTGCAATTTTCAAAGTTGTTTGTTTTTAGTGTTGTTATCATTCTGCAAACCATTCTCTTGGTTCTGCTGATTTCCTTCTTTATTAGTTTATAAAAGTCCCCCAAAATGTTCAATTTTGCAATATTGATATTATAGTATAAATAATTCTTCTGGTTATGCTCATTTCACTCTGCCTCAGTCCATACAAGTGTTTACATGTCTTCTCGATATCAACTATTTCCTCATTTCTTCAACACAACAGCCATCCACTTCATTAATACACCACAAGTTTATTCAGCTATTTCTCAATTGTTGAACATTAGTTTTCAGTTTTAGTTGCCACAAAAAGAGCTGCTCTAAATATTTCTCTACATAAAAGAACCTTACCTCTTTCTTTGACTTCTTTTGGGCATAGACCTAGCAGTGGCACAGCTGGATCAAAAAAGTATGCATTATTTAATAACTATTTTGTATATAATTACAATTTTTTTTCCAGAAAGGTTGTACTCATTCACAGGTCCACCAACAGTATTTCCACCATTATTACAATCACTTAGCATATGGAATGGTAAAGATATTAATAAAGATTGAACCTGATGTTTTATTGGTATAGGGAACTCTCACATGAGAAAATTCCCTCTAGTGATGCAGAATTAATATCTTTATGTTATCTATAATTTTAGGGAGTTGCCTTAGACATGAGAGGTTAAGGATTGCACAGCTCTTTGTGTGGGAGGAAAGATACGAACCCAGATCTTACTGACTCCAAAGCCAGATCTTTATTATGCCAAAGTTATCTCATCATAAGGAGTATCTTTAAATAATAATTAACAGTTAATATTAGGGACAAAGGAATAAGTTCAAACATAATCAATGACTTTGTGAGATTCATCAAATACGGTTTGATATGCTCAATGTCTAGTGAATTAAATAAGCTGAACAAGATGTCTATCAGAGCTATGACTAGGGCTTAAGAGGGTGTTTACAGTATTTATAGGCTTTTATCAGGTGTATACTTTTTTTTTTGATGAGGCAATTGGGGTTAAGTGACTTGCCCAGAGTCACACAGCTAGTAAGTGTTATGTGTCTGTGGTCGGATTTGTACTCAGGTAGTTCTGACTCTGGGGCCCATGCTCTATCCACTGTGCTGCCTACCTGTCCCAGGTGTATACTTAATTAGCAAGCACAGTTAGTTAAAGTAGTTGTCATATTTCAGCATTCTTCTTCAGGCAGTTTCATACCATCTAAGACTTTGCCTGACTCAGCCTTGCTCTGTGTTCTATTCCCAATAGTAGTTTTACAGACGTATACTATAGTCTTTGTTCTTGGTCTCTGTTAACATCCTCCCAAGAGATAATGAGGTTTATCTTTTCCACTTGAGTACCTGTTACTATCTGAGACTCTTTCCCACACTCTAAATGAATTTCTTAAAACACCTGATTTGAGGTCCTTAGACTGACTATTTGCCCCAGGCTTAGGGAGCATTCTGTGGTACTTGTACAAGGTTCCCAAAATTTTTCTGAAATCAATGGTGGTAACACAAATCCAGTTTAATCATTTCTGATTAAGAGAAAAGTTCATGCACTCTAACCAATGCAAACAGTTCTATGAGTATACACATATAGCTGGAGGACATCATGTCTAAAGGAAAAATCCAGCTCCAAAGTATATGTATGCATACATGCATGTATATAAACAAAAATACACGCATGCAGTTAATTCTGAGTTTACACTACAATCTGTTTATAGCCAGTTATCTTTATTTATGAATGTCCCTATTCTGAATAATTAACTCCTACGAAGGAAAATTATATATATGTACATATGTGTGTGTGTATGTATATATATGTTCGTATATGCATATAATATGAGTGTGTATAATCCCTTGCATCATCCCAAAGAAAAGAGCAAATATTGGGCCTGAGGTTGGAAAAAATAATGATGACAAATGGATCCCCTGACTGTGATTAATGGCCCAACCACACGTTGAGATTAGGTGGTGGTATTATAGGGAAGTCAACGGGGAAAAGGGAAAAGAATTAAAGGACATAAGGATTGACCTGAGGGCTTTTCCAAAGTAGTGTTTACCCTTACAAGCATGGGCCTACTTAGTAGATAAATGCAATTCAAATAGCTGACATAATTTAAATCAATTGAATCAAGGTCAACAACCATTTATTAAGCAGATGATAAGAACCAGGCATTGTCTTTGGTCCTATGCATTAAAAGGCAGATACTTTACACACCTTACTCTCAAAGTTCTTGAGAGTAAAACACATAAAAAAATAACCAGCATGTAAACAAGGAATGATGTGTATAAAGTCCAGGAAAAATGCTGTGAGAAATTCAAAGAAAAAGAGATTATTTTTATCTGTAAGGGAAGAGGTATCTGGAAGAGTTTATCATGAAAGAGATGTGAAACCTATGTTGGGTTTTGAAAGAGCTTTATGTCCCTGCTTTCCATGGTAAAAGCTTCTGTATTTAATTTAATTCATATGAATAATTCTATGATAAACAATATGAAGTGATGGATAGAGTGACTCTCATAGTCAGAAGACTTGAGTTCAAATCCTGATGCTTAACTATATTGTTTGTATGACCTGGAACAAATTATTAAAACTCTTCATGTCTCAGGTAACTCTTGAAGACTGTAAGTTGCATAGTTATGCATTATCAAGGGATCAAAGACTTAGAGCTGGAAGAGATCTTGGAGTCATGGAGTTAAACCCTGAAGATGAGGAAATTGAGGCTAAGAAAAGTTGAGTGACTTGACAGTATATTACAGCTAGTAAGAAATAATGCCTTCCTAATTCCAAGTCTAGTACTCTATACACTATCCCATACAATCATTCATTCAAAAATAAAGAGATTTCCCTTATTTGATCTTCTATACATACCAAAGAAATCCCAGGTCTAGACCAAACAAATACATTCTCTCTCTCTCTCTCTCCCTCCCTCTCTCTCTCTCTCTCTCTCTCTCTCTCTCTCTCTCTCTCTCTCTCTCTGTTTGTCTCTCTCTGTCTCTGTCTCTCTCTCTGTATATGTACAGAGAAATATATATTTCTATGCTACTTGTGTTTGATTTTTTCCTCAATATCCATGCCTCAATGAATTTACCACCTCCCTTGATACCATGTCTTAACAGACAACAAATGAATTTTCATTTTGTTTTTCTAAAGAAATATAGTTTTGCGTATGTTATGGTGTTGACTCTGGTTAAATCCTGAGGTGAACCAGGCCATCTTTTAATCAAAGAATCTACTTTCTGGAGCTGTGGCTTTTGCAAGCCTGGTTGAGACACAGTACAAAGGAGAACCATTGACAAGTTTGAACTGATTTTTTTCTTGTCCCAGGCTTATGTGGAGAGCTCCCTGGTGTGAGGATTCCCTCAGCTGGTGCTGCTGGTCAACAACTCATCTATAACATCATTTTAGCAAGTTGCCTGTGGGCACTGACCCTCACTGTATGTGACAAAGTCTGGACTTGGACCCAGTTGGTCCTCAGCCATGAGTTGTAGAATGAAGTTAGAAATTATCCTTGAAGGCACAAATTGTATTTAATTGATTGGTAAGAAAAATAACAACAGTTTACTTTTAAAGAACACTTTGCTAGGTGCTATCCTCACAACAAACAGCCCTGGGAGGCAGGCAACTTAAACTGTTTATACACATTACAGGGATATATAAATATCACCTTTTTGTGCAATGTATAGAGCATAGGGCTTAGAGTCAGGAAGACCTAAGTTCAAATCCAGTCTCAGATACTTCTTAGCTGTATGATTCTGGGTAAGTGACTTAATCTCTTCCTGCCTCATTTTCCCCTGCTGTGCACTGGGAATAATAACGGCACCAGCCTCACAGGGTTGCTGTGAAGGTCAAATGAGATAATATTTGTAAAGTGCTTTGAAAACTTTGAAGTGTTACATAAATACTAGCAATTATTATTATCATCTCCCTTTTATAGATGAAAAAATTAAGGTTAGAGAAATAAAATCTTAACTGTCTTACCTAACAGTGCAAACGTTTTTCAGCACTGTTGACATGCATGTTTTTTTCATTCCATGCGAACAAAGAATTATTATTATACTAAAACTTTGTGTATGGTTGAAAATGGAAGGAGGCCCAAATGTACATAAATAAGGAACTGCCTGGAAAGACAGAAAATTATTGTAACCGGTCCTGCAAAGTGCTAAGTGCAACAAGTATTGTCATTTTGATGATTATTTAGCTCTGACAAAATATGCAGCAGCATTTCATAATTAATATATTCTTCCAGTGAATAAAGAAGCTGTTTTGATGAGCAACAAAATTTATTTAAAAGTATTACTGATTAAGAGTAGGGTTCTATAATGCATTCTCTCCATCAGTGGATACTAATGTAGATGTATGATTAGTTGTACTAAATAGTAGTACTATTTTCTGTTACAAAGGTCTCTCCTATCAAAAAGGTTGTGAATTGTGGATTTAGACAACTTTCAAAAAAAGCCACCTACTAGTGTCGCATCTATAGTTCAGTCATGAATGATGGTCACTTGTTAACTTTAGTCAAGCCCTGTGGCTTGAAAGTATTATAATTTAATGGAAATGTTAACTGACATGGTTCATCTATTAGGAAGTGAGACATCCAATCACATTCTCCTGTAATTGACTAAAAGAAGGCTGAATGAAGGAGTCTTTGATTCCAACAAATATAGTTGACAAGACAAGCATAAGTGAACTTCATTAATGAATGCATTTATATAACTACACGTTGCAGTATTCAGTAGGTCAAATTCAATTTTTACCTGGGCTGCATGATGTGACAAATACACTGAAGCTAGAATGATACTATTTCATACTGAATGTTATTTGCAATAAACAAATGAATGAATGACTGAATGACTGGAGAAACAGATAATTAAGGAAACAAATAAATAGATAAATAAATAGAAAAATAAATAAGGTCCCATCTTGGATACCGTCCAAGGGATTTACTTATTGCAGTCACCAAGGGTATCATTAAAAGGTAGAGTTGTCTGTAGAGCATGCCACACCAGGGAACCCCAGACCATAATCAGAGCTCTGGGTTTGTAGCTAGAATGAACGCTTATTTACCTTAAAAACAAACAAACAAAAGACCAAATCAAAACAAAACTAAACAAAAAAAAAAACAAAACCCAGACTTTGTAAGCTTGAGGAAGTCACTTATCCACTCTAACCATCAGTTTCCTCATCTGAAAAGTGAGGGGATTTCATTAAACAGTCTCTGAGGTCCTTTCCGCATCTAAATTTGTGATCATATGAAAACCTCATAATATCAACAAAGACCTTTCATAGAAATTTGCTGCTAATACCACAACCATTATTAAATAAGAACAGAAATATGTAAATACCAAAAGAAGAGAAAGTGTTAGTAAGCCTGAAATTACATGATTGTTATCATTTTTTTTCTATCAGGACTAATCTTTATGTTGACATTTGACCAGTGGAATGTACCCTTCAACAACTGTTAATTTTTCTAATGAGCATAATATCTTGAATAGGTAGTCATTGAAAAGGACAGTGAATGATGCTTAGACTAAGCCACCCATTGACTGATGGCTCTCAGAGCTGGCTTTTCCTGGTTTTGAAGAACTGCATTCCTGAAGGCAATGACCTGGACCAGATGATCCTGTGCAGCTCTTTTGTCATATAATTATATAGCTCTACAGATTATTGGATTATGGAAAGACTTCCATCATCCAGGTCACAATTAGAGAGGTCACTATGTGATCTTAGTAGTAATGATACTATTTTCTAACGTAAAGATACAAGCTGATATTTTTCAAAGGATCACTAATACAAAAAAAATAAAGAACTTAAAGAGAAAGCCTCATAATTTGAGTGTACAATATCATATATTACTTTTAAACTCAATAAATAATCTGATAATTTATATAAACATATAATTCAAGCATATTATATTATAGAAGATATAATAGTATATATTTATATATTATGTATTACATATAACTTGCTTATTATTCAAATAAGATCAATTTGCATATGGAATATATATGTATGTATGTGTATATATATGTATTATATGTGTGTGTGTCTGTATACATATGTGTGTGTGTGTGTGTATATATATATATATATATATATGTGTATATATATATATATATATATATATATATATATATATATATATATAAAATTTGCCTCAGGTTTCCCTGAACATTCTTTTGCAAGTTTTCATAATTAGTAACTCTAATAAAAGCTCTAAATTTAATGAGTTAAGCCAGTGATGTTTTGTCCTTTAGTGATGTGCAAAACACTTTAAAACCTTAAAGAACCCATGATTTCATGGCCATGAGTACTCTTCCAGGGCAAATTTGTTGCCTATCATGCTTTTTCATACTATACAAATCTTGTCCATTCCTCCCCATAATTCATATTAAAAAAAGTTTTTGTATAAACAGATCCCTCATAGAGGATTTAACCAATTCATTGATTGCCTTTTTTTTTTTATGGATTAGGGTTCTTTAATATTTTTGTGTTATGGACACTTTTGTCAGTCTAGTGAAACCTATCAACCATGTCTCAGAATAGAGTTTTTAATCACATAAAATAAAATCTGTAAGATTATGAATAAAAATAATCATATAAAAATAGTGATACTAAAATATATATTTTTTAAATCATGTGTCACAGACCCCAGGTTAAACTACTCTGCTCTCAGCCTTTCCATGGGCCCCAATATTGCAATGGGATTACACATTTGTCATCCCTCATTGTTAATATATCACCAGCCTACCTCCTTTTCAAAACATACACCTCCAATCATCATAACTAATATACCACA
The DNA here is from genome assembly GCF_003287225.1 of Phascolarctos cinereus. NCBI lineage: Eukaryota > Metazoa > Chordata > Mammalia > Diprotodontia > Phascolarctidae > Phascolarctos > Phascolarctos cinereus. The sequence goes on from NW_027556180.1 coordinate 59,470,419, forward strand.
GCATGTTTACATCTACCATGCTTCTCTCCATTGCCCTTTGGGTAATTTAAATTTTTGATTTTTTGGAAATTATGGGGTTCCACAATCTGGAGCCATGTAGCTTCATTGGGAAAATAGTGGTAACAAAAAGGATTTTTGTTTTATTTTGTACTAGGAAGTAGTTTGGGATTATTGAAAGTGCCACAGAATTTCTCAAATGCAACCTGATATGGCTACTTTCCTAATTTGGTTTGGGATCCAGTTCGTTTTCCATCATTAGTGCCTGTCCACGATCAAAGTGCCAATGGTCTTGCTCAATGAGCTCCTTCTCCAACTATACCTCAAAATGTAGATCAGACACATTGTTAATTCGTTTATTACTTTTTTTTTTGGTTGCTGTCTTTTGAATGGTCATGGATCTCACTGAGGAAGCCCTGGAGTACCATGGGGCTTGATGCAATTGGTACAATGTCGTCTGAAAGGAGGAACATCTGGTGGTATATGGAGAATACCTCCTCCAATAATATTTTGCACAGGGTTTTATCCACCTTTGTGAGAAAACTTATTTTATGCCTTGATATTGGTAATCAGAGGATCATTGGTGAAAACTTTGTGATAGCTTATACAAAAGCATCTTGTATCAACCCCTCGTAAATAGAGAGTGCTAAAGATCCTGCATTGCTCTACTGTGCTTTTCTTTAGAATAAACAAACACCAAACACATTGGAATCTTGTATTCTCTTTTATTTCTTCTGTATCCCCTGTATCCCATAGTGAAAATCAAAACTATTAGATGGAAAGCTTCTCTAATCCCAGGAGGAACTGAGAAACACCAGATGATCATCCAGATTGTCTGTTTGTGTTTCTGCCTAGTCCAACAACTAATATTACGGAGAACCAGAAGTGAGAAAAAAGTCTTTCATGGGACAGCAGGAGAAAGGATAAAAGACCAAACATTTAACACATCTCATTTGATGTTCACAGAAATCTTGTGACGCTGGTGTTATTATTATAGTCATTTTTAAGATGTGAAAGTGAGGCTCAGAGAAGTTAATTGGCTAGCCAATGTCACAGCTATTTGGAGTCATTGGCTGGGTTTAAGCTCAGGTCTTTCTGACTCCAAACCTAGTGTTCTAAATACTATGCCATCTAGCTATACTTTAGAGTTGATCCATTCCACTGGTTCCGAACTGGTAGACCACAAAAGCCTAAAAAGACAGAAAATTATTGCAACTGGTCCTCCAAAGTGCTGAGTGCACCAAGTATGGTCATTTTGATGATTATTTAGCTCTGACAAAATATGCAGCAGCATTGGATAATTAATATATTCTTCCAGTGAATATAGAAGCTGTTTTGTTGAACAACAACATTTTAAAGGTATTGCTGATTAAGAGTAGGTTTTTATAATGCATTTTTTCAATCAGTGGATAATAATGTAGATATACTATTAGTTGTATTAAATAGTGGTACTATTTGATATTACAAAGGTCTCTCCTATCAAAAAGGCTGTGAACTGTGGATATAGATCAATCCATTCATTTTCTAAATTTAAAAATGAACAGTTGAAGTACATGGAGGCAAAATGACTTGCCTCAGGCTACACAGGAAGTAGGGATCTAGACTGGTTATAGAAACCAGTTTTCTTGATCTCCATTCCAATGTTTTTTTTTTCCATTCTTGGAACCATGCTTCTGAATCCTATTTGAAGCTCTCTTTCCTTTATAGACAGGCTGCAGATGTTTGGGAATTATTTGCATAAATACATGCATTAATAATTGACATCCAGATAGTACTTAAAAGTTTGCAAAACACTTTATATATGGAAGTCCTGGAATATGAAATGCTACCTGTATTATTATTCATATTAGTATTATTATTATTCCCATTTGCAGATGAAGAAATAGATCAAGAGAGGCTGAGTAATTAACCCAGGAATATATGGTTAGCCTCTGAGTTGAGATTTGAACCTAGCCCTTTCTGATTCCAAATCCAACACTCTCCGCTATTCCAGGCTGCCTCTCATGATAGCTGCATTTAGAAAGAAAATAGACCAGGTGTCTAAGGAAGAAAGCATGGAAGGCAAACAAAAGAAGGTTAAGAATTTAACTTGGGGGAATTTAGGGGGAGGGTGGAGAAAGCAGAAACAATAAAACTACATAGTAGATTTTACTTTAAAGTATTGGTTGAAAACTTGAAAGGGTAATAGAATAATTGATATTGTATCCATGGGTAACCACCTTTCCAATCTGTGTATGTGTGTGTGTGTATGTATATATATGTGTGTGTGTGTGTGTGTGTGTATAAATATAATGTGTTTTATAACTGTTATGTCATATATTTACTATATAGCATATATATTATTTTTTAGATTTTATATATTAGTGTATATATAATTTTTCTAGTTATAATTCTTTTATATAACAGAATTGAAATATTAGTCAAGAGGCAAGATGCTAAACTATATTTTTAATTACCCAGAATTAGTGACTACATACTGCCAAAGATAATTAGGCAAGAGAGAAAATCTCTTCAATATTCAATCTTGGCTTGGCATTTTTCTCACAACTTTCCACCAGACCTTGCAACTGCTAACCAAAACCTGGTCCCCAGATGGCCTTTTTGGCTATTTTTCACCCCTACAAATAACTTACATCATTCATTTATTGACCAAGGAATGCTTGTATCTCAAATTAGAAATAGAGATTTTATGCCTTCTAAAGTGAATGTTTTCTGGAAAAATTGTTAATGAGAAAGCTTTTAGGCTTTATAAAGGGCTTTATTGATAATGTATGTATTTTTCCATGTTCCATTGCTACCTTGGATATTCAAAACAATTGAATTCTAGCAGCATCTTAAACATTTAACTCTTTCAAGGCTATTAAGCTATTTTTACACCTTCCATATTGGAGTCACGGCCAATTTTTTATTCAACTAAACTAAAATATACACAATTCCCTTGCTCATATGCCTTCTGGTTCTATTAATTTGAAAGTGACATGTAGGGATATAAGTAGGGGAGAATAAAGAGACCCAACAGTATCAGAGTCCCATAGCTCTACATATATACACAGCCATTTTCTTTTCCACTGATCACCAGAGAATACTTGGACATAAAGGGCTGATTTGGAGATAGTAATTACCACTCTACCAAAATTATGAAGATATATGGTCCAAGGCTATGTTCAGAAAGGCCATAGGTACGGCAGCTAGTTCTTGAACTCTCAGTTGTGATTGATCTATTAGGAAGTGGCTTTTTATTCTACTACCCTGTCTCCCTTTTCCTTGATATCATCTGATGACCTCAAAACCACTGCCCCTAATCAGCCCATCAACCATGGCAATTTCAACGTTCAAATTTACATCCCTTATAAAACTTTCTATTTATCATTCCTTTATCTTCTCAACTCCATTACCTCATATCTTTATCCATACTTCAGTCAGATTCATATGGTGACACCTGAACAACATCATCACATGAAAATAGTTTGTTGTTGGTGTTGTTGTTGTTATTGTTCAGTTATGTCCAATTCTTCAGACCTCCATGGGTTTTCTTGTCAAGGATACTGGAGTGGTTTACCATTTCCTTCTCCAGTGGATTAAGGTAAACAGAGGTTAAGTGACTGGCTTGGGTCACACAGCTTAATTAGTGTCTGAGGCCAGATTTGAACTTAGGTCTTCCTGACTCCAGGCCCAGTGCTCTATCCACTGAGCCACCTAGCTGCCTCTCCTGGTAGGTGCTATATTAATGCTCATTGTTGTTGTCATCATTTATTACACATTTACCAGAACACCACTGCTTATAACCCTCTATCTCTCTGTCTCTCTGTTTCTTTAAGGATAAAATGCAAACTCCTCAACTTGGCATGAAAATCCCTTCAAATTTTACTCAATCCTATTTTTGCAGGATTATTTCATGTTAGTCTATTTACACCCTCTGTATTCTATCCAATTTAGACTAATTGCCACTCCCTAGCATTTCATCTTCCAACTCCATTCCCCATTTATGTGCTATTTCCTATGCCTGGATTGCATTCACTTTCACTTGTTAGAACATCTAACTTCTGGGGGCAAAGCCAAGATAGGGTAGTAGAGAAAGCATTCAGCTGAGCGCTCACAACATTCCCCTCCAAGCAACATTAAAATAATACCTCAAATAGAACTCTGGAGTGACAGAGCCAAAAACAAACAAACAAAAAAAAGGTCAGGGTGAGACCTTCTTCTAGCTCAAGACAACTTAGGAGTTCAGAAAGAGAGATCTATGACACAAGGGTGAAGACTGGCCTGAAGCCCAAGTTGATGAAACACCGGTGGTGGGACTGGGTGGTGATAATAGAAGCTTAGGAACTCTCAATGCAGAGACAGTAAGGGGACATGGCAACCTGTTAAAAAGAGATTATAGTGGTCCCTTGTGCTAGCACTGGACACAGGACCAGATGCTACTTGGAAACTCCATTGCCTGACCCTATATTCACTTCTGGGTCATAGTTTAAGGGTGGAGAGGAGCACTTCAGTCTCAAAGGAAGAGAAGCCCTGAGGAGCAATATAGATTGCAATCCCAAGGGATTACCCTTCCTGGGTAAGGATCAGTGTGTATAAGAAGGGAACAGTGACAAAACCTCTCCCCAGATCATGCCATTTTGGAAGAACGTCCAAACCCCTAGAACTAGCTCTGAAAACAGTAGTGCAAAAAATCCTGAAGCTGGAGCCAGTGTTTCTTCCTCCCACCCCGTCATGCTAGGAACAGATCCCAACTTTATTATAAAGTTCAAAATCAAGAAATGGGGTGGAACAATGGGAAAACAACAAAATAACCTGACCACAAAAATCTACTATGGTGACAGGGAAGATCAAGACAAAAGCTCAAAAGAAGAAAATTAAGTCAAAATAACAACAAGCAAAGCTTCAAAGGAATATGTGTATTGGACACAAGCACAATAAGAATTTCTGGAAGCGCTAAAAATTAATTTTTAAAATCAAAAAAGACTTGTAAAAAAATAGGTAAAGAAATGAAGGCAATGCCTGGAAAGACTTGTACGGTCTGATGCTGAGTGAACTGTGCAGAACCAAGAGAATGTTGTACACAATAACAGCCATGTTGTGCGATGACTAATATTGATAAACTTAACCATTCCCAGCAATACAAGGATTTAAGACATCTCCAAAGGCCCCGTGATGGAAAATGCTATCCAACATAGAAGAAAATGTGAAATATCTCATTAGAAAAACAATTGACCTGGAAAATAGATCAAGGAAAGTTGAATTAAAAGTTTTGGATTACTTGAAAGCCATGATGAAAGAAAGAGCCTAAAAATGGATTCCCTTGATATTCTTGTCTGCGGTTGTTTTAAATTGAATTTTTCTTTCTATCTCATGCTTCCAAGTTTTGTTGGCAATATATAGATGCACTGATGATTTATGTGGGTTTATTTTATATTTTGCAACTTTGAGGAAGTTGTTAATTAGTTCAATTAGTTTCTTAGTGAATTCTCTAAGTATACCATTATATCATCTGCAAAGAGTGATCATTTTATTTTCTTATTGCCTATTATTATTCCTTCTATTTATTTTTCTAGTCTTATTGCTAGCATTTCTAGTACAATGTTGAATAATTGTGATGATAATGGACATCCTTGCTTCCACTTGATCTTATTGAGAAGGCTTCTAGTTTATTCCTGTTACAGATAATACTTGCTCTTGGTTTTAGATAGATACTATTTATCATTTTAAGAAAAACTCCATTAATTTCTATGCCTTTTAATGTTTTTTTAATAGAATTGGGTGTTATATTTTGCTCTGTCCGAAGGAATGTAATGTTTAATTGCTTATATTTTGTAAGATATCTTGGGGTTTAGGTGTTATCTTTCATTTTTTTCTATTATTATCAATATTATTATATTTTCCCCCCAAACCTGGGACAATTTGCTCTTTGATTTACATAGTTTTTCATTTATGATTTATTGAAATACAGCCCTTAGTCATTGAATGGTCATTGCCTCAAACAAACAAAGACCTAGGAAAGTCTTTAATTTAAAAAAAGCCAAGGTCACCTACTGCATTCTGGGCCATTGCCAGTTGTCCTGACTCATCTTGCTTTTGGACCCTGCTGACTGTGGTTGAATGAGGTTGATGACTTTATGTACTATTCGTCACTTGAATCCAATTCATCCCAAGTTCAGATCCTTGTGATAGTCTTCTTCAAGAATGAAGGACAAACAAGAACAACAACATATGAGATCATATCTAATTTTACATGAGAATCCTTTCCAGATCCCTTTAGCTTATTTGTTTGTGCTCTTTCCCTCAAGAAATTGCTTGCATATGTGTTTGCTTAAATGCCATGTTTCCCCTCCCCTGCCATTAAGATGGAAGGTCCTTCAAGTAGGAACTAGTTTTTATTTTCCTAATACTGTGGTACCTTTTGCATAATAAATATTTAATGTCTGCTTGTTGGACTGGATTGTAAATGAGCAGATAATCTACCAGGGAGCATACTTCTACACATCACCTTGTAATCGTGGCTGTATTTCTTCCTTCTTGCTTTGTACAGCTGAAGGTTCCTTTTCCAGCCTCTTGCTTCCAGAGCAAAAATTTCATACTTGTTCCAATGCAACTCTCCTCACTTGAAGTCTTTAAGTACAAGCTCTATGACCTCTTGTCAAAAAGCTGTACTGAGTGAAGGTCTGGGGAAAGCTAGGTGATGCAGTGGATAAAGCACTGGCCCTGGAGTCAGGAGGACCTAAGTTCAGATCTGGCCTCAGACACATAACACTTTCTAGCTGTGTGACCCTGGGCAAGTCACTTAACCCCATTGCCTAGCCAAAAAAAAAAAATTAAGTGAGGGTCTTAAGTTGGGGGGGTGGAGGGGCAGTTTCCTTTCTATCCTGAGATTCTTTGATACTAATGTTCCTTCCAGCTCTAAAATGTTATGGAATTATGCAATTGTTTCTGCACAGGTCTGCACAGTGAGAGAAATCTTGTCAAGTTCCGTCTAGAAGTTTTAGAGTCATTCAAGTTATAGAGTTGTTCAGGAACACCAAAAGCTCTTTGGAATGGCTTAGTGGATGGAAAGCAATGCTTGTTGAGGGAGAAAGAGCAAAAGAGAGAGGAAGAGGAAAGGGAGGTGGGAAGGGGGAAAGAAAGAAAGGAGGAGAGAGAGAAAGAGAGAGAGAGAAGAAAAACATAGATGAAAGGAGAAGAGGAGTAGAAGGGGAAGAGAGAGAACATGGGAGGCAAGGAGAATAAGTTGGTCTCTTTCCTAGTTAAGAAAAATCAGAAAAGAAGTTACAAGGGTCCTAGTCACATTGCACAATCCAAACATAAACAATGACTAGGATCAGGCAGTCATTAGGGAAATAAAGGATAAATAAATTGTAATTAGAGGAAAGAAAAGGGGGAGTGGAGTGGAGAAGACAAGAAAAAGGAGAGGAAAAGAATCATGACATTCTTCTTTCACAATCAGGGGTTCTCTCTACTTTCACCATAAAACGAGAACAGTCTAAAGCTTGAGCCTTTGAGAGTTAGGGGCAAAGCAGAATCTGACTGCATTAGGATAACATGGTCAGGGCTATGGTGGTGTAGGCAGATTAGCTCGCCTCAGGCCCTGTGTCTGCGCTAAGGATAGTTGCCACCATCGGAATAGTGGTGCCTGTTTAGGTATCTGCCTTCTTATAAGAAGAACCACATACAATGGATCTATTGACCTACCGACTTGGTCATAAAAAGCTGTCTAATAACATGATGCCCAGAATTTTAAGACCTGTTTTATCAAATGACAAAATAATAAAACTGAGAGAGCAAAGGTTAAGACAAAAGAAAGAGCAATAATTGCTTAGCAGCTTCTAAATTTATTTTCTCTAAGATAGTTGTCAGCAGAAAGTATTTGTATAATCTCTTTTGTCAATTCTGCTGGTCCTTAGCAGGGTCCGTGCCCAGCTCCAGCCCATTGGTAACTGTGTCTCTAGAAAGCAAGTGTTATTTATTTCATTGGTTGTTCCCTGCCAGGCTCAGGGCCCTTTAACAGCCACTAGGGACAACCTTAGCTCCTTTTCCTAGAACCCTCAGGTATGATTCCATCTTCTCAGGACTGTTGCCACCACTGTCTGTCCCTTTTCACAATGGTGCCATATCCTCTTTCTTTCTGTGGCATTCTGCTAATTACCTTCGTTAGCATTCCTTCTCACTAAGGAGTGGTTTAGACATCTGCTTGTTAGTTTGGCCTTTCCATTCATTTAAAAGGACAGAATCTTCTGTTTTCTGTACCTTTTATTTTTAATCTTTCCAATGAACATAATTTGTACAAACTTATAAACCAGATTCAACATGACCTAAGAAAGGATTCATCAGCAATGCCATGGTACTTGGGAACTAGAATGGGTTCCATAGGGACACTGCAAAATCCTTCATGTTTCTAGTGATGTCTTCTTCTAAAATTTTTAATTTAACTTTTAATTTATAAAATAAAGCAAACATTTCTATAACACAGTATGATAAAAAAGATGAGTGCCCATGAAACTGCAAATCTATTATGTACAACTTGCTGTTCCTCTTAAATATATATTAGTTATCATGTAAGTTTCTTTTTTTCTTTCCCCTTCATATTGTAATTGCTACATAGGGTGGATTTTTCTCAATTTTCATCCTCCATGATTTTCACCTTCCTCCCCACCCCCCACTAACAACTTCACCTCTTTTTCAATGCTCTCCTCCTCTTGTTTCTATGACTTTGCTCTCTCCTGATTCTCCTCCCATTTGGTTCCTCCTGTTCCACATCCTTTGCTGGATCACCATTAATTTTCATCATTCATACTGTCTCCTAAACATGAACGTCCCTCAAGGTTCTGTTCTGAGCCCACTTTTCTTCTCTTGTTATACTTGTTGCTTTGGTTATCTTCTTGGCTCCTGTAGATAAAATTAACTCTCTATTCAGATGATTCCCCAAACTCTATATTCAGCTGAAATTGTTTGCCTCAGCTAATGTAACTTACTTCCAACTCCCTTTAATCCAAATGGCTATAGCCATCACCTAAAACTCTTCCCGTTGCAAACTGAATGAATTATCTTCCTCTTTAAATCTATCTTTCTCCCAATTTGAAAAAAAAATACAACTCTCAGTCACACAGGTTTGGAAACTTAGAATCATGGCTGACTTTTTCCTCACCCCTAACCCCATGTGCAATTAGTTCATAAATCCAGTCCATTTTACTTTCATAATATCTCACAAATCCTCATCCCTATTCGCAAGAGTATCACCATAGTTCATATCTTGCATCACTTGGACTCCAGTAATAGACTCTTACTTTGTCTTCCTATTTCCGTTCCCTTCTTTCTCTAATTTACCAATCTGCCAAAATGATCTTCATATACAAATATGACTATGTCCCTCCCTCACACAAATATCTTTAGTGGTTCCCTATTACCTTTAATCTAAAATGAGATGCAAAAATTTTAGTCTGGAATTTAAGGCTCTCCATAAACTAGCTGTCACATACTAGTATATTCTTATTTTTAAAATATTTGCTGTCTACACTAGGATTCTTTTTTCTTTTGTTTTTGTCCATATGAACAATCCTGGGGTACTAGAGAAGCTCAACATTGTCCTTTTCACATGCCTGGTGTTTAAGAGTCTTAGAACAGCTCATAAAGCACAGATATTATGTAGTCCTAAGCTTACACACAGATAACACAACTTCACCAAAACAAAGGTAGGCAAGTTCAATTTACAAACAATATTTTATTTCAGCTATGAAAGGTTACTATATCCTTAGAATTTAATGAGTCAGTTGCAATAAAATTAAATGGAAATAAAGGAGTAGAGAATGGGAAAAAACCAAGAAACTAATAAAAGGGAGGGAATTGATTTTTTCTAAAAAGTGCTCCCCATCTCAGAGAAATTCTCATTTCAACATACCTCCCCAAATGGGTTCTCTTCACAGGAGAACAGGAATGCTCTGGAGTCAATAGGAATTCATTCCTCCTCAAATTCAGATGAAAAACTACACTGTTCTGGAGGAAAATTCTTCCATAATTTCCTTTAAGTAAAGGTGATTTGACTGGAGTTCTGGACAAATCTCTTTATTTTTTGTTTTTTAGTCTTCTTTGAAACACAATGGACCTCTCACATTGCAAAGACAATCCTGATTTCCCAAGGCCCTCAACAATAGAACCAGCAGGCTCAACTGAAAAAAAAAATTAAAAAAGAGAGGAAGGAAGAAAAAGAAACAGAGAGGGAGAGCAAAGGAGAAAGGAGAGGGAGAGAAAAGGAGAAAAAGGAAGGAAGGGAGAAAAAAGAAGGAGGGAGGGAAGGAAGGAAGGAAGGAAGGAAGGAAGGAAGGAAGGAAGGAAGGAAGGAAGGAAGGAAGGAAGAAAAGAATCAAGTAAGTCAAAACAACATGAGGAGCTCCCAAAAGGGACAGCACATTTGGGGTTGACTCATTCCATCTACATCCTACGCTTCCTTTAGCTCCATAAAAACAGAACATTGTTCCCTATGTCTAGCACTGTGGTAACCAACTCAGACAGAAAAGGGGCTACTACACCATACATAAGGATCCCTGCAAGCAGCATGTTGACTTAGAAAACCACAAATTAACATTATTTGTATTTCGTTGTTGTTGTTGCTGTTAAACATTTCCCAATTACAATTCAGTCTGGTTCAGCCTTTACTTCAAATACTGCCAGGAATGCCAGATACCTCTGATCATCTATATAGGTATCTCTTGTCTCAGGTCACATGGGCAGTCTCCATCCTTGTCCTTTACTTGCCCACATGATTTTCCCAGGTTCAGATTTGGAATTTTCCATTTCTTTCCCATTTTAACAGTTATTGGCTCATATTCCCACCTGACTACTCTGAAGAAACTTGCTACTTAGAGAGTTTATAAATACAGATATACTTATGGATCTGAAAACTAAGGGTCTCTCCTAGAAAGGGAAAGTAAGGTAGTACTTAATATGCAACATAAATTAAGTATGGCCAGGAAATTTTATTCCCATACAGAAAAGGAATACAAAAGCAATAAACCATCATGAAATAAGTAAAACAGGATCCAGAAAATTATCATTATAACTACAATCAGTTGAAAGTCTAATATTGAAGACTCATTGGGATATTTGCAAAGAGATCCTTCTCCCCTCCTCACTGAGCTGCTAATTAGCCATTTTACATTTCACCTCCACTCAGGATATTCCCATTAACACTCTGTGGGTCCCCCCTCCCGCCGCCAGTGGTCTCTCTCCAGGTAACTCCTTTTTGGTGTATGCTTTTGCTGTTGCTGCTTCAATCTCTTGAGTGGCTGTTATTCTGCTTAGTTGCCCAGGAAGGGAAAAATGCCAGCTGTGTTTTGAGAACTCATAAGGCTCTTTAGCAATGGGAAGAAGACTCAGGAGCAGCATGGGCAAGAAGACGGGAGACAACACATCTCAGCCTTAGCCTTGCTTAAGAGTTTATGAGCTTATGGTGGAGAATGACAAAGCCGGAGGGATAGAGATTCCCCTTTTAGAATATCCATTGACTTGCATTTTAATGATAATCAAAAGACTTTTCATGACCATAGAGTGAAAACCTGCTAATCATCATGGCTGGTGAGGAACAGTCAGAGGAATTTTGAGCATCTTCTGAAATTGGGAAGTAGGGGAATGATCCCTTCAACATGCATGCCAAGAAGCCTGCCCACCTCAAGCCTCCTTGTTTTTGAATGGAATGCTGAATAAGTGTAATTCAAGAGGGTGCCATACTCTCTATCAAGGGATATTTTTTTCCCCCAACCATAGCAACTCATTACATGGAAGCATTGCAATCTGCATCATAGTATCATAACTTTGAAGTAGCAAATATAATTAGAAGGGACTCCAGAAGCCATAGAATCAAACTATCTTATTTAACAAAAGAGAAAACTGAGAAAGAGGAGTTAAGTGGTTTGCCTAGGGTCACATAATTTCTAAGTGTCTGAGCCAGGATTTAAACCCAAGTTTTCCTGACATTATGATCAATGCCCCATAGGTCTATCAGATCTGTAGGGGTAGGAGACCTTACTTACCAAATGAAATTTCTTCTCCTAACCCTGTCTAAAAGACTCAATCATTTGACTGCTTTCTTACATCCCAGTTTGGCCAGAGGCAGGATGGAATGCTAAGCCCCAAAAAGTATGTGTCAAAGTCTGCCCTTGGATTTGAAATATTGCTTGAATCAATTATGAAAGGAAGCAAAAATTACCAATTCATTGAATTTTAAAGCTAGAAGAGACTTTAAAGTTTATCTAGTTTAACTCCTCATTTTCCAGATGACCAAAATTGAGGTTTTAAGAATTTAAGTGAATTTAAGAATTTAAATTAATTCCCCTGCTTGTTACTGGAAGAACCAAGAAGGCTTTCCTGGTTCCGCTTAATTCTAATGCTTTCTCTTTGTGGTCATTTTCAATTTATTCTACATATGTCTTGTTTGTTCATATTCACTTGTTGCCTTCCCCATTAGTATGTGAACTCCTTGAAAGCAAGTATTGTTTTTTGCCTTTCTTTATATCCCCAGCACTTAGCACATTGCCTGTACACAGTAAGAGTTTTAATCAATTATTGTTGACTAATACATTGCTGACTGGCCTACTTATTAATTGCTTATTTACTTGATGCTTGTTGAATTGGGGACAGGTTGGACCAATGTACAAGGTTCACATTTTAGGAAGAACGTGGAAGAGCTAGAAAATATAGAGAGGAGTGCAGACAGCCTGGTGACTATTAAATTATTAAATAACACCATATGAGGGTCAAGTAAAGAAGTGAGTATTGTTTAGTCTGGATCAGAGAAGCTTTATGGGGCCCTACATAGGTGGAAGGTTGGATAGAGCCATGGGCTTAGAATCAAAAAAACTCATCTTCATGAGTTCAAAACCAGCCTCAAACACTTACTAGCTATGTGACTCTGGGAAAGTCATTTAACCTTGTTTGCTTCAGTTCCTCATCTGTAAAATGCGCTGGAGAAGGAAATGGCAAAACACATATCTTTGACAAGAAAACCCCAAATGGCGTAATAAAGAGTTGGTCACAACTGAAAGGGCTCAACAAAAACACATCTATAGAAGCACAGAATCTAAGAACTGGAGAGGATGGAGGGGTTCTGAGGATATTGTGTTTCCTAAGTCACATTTGATTGTAAGTTATCTCTAAAAGATGCCATTAAAAGCTGCCAGTCTAATTGCAGGCAGCACAGGTAACACCTTTTTTTCATAAGGCTTCTTTGGGCTTGTGATATAATCCCCCATCAGCAAGGTCAGAATGAAGAGGATGGTAAATAAAAAGGCAGGGTCACATCTGAAACACAGAGCCAATGTGCTAATATGTCAAGACTTTGGCTCCATGATAAATGGCAAAACAGTGGCCATGCCACCAATTTCCTGGCATGAATCGAAGTCTTTTCAGGTTCCATATTTACTTAGGTGGGGAAGATTGGGGCCAAGTCAGATATATTAAATTTATTGCTTAGAGACGGGAATGTAAGACCAGGGGCCACTTAAGGATAGCACCTGCTCTGATATTTCTAATAAGAACTGACATATCTCAGGTCTCATTTTCTCTACAAGGTTCTCTTCAAAAAAAAAAAAAACCCTTAACTTGAAAATAATAAGAGTAGCTAGCTACAGTCCAATTTCAGATCAAACAGAAATTATTCCAAAAATTAAACATACTAATTACCTAGAATATATTGAACACTAATCAGATTATGACAATATATGGTATATTATGGAATGTACAGATGATATGGAATTGGAATTTTTTATTACTCATTCACCTTTTAAGTACCATTACTATCATTGTTTTCTGTTGAACAGAATAAAAGGAAGAAAAAGGGTCACACTTAATTCTTTGCAATTTTGAATTGAGGAATAATAGTAAAAGGAAATGCAGTTGAAAAATAAACTCCCTTTAGAGTGAAATTAGGACTAATTATTCTAAATGATGGATAAGAGTGGATAATGGAAGTTCCCTATAAAGGCACTCAGAGATCATATGCCATCATAAAGTCAACTGTTAAGTCATATCACTTAGAGAAAATAAATGGAGGAAAATAACAAAAACTGTATACAAAGAAAGTAAAATTGAGTATTTGGAATATGTAACCAAGTTTGGGACATGGTAGTATTACTCTGTGAAGGCTTTTTTGAGAATATCATTGTTAAAGAAAGAAATGGAAAGAGGAAAAGTCATTAGAGGGGAAAAGGAAAGAATCATTGGAACCTAGTAACAGACAATTGGTAGCCCAGTGGATAGAATACTGGTCCTGAAGTCAGGAACACTGAGTTCAGAGCTGGCCTTAGACACTTAGATATATGACCCTGGCCAAGTCACTTAACTCTATTTTCACTGGTTTCTTCAACTATAAAATGTAGGAATAACAGCACCTACCTTCTAGAGGTAGTTATAAGGATCAAATGAGACAATATTTGTAAATAGTGTTTAGTACAGTAGCTGGCACATAGTAGGTGCTATATAAATGCTTATCCCCTTCCTCATTTATACATAATATTGCCTTACATTTTTCAAGGAACTTTATATATATTATCTTATGCTAGTTCTGTGAGGTCGGTATTTAATCAATCAACGCATATGTTTAAAGCATTTATTATGTGCCAAGCTCTGCACTAAGTGCTGAAGATTAAAAAAGCAAAAGCAAAAGCAATGCCTCCCCTCAAGAAACTTATATTCTAGTGAGGGTGAAAACTTGTGTACATACATACATACACATACAAATATACATATACAAATGTTTATACATATACACACATATGAATATGTGCATGTGTGTATATACATACACAAACACATTTGTATACATATACAGGTATACTGTACATAGACACATACATAAACATATATGTATATATGATGTATATATGTGTTTCTATATAGTATACACATATTTAGTACATATAGTACATATATCTGTACATATCTGTATGTATAGATGTGTGTATAGATATATGGTATCTATATCTACATAGATACATGGTACATAGTATATAAAGAGAGTGAAAGATGACCTTAGAAGGGAAGGCAGTAGGAACTGTAGGTACATGAAGGGTATGGAGAAGGTAGCACTTTAGAAGAGTCTTGAAGAAAACCTGGAAATCTTAGAGGTAGAGGTGAGGGGCACTGCAGACATGGGAGTTGGTCAGTGCAGAGTCAAAGAGATGGGAGGTGTTTTGGGTGAGGAAGAACAAGTAGACTAGTATTTAGACCATAGATTTTAATTAATATGTAAGAAGACTGGTCAGGAAAGAAGAGGTCAGATTTTTCCTAGTATTGCATACATTAGGATGTAATCAGCTTTTTCAAATAACATGGAAGATGACAGTTTGCTTCATATTAAAAACACTGATCTTCTCAATCTCAGTCTTTGTTATAATGCAATTTTTGCAAATTCTGATGATTTTTTGAGATGTAATAAAAGTGTGCAAACTCAATGAACAAAACTATTTTTTATTGCATTAGGCCTATATTGACTGAGTTAGTCAACCATTCTTTATTGGGCACAAAATTGGGCACAAGGAATTAGTTTGTAGCTATTGACAGAGCTATTTGGGCCCCAGGCATAATGTCACAGGATCATAGTACATCAGATTTATAACTGGAACATAACATAGAGGGTATCTATTTCAATCTGCTCATTTTGTAGATGAGAATAAAGAGGCCCAGAGAAGTCATGTGATTTGTCCAAAATCATCAAAAGCAATTAGCTGAGAAGGAATTCAAGTATAAGCAAGTGACTTCAGTTCTTTGCCATTGATGAGAAGGACATTAGGATATAGCAATAAAATGCTTCGCTTGGAGTTGGGAAGATCTGGATACAAATCCTGCCTTTGACACCTAGTAGCTGTGTGACCTTGATTTGTTGATACCCACTCTTAATCTCTTATGACCCTCACTTTGCTCCTATGTAGAACAGAGATGACAATACCTGTGGTATCTACTCTGAGGGATTGCTGTGAAGTACAAATGAGATCATGCATGGAAAGTGCTTTGCAAACTTTAAGGAGCTCTAGAAATGTCAGCTATTATTATTGTTTTCTATGAAATATTGGGATTGTGCTGGATAATTTCAAAGGTTCCTCCCAGCTCTGACATTATGGAAGTCTTGAACACTTGTAAGGTTTATTCAAAAATCTAATTCTATCCTACCCATCATCCTAATTTTCACTTTAATTCCAAAATGCTGTGAGTTTGTAGGCAAGCCTGGAATAGAGATGTAAAGAAACCTCTGAGTGTCTTAAGGACAGCCAAATCAACAAATATTTATTGAGTGTCAGATGTATTTAGGGCAGATAATTCATAACAGCTGAGGAAAATATAGAAGATACATGTTCTCTTTTAAAGATGTCAACAAATTCTACTTGAGAAGACAAGCCATCCACAAGAAAATAAACAATTTCTGACCTAAGGGTGAAAATGAGCACTGAAGATGAGGTTCATTGTGGACATGACCCAGCAGTAATGTCTTATTACAAACAAGAAATTCTATAGAAAAAGCTTTGAAAAGAATGTCATTTAAGAAATGCATTACTGAAAAAGATAACTAGCTGATCATAGGCAAGGGAAGAGCAATGGAAAGTCCATTGAATCCACTAGTACCTTTCCAATATCAATAGAATGTGAGCAAGACCCCCAGCATGTGAGATGGTTAGCCTATGGTCAGCTCATGGGAGGAAATGAACAAGAATTATACAGGACAGTCAGGCTTGAGTGGGTTGTAAACCACATCTTTCAATGGAATATCCATATGAATGAAGGTACAGATCCATTGTTCAGGGTAAATGGTATAAACCATAAGCACTAAGACAGTAAAGCTTAGCATCTTAAGCTTATACACACACATACATACATATACATATATAAATGCAAATATACATATATATTTAAATATATATTATATATCATAATAAAACATCTAGTTAATATATCACATAATAAAAGGGCTAGTTTAGCTGCAACAATACTTAATGGCATATGGGGAGAGTAATGAGGCTGCTTCTAAATAGTTCCTTAAACTTACTTAAATATTGGATTAATTTTTTAGTGTAGAACTTATTTATCTGCATCTATTTTCTCTTGTTTATGTCCACCATGTGCCCCTCTTTTTTCTTTTTACAGAATATCAATTGCCTATCAAGGGTGAATAGTTCTTTAAATATAATAAAATATGAAAAAGTAATTCACAGTGATGTGATAATAAATGGTTTTGTAAGAACCCAAATTTATAGTATGATTTCAATAAGAAAGATGATTCAGTAGCAAATTTGAGAATTATAATCCTTGAGAAAAGTCATTGAGTGTTTTCTTCTGCTTTCTGGTTGGACTAAACCAAAGCCATCATAAATCTGAACATTATCTCAAATCACAGAAATTCAATTTAATTCAACAAATATTTAACAAACATCTATTGTGTGCCATGTGCAATGACAAAAACAAAATTGTCCTACACACAAGAAACTTATGTTCTATCTGAGGGAAGCAATATATTAACACAGATAAGTCTAGAATCTCTTTTGGTTACTTCCAACTTACACTTGAACTCATTTTGAATATCTAGAGAACAGCTGCACTTGGGGTTCTAGAAGTGACCCTACTCTATTACTTTAGCTCATGAACCCCAACTATAGTGTTTTTTTTTTAATTAATTAGCAGCCAGTATATACAATTTGCTCTTGGAAAAGGGATCTGTGGGAAGGGTATGGTGGAGGGTATACCTATAATTCCTGTGGAGTCTGAGACTGGTAAATCTCTTGACTTTGGAAGTTCTGAGCCAGACAGAGACAGAGAGACATAGAGACACAGAGAGATGGAGATAGACAGAGGGACACACAGAGAGACACACACAGACACAGAAGACAATGAAGAAGAAGGAGAATGAGGAGGAAGAGGAGGAGGAGGAGGAGGAGGAAGTGGAGGAGGAGGAAGAGGATGAGGACGAGGAGGAAGACGAGGAGGAGAAGGAGGAGGAAAAGGAGGAGGAGAAGGAGGAGGAGAAGGAGAAGGAGGAGGAGAAGGAGGAGGAGAAGGAGGAGGAGAAGGAGAAGGAGAAGGAGAAGGAGAAGGAGAAGGAGAAGGAGAAGGAGAAGGAGAAGGAGAAGGAGAAGGAAAGGAGAAGGAAGAGGAGAAGGAGAAGGAGAAGGAGAAGGAGAAGGAGAAGGAGAAGGTGAAGGGGAGGATGAGGAGGAGGAGGAGGAGGAGGAGAGGAAATAAGGAAGGAAAGAAGGAAAGAAGTAAGGAAGGAAAGAAGTAAGGAAGGAAAGAATGGGCATGGAAAAAAGGCAGCCCCTATAACCTTAGCCAAATGCTGCTTAGCTTGCCACAGTGCCTTGGAAAGACTGATGCCATTTTTCAGATGAAGAAATCAAAGCTATATATAATTGTATGAAAACGTGCTCTAAATCACTATTAATTAAAGAAATGCAAACTAAAACAACTCTGAGGTACCACATCACACCTATCAGATTGGCTAACATGACAAAACAGGCAAATGATAAATGTTGGAGAGGATGTGGGAAAATTAGAATACTAATGCATTGTTGGTGGAGTTGTGGACTGATCCAACCATTTTGGAGAGCAATTTGGAACTATATCCAAAAGGCTATAGAGCTGTGCATAGCCTTTGATCCAGCAATACCACTACTAGGTCTGTATCCCAAAGAAATCATAAAAATAGGGAAAGGACCCACATGTACAAAAATCTTTATAGTGGCTCTTTTTGTGGTAACAAAGAATTGGAAATGGAGGGGATGTCCATCGATTGGCCAATGGCTGAACAAATTGTGGTATATGAATGTAAAGAAATACTATTATTCCATAAGAAATGGTGAGCAGGCAGATTTCAGAAAAACCTGGAACGACTTGCATGAACTGATGCTGAGTGAAGTGAGAGAACATTGCACACAGTAACAGCAACATTGTGCAATGATCAACTCTGTTAGACTTCACTCTTCTCAGCAATGCAATGATCTAAGACAATTCCAAAAGAGTCATGGTTGAAAATATATCCACACCCAGAGAACTATGGATTATAAGTGCAGATCAAAGCATACTGTTTCTCTCTCTCTCTCTCTCTCTCTCTCTCTCTCTCTCTCTCTCTCTCTCTCTCTCTCTTTTCTTTCTCCTGGTGTTCCCCTTTTCTTCTGATCTTCTTTCACAACATGACTAATGTGGAAATAGGTTTAATGTGATTGTACATATATGGACTGTATCAGATTTCATGCTGTCTTGGGGAGGAGCAAGGTAAGGGAGGGGAGAAATTTAGAACTTAAAATCTTACAAAAGTGAATGTTGAAAACTAATAATAAATAAATACATTAATTTAATAATAATAATAAAGAAAAGCTGATGTCATAGCTCTTCACTGAGGTCTTATTCTAGAATATTCCAGCTTTGTTGGATCTATTAGAGGTTAAGTGTCTTTGCTGGAATAGCCCTTGACAGCCATGGTTGATTTCTACTCCACAGATCTTAGATGTGTGTCTGAAATGATAGGAGCTTAATATATGTCAGGGGAAGTATAGGAAACATCCCATGGACTAAATCTATATGGGGAATGTCTTCCTAGGAAAGAATGAAGTTTTGAATTCCCAAAGGAAAAAAAAATCTAATGAGGAGGAAAAAAAAGAAACCGGAAGTCTTAAAGATACTAATGTAGACATTATATTACAGAACTCATTAACCAAAGTTAGAAGATAATTAGATAGATTCAGGACTGGCTTATGGCCAAAATCAAAGAACATTCAGTCCTGGATATTTTGCATCGGTAACATAATGTTTTGATAGTAACTTAGAAAAAGGTCTCCAGTGGTATGCCATGGGGATCTGGTCTTGCTGCTTTGCTACTTAACATTTTTATACGTGACTTGAATAAAGGTAAACAGTAGAAGGAATTTTCATCAAATCTGCTGATGGTACAAGGATCACTGGGATAACTAATGTGCTACATGAGTCAGAATTCACATTAGGGTGCATTCATCTAGTTGGATGAAATGAATAGGGATACATATACAGTTCTAGGATCACAGAGCTGGCAGGAACCTCCAAAGGTATCTAGTCCAAATCCATTAATTCTCAAGCAAATGAAAATGAGGTGAGGGAGTTAAGTAATTTGTTCAAGGTCACTTAGGTACTAAACATCAGAGGCAGGGTCCAAATTACCTGACTCCAGCATCAGTGCTCTCTCAATCTTACATTTGGATTTTTTAAAATTGACTTCACAAATACAAAATGGGATTGATGTGGTTAGACAGCAATTTGTCTGAAAAGGTCTTTGGGTTTTGGTGGGCTGACAGCTCAGTATGATTCAACAACTTAATATGAATGGTAAAAAAGCTAAGGTGATTTTGAGCTGCTTTGAGAAAGGCTTAAATTTTAGAACTAAAGTGGTATTTCCCCCACTGTTCTCTGCCTTGGTCAAACCAAGTCTGGAATGTTGCATTTATTTATGGATACCACATTTTGGAAACAATACAATCAGGCAGTTAGATGGCATAGTAGAGAAAATGTTGACCTTGGAGTCAAAAAGAGCTATATTTAAATCCTGTCTCAGGCACTTCCTAACTATATGATCTTGAGCAAATTCCTTAGCCTGCCTCAGCTTTGATTGCTTCATCAATGGGAATAATAATAGTGCCTAATTCACAGAAAGCTCTTTCCAAACTTTAAAATGCCATATAAATAAAGAGAGATAACAAGAATGATGAAGGCTCTCAGATTTATGATGTGAAAATTGATTGAAGGAACTCTGAGGGCTTATCAGGAGAAGAGAAGATTCAGGGAGAACATGACAGTTTTGCATGACTAACTGAAGGGCTGCCATGTGGAAGAGAGATTCACATTGCTTTGTTTGGCCCCAGAATGGGCCTTTACAAGTCATTACAGGGAGTAACACATTCATGCTAGCATATTTTTTATGTTTTGACACTTGCCCTACGAAATCATCTAAGTTGTCAATCAATTATTGTGAAAACAAACTTGAGTCAACTAATCAAGTCAAAAAGTGTTCGTTAAGTGACTGCTATGCACTAGTCATTGTGCTAAGTGCAGGGACACAAAGAAAAGCAAAAATAGGATCCTTGCTTTCCAGGCATCTAATGGGGAAGAAAACATGCAAGAACTGTCCAAACAAGATAGAAGGTAAATAAACTAGAGACAAAAAAAAAATATGCCTTAAGAAAACTTGCAACTGTAAGGTAAAACAAAAGATAATGAGTTGAAAGAGACATACAAAACAAGAGAGTAACCAGTGCATAGTGGTTTTTGAAAAAAAGGAAAAAGTATTTTGCAGCTCTCTGACCTTCAAAGGCTTTGTGCATTGATGTGAATATTCCCTGTTCTGTGAAGATCACAACCTATTCATGTCTGCTTATTCTGCACAACTTATGTCCATATTCTCCTCTAAATTCTCCCCAGAGTGCCCTCCCACACATTCAGGGAGCCTTCTTCTACATCCCTTGACATTGCTGTTTCCAAGACCTCTGTTCTCCTTCCTCTACTTCAGAACAATTCAGGGGCTTAGACCTTGAAAAGAGAAGAGCCTCAATTGAGGGATATTTGCACCAATTTCCTCTCTCTTTTTTTAAATTTGTAGACATTTGTCTCAGTTTTTTGCTCCTTTTGATTTCCATCTCTCTTTCCCTTCACAATTTTTTTTCTCTTTTCAACAGTTTACTTCTTCCTTAGTTCACTTCAAGTTTTGATTTTCTGTTATTTGGTGGTTTGGGAGCGTGGCTTTTATAGCCACAAGATTAGTTCACTGACCATTTAAAGGACTTTTTTGACCTTCTGCTCCTCCTTCCCTCCTTTTTTGAGACAATATGAATAATTGTTATATTCCCCCCGCCTTTGAAGTTGTAAGCAGCTGCTTGAAAAACCCTGAACTTACGGGAAATTCGAAAGACGTTTTTCCCCCTCCTTTGCCACAGTTCTATAATCATGGTTATTTCTACATAAATAATTAAAACAAAGAGAGACTCCGAAACATACAGGTTCCTTTGGAAGGAAGAATTCACTTTGCTCTGCACTGGTTCACATCAGGATCATCTCTACAGTTATGTATGCTAAAACTAGCACCTTGAAGCTTTAAAAGTAGCATACAACACTCATGGTGCATATGGGAGATGCTGAGGTTGTGCAGTTGAGCCTGGCCTGGAGCACTGTCTTTCTTCCTTCTTTTGATCAGTTAGAATTATTGTAAAAAATCACCAATGACATTTGGAGAAGTATGGTATAGGAGAAAGGGCTTAGGAAAGGCCTAAATTCAAATCCTGGGCCCTGACACACACTTGCTCTGGGACCACAAGTAAGTCACATGCCCCTCCCTTTTAAACTTTATGTGATAATATGTCTACAACCTACCACATTAAATTGTTGGGAAGAAATCCTTTTGTGAAATTTAATGCACTATATAAGTGTGAGTTATTGTTATTACACAGGGGTTAGGCATCTAGGCCCATAAAGACTTCCATGAGTTTAAATCAATTAACGCATCAATATGTGTTTGTGTGTGTGAGTGTGTGTGTGTGTGTGTGTGTGTTTTGATGTCGATGCTAATCTACTTGAGACATGTGGATAAATTTTAATTTGATATAATAATTTTAATGTTGATTAAGTTAGCCCCAGCTACAGTATTTCTG
Source organism: Phascolarctos cinereus (assembly GCF_003287225.1). Taxonomy (NCBI): domain Eukaryota; kingdom Metazoa; phylum Chordata; class Mammalia; order Diprotodontia; family Phascolarctidae; genus Phascolarctos; species Phascolarctos cinereus. Next base: position 59,493,050 of record NW_027556180.1, read on the forward strand.
ACATACCAGTTTTGCCCAAAGTAAAGATTCTTTTCAATAGAGATTTAAAATGTTAAATTATAGACTTTTTGCTTTCATAGTTGAAGGGAATGGACCCCTCTTATACTGAAAAGCATTGGCATAGATTTTTCCCAGTGTTCTTAGAGTTTTAGGAAACCCTGAATGTCTCTATGGTTGCATTTATATATAGCCCAAATATCCAGTGTAAAGGTACACCATATGTATCTTTTGACTATGGAACATCAAATACCCAGATGTTTCCAAATAGATACATACTCAATCTGGAAGTTGAATTGTACATGTGGAAAACAGATATTAAATGTTTATTAAGGTGTCTTTATACTTTCTGATTAGCCATTATAATAATGACAATGCTTTGAAATGCCTAATTAGTAATTTTATAGAAAATTCTATTAATCATTAACACATGTCCTAGTTGAGTAATTTTAAACAATTAAGTTTCTGCATTAATTTTTACTCTACTGAGTAGCTTCTCATTTTTCCATAGTACTTTTAAACTATTTCATCCTTTTTTTTTAGTTATTAAAGTGGCTGTCATTAAACTGGATTCCCCCTCCCCCTTTGCCATGTTGCAGTATATAAATGATGAATCACTTCAGTAGCTTAAGGAGCAAATAAAATGTGACTAGTCTTAGGTTAAATGAACTTGAACCTTTAACCCAAATTTGTTAAATGGGTAAGTCTGTAACATGAATCCTTCTAATCTTGGTTTGCCATACTTAGAAATGAAAAGTTTACTATTGGCTCCTTTATCTGAAGTTGTTATATTTAAATTAACACAGAATTAGAATTGGTAAACACATAATATCATTCAATAATAGAGTAGCGATGGAAACAAAATATCAACAAAAGCTCATCAGTTGGAATACAGAAATGTTCTGCCCCACAAACACTAAGCAGGAATGAAAAGTATCAGTTCTGAGAATATGACTAGGAGGAACAGTGGTTAGGATTGATACAGGGGAATAAACTGGAGCAACCATAAGCCAGAGCCTACAGAAGAAATGGCATAACATAAAAGCAGGTTTTTGATTGGCCTGATTGTGCTCTGATCTAAGTCTTGGTCTGAAATAACATTCCTAGCTTGTGAACTGGTCCAAGTCAGTGGCGTGCTTTGTGTCTTAAACTTTCAAGAACCTCGATTGTTCTGGTAGATTGTTCCTGAATCAGAGAATCATAGTGATAGACGGAACCCCAAGACGTCCTCCACCCTGTCTAGGCAGAATTATCTTGGTGCCAGTACTAGCAGTTAGGTATCTGCCCTACTACTAAAAGTCTTTGGGAAGAGAGATTCCAGCATTTTAGAGCTCTCACTGTCATGAAATGCTCTCACTTTAAAAATAAACACATGAACAAAAATGTCTTTGCCTTCAATTTAAGTCCATTGATTTTTAGATGAGTTAAAATGTACAACATTTGATCACTATACTGTATAATTTCCTCTCAAAAGATCAAAAAACAATAGTTTACGAATCTTTTCATCCTAGCACCCCTTTAGATTCCTTTAATATTGTTACACATATACACATCTAATGGAAAGAGAGAGAGATAGAAAGATACAGATGGAGAGATAGACAGAGAAACAGGCAAGAGAGAGACCGAGAGAAAGAGCAGAGACGTAGGCTGGAAGACAGGAGAGAGACAGAGACAGAAAAACAGAGACAGAGAGATGAAGTAGAGAGATAGGAAGAAAGAAGGGAAAAAGAAAGAAAAAAAGAATATTGGGAAGTTCTATTCTGACTTAGAACACACAGATACTAAGAAGTAGAAAAGGCTTAAGTGATCATTTAATTCAACCTTCTGACTATGTCAATGGATCATTGAGGCTGAGAATTTAAGCTAGAAACTCATGACTATACTCCAAATCTCTTGATTTTCAATCATCATACTTCTCATTGGTGTACCCTGCTTTCTTCTGTGGCATTGCCAAATTCGCTACATCCCTCCTAAGTATAAGGCTCAGAAACAGACTCTCCAAAATCTCTGCTTTCCAGTGAAATTTTTCCTTTTCTCAAAAGGAAAAATCCATAGCTTTTTACAAAGTTTCCCATTTAAAAAATAAGTAATAATAGTGTTAATATAAAATTAAATTCAGATCCCTAAGTTGGGCTGCTGGCAGGGGCAGAGTTTCCCTTGGCTATATCTGTGTCACTTCTTGCCTTCCAGAAATAAGAAACCCCAAACGCTCCCCTCAGACTCCCTCAGGTCCCTCTGCCAACCACAATACCTTGTAAATCAATGATGCTGGCTGCTATAGGATATTGACATTACAACGAGTACTTCTCAAAAAGATCCATTTATTTGTACCACATGATTCTTTTCTAGGAGATTTCTGTTTGCCCATGCAATATTTGATTTCTAGAATCTCTGGCATCATCTGCTAATGTTCTAAATTGTTGTTCCAAGATACTAGTCCTTTTCCTTAAGGCTCCTTGTATGGTGCACCTCTACTGAAGTTTCTCTTGCCTCTCTCATTTCAGGACATATATGGAAAAGGGATGTTCTAATGTCCTTGTTCCTACTTATATGAGACCCCTCTTCATATTGCTTTACAAGTCATCACTGGATGATATACCCATGCTAATATAAAAGTAAAGAACATCAGAATGCATGTGTAGAACTTTCTAAAACTATAACCTTCCCTTTTTTATAATGGAGGCCAAAAGCCAATGATCAGCTTTGGCAAAAATCTCTGAAGACCTCCCCAAAATCAAAGAAAGTTCACAATAGGCAGGACATGGAAAGTTTATAGAGTAGAAAGTATTATGCTGACATGCTTTAGCATTGCTTCAGCAGCTAACAACCAAGAGTTTTCCTCTCTGCCTTCAAGGATTTTGGTGTGTGTGTATGTGTGTTGTGTGTGTGTTGTTGTTGTTGTTTTTGTTGTGAATAAGCATGTGTATTTGCTTTTCTTTTGGTTTTCGGTTCCTACCTTCATGGGAAAATGGTTTTGTTAGAGGAAAATCATTAGGGCTTATGTTTGAATTTATCTCAGGTCTCAATTAGGAAGTTCTGTCATTTGCCTGATACATTATTATGTTGTGAGACCAATAACGGTATCATGAAATCATAGATTTAGAACTGGAAATGTTCTTATAAGTCTAGTTTTGCCTTTACAGATTAAGCAACTGAGGTGCACATAGGTAAAATGACTTAACTAAGGTTAAAGAGGTAGTTGCTGAGATAGTTGAGAATTGAATTCAGGACCAGATAGTCCAAGTTCAACACTTTCATCTGCTGCATAATTGATCAGTCCTTCCCCCACATTCTCTTCAGTAAACTCAATGAAAACGCTCGTATTTCCTACTCAATCCCCTAATAACTGATAGATAGCTGATAGATAACCAAATTATGTTGAAATAATTGTGTTTTTTTAACCTGACCAAGAAAAGTAATGAATTAGAGTGTTCTGTTCCTCAACATAGCTGACAGAAATCGCTATCAAAGGGAAATAATTTCCCATTCTTGAAATTAACTTCATGTTAAATGTTCAAAATGCTGCTTATATATCATGGAACCAATATAAATCTCTGTTGATTAAGATTTTAAGCTAAATAGGCCAATGGCAATACAAATCTAAGCCCTATAATCTACAATAAGGTAAACAGGAAGCCTTCAAAAGTGTGGAGCTGGAAAATTGATTCTAAAGTCCCCCAAAATTATGTTATCTAAAAAAAAGCGCAGGATATATCTTTCATTTCCCTCAAGGACCTTCTGCCTTAATATGGCCAAGCATAGAACAGAACAGCATGAACCTATGCTGTAGTAGAAAATTATAGCTAGCAGTGACCCAGCAACTACATCTTTCCAATCTCTTGGACTACCATTTAGCAAATGAGCGCTTCTGTGTGGTTTACTACTAGATACTGATGTGTCCTTGATTCTACCGGTCTGAGGATGAAAATGAGCCATATGTGATCATTTCTTCCTTACCCTATCTAAATGAGGAATCATTTGTTCTCATAGAAATGGGAATAGAATCTTCTATGCCATTCCCTCTTCCCTAAGAAATATCTGTGTCAGAGGTCTGGGAAGTCTTATAGTTCTTTTGACAGTGTGGCATAGGAAAGAATACCTGAACCAGGGAAGATATGGGTTCAAATTCCAGTGATGACAGCTTATTAACCATGTAGTACTGGGCCTTAGTTTCCACATTCTATTCTTTGAAGAATGTTGTGAGGATGCTTTGAATATCTTGCAATATACATAAAATCAATTATTATTTGTGAAGCTACTCCAGGTAAATGGGGACATAACTATATAACTTTACATATATCTATATCTATATATAGTTTTATATACATACATATGTATATACATACTAAAATAAAATAAAGCTAAAATAAAAATTACAGAGCCCTAATTAGTTTCTCTTACAGTTCAGATAAAGCATTTCCTAGTACAAGAAAAAAAAACAACCTTCATACAGATTAACATTAATCAATTTGAATTTTTTAAAAAAGGAAATTTTAAAGCTTATGGAGCTTTTAAAAATTGAATTTAAAAAAAATTCCTTTAAACCACTTGTATAATACTCATTAAATACCACTCATTCTTTTTTTTATGAAGAAGCAACATCATGTTGTAGGAAGAAACCTGGACCTGGAGTCAGAAGATTATTAGCACAGCAGGGAAGGCAGAACAACTGACCTATCATTATAGGAAAGCAGCAGCTGTGTTATTGATACAAGAAGGCTACTTGAAGCCCCCACACAAAAGTATGTAGAAGCAAAGATTTCTCAGCTGAGAGTTTTAAGAGTGGCCTTCATCATGCTAGTGGTATGTGATATGTATGGAAAGAGTGATGGAGAGTAGTGTCATAGGGTCACATGATACTTGGCTTCAGTGTGATCATAGTCATGTCACTTAACTTCCCTAAACCTCAGTTTCCTCATTTATAAAGAATGACAGTACTTATCTTGAAGGGAACTTAAAGGTTTTCAAGTTCAACCTTCTCACTTTGCAGGTGATGAAACGGAGACCAAGAGAGTTTGCAAAACTTTTAGAAAGGGTCTGGAAGAAGTCTTCCTGTTGTGTTTTATAATGGTCTTTATAAAACCTTATAATTTCAAAGACAAGAAAGAGGAGACAGGTAGGATATTGTCACAGTAGAACATCATAGCCATAAGGGTCAGGTATTGTCCTTTTCTGTACCTATGAATATGTTTCCCATGTTCTATATTGTTCTCCAGAGAGTTTTGTGTGCCATACCATGAAGTAAAATGTCCTGATATCCAAGAAAGGGCTTTGATTGTGGTAATCCTGAATTATAAGGTCAGCAACAGATGCAGTCTTTAGGTATATTCCAACACCATTTTCTCTTGCCTAAAGTGTGTCTATATCAAAGGTCAAAGTAGTCTTATAGTTTCTTTTGCAGGTATAAAAACATTATGAGAAGGACATTTGACTCAGGAGAGAACTGTGAAGACCAGTGATATCTTCCTACTGGTGTGGTCCCTGGCCAGTCATTTCCTCTCTCTGAGCCTCATTTTCTACATTCGTAAAATAAGGATAAGAATGCTTATACTGCCTGTCTTAGAAAGCTGTTAGAAGGAAATGACTTGTGCTGTAAATCTCAAAGCACTACAGAAATGTAATTGCTTTTATTTTTTTTAATTTTTAATTAAAAAAAATTTTTTTTAAATGTAATTGTTTTTAGTCAAATTTATAGGACCATCGCAAAGATCTTGGTTCAAGGGTCAGTTTCATCACTTGATGTCTGTTACTTTAGTTGTTTAGTTTCTTAGAGCCTCAGTTTCAAGGTCTCTAAAATGGGAATGAGAATCCTTTGACTATTTACCTGAGAAGACTGTTGAGGCATGTATGTGAGAACAAAATCAAGAAGATGTAAGTAAGATCACTTCACATCCAAATTATCGTGTCTACTGTTAGTATTCAATGGGCAGTTATTGAGGGCCCACTACGTGATCAGGACTAGAAAGACTCATTATTCAGTTGTCTCTTGGCTTCTTCTCTAGTTTAAATAATTCTATTTTGTTTAAATCTTTCCCAATGGACCTCATTTTTCAACCCTTTAATTATCTTTGTGGCTCTGCTCTGAACCCTCTCCAAATTCTCCATGTATTTCCTTTGTTTTAGTGCCCAGAATTGGACACTGCCTTTTCCGTAGCCTCAGCCTAGCTAGCTTGTTATCCCTTCATCACCAATTGGTCAGTTAATGAGAGCTCTAGGTCCAGAAGGATTTGACTGAGCAGAGCTGGGAGGGAATCTTTTACTAGAATTGCAAACATTCTCTCCACTGAGCAATCACTGTTATCTCACATCAGTCCTTTCCATTCTTTCCTTCCCCTGGTCAGTCTCAATCCCATCCAAATGCCTTCATTTTTATTCCTCCTCTCAGTCCCCCTTTTCTTTCATTCCATTGTTTATTGCCTCCTTCAAAGGTGCATATAATTATATTTCTATAACCGGCCTCCCAGTCTTGAAGAAAAGGTAGCCTTAATGTATTCCACAAATGTGAGCTGGTATTAACATCAGCATCACAAAACAGGATTTTGAGCTGTAATGGATCCTCTAATATGACCCCTTCCATTCACAGATAAGGAAACTGAGACCCAGAGTTGTTAAAAGACTTACCTAAGGCAAAATAGGCAGGCAGTTTGAACTAAATAGCCTTCCTCCCAGATGGAAACCTGTGATTCTAAGTAGCAGAACACAGCTTCTCTGGCTCCAAATTTAGTGCTTTTTCCACTTCACCAAAGAAATAAGGGTAATTACTTTTACCACATCTTATTTTATTTTACTGAATGTGTATGAATCACAATTCCAGACACAGGTGGTGACTTGGAGAGACATTGTTCTGACTTTGCTTCTGTGTGATAATGGGGACTCCCAGAAAACTAGCTAGCAGCACCTCGATACTCCAGTACTGTAGTAGGACCCTCATTCCCCTCCCTTTACTATAGAAGCTTTGTAAACATTTTCAATCATCTCAGCTATAAAAAGTGAAGCTTTATAGTAACAAAATACTTATTTGTCTCCTTAAATGCTTGTCCATAATTCAGTTTAATGATGCCACACTTTCTTGCAGTCCCTCTCTGCCTGGAGGGCAGTCTATATTGATTTAGTCATTCTGTTAGTCTAGTCAACAAACAACCACATAAAACACAGACTGGGAAAGGAGAAACTTTCCTCAAGTGGAAAAACACATTTATCAGTGTAATGAAACTTTTGATTTTGAGTAGTGTTTAGGAAGATGTGCTAACAGTTAAACAGGAATCTTTATGAAGATCCAGAAGCAATGTAAATTTCACTTTTCATGGTATTGTTTTTTTTTTCTTTCTTACCTCTGGATGGCAAATATGACACGGAGGACAGAGTGCTGAGGGTAGAGTCAGGAAGACTCTGAAGGTACCGGCTGTTTGACAGAAGGCAGTCACCAACTCTATTAATCCATAAAGGCATTAGGAATCTGTCTTGGTGAAGGAAGCTTGGACACTGGAAATTTCCTACGCTAGCAAAATCTCAGAGACACTTGTCGATTAACTGATTGACACGGTCACTTTATAACAATGCTGACCTGATAACTCCTAACAGTTGTGAACCACAGTTGTCCAAAGTGTTAGAAGAGCATAGTATGTCACACCAAAAAGGGGAACCTACAAGTAGAAAAGACCAGTGACCAGAAAGTGATCAAAGAACTGTCATGATTGCAGCCCATGGTTTCTAGTGACATTAGTCTTCCCGTAGTAAGAACTCAGTTTTCTATCACAACACTGTACACATGCTGAGTGCTTACTAAAATTTGTTATGGATGACAGTGGTGGTCATCCCACTACCCCATCAGCAGCACATTTTAAAAAATCTAAGCCAACAAGCTTGTATTACTAATTGATTATATTTAAAACATTGTATTAAGCACTAAGAATAAAAAGACCCCCCCAAAAAAAGGTTCCATTACATCTAAGTAATCAACTGTCAAAGGATACCTATGTCCATGATAATTTGAGAAGAGAGAGAACCCCAACAACTGGACAGCTGAGGAAAGACTTCTAGGCAGAGTACTAGATGAGGTAAATCTTTATGCAAGAGAAGAATTCTAAGAAATGGAAATGTGAAAGAAGTGCATTTCAGGCATGAGGGAAAACCTTGCAAAGGCATGGAAACTAGAGATGGGCTGCTGACTTTAACCACAAGGAGCACTAGCTCCTCTTTGTCAGTCAAAGCCAGAAGACCTGAACTGTTGAAATCACAGAGAGCTTATCATTAAAGGAGCTCAAGCTATGTATTGCAATTGATTACCCATGGCAGGTTTCTCATTAATTGTTTTAAGGGATTGAAATACTAAAGCACCCGTTTGGATCTGGTGGGAAAATGGATCCAACCTTCAGTCATGAATGATCTCCATAACACTTTTGCATTTAAAATATAGGATGATGTCAAAGAATTTTATTCTATATAATTTTATAATGTATTATCCAAATTTAAAAAAAAATAGAGAAAGCAAATCACACACAAAAACAAATAGACATATACATGGAAAAAGAAAAAAAGAAAGCTAATTAGCCTTTCACCTTTCTACAAATGACCATCTGGGCCCCAAGCAATCTCAGAGAATCACTCAAGTTAATTCTAAGTAATTTATAATAATTAATCTGAGCTAAGAGAAACAAATCCTGAAAAGTAAAAGCCTTTGGCCAATTTATATTAATTTGACTCCTTTTCTCTAATTTCCAAAAAAAAAAAATTCCAAAATGGAATTCTCAAACTCTCATAAATAGCTTCTAATAAGTCCCCTGGTTTTCTTTTCTATGCTTAGAATGTGTTATGGATAATTTGCTATATGAATCATAATACATCTCTTTACAAAGTATGTTAACATTGTTTCACTTTGCTATTTTGAATTTTTAAGAATGACTCTCTGAATTTCATTATGAGCGGCATGAATGTTAACAGAATCATAGTATCAATATATTGGAAAAGACAGCAGAGACAATCTACTACAACTCATTGCTCATAGGAGTCTAAGCTCTAGAGATTCAGCACTCTAAGGAACCTTGCAGGCTGTCTTGTCCAAACTCTCATTTTATACATGAGAAACCAAGAGGTCATGCAGGTTGTAAGGAGTAAAGGTAGGATTTGAGCCCAGGGCCTCTAACTCCAATATGACAAACTTTCCTTTCTAGTAGTCAGTCAACTATCTGTTATTAAGCACCTACTATGTGCCAGACACCATGTTAAGAACTGGAAATACAAAGAAAGGCAAATACATAACAAAACAGAAAAAAGATATGGCTCTTCATCTCAAAATTGTTACCTTCATTTGACATATGAGAGAAATGACCAGACACCATATTAAGAACTGGAAATACAAAGAAAGGCAAAAACATAACAAAACAGAAAAAAGATATGGCTCTTCATCTCAAAATTGTTACCTTCATTTGACATATGAGAAAAATGAAACTGAAAGAAGTTGCCTGACTTGTCCAGGGTCACACAACTAGTAAATATCTGAGACAGGATCCAGACTTAAATGTTTTGTACTCTCTCCAATGCCTTATCCACTGTGCTGTCTAGATGTAGAAGATGGTGCTAGGGCTGTGTTTTGAAAGAAGACAATGATCCAGTGAAGTAGAGATGAGGAAAGGATGCCTTCTAGGCATGGAAGACAGGCAGTGCAAAGCTGTGGAAAGAGGAGATGGAGTATTGTGTGTATGTGTGTGGAACAGAAGGAGGGCCAGTTTGACTGGAATACACGACACAAGCAAGTGAATAATGTCCAATGAGTTTCAAAAGATAGGCTGGGGCCAGGTTTTGAAGGATCTTAAAAAATAAATATGGATTTTTTATTTTATTCTAGAGGCAAGAAGAAGTCATTGGAGTTTACTAAGGGTAGAGAAGTCACGTGATCAGATATGCATTTAAGGAAGATCACTATTGTAAAAGTGTGAAATTTAGATTGCAGTGGGACGCTGAAGGTACAGAAGCCAGTTGGGAAGTCGGTGCAATGGTCTAGGTGAGAGATGATGGGAGCCTGAACTAAAGTAATAGCTGAGTGAGTAGAGAGAAGGAATCTGATTGAAGGAACTAGAAATGGCAGGATTTGGCTACTGGTCGCATATGTGGAGTGAATGAGGGTGAGGAGTTAAGTAAAATGCCAAAATGCCAAATCTATGATTCTACAATAATTATAGTGCCTTTGATAGAAACAGGGGAGTTTGGTGAAGGGACTGATTGGGGGTTGAAGAGGGGGGAGAGACAATGGGTTTACTTTTGGATGCGTTGAGTTTGAAATGTATCTGGAACATGTAGTCTGAAATGTCTAATAGTTAATTGGTGACATAAATTTGAAGTTTGGGAGCGAGGTTAAGTCTGCATGTGGAGATCTGGGAGATCCTGGGAAAGAGATGATAATCGGAAGCTGAGGAAGTTACGGAGATAGAGATGGTTTGGAAAGAGAAGAGTAGGAGGCTTAGGAAAGATTCTGGAGGAATACCCATGGTTGGAGGATATAGTCTCTATCAGTTAGCAAAGGAAACTGAGAAATGGTTACAGGTAGTAGGAGAAACAGAAAAGAATCGTATCGTAACATCCTGGAAAGGAGAGACTGCCTAGGAACAGAGAGTGGTTAATACAGCAGATGGCCTAAAAAGGGTGAAGACTAAAAAAAAGCCCACCATATTTAGATGTAAAACTAATGGGGGCATTTTAATGTCTAGACATTTACTGAAAGTTTCATTCTCCCGATCATAGAAAATCTCATAAATTCTTGACTCGCCCATTGGTAATTTCATCTACAAGAAGGTAAGTAGAGGAAAAATCAAAAACTTGAAAATTATGGGAAAAAGCAACAATTCCTGGAGTATGTAATGCTAAAGGAAGGGAGGTAAGGCACGATATATGTGTGTAGGTGTGTATATGTAAATAATTATATATACTAGACATTAGGAAATTATGCTTCAAAAATCAGAAGAAAATGTATGTGAAAGAGTTTAAGAGAATAGCAGTCCTAAAGAATAAAATTCTAACTATACATACATACACAGTAACAATAAAGAAAAGGAAAAAGCTTTGACTTCAACAAAATCTTTTTTTAATTTTTTAATGATTTGTGTTTTTTTGATTTATTTTAAACAAATATAATATGAGAACAGAGAAAAATAAGCCATGTACATAGCAGGGCATAAGAGAGAATTCAATATAAAACAATAAATTTCCATTTCAAGAAAGCTTATATAATAAATACTACAAATTACTTTCCAAGCTATCCAACTTTTCTTTGCTTCCTTGTAGGTTTTCTTTTGTTCTTTTCTGTGTACTTTTTACTTTATTTTTCCCCTCCCTCACCCCATCCTAAAGAAAGATACAATTAAACATAGATAAATACATATACATACATATATATACACAGACACACACAAATATATATGTATAAGATACATAAATATCTATAAGCATACACATGTATACACATATATACTCATACACATTTGTAAGACTGTACTATGTCCGTTTCCACTTGTCATCTCTTTCTCTGAAGATGGATAGCATCTTCCTTCCAATAATTCCAAGTCTTTACATGTTTTTCTAAATCAACCAGCTAATCATTTCCTACACCACAACAATATTCCAACTTAATTACATCTTATCAGAGAGATTGTCTATGGAAGATTTTCCCCAAATTTCCTGTATTACTGCTATTCTTGGATACATTGGCTCTATTTATACAAGAACATTTTAATTTAAAATGACCAAAATTATCCATTTTGCACGTCAGCAATGCTTTCACCTTATAAGATGTGTAAGGTCTGATACTGCTGAATCTGCTTCCTTTGCATCTTTCCCCCCTGGTTTCTTTGAAATTCCTGACCTTTTGTTCTTCTAAATGAACTTTGTTACTATTTTTTCTAACTTGGTAAGACATTTTTAAAATTTATTTAATTGGGATGATATTGGATAGATTAGTTAGACAAAATTATCAATTTTTATTATATTGGGTTTTCCTACCCATGAACAATAAATATTTCTTCAATTATTTAATCTAAATTTATTTATATAGAAAGTGTTTTATCTTTATGTTCATATGATTCCTGTGTCTGTTTTGGCAGGCATACTCTTAGATATTTTATATTGTCTATTTACTTTAAATTATCTAAAATAATATTGAATAATATTGCTGACATATAGTATTGTTTCCCTATTTTTAAATCTATTTTTACTTTAACTTTGTCTGAGATCATGATTACTACCCACGCTTTTTTTAAATAATTAATTCTACTCCTGTCCTTTTTTTTTCACCTTTGTATGTATCTCTCATTTTAATAGTGTTTTCTGGAAGCCACACATTTTGTTATATTCAAATTTTTGATCTGCTGTGTGTTTCTATTTTATGGGTAAACTTGTCCCATTTACATTCTAAGCTATAATTACTTGTGTATTTTCCTCCTTCCTATTTTTCCTCACTATGCCTCTCACCCTATTTACCCTATCCCTCCTCACTCCTCTACTTTACTTCTCCCAGGTATCTAGCCCTCCTATCACTTAAGAGTCCCTCCCTTATCCTCTCCCCCCACCCTTTCCCCTGGCCCTCTTGTTTCTTTCTGAATTTAGAAGACTTTTATATCCTTCTGGATCTATTTGTTGTTCCCTCTTTAATCCATGCCCAAGAAAGTAAGGTCCTAGGAGTACCTGCCCCACCCCAGCTTCTACTTTATCAGTTTTTCCTTTTATGCCAGATTTGTATGAGATAATTACTCCTTTTTATCTGTCCCTACAGTTTTACTTTTTTTTTGAATCAACTCATCATTCTCAGTTCAGCCCAAGCTCTTCTTTCAAACTGCCCAAATAATGAAGACAGTCTTAAGAGTACTGATAATGTTTTCACATATAAGAAATAAACACTTTGAACTTACTGAGTCATTTATAATTGGTCTTAATGTTTTCCTTACATATTTCCTGGGTGTTAATATGTTGAATTTTCCCTCAAGTTCTGCTGTTTTTGTCACAAATACCTGAAAGTTTTTCAGTTCATTAGATATCCATTTTTTTTTCATTCAGGATTATACTTAATTTTGCTGGATAATTTACCCTTGGTCGTAACCTCAGCTCTCTTGCTCTACAAAATATGGCATACTAAGACCTATGGCCCTTCAGTGTAGTAGCTGCTAGGTCTTGTGTAATGCTTATTGTAACTCCATAATATTTAAGTTTTTTTTCCCCCTTGTTACTTCCAATATTTTCTCCTTAAGCTGGGAGCTTTGAAACGTGGCAATGATATTCCTGTAAGTTTTCCACCTGAGATCTCTTTTAGGTGGTGATCAGTAGATTTTTTTTTTCTATTTCTGTTTTGCTTTCTAGAATGTCAGGGCAACTTCCTTGATAATTTCTTATAATATTGTAGCAAGATTCTTTTATTTAATCATAATTTTCAGGTAGTCTGACTGTTCTTGTATTATTTCTCTTTGATCTATTCTCCAGATCAGTCCTTTTTCTGAGGAAATGTTTCATATTATATTCTATTATTCATATTATACTCTATTTTTTTATTCCTTTGATTTTGTTTTATTATTTCTTGGTATCTTAGAATGTCGTTAGCTTCCCCTTGCCCAGTTCTAGTTTTCAAGGAATTATTTTCTTCCTTAAGTTTTGATTTTCTACTTCAAGTTGACTTACTTTCTTTTCATAATTTTCTTGATTTTCTTGGATTGCTCTTTTTTTCCCTAAATTTTCCTCAATCTCTCTTATTTGATTTTTAGTCCTTTTTAAATTTTTCTAAGAATTATTTTTGTGCTTGGGACCGTTTGACAATTCTCATTGAAAAAGGCTTTTTTTAGCTCCATTATCTTCCTCTGGATAGGAACTCAGATTTTCTTTATCCACACAGTAGGTATTTATGGCTGGGTTCTTTCTCCTTTGCTTACTCATTTTTATTTTTATTTTGTTTTTAGTAGCTATTAATATAATCAGGTTCTAGTCCTGAATTGTGGGGAATGATGCCAAAAACCTCTTACTATTAATTTTAATTTTCTGAGGTCTTTCCTAGAACTGAAACCAGGGACTCCCGCAAGTGCCTTCGGCCAACAGAATCCCTGCCCATCTGCTAGCGTACTCACCACGCTTAAGCTTGGTACTTCTCCCTGCAGCGGCAGCCATGGATGTCATCTGGTCAGCCCAGCTGTGCTTGGTATTTCTCAACAGTGGAAGGTCCTTTAACCTTCTACTCAGCCATCCATGAGATGAAAGTTTCTAAGGCTGAGGCTTCCTCCCAACCCAGGTGCCCCAGGGCTTATCGTCTGTTAATTCTACAGAGTGGGCCTGGAGGTGTTTGCACTTCATTCCTTTTAAAAACCTTTTAACAACGTCTATTGTGATCTAGGAAATCTACTAGGTTCTGAAGGAGATACAATGATAAATAACACTAGCACCTGCACACACACACACACACACACACACACACACACACACACACACACACACACAATGTACAGAATGCACACATTCATTTCATTTCTAGAGTCAGCTCTTCTCATTTGAAATTCTTAGCTCAGAAAAACAAAGCCTTTATTCCAAGTGTAAGGAAGGCCTTTTAAAAATGGAGTTTGGAATTTTTTGTTTAAAGACTAAAAAATATGGATCAACATTTCATACACATACTGTGTATATAGATGGCCTGTTTCCACTAAAGACAATGGAGGTTAAATTTGGCTAACTGAAGCAAAGGCAATAACTCTATCCTGAAGACTTTGAATTTTAACTCTAGTGCCAAGTTTACAAAAGCAAATTATAAGATGTACAAACAACTGGAAAGAGGCCATTCCTCCAACCGGAATTATAGGGTTGGAAGGAATTCTAGAGGCCAGTTCTCTCCTTTGTCAGAGAAATTAAGTGAGACCCGGAGATTTTACTCAAGATCATATAGCAAATTCTTGATAGAATCAAAATGATAGTGTAGACTTTCTGATCCCCAATACAGTGAGTGCCCTTTCCACTAAAACAAGATGCCTATTCAAGCCAGCATGGTATAATGGCTAGCAACCTGGCCTTGGATCTATTCAAGTTTTGCCTCTGACAAATACTGGCTGTGTGGGCCAATCATTTAAACCTTTAATGCTCCTCATACATCTCCAAGACTGTAGGTTTCCTGTAAAAATCTGATTTGCATCAGTAGCAAGACTTTTCCTTCCTAAGAGCTCAACTATGCTAACAAAATCACAGATGTAATTCCATTGCCATTGGCTACCTAGACTTCCCTGGTTCTTGTTCTAAACATTTGAAATCAGTAAGCACCTCTGTCTTGCAGGGATCTTTGATCCACAATACAAGATATACATGTACACCTGCATATATCTATGTATGCACATGCATATACACACACGCACACATGCACACACATGTATATACATTGCATGTATGCATATATGATATGAGTACTGTGTGTATACAGGTATATGTGTATGTGTACATGTATATAAATATACATACCCATATGGTATGTGTTATTGTGTTTGTATGTGTATGTGCATGTGTGTGTGCACACATGCATGTGTGTGTGTGTGTGTGTGTATCCAGAGTTATCAGTCATGATAGGAACATAGTTTGGTGTTTTTAAACACAGTAACAGGTAAGTACCCTTTTATCTACTTATCTCTCATTTTTCTTCACAATTTATATTCAATTTTCTACCATTATATTTCAGGAGTTTTATCCATCCTGTTTTTAATAACCTCTCCATAATGATTCAATTAAGATTCTGGCCCTCAACATTTCCATTTATTTCTACTAATTTGAGCATACATTTGTACCCACTAATTCTTTATTAGGGACTTTTCAAACATGGGAGATAGATATTGTAGTCTTTCTTGGGAACAAAAGGTACAAAAATTTGAGGAATCTACATAATTGTCTAGTCTAGAATGTAATGTTAAGCCCTTCTATGGAAAGGAATTATTCAGCTCAGGATAGCATACTGTATTTCTTCCCCTTCCTCACCTATGGCAGCAACAGGTAACATTCTAGAGGAAGATTTTCTATAATAAAAGTAATGTATCTCAATATTGAATTATGTATCTGTGTGCATCACATATTATAAACTTTCTATGTGTCAGATTTATCTAACAGCATATTGCCAGAGAGAGGTATTTTTAAAAGACTGAGGAAAGAACTCACCATAAAAATGAATGATAAAAGTAGGTTTCTTTGTACATACAGTATGGCCCATATCATATTAATACTACAGTCAGTCAGGAATTCATAGAAAATCATTTTACTTTTTTTCACAACTCAAGCTTCCCAAGAGAGTTTATATCAGTAAAATAAATTGATGTCAAATAAAAAATATACACACTGCATTATAAAAAAGACTCAAACCTGATGAGACTTATTTGTATTTCATATTTCTCCCTTTCACACATTCTACTTTTGAGCCAAATTCATTGTAATCAGTACTTTAATCTTTCCTCATGGTACCCCACCACCACCACCTACAATGTCCTTCCCATGTGTCTCCATGGCTTAGAACTGTTTGGGTACTTTGAGCATCACCTCATATAATATATGAAGCCTTTTCTGATCCCTATAGCTTTGAATTTTCTCTCCTTTCTCAAATTCATATTTATACATTTGTATATGTAGATTGCATATCCCTCCAGAAAATTTGTTAGCAACTTTAAGAAGGGTCTACTTGTTTTTGTCATTTGTAGCATCAGAAGCAGGTATAATGCCTTGCACATAGTAGCTACTTCATAAATGCTTATTATACTGAATTGGATTTCTTGCATTTCTTTCTTATATAATGAACACTTGGGCTTCCCTTATGATGAATACAGCTTTTAAGAAATGTAATTCCAAGACCAAAACTGCTATGTATCATAGGATGTTTAGATGGTCTTGTAAAAGCCACAAGAAGGTGTAACTCATCTAAGCTATGAAAATCCTTCTAACTTCTATTCACAGAGTCTTGGGTCCTTAAGTAAGGCTACATCTCCCCCTCAAGTTCTAGGTATATTCTTGAAGGGTTACAGGTAATTCTCTGATGTTATCAGCTTGAGCCCCTCGTGATGTACATACTCCAAGATTATCAAGACAGTGAGTTTAGTCACCAGCCTCAAGCAATTTTCAGAAAGAGGAATTGCTAAGGTGATACAGTAACAGTAGTTGGTATGAAGAATGCCCCTCCTCAAAAAAAAAAAAAACAACCTTTATCTATGTCTGTCTATCTATCTATCTATCTATCTATCTATCTATCTATCTATCTATCTATCATCTATCTATCTATCCATCTTTCTGATACACTCTCCCATAAATGCATAAAAATCCTGGGGAAAATGGGCTCAGGCTTAGAGAGCATAAGTTATCAAGAGGAAACAGCTTCTGGTTGCAAGAATTCCTTGTCTCACATTCATGGGGTCCTCAAGAATTCTCTTAATCATGGTTAATCTGTATCTATCCTTGGTTCTTAATGCATGCACTTCCACCAGCTGATCTAGGCATGCCACCACCAGTAGGACACCCATAAGAATCTGGGAAGTTCAACACCCTCTGGACCCTTTGAGGTTCACAAAGTTCCCTTCTTGTCAGAGGCTTGGAGAAGAAGGAGATGTCTGAATCCCAAGCTGAGGCCTCTGTTTCCTTCCCTTTCTGAAGTGGATCCTTCTCAGGGGTTTCAGTTTGAACAACAACTTCACTCCCATTTCTGGAATGAATCCATTTTCAATTCTCTTGGCAGTTTATAGATGATCTGTGGAGCATGGCAAAATTTCCTTGGCCAATCAGAATTTCATTCTCATGTAATGCCATTCCATTACTAAGGACTTTTCATGCTTAATCCAAGGCCTAAGATTGAATTAATTAACTTTTCATCTATAAGTTAATTTAGGGTGGAGTAGAGTAATTCAATGAATTCCACCCTTCAAAAAGTGTTTGATTTTTATTTGTTTTGAAATTTTGGGAAAAATTAACAAAAAGGGCACATTTAAAACAGCAAAAAATAAGCCTTCCCCATAAACTGAGCATACATGGAGCCCTGGAATGTGGTAGCATCTTTAATAATTAAATTAGGAATCTAGAACCCAATTTCCAAGAGTAGGTGAAGGAGGGAATAAGGCATAGTGGAAACAGCATTGTCTTTAGAATATATGGCCCTGGATGAGAATCCCAGCACCGTGAATTGCTATTACCCATGTGATCTTGGGAAATTTAGCTCCTCCCATCTGAGTCTCAGTTTACTCATTTAAAAAAAAAGAAGAGGTTGAACTTGAAGATGTCCAAGGTCCAAGGTTCCATCTTTAAATCCTGTAATTTGCAGAAAGAAGATGATTGGCCAGAAGCGCAGGGAAGGGGAGTCGCTGCGGTTTCCTGCTTCAACAATGCTTGAACGGAACCCGCTGCTCGATTCCCGGCCGGAGCCGCCCTTAGCCACCTGTCCACTTTCACCTCCACTAACCAACACTTCTTCCGTCCTCCCGTTCGAGCAGCAGCCGCCCGCGGCCGCCGCCGCCGCAGCCGGCGCCGCCCCAGCCTCAGCCGCAGCCGCTGCGCAGCCGCCTCCTCCCGCCTCCTTCTTCTCCTCCTCCTCCTCCTCCTCTTCGCCGCCTCCGCCATCTCCGCCGCCATGACGACCTCGTCCCCCTCTCAGGTGCGACAGAACTACCACCAGGACTCGGAGGCCGCCATCAACCGGCAGATCAACCTGGAGCTGTACGCCTCCTACGTCTACCTGTCCATGTCTTACTACTTCGACCGAGATGATGTGGCTTTGAAGAACTTTGCCAAATATTTCCTACACCAATCCCACGAGGAGAGGGAGCATGCTGAGAAGCTGATGAAACTGCAAAACCAGCGAGGTGGTCAGATCTTCCTGCAAGACATCAAGAAACCAGACCGAGATGACTGGGAGAATGGGCTGAAAGCAATGGAGCGTGCTCTGCACTTGGAAAAAAATGTCAATCAGTCTTTACTGGAATTGCACAAGCTGGCAACTGACAAGAACGACCCCCATTTATGTGATTTCATCGAAACCCACTACCTGGACGAACAGGTAAAGTCCATCAAACAACTGGGTGATCACGTAACCAACCTGCGCAAAATGGGGGCCCCTGATTCTGGCACGGCGGAATATCTTTTTGACAAGCACACTCTTGGAGACAGTGGCAACGAGAGCTAAACCACACGTGGCTTCCCCCACACTTGGGAACTGTGGGAGTGACTCCTACTGTCTTTCAGTGCATGCATATTTTGGTTATCTGACCTTTTCATAATCTGTACCAAAAAACTACCACCATTTATATCCAATAAAGTGACTTGGTACTGATGGAAAAAAAAAAGATGATTAAAGATCTTATACTACATTCAATTTGACCTCTCATTGACAAAGCTATTGGTACTGCTGTTAACATTATTATATTAAAAGAAAAAAAAAGAACAACCAACCAACCAACCAAGAACACATATACCTCTGCTATTGCTCTTTGTTCTTCATTCTTGAAGAGGGCTACGACTTGGGGGAGGTAATGCCATGTCTTGCAAGTGAATTGGATTTAAGTGAGAGGGGTGCAATGTTACCAGCCTCACTTTCTCCTCCAGAGACCTCTGCTGTAGGAAGAATGAAACACCTAGCTTCGATGCCAGTCTCAAGGTATGAAGTCTAGAAAAGGGTAAAGAGGACTCCAGAATGTGCTGAAGTGAGGGACAACAAAGAAGTGACAGGAAGGCCAGCTAGGAATTGCAGGAACATTTATCTCTCTGGACAAATTGTAATCGGTTCACAATAAAACTCCTACGTTTGGAAATGTCATTTTAACAGACTACACGTTTTACAGTATGAATGCCATAGCAGTAATCTGCAGTTTCTAATGTGCCTGATGTACAGATAATGGTGGTCATTCTCATTGTCTTCACAATGTTCTCTTGACTTAAATGTTCTGTAAACGTGTCAGCTTCCATTGTGCACTCATTAAGTCTCCAGCTTAGCAGTCTCAGCAATTTCCTACTGCCTTTCTGCTTTGCCCCTATGTCACAGACAGCTAAGAAAACAGCTCAAGATTGCCATCTCTGGGTGTGTCTTTCTTCCAATTTCTCTGGGCTCCCTTATTTCATAGCATTTGCTGATTTCTATTCTCTGAACCCCAGTGAGAGATAGTCTAGGAAGGAATAAATATATTTGTTATATAACTTTTATTCCAGAAGGTAGTCAGTTTACTGTTGTTTGAAGTTGAATGACTTGGGTTCAAATTCTGGCTTTGTCATTTGCTAGGTATGTGACTCTGGTCAAGACCCTTAACCTTTCTGGATCTCAGTTTCCTAGTTGAGAAAAATGATTGGTATTGAATTTGATGACCCCCTAGGGCCCATTTGATTTCTTAACTTCTGTGTTCTGTGTTCAACCAACAGCATTTATTAAACTTTTCCTATGGGCCAGGCACTGTGGATTTTCACCAACTACTCAAGATGTGGGGGTGGGGCTGGGAGTGGGAAATGGTAACAAAGGTGGTGGGGTAGGGAGAAGGCATTAATATGGTACCTGTTCTCAAGAAACTTAAAATCTAGATAGCTGGATAATACAGAGAAGCCAGCTAGGGATTGCAGGAAAATCTATCATTTCTCTCTCTGGACAGATTCTGACTTACAACAAAACTCCTACTTCTAGGAAATGCCATTTTAATAAGCTACAAGTTTCAAGGTGTGAATGCCATGGAGGTAACCTGCAGTTTCTGATGAGCTGGATGAACAGATAATGGCAGGCATTTTCAATGTCTTCACAATGTTCTCTTGGCTTAAATTTACATCAACATATATTCATATATTTCAAGGAAATGATATGCTATATCACTAGATTATACACACATATGTATATGCATGTCTATGTGTGTGCATATCTAGCCATACTTTAAAATATCCATGATTTCATCAATGTAGGCATTTCCTCTGCTGACACTAGAGCCCTTAATAAAGAATCTTCTTTATGACTTGTAATAGCTAAAAAATTCTGTCACCTGATTTCCAGCCATCGAGGCAAAAGGTTCTCAGAACTTACTTCCACTGCTGCTTTGAACAATAGGAAGGTGAAAGCCTACTTGAAGCTGGCTTAGTAAGGACTTGTGCTTTGCTGGCCTAACTTTTGAGAACTGAGGGCTACCTCCACACCATAAGCTGGCATCAAATGAGGAGCTAGCAAAGGAAAACGCAGAAAATCATTGCTAAGCATAGAGTAAGGCATTGTAAGTGTTGAGAAGTTCAGTGAATGTCAAGACTGAAGGGCATGGAGCACTGGGGCTGGAGGCAGGAAGACTATCTTCCTGAGTTCAGATCTGGCCTCAGATACTTACTAACTGTGTAACCTGGGAAATTCACTTAATGCTATTTGCCTCAGTTTCCTCATTTATAAAATGAGCTGGAGAAGGAAATGGCAAACTACTCTAGTATCTTTGCCTGCAAAAAATCAAATTGGGGTCACAAAGAGTCAGACATCACTGAAAACAACTGAACAACAAAAGGGCACTGTCTTGTGTTGCTACAACTCTTCATTGAGTGCCTTGCATGACAATGGTGGGTGTTCAGTAAATATTTTTTGAGTAAATGCATGGTCAGGAAGTGTAGATGTGAGAGTGAAGGATTCTCACTCTCCAGTACTCATTTGCAAGACGGCCTGAAGGAATCATAAAAAAGTACCATTTGAAAAGTATCTGATTTGACTAAAGAGATCAGCTACTTGGGCACTGAAAACAATTTAAGTTTCCCAGGGGCCATAGGTGGAGGATTCATTGTCTTCATAATATGGCTGTCTATGGTCTATGACTTTTCATAGACCAAGGAAGAGGAGAGAGGATGAGTAGGTCTCAGGTTATCTGAGGCAAAGCCCTTCCTGCCTTCAGAGACTAGATGATATTCCTTTTGGAGCATGTGGTGTAGTGGGGAGGTACCAGAAAAACCTGGATTCACGTCCTGCCTTAGACATATTTTGGGTGTCTGATGGTGGGCATATCACTGAACCTCTCTGTACCTCCATTTGCTTATCTGCGAAATAAGGGGATTTAACTCAATGGTCTCTATGAGACCCTATACCTTGAAAACCTACGATTCTTTGAATTACATTGCTAAATGTGCCTGAAGGCTTGTGTGTGTGTGTGTGTGTGTGTGTGTGTGTGTGTGTGTGTGTGTGTGTGTCTGTGTCTGTGTAGCAGGCTGAGGGGGAGGGCATGCTTTTCAAATTCTAAAACAGGCTAGGAGAAGAAACAGACAGGGATCTCTTTTCATAAAACTTTCCTGTCCTCTGGAAGTTCAGATCTGTCACATAGCATAAATTTAGTTGTCCTCAAGTATCTTCCTGGCTTTTTAAGCATCCTCCTGGCAAAGCTATCCAATTTTTAATTTTTAAAAGAAAATCTTTGTATCCATCATTCTGATCTTAACTGATTCTACTAAAACCTCATTTTGCTATATTGAATGGTGCCAGATAATCATTTCTACTCACTCCCAATGTGAGCTTTTATATTATATGGAACCCAGAAATGAGAGAGGGTATAAATTGTCCCACTCAGTAGCATCCATCAATCAACATCTATTGAGTGACAAAGATATGCCAGACATTCTGCCTGTTACTGGGGATACAAAGTCAAAAATAAGATGGCATCTGCTCTCCAGGAGCTATAACACCAAGTAAACTGTCTCATACATGCATATGAAGAAACAAAGTATATAGGAAGAAAAGAGAAGTTAATTTGGATCAGAACATTCTAGAACTGTATGACAACAATAGATGATGATATGTACCAGGGATGGGGAACCTGCAGCCTCAAGGCCAAATGTGGCTCTCTAAATCCTCAAGTGTGGCCCTAGGGCCTAGAGGGCCAAAGGCAGCAGATTTCCCACCCTTGATTATGTACCTAGTTCTTTCAGTTTGCAAAGCACTTGAGATGCATTTTAATCTCATTTATCTTTAACAACAATCCTCTGAGCTAGATGATATTATTATCCTTAGAGAAGAGAAAATTGAGGCTCAGAGAGTTTAAGGAATTTGCTGAGGCTTACATAGCAACCAGTAAATCTCTTAATTGGAATTTGAATCCAAGTCCTTCTGACTCAAGTCCAACTTCTGTCCACTTTGTCATGCTGCCTATCAGTTAAGGACAGTAGCTTTATAGATCTGCTCTTTCGTTTCCCTTCCCAGTTCTCCTCCCAAATGAGTATAGTTTTTTAGCAGTTAACTTTGAGATGATCAGTCAGTCAACAAGTTTTCATTGTGTTTACAGACGACCTTAGACACTATAAAAACAAGTGAAGAAAACTAGACCTGAATACTTTGCCTCAAGATATTTGACTTCCTATGAATTATGAATCTCCACCCCCCCAACTCTGAAATTACCTCATTCCTCCTCCATTTGCTATGGTGATTTTCTTCTGATCTTGAAGGCAGGATAGATAGAAGGTAGGGGGAAGGGGGAGGGAGAAGGGAGAAGAGAGAATGAAAAAGAACTAACTCCAGAGGAAGATGATTTAAGCAATGAGCTCAAATGTCACAGCCCTCTGCTATGGCTGTTGTTCGGTCTGTCAGATTTCTGAACTCAGGCCAAATAACTATCATAGTCTGTGCTTCATAAGTTTGTATTGCCAACAATTTCTGTAACTATGGATTTAATGACCAAGAGCTTGATGAAAACAGTTACAAGAACATGATCCAGAAGGGAGATAAAAAAAAATCCTTCACCAAAGGGGAGATGACATCAAAAGAATGTAACTGCCCCTAGGAAACAATGATCATTGTCCAAGAGAGTAGCAGATATACAAGTAGACACATAGAGTAATGAGCTTGGATTTATATCTTGCAATCATATTTTAGAGCATATTATATAGGATATCTTATATCAAGGCATTTATAAATCATTTTCTTTTCCATTTGGAACCAATTTCCTACTTAGTGAAAGCACTTAGTTCATTAAAGTGAATTTTATATCTTCCATGGTCATGCTCTTCATTCCATTTGCTATTTACTGCTCTCACCCCAAATTCCAAATCAGAGGAAACCTACTGATTTTAAAAGAGAAAGAAATAAGTCAGGAGAAGAGTTTGATGGGGTCATAATGTACTTTTCAGCTGTATTGTGGCTTGTGTGGAAGATAATGTTATTTTTAAGTAACTTAATGCTATAATAAGCATTCCACTGGAAACACAATTCTCTATGCAGTGTCTCCATACTTAACTTTAACCTTAATCGACAATATGCAATACCAGCTATGGAAAATAATATTTTATTTACCAAAAAGAGGGAGAAGAGCAAACAATGTCCAAGAATCTCAAAATTATAATGGGATATGATGGTATTGGGGAAAGTAAACTTCTTTCTGTGTCAAAATAAGCAAAATAAGTCTAATAGATTAAAAAAAAATGAAACTAGTCCTTGTCCTCCTAGAAATGGAAAGATTAGCATTTGTTGTTGGCATTCCAGAGTGAATCCCATCAAGTATTTGACCTACTGGAGATTAAAATAGCTGTCATCTGATGAATATGTAGAAGAAATACCCATTTCTCTGCTTATGGAGTCACAGAGTCTGACCCTGGACTTAACCTAGTGTATGTGAATTGGTCATCCTGACTTCACAATGTCCCTTTTTTAATCCATTCTTCTGGCCTGGCATTTACCCAACTACCAATGGACTATTTTTAGTGGACTCTTTGTGTGACCTGCAAGAGATTAGCATTGAGTATATACAATTCAGGAGACCCTTCCCATTTGCATGAGGTAGTCTCTAAAGATCTCCACAAATTGGGAAATACCTATTGATTCTGATAGAAAATTCTTCCAAGGGCTGCTCAAATTTCAGTCCAATACTCACCTTAACTTCAATGTGCTTTCTACCAATACAATTATAAGGTAGGTCTCAATTAGAAAATAATTCAATAATTACTTTGAAGCTTCTGCTTCACACAAGGAGAAATATCAGCTTCCTTTTTAACAACGATATTAAACATCAGTTTTAAAAATCACTAGCAATTAGAAACAAAAAAACACAGGAGACAAAAGCATAGGATTATGGATCAAGAATGGAAGAGACCTCAAAGGCCATCTGGTCTACCCCTCTCCATGAGGAAATGGAGGCCTATAGAGATGAGGTATCTTTTTTTTTTCTTTTTTGAGATGAGGTATCTTGCCTGTTCTTAACAGGTAGTTAATGTTAGAGGTAAGATTTGAAGCCAGGTTCTCTTACTCATTATATCATAGATTTAGAGCTGGAAGGGACCTATCATTCAGTAATAAAATTCAGTAATGGAACTCTTCTTGATCTTATGGACTACAGTATACCAATAATGCCCTCGGGATTTTCTTGGTAAAGATACTGGAGTGGTTTGCTTTTCCTTCTCCAGTGGATTCCAGCAAACAGAGGTTAAGTGACTTGCCTGGGGTCAAACATCTACTAAATGTCTGGGAGGGGATTTGAAG
This sequence comes from Phascolarctos cinereus, assembly GCF_003287225.1. NCBI lineage: Eukaryota > Metazoa > Chordata > Mammalia > Diprotodontia > Phascolarctidae > Phascolarctos > Phascolarctos cinereus. The sequence goes on from NW_027556180.1 coordinate 59,518,461, forward strand.
TCAGTTCCTCCTGACCCTAGGCCCAGCACTCTATCGGTTCCAACTCTTTCATTTTACTGATAAGTAAACTAGCTCAGAATAGTCAAGTGATTTGCCCAAGGTGACACAGGTGGTATATATCAGAGGTGGAATTTGAATTGCAAACACATTAAAATTTGGCCAAAAATAAAACAACATATCAACAAATAAACCAAAGTAAAGATGTATGTCTATACCCGATAGATCCTAATTATGACTTTTCATTTGTCACATGGGTGATATCAACATTTGTTTCTCTCCTCTCCAAGAAGAAACACGTTTTAAAATATCTTAGTTGGGTCCCTAATTCACAAATTACATGGATTCTGAATATGAGGCTCAAGGTTCTTCACTGGATAAAAGAACTCATTTATCTTCATACTATCTTAATGGTTTTAGACTCAAATATCAATCTTCCCAAACTTCCTTTGTTTGGAATCTTTCACATGATAAAACCACTTGTACATGATTCATATTTACTGAAAATGGTTCCCTCAAAGTAAAGAATAGGAGAGCACCAACTGGAATGTGATTTGTGCCCTTAGAACAGTTTTTTAGCTTTGTAAAGCGAAAGGGACCAATTTCTTAGAAAGGAGAGTGATTTCATATACCTTGGTATGGACAATGAGAAGTTAAACCCTCTGGATAGAGACCATCTTTCCTTTTACACTAGAGCCCTAACCCTAGCCAGCCTAGTAAAACTTTTGTATCAGGGACATGGCTTCACCATTTTTCTGATTTTTAGAACACATAAATATGGATGAGTGGAATATGAAAAAAATCATCAAAGATTGCAAATACAATTGAGACCAGATGCCCACAACCCTGATTTGGAGAAATAGTTTACTATTCCCAACAGAATGCTGAAATCATATCCATACAGACAATCAGTTCAACTTTCTTGACTCAACTAATAGTTAGCAATTGGCTTGACCATGTTTAAATGGAATAGCCTATTTGTTTGGTTGACCTAAGTAGCTAACTGAGTCCAAATGGTTGAACCAGTTGTAAACACAAATATAACCTCAATTCTAAATGTTTAGACTTCATGATTGTAATAATGTTAATTTTAAGGGAGGGTGCCTTTAGAATGTCTGATTAATGTCTATGCTAGTTTATTACAAACAATTAGCAAAAACTATCTGTTTCTAAATAAACGGTTCTATGTTGGACCTATCCCACACCCCCTTTCTCTTTATTGTATCACAAATGAAATTCAGTCTTTCAAAATATACTTATCTCCCAGGTGGAATCAGGAGGAGTTGTGCAAAAATTTTTGAGAGTAAAATTTTTATGAATTATTTCTTCATTCATTATAATTATGATATTTACAACACTTCAAATTCTTTCTCTGCTGCTCCATTTTTTACCTGTCAAGGAACCCTAGAGAAGGTAGGCCATATGCTGATAATGATGAAGAAAACATATAAATTATTTCCTCCCCTAGCATAGTACTGTGTACATACCAGGCATTTAAACATTGGTTTTTTTTTTAATGACTAAATGGGGAAATATTAATTAAATGAATACTCTGACAGGTTCTGTACAATGAATCAAATACAAACTACCTGATTTTCATAGAATCTCACAATCTCAGAAGCCATCTAGTTGAAAATGAGCTAGAAGAAGAATTCTTTCTTTAGCCATATTGACCAGTGAGCATCCACTCAATTTGGAGCTTTCTTTCTAGTAAGGAGGAACCCATTACCTCTTCAGGAAACAAACAAACAAACAAACAAACAAAACTTTTACATTTTTAGATAGCTCAATTATTAGAAGGATAACCTTATATAGAACCAATATTTGCATTCCTGCCCCTTCCACCCATTTCTCTTAGATTTATCTCCACCTCCCTGAGGCAACATAGAACACTGTTAGTCTCTCATCCTGCATCCTTTCATTGCTTGAAGATTACTTTTTTTTTTTCCTCTTCTATGTCTTCTCACTTCCAAGCATGATTTCAAGGTGTGTGATAACCCTGGCCACTCTCCTTTGAATAATTTGAAACTTCACAAAGTCCTTTTGAAAATGTGGTGTTCGATTAAATACAATATTCTAAATGTGTTGTGACTGGGGGAATTTGACAGAGCTATTAACTCTCTTTCTGGTCACTGTACTCTCCTAATATGCCCTAAGTTTCCATTTAGTATTTTGAAAGCAATTTCTCACTATCACTATTATATTGTCATTTATTTTGGGCTTTCTATGCACCAAAACCCTCAGATCTTTCCTAGAGGAATGCTGTCAAGTCACACATTCCTTGATCTTAGATTTCTAAAATTAATGTCTTGAGTCCAAAAGCAGAACTTTGCATTTATTTCTATTAAATTTCTTATTAGAGTCAGACCAATATTTAAATCTGTGCAGATCTTTTTGAATTTTGAATTTGTTAATCAAACTTTCAACTCTCCCTCCCAGCTTTAAGCTATCTGTAAATTTAAGAAGAATGTTACTACGTCTTTATCTAGTCTTTTATTAAAAATATTAAACAGCACTAGGTCAAAGAATCATCCTAAAGATACCATTTGACTCAATTCAATTAAACAAATTCATTATGTGTCTACTATATGCTGAAAGGAAAAACAGATACCAAATATCAGTAATAAACTTGATGTGCTGCAAATAATCTAGCATCCATATTCATAAAACAAACCTTAATTAAACTACAATAAGACATAGATAGCAACATAATAGTGATAGGAGTTTTCAATATGCCTCTCTCAGTTTTATATGTCTAACAGAAAGACAAACAAAAGGGAAAATGTGGAACTGAACAAATTGCTCAAGATACTGGAGTTAAAAGATTTATTTAATAGTCTACATGGGACAGCAAAAGAATATACATATTTCAAAGCACGAATAGAACTTTTAAAAATAACCATATATTAGGACATTGCGGTATTGCAAACAAATGTTAAAAGGCAGAAACAATTAATACATCCTTTATAAACCATAATGCAATAATAATTATCATTGGCACAAGTATCACAAATAAACAAAAAAAATCTAAAAAGGAGATTTGACAATGAAATCCCAAATGATGAGTAGACTAAAAAACAAATTATAGAATGAATTAATAGTTATGTGAAAAAAATGACAATGGTGAAACAACATGCAAAAAATTTTGGGATATAGCTAAATTAGTCCTCACTGGAAAAATCATATCTCAGGAAATATATATTAATGAAAAAGAGAGAATTAATAAACTGAATATTCATTTTCAAAATTAGAAAGCCAACAAATAAGCAGATTGAAAATAAGCACAAAAAGGATAAATTGGAAACAAAAAATAGGAATGATAAAACTAAAAGCTTGCTCATTAAAATATTAATATAATTAATAAACCTTTTGGTAGTCAGATTGAAACAGAGAGTAGAAAACCAAATTAATAAAATAGCAAATGAGAAAAGTTAAATCACGACAAAACTAAAAGAAATAAAAAGAATAATCAGGGCATATTATGCACAGCTGTAGGCTAACAAAATTGAGAACACAAAAGAAATAGAAGATTACCTTCAAAAATATAAAATTTTAAATCTATCAGAGGTAGAGTTAGAGATCTTAAATAACTCATCTCAGAAAAAGAAATAGAACTAGTGTAAAGAAACTACCAAAGAGGGAAAAAAACAAACTCCTGGTCCTGGTGGATTCACAGCATAATTTAAAGAACTATGGGTACTCATACTTCATGAATTATTCTCAGGAACTGAAAAAGAAATCACTCTATCAGAATCATTTTATGAAACAAAGTCCTGATAAACAAATCAGGGAAAGGTAAAAATCAAAATGAAAATTATAGGCCAATCTCTTTGATGAATATTGACTCAAAAATTGTAAGCAAAATCCTACCAGACTACAGTAATTTACCCAAGGAATCATTCATTGTGTCCAACTGGGATTTATATTATGGATTAAAAAACTTTCAATGTTAGGAAAATAATCAAAATTATTAATCATATTAAAACCAGAGGATCAAAAACTAGATGATCATCTCAATAGATGCACAAAAAAGTCTTTTATAAAGTATAATATGCTTTTATGATAAAAATCCTACAAAGTATAACCACAAAGGGACCTTTTATTATCACAAAAATACAGCTATCTTAAAGCAAAAGCAAATCATATGCAATGGGAGAACATCCAATTCTCTTTTTTCTCTTACTTTTACTTGCATCTCTAAACACTCACAACATAATGTATATAAAAACTTCATTTTCCTGTTAGATGGCTTTTCTAAGATTCCTTGCTTCCTCAAATGAGAACTACAGATCTCTCTCTCTCTCTCTCTCTCTCTCTCTCTCTCTCTCTCTCTCTCTCCTCTCTCTCTCTCTCTCTCTCTCTATGCAGTAAATCCCTGCCAGAAGTTGTTATGATTGGACTGTCACCTCCACTTCTTCACCTTCACTTTGACTCCCTGGTTTCCTTTAAGGTTCAGTTTCCATTGCCACTTTTCTGAGAAATCTTTCTTTGTCCCCTTAGTAGTTAGCACTTGATCCCTTTTTCTCAAATTATCATGCACACATTTATTACTCTGTAGAATGTAAGCTACTTGAGGACAGGGGCTTTTATTTTTTTTTCAATTTCTTCTTTGTGTTGCCCATGTTCTATACACAATAGGAGCTTAATAAATGCTTACTAGGCTGAATTGGACCCTCCAAAAGCTGTAGTGCTACATTTCTCAGAACTATGTAACCAGTGGCTCTACAAAAGAAGAATGAATTCCATATATACTAGTTGTATTCTAAGGGAGTTTTAGCAATAGACAAAATATAGTAAAAAGAATGATCACTTCACCTACATTAGTCTACACTACCCACCTGTATAGCCTCACCATTATCCCCAAGCAAGAAATCAATCCTGATGTTGTTTGATTTTACTAAGCAGAGTATATTATGAAACATTTCCTTACTGAAGAAGAGCCATATTTTTTAGCCCTAATATTCATTGTGTAATATATTTTCCAATTCAATCCAATCACTAATCCATCCAAATACTCTAAATCTCACATGTATATAAATGTAATGCAAACAGAGTGAATCCATTGAAATACATGCTTGAACAAAGAGATTCCTTTATGAGACATCCTAATTTTGTGAATTTATTTGTGTCCATGTGACCAGCAATACCAGCAATAAATACAATTTTTGTTTAAAAAAGCACATGGAACATTAAAATTTATACTCCTGCTATAAAGGTTTAAAATAACTTAGTATAGGTAAATAAGACTGTAGGGAACTTTTTGAAAATTTGCAATAAACCACAAACTTTAAAAAGAAATATTTCTTCTACTGTATGTTATTATATGGCTATTTCAACTAGTTCATAGAATTTCTCTAGAAGGGGCTTTTCAGAGCTGGATATTTTGCTATGGTTTACAGGGAAATCATTTCATCCAACAGTCCATAGTCTGCACACTTTAGCAGTGTTCCAGTTATTGGTGGGAAACCTTGAAATACAATACTGTGGTTTAAGTAAAATTTAGCCTTTAAAAAAACTATAATAGAAAATTCATAGTTTTCATAAGCACCCCAAGCTTAATAAAATTGATGAAATGCCCTCTTCAGAAACACACAAATTAGTTGGCAGAGAGCAAGATACCAAAGGGCATCAGAGAGAGAGGTGATGAAGGTCCATTGCAACACTGCTTCTTGGAGAGGCACTGAGTAAGATGGGGGATGGGATAGCTTCCTATTTTAACTGATTATTTTTGTTAGTTTAGGATTAATCCTTTTCCTCCCATCTGACCTTCTGAAAGGCCACAAGTGCTGTCAGTAAACTCTAAATATTTCACCCTGAAGCAATGCCCCAGTTGCCCTATGCTACTTATGGCTTTAATTCTCACTAGCATTGATTCTACAGATCTTTTACTACTTTGTCTGGCCACATGATGAAAATAATGCATTTTCTTATTTGAAGAATAGGAATAAAAAAATGTTAACAAGGAAATGTGTGTTTGGGAGCCAAGATGAGCTGACTATGTGGGAATAGCAAGAGATGACATGTCACAAGCACTGTCATGGCAGAAGAAAGGTAAGAATGCTTCGAGCAAATTGAGTGGGCACCTTGTAGTGAGATTATGGGAGGTTCTAGAGTAAACTCACACAGAATGGGCAAGCATGAATGGGTTCACACCAGTATTTTGGAGGGAATGTCCAGATCAGTGAGATTACAAAGGCATTGAATTGAGCTGATAAAGAAAAGAGTTCTTAAACAAAATTCATTTCCCAGAAATCAAATAAGTAGGGAAAAGCCGTGTAGTGGGAAAACCACTGGATTTGGGATCAGAGAATCTTAGTTCACTCTTCTGCTCTACTATGAACAAAGTGAGTGGCCTTGAAGAAGCCATTTAATTCGTCTGTTCCTCAGTTTATTAATATATGAATCAAGGGGGTTGGACTAGAGGACAGCTAAGCTTCCTTAAATCACTAAATCCTATGATCCTATTAAAGCCAGAAAAAATATCCAAGTTAGATTTTCCGAATTACTAAATGTACATTTTACTGGTTACAGCCATTGAGTTTTCACAGAAAGTGAATGTGATTCAAACCTGAATAGAATACCCAACACTATATTAATTAGGAGAGTTGTTGTGTGGTCATTTTCCATTTTTATCTGACTGTGACCCCATTTGGGGTTTTCTTGGCAAAGATACTGGAGTGGTTTGCCATTCCTTCTCCAGCTCACTTTACAGATGAGAAAACTGCTAGGCAGCTAGGTGGCACAGTGGATAGAGCTGTGGGTATGGAGCTAGGAAAGCTTAATTTCCTGAGTTCAAATCTGACATCCGACAGGAGTTGGTGAACTTGAGCAAGTCACTTATTTCTGTTTGCCTCAGTTTCCTCATCTGTAAAATGAGCTAGAGAAGGAAGTGGCAAGCCACTCCAATATCTTTGCCAAAAAAACCCCAAGAGGGGTCATGAAGAATTGGACAACTGAATAACAACAATTAGGAGAGAAAGCCATTAAATTTTGACTTTTTCCAGTGCTCACCCAGCAAAGACAATTGATATATCTATATTTATATTTACATCTATCTGTCTGTCTGTCTGTCTATCTATCTATCTGTTAAATTCAAATCCACAGAAGACAAACAGGAAAAGCAACATATAAAATTGAACACAAGAATGATAATGGTAGTAACAATAACACATTAATATGGAACTTTACAAATTTATTTTCATATATCCTTTCATTTTATATTCATAAATATACAATGAAGCAGGTAATATAAGCTTTGTTTTTATCTACCAGATTATTGGCCCTATTTCCAGTGCTCTCCTCATACACAACCACCTTCCCCAGACATCTTTGAAGGGAACAACCTTGGTGGAGAAGGGTAGAACCATCTCTGTAATTAGCACGAGTCTCCAACCAACTGCCACAGAGAAGCAGATCAGACTAGTGCCTGAAGAATTTAGCTGTTGAAGACTGGGAGCAACCTTTGTGGAGATGTGATCTGGTAAATACTTCTGTACTTCTCTTTCAATATCCATAACTACTGAACCCCCAATAAAGAAAGTTCTTCCTACCAAAATCCTTGACATTATCAAATTGCTTCAATAACAGAAATGGATGTGGTTTTATCAATAGAAATGAAAATAATGAAGATTTGTTATATTTTGATATATGGACCACCATATGGACTACTGGGCTTTTCCATGTGACTTGTAGCTGATAACATTTATATGTGTTATTCCTGCCCCCCCCCGAAAATATGATCTCTTTGAGAGTAGTAGCTGTCTTGATTTTCTATTTATATCCCAAGAGTAGGCACAGTACCTTGCATGTGGTAAGCAATTAATAAACATTTTAATTAATTATAGACATGAAGAAACTGAGGAAAATACAATGGATTATTCAAGATCACTCAGCTAGTAAGAAATGGAAGCAGGACTAGAATCTAGAATTTGAGGACTCCTTGTTATGCAAACTTTCTTTTAATAATCTCTGTAAATGTCCTTTCTGGAGAATTTTCAGGGTTCCTAATGTGAAGCACTATTTTGATAGAAGGGCAGAAGTAGTGAAATAAGATTTCAGTGGATTTTAGATTTTTGATTGGGACATTGTGAAGTAGCTGCTGAACTAGGGGGTCAGACTGATTAAAACAAAACAAAACAAAACATGGGAAAGATTTCTTTAGAAGCCAGCTAGTTTCTATCACTGTCTTTTACTTTTTACCATCTTAGTGACCCATTGTGGCTGCTAGCCACCTTTTCATTGCATGTAAATCAGATCCAATTCGAACAAATATGTCAGGACAATAAGACCTTTTGTGGAAATTTATAATGAACATTGACCAAAATAAATGGACTATCACTTAGGGCTAGGAAATCTCTTTGATATATCAAAGTTTTCATTGTAATGGGTTTCATTGTCATGGAGCTTATCCTGAATTAAATTTCTTGATCTTCATGTTGATTTATATTATAGGGGAAAATAATAAAAGCCTTATTCTTTTAGGCAGAAATCTGGTGTACAAAGCATCAGTGTTCAAGCAACGTATCTCAAAATGATTTTTAAATATTCTTGACTACTGATAGTTGTCAATAACTCTAAAGAAAACAAAAGCATTTGATAAAGAAGTTTCCTTTTGAGAAAAAAATTATAATTCTAAACTCATTCCTTAGCAATGAGATAATGTGGACTAGTCAATGGCATAGGTTACTTACATTCTGAAACCAAAAGGAAAAAAAAGAAGAAATTCTGATTATAACATTTCCCACTAAACAAAGGCAAGAAATTGACAAATTTCCTTGCCTAATAATTATTGGTTGTAGTTTGTGAATTAGTCACTATTGGGGACTGTTATTTTGCCCTCAGGGTATTCCCGGAAGATTGAAGCTTGCCAGAGAAGCTTATGGTAAACAGCTCCTTTCATGTGGGGCACATGGTTTTGAAAATGTTTCCAAGCTGTCCTAATGGGTACTTGTATGCACATTTTGGAATTCAATCAGGATCAGTAACTAGACAGCCTTTTTTCATATGATTAACAAGGGAACTTTAAGCAGTCATATTTTTTAAGGGGAAGTTAGCCAAAATGCTCAAGGAAGCATGGCTGGCCTTTTGGCTTTGAATGATAGTGCAACAGTCTGCACAATGAGTTTAATTAGGAAGCAATGATCTGAGGTGATCTAGTGACAGGGTAATAATTGTCTCCAACACGGAGGTTCAAAGAGGATATGGAGAATTATGGAAAGGGAAACAGAGGGTCACGTCAGGAAACTGAGAAATAGTTGGAGAGACAACTATATTCATGGGTATTACTTGGATCATGTAGGTGAATTGAGGAAACATAATCACAGGCTATCCTCAGAGGACTTCTTATTCTAGAAGTACAGAAGACATTTAACTTGACTAACATTTATAAAGTGCCTACTGTGTGCTAAGGGAAAGGAAACAAATTAAGAAACAAAATAGTTCCTGCCCTCAAGAAACTTAAATTCCACTGGATAGAAACAACACGTAACATAACTTCTACCAAGTATGTTATTATTCATAATGGCAGATTGGCTGTTGTCCAATAGTCCATTAGCTTTACACTTCCATTAGTTTAGCTTACGTAAGAAAGAGTATATCAACATGTCTAGACAGTTTGGGCCTTAACAATACCAATTTGTTACATTAAAGCTATACTGACTCATTAAAAAAATAGTTATTTGGAGACATTGTAGATGTGATCTAACACTTTTATGAGCTAATGGTGTAATTATAAACAAGAAGAGGTTAATTTATTAGGCTAGAAGTTAGCTATTCCACCAAGATATACTTGATTATTCCCTATCTTCAATCCAGTTTATATGAATTAATATCTATTCTTTTTTTTTACTTTTTAAATTTAAATTGAATTTCTTAATGAAGAAAAATCCTATTTCTCTCTCTCTCTCTCTCTCTCTCTCTCTCTCTCTGTCTCTTTCTCTGTCTCTTTCTATCTCTCTCTCCATTCCCTTCCCATTGAAAATAGATGTTGACTTTACCATATTTAGCTTCACATATGATTGTTTTCAATAACTGACAATAATGGATGAAGCTGTACAAAACATATTTTAAACTTCTTGTGGTTGTGTCACCATTCACTTTAAATAAAACTTCAATGGAAGTTAAAATTCCATTACATTAAATTCCCATAAAATTTAGCATATTATTTTTAAAAATATACAAAATGATATCAAATAACGTAAGACTGATTTTACATTCCTTTTCCCCAAATGTCTCATTCATAAACTAACAAAATCATAGAAACAAAACCTGTGAGAAGGATGCTTTTTTTCTATTAATAAATGTTTTCATTAGAGGTGGTGTCATATTCCATAACTCTTTTTAGATATTTCACAGAAATTTTAATTTTTCTCTTTTTTTTGGCAAGACTCTATTGGGAGATCTATGAGTAATAGACATTGTTTCAGTTCATCTTATTTTCAGCATAAAAGTGTGATGGCTTAGTATTAAGATCTAAAGCTTTTCATATAAAAATAGTTTGTCTTTTCCAATTTTTCCAGGATATTGGGATTAAAACAAAATTGGGTAGTGCACCTCACCAAATCAGAGAAAGCACAAATCTTCTTGATTTTGCTTCTGGATATGAGATCTAGTTTTCAAGTTAGGCTCCTGGTTATTTGCTTAATCTCAGAGTCAATTTTCTTAATCCTCTGTGTGTCCTACTCTGTTCAGACATATAATTATACCCCAGCCCAAATATGATCGGAAGTGTGTGTGGGGGGTAACAACAACAACCACAACAAAAAGCACAAAGAATGTAAATGACCATCAATGACTTGCCAAGTATTCTGCTGAGACGTGTCATAACAAAACAGCCTTTCAGGAAAGGCAGTCAACAAGCTGATAAAGCAAACTTAATGATTCAGGATGTGAAGATGATAAGTGGAAACCAAAGTTCAAGGACAGGATAAATATACAAGAGATAAGGAGAAGCTGAATCTGGTACATAAAAAGTTTGATCATACAATCAATGGTTTAGAGCTAGATTCAACCTTAGAAGTCATCTTGTTTAACTCCATTTTACAGAGGAGAAAGAAAAGGGCCGACATCTCCCCAAGCATCCTTGTCCGTCACTAGTCATCTTGACTTATGGTCTTGACACTGTACTCTGATGACTCTGGAGGGGAGAGTGAAGCTCATGACTCTGCACTGCTCTGCCTTACTTAAATCCAATTCACTTGCAAGTCAAGACATCACCCTCCTGATGTCATTGGTCCTCTTTGAGAACAAAGGATGAACACCAAATGAGGAAAAATCAGAGGGTCTCCCCCCAACCCATCCCCATCAAATGATTGGCCTGAGGTTAGAGAGCCTTTAATAGGTAGAGTTGCTTATTGAATTTAGGTCCTCTGAGTCCAAAGTCACTTTCCAAAGCTAGCTGCAGAAGGTTGCCTCAGCATTTCTTGCAGAATCAGCTCCTCCAAGGGTAGCTTCATATTTTCCCCCTTTTCTGTCTTTAGGGATGTGGCATGGGGCTTGCCTTTCCCTTCCAAGGGAGGGGAGTTTAGTAATGATGATCCTCATTCCTTAGCATGGTCCTCTCCCATGCCCACTCAGAAGTACGCCCATATATGCACTCATTCTTGCACACTAGTCTATAAAATTGGGATTTACACTCTGCTGTCCATTCTGTTTTGTCACTCTATACTGCCCTCCAGGGAGATCAGGGAGCAAAAATGCTGTCTTTTTTTTTTTTTAGTGAGGCAGTCAGGGTTAAGTGACTTGCCCAAGGTCACACAGTTAGTATGTGTGAAGTGTTTGGTCTGAGGTCAGATTTGAACTTAGGTCCTCCTGACTTCAGGGCCGGTACTCTATCCACTACATCACCTAGCTGCCCCCTAATGCTGTTACTCTTACAGTCATCCTCATACCCTTTCTCCCTTATTCTGTTGCCCTCACTCATATACACTCACATCAATCAATCAATCAATCAATCAATCAGCAAACACTTATGAGGAGTCTACTATCTGCCAGGCCCTGTAGATACAAAGACAAAAATGAAATAATTCTTGCCTTCAAGAAGCTTTTATTCTGTCAAGAGAGGCAACATTTAGTATGGGGACTGAATCTGTGATTTCATTGGAAGAGGGAGCTCCCAGCTGAGGAAACTCCCTACCAATGCAGGTCCTGCCTTTCTGTGTAACTTATAGTCTTAAAGAATTGTCTAGAGCCAAGGCATCAAACCTGCCCCTGATTGCCACCCACAAAATGCCCCCTGCAGCAGATAAAAATGTAATTGGGAAATATTTAACAAAATATGTAACTATACATTAGACTCTAGATAATATAGATAATAAGTCAACAAGAAGGAAATCCCTATATAGTTTTTGAGTTTGACACTGTTAGCCTAGGATGATTTTTTGTTTGTTTGTTTGTTTTTAGAGGGGTACAAAGAGTTGGTGGATTAAGAAGTACTAGCAATACTGGCCAAGTATTACATGGTCAATATTGTTAAAGTGGTACATTTACCCAGGCCTTCCTGTCAATATACTCTTCCATACCACCTCCCTTTATATGAACATATAGTGAATACATACTAAGTGAATTTTATTTTGTTTAGGGGGGCACAAACAGCTGGGGGATCAGGAAAGACTTCCTATACAATTCAGGGTGACATGAGTCTTGAAAGACCTAAAGGATTTTTGTCTTGGAAATGAAGAAGAGGTACATACCTACCATGTAGGATCCCAGAGCAAAGGCATGGAGGAGGTGATGGAGTGTTGAAGGTGAGGAAAGTAAAGTTTGTCAACTAGCATTTATTAAACACTTACTATGTACTGGCTTGTCTGGACTGGAGTATATAGGATGATAGTAGTATATAATGTGGCTAGAGAGGTGGGGTGGGGCCAAATTGTCAAGTGGTTTAAAGCCAAACAGGGGATGTTTTATGTTATCCTAGAGGCAATAATATGACCATTCAAACATGGGGGTGACATGGTCAGACTACACTCAGAGAAAATCACTCTCAGGATCTCATTCACACTCACAAGTATATCAGTCCACATTCAGCAAAGAATGAGGGTCAGAACAGCTCAGCTCCGTAGTAGGCTAAATTGCATTGGCTTTTCACTGTATTCCTCTGACAGGAGAATTGAAGGTGGTGCCAAGAATGACTCCATTTTAAGAGACCTCCCAGGTCAGTGATCTCTTCATTTCCCACCGACTTGCACTCCTTGGACTGAACTCCATCAGGCTCCTGTGCCAGGTACCTCCATCCCCTCTTCCTTTAAACCACCCCCACTCTTTCCAGCTTGCTTCTTTGTGTGTCTTCCCCAATTAGATTGTGAGCTCACTGAGGAAGCATGCATTTTTTTTCATATTTGTATCCCCAGTGTTTAGCACAATGCTTGACCCTTAATTGATGCTTAATAATTTTTTATTAATTTAAATGTCCTTTTCCATGAAGCAGGAGTGGTAAGCCTATGACAAAATCTAATTACTGAATGTATTTGACTCAAATACTCAAGTAGATTCAAGATTCTCATCAATGCATGTGCTCCTTCCAGTTAAGGACATTGGAACCCGAACATGCCTACCTATCCTGTGTAACTCTTGCTACTAGATGGTGAAATGAATAAAGCATTAGGCCTGCAGTCAGGAAGACCCAAGTGAAAATCCTGATCCTATCTCAGAAACTTACTAGCTCTATGACCCCTGGGCAAGTCATTTCTGTTTGCCTCAGCTTCCTCAACTATAAAAAAGGAGATCACACTAACATCAATTTTCCATGGTTTCTATGAAGATCAAATGTAATAATATTTTTAAAATACTTAGCACACCATCTGGCACATAATAGGCACTTAATAAATGCTTATTTGTTTCCTTCTTTCCTTGTCCATATCCTTCTAGAACTACTCCACAAAGGGCTCCCCCTTCACTTCTTCTTGGGGGATGCTTTGCTTCTTCAGACATCATAAGGGTACCAATGAAGCAATAGCAGAGTCTGTCTGTTGGTTATCCTATTCCTCTGGCCACATGGTCAGTCTATGACCCCCTTTACTCTGACTCTTTGTAGTTCTTTTTTTTTTTTTGCTGTGTGTTGCAACCTGAAGAATGGACTTAACCAACCTTCTTTCCCTCTCCTCCCCTCCCTATTGGCAAAGGAGAAATTAGGGAATGAACTAACTGGCCAGAATTCATTGTGGGGTGGGGAGCAAAGGAGTAGAGTCTCTTGCTCCTGAATGCTTCTCCAAGTGTAGAATAAGGCCCTGCATGACCTAGCGTTGTTAGAGTCTGAAATGGTCAAAGAGACCATCAATCTGAGGATGTGAACAATGCAATCCTGCAAGTCCTTGCTTGTTTCCTTAGCTACATAACATTGCACAAATATGCGGGTTGCAATTTTTGTGACAGTGGCTTCACAGTTCTTTGATCAAAACGTGGGAGTCTTTTTTATAAGAACGAGATGGTCTGATATCACTTCAAGTTTCTGTCAAGAGCCACCATTTAAAAATATGAATTCACCACGTTTGCAACGGTATATTTAGCCAACTCCTCCCACTTGTAAACGTTAATTCCATACAGCATAGCCATATTGTCCCCTCATGGGTATCAGAAGGATGCTTTTGCAGTTCAGCTAAGGTCCACACACAGAATTGCCTGGGATACACAGAATAGAAAAGTACAATTTAATAACTGAATTAGAAAATGTCATGTCAGTAAAGTTGCCCCTCTATCATACCGAAAGTATGCAAACCTCCTGCAAACCGTGGGCTTTTTCAGAATTTTAACAATTCTCTCCTCCCTTCAAGAGTTAAATAAAATGTGTTTGGAATGGGAGTAGGGGTTTGGGGCAGGCTGAGCAGTGATAATCAAAGCAAGGAGAGAAGAAAGGCAGAAAAACGCTGATGAATCACTGTGTATTCAGAAAGGGTGAGCTAATGCATTTTTCCTATGAATAGTTGTCTCCCTTTTTATTGTCAGCTGCATCATCTATTTATTTGGGGTAATCATTTTGTTTGGGTGCCAGGGGTGAGTTGTGTTTGTAAACCCCCTGGAAACCAAAGTTTTATCTATAGAGACACAGGACATGAGATCCTGCAGAGCCCAGTGGCCTCACAGCTCAGCTGTTGGCCTTCCCTTTGCCCTTGACCTGAAGCACCTCTTCTCTCTACTTCACATTTTTACAGCCCAGATGCTGTGTCCATGCCAATGAAGACTTGTAGTCTTTCCTATGAGGGCATTGCCACTTGTGTGGAGGTCTGCCAAAATATCTGGTGTATGTCCAGGATGTGACATGCAGACCTGTAAGGAATTATCATACCAAACCAACTTCCCTTCAGAGTTCAAGCAGTTTGATCCTCAGATTAATTTTAGAGAATTGGTGGATGAGGTTAGATAGCAATGGCTAAATCCCTCATGGAGACACACACACCCCAGATTCATTTCCTCCTGCTGTCCTCAAATGCTTCTTGCCTGGAGTGGGTGTGTATTATTTTGTTTCAAGATGTTGCCGCTGAGTGGGGTAGAGTTAGTCAGTCACCAAGGATTTATTATACCTTTACTTTGTGCCAGGCATGATGCTAAGCACCCTGGGTATACAACAAAAGGAAAAAAATAATAATGATGGAAGTGCCACAGATTTGTATAAACTAGCAAAAATATGGATTTCTAATCCACATTTTAAAAAAATGGTGTGGGCTTTTTTGTTTTTTACAAATATGTAATATAAATATTAAATTTTACATTACTAAATGCAGAATTAAAATCAACAAAGAGTCAAAGGATGACCTGCTCTACCCTACATTGGACTAACTCTTCCTAAAAACCTATGACTTACATTGATATGGGTGAGGGCCCAGAAATGGAGAAGGAGCCGGGGTTTGCTCTTGATAAAAATTGAGGTAATACTTTAAAAGCACTTAGCACAGTATCTGGTACATAATAAGTTCTTAATAAATGGTTGCTATCCCTCCCCACCTTACAACATATTATAGAAGCTCCTATTTGAGGTCCTTTTGTAAAAATGGCTGACTTTTTGAAAACTGGGATAAAATGAGAATATGAATAGAGCCCTGGGCTTGGAGTCAGAAAGACCTAAATTCATATCCAGCCTCAGACACTTACTAGCTGTGTGACTCTGAGCAAATCACTTGCCCCTGTTTGCCTCAGTTTCCTCATCTGTAAAATGAGCTGGAAAAGGAAATGGCAAACTACTCCAGTGTCTTTGCCAAGAAAACCCCAAATGGGGTCACAAAGAGTCAGACATGACTAAACATAACAAATTTGTGGTTCATTCATTTAGAAAAAAAACAATCAAAGTTTAATAGACTAGAGAAAGTGTTTAACCTTTGAATCAGAAGAACTTGGAATAGGGCCTGCCTCTGCTACTTGCCAGTAGCAGACTAAGAAGGATGGCAGTCAACTACTAGCTACTCAAATACTCTAATTAGTATATAATCTTATCCCTGTTAACATTCCCTCCAATCATGCAGATCACAATAGACTCACATCTACCCATCTTGTATAACTCTTGTGAATGTGATGCTGTTAATAATTTTACAGGGTTGATTAAGGGAGTTCAGGACAAATTTGGCTAACTTTTGAAAACAGCGATCTATTAATGGTATGAGCATAGCCACTGCCACCTTGTTGAGAGGACTGAAAACATCTCCTGATTAAATTTCATTGACCAAAGCTTTCTAATATGAATTAATTGGTTTGCAGTTATCCTTGAGCTTGGGTGAGTCCTCTCAACAAGATGTCATTGAAGAATGTCCAAACCCTCCATATAGAAAGCATGACATAGTGGACAGGGCACTGGACTTGGAATCAGGATGAATTGTGTTCAAATTCTATCTCAGATACTAATTGGGTATGTGACTCTGGGTAAGTCATTTAACTAGGTCTCAGTTTCATCATTGGAAAAATGGGCAGAGGGAAAGGTGGATTTAATAGTCTTTAAAATTCCTTCTAGCTTTCAATATATGACTTCTGTGGTCCTTTCAAATATGCAGAATACAAATTTACCATCCTGTAAGTTCAGTGAGTCGATCTGATAATTCCCTTGATCACTCCCCTAAGTAATAATGGGTTAGAAAGAAGGATGGCTAGTCTGAAGGTAGGAAGGGGCTGGAGGAGGGAGATTATAAGGTAAAACTTCATGGAACAAATATTTTCTGTTAAAAGAGATTAGGAATTTTCTACCCACTAAGCCAAGCCCCTCATTTATTGCTGAAACAAACCTTAACTAATTCTCAAGTAGATAAAGTGCATCTTTTTTTCCTTCTGACATTTTTGTGGAGGTGGGGAAAATGGGGATAAAGAAGCTTTTACTAGTATGTAATACTAGATATTTCCCCCCAAATGTATCTTAGAGACATATATTAATATGCTATATTCCACAACTTCTCTGTTGGGATACATGATGTGCATTATTTATCAGGTGGAAAAAGCTATAGGGGTGGGAGGGGTGACCATTGTTTTAACTATCATTTTCTGTAACATCCAGGATTACACCTGGAGACTGTTCATCATAGACAGAGGGGCAGTGCCTTTCTATCCATATTGGCTCATCAGAATGACAAATAGAAAGTTACTTTACTCATAAATCTGCCCATTCTGCCTCCATCTGTTACTTGCATTTCTTAAAAAAAAAAAAAAAGTAGATCTATCTATTTATCTATCTTGCTGAAATGTTTTTATTCAACTCTTGTTAGGTATTCTTGGCTTACCACTTAGTGTTAGAGATGTGACCTGGAGTGTCATTTTCTCTAAGCACAGAGTAGAGGTTTTATATGATAGCATATTCTGCCAAGGGAATTCCAGGTGAGACCTCTAGAGGCAAGACAAGGAATTTCTGAAAAGCTTATCAATGCTGTTGGAATGAATTTGTCTCCAATATTGTTTAAAAAAAAATAAATTTCTGACATTCTGCATACCAATTGTTGAGCTGCTGCCAGCTAGCTGTAAAGTGCATAAACCTCTTAAATATTTCAATTTCCTGGATACTGGGCCTATGAGTTTAGAAGTTTCCTCTGCTTTGTCATGATTTGCCAGAGTGATTTGGACTGTTTGAGCTCTGGCAGCATCAAAGAGAATGCATATTACTGATACAAAGAATATATGTATAGATGAAACACAGAGCTGGCTGATCCATCTGAAAGCACGAAAATAGATCACAGCTGAAGGAATCTCAGAGGAGAATGGACAAGGAGCAAGCATTCCTTCTAAAACATACCTGCAAAGTGTTCTTTGAATCCCCACTTGAAGACATCTAGTGAAAAGAAATCCATTATCTCTCAATGCAACACAATTTATTTTTGTATTGCCCTAGTCACACCACTTCATTTTACAGATAAGGAAACAGAGGCCTGGAGAGGTTAAGTGACTCATCCATAAGTAGCAAGTAGATTTAGGATATGATCCCTGGTCTTCTGATTCCAAATGCAATTTCCTTTCCATAATATGGAGATGTCTGAACTGCCTTTCCTCTCCTAACATACGCCTGATGCTCACTTGGTATAGAAATGAACTAAGGAGAAACAGTTGGATTTGGAAATAAGATAATTGATGATCAATTATTTTATTTTGACATGATTACTTTCAGTCTCAATTACATAGAAAATATATTAATGAGAAAGCAAATTCAATATTATTATAGAAAAAAATGAATCTAATTAAAATTGATGATGATGATGATGATGATGATGATGGTGATGGTGATGATGATGATTTTACTAAGATATCAAACTCCACCAAACTTATGTCTCATAGCCTCATTTTGATATACAGAAAACCTTCAGGTCTGAAATGGTCATAGGATCACAGCTTTAGAGCTAATAGGGATCTTAAAGGTCATTGAATCTAATGCACTCATTTTGTGGGTAAAGCTAATAAAAGTCAGAGGTAGGATTTGATCCTAGGTCTATGCCACCTGGCTACCTAATAATATTTTGACAGGACAAAATCTCTGACATCATATATGGTTGAGTGATGGGCTGAATATGGAATACATATATATATATATATACATACATATATATTTAAATCATATATGCATCTATCTATATCTCTCTATGTCTGTCTATCTATCTATCTATCTATCTATCTATCTATCTATCTATCTATCTATCTATCCAGCTGTTGTTCAAAGACCAGAATAGCTAAATTTGGAAATACTCTTCAACTAATTGACAGCAAAGAGATGAGTTTTTTGGTCACTGAAACTCTTGAAGACTATTTGCTAACTTATAAAGGAGTGGCAATCTACATGGGTGGAGAGGAATACTCATTCCAACAAAATGCTGGATTCTTGAAGTATTGTAGAAGAAGGAAAAGATAAAGCATTCCTAACCTGAGGGTTACAGACCCTCAAGGAAGTCATGTAGAGATTTCTGATATTCTATGAACTTGGACAGGGAAAAATGCATCTATCTTTTCATAATCTCCAAATGAAATACTTTCTTTCAATTATTTAAAAAATTTTTCTGAGAAAGAATACATAGGGTTCAGTAGAGTGAAAAATGG
The DNA here is from genome assembly GCF_003287225.1 of Phascolarctos cinereus. NCBI lineage: Eukaryota > Metazoa > Chordata > Mammalia > Diprotodontia > Phascolarctidae > Phascolarctos > Phascolarctos cinereus. The sequence continues at coordinate 59,537,943 of NW_027556180.1, forward strand.
TTCCATGTCACACACAAAATGTTAAGAACATTTTGCTAGATCAAGTTTTAAGACTAGATTGATCTAGAAATGTTGGGTATAGACAAAGAAAAGCAAAAGAGCTTTAAAATCAATAAATAAAGTTTTTTTGTTTCCAAATTAATAACTAAAATGTATCAAATTTTGACAGCATATAGTTGGAAGGGACTTCATCTAGTCAAGTGACCTCCATTTTTTCCTGCTGTTGTTCTGTTTAGCTTTTTCAACCAAAAACATGTTGTGAACCTCCAGGTTCACATGAATATGCTATTCATACTATTCTTTTAGATTTATGCATTAAGTGCTTGCAATAGCTAAAATGGTAACTTTGCCCTCCAAAAGTGCCAATGAAAACATACATTAAATAACTATGATTACACAATGTAACATTTTCATTTATCAATATTAATGAATAATTTAATATAAAATGTAAAAGTAACTATAACATAACCATGAATATTTTATGTTTGGCATTATGAAAGAATTAAAAGAAATTATCTAGCAAGACTTTATATGGTTACTATTATCCACAAAATTCTGCATTAAATTTATTTATTTTACACATTTAAAAATATAAATAACACTTTAATGAAACAAGTTACAACTTGGAAGATATTTAACATAAGATAATAATCACATATAAAATTTATTTCAATGTTGGACTTTTTTTATTTGAGCAAAGATTTGTCTAGCTTAATGCTAGACAAATACAGTCTCAAATTTTGTTCTACTTTAATTGTATTTCTGTATTTTTATTTAAAACCAGAAAAAAAAAGTGAAAATGCTCATTCATGCAAATACATGTTGGAAAATAGTAGGAAAATTTACAAGATCTCTTGCTGAGAGATGGAAATTCATTTAAACAAAATTTAGCTACCTAACTAATCAATGAAAATGAACAGCTAGTTATGATGTAAAATGTTTACTTTCCTATTGACTAATGACATGCACTGTATTAAATGATATGTATAATTAATTGCATATATTCCTTCATTTTAAAAATAATGTTTATATATGAACTTTGTAAGGAAAGAAACATGACTTTCTTCTCTTTTATACCTGGTTTATTAGCTGCACAATCACAGAAACTCTACTTTAAGACTGATTGATATTACCAACCAGTTCATTTGAAAATCCAGCAGATAGATGAATAGTAATATAAGTAAAGGATAAATTTAAATCGTAGTGCTGACTTAATATTGCAGTGAAAGGCAATATAAGATTTGTTCCTCCCGAATATTTATGATGATCCATGATAGCCTCAAGAGGCTTGTAATGTACACGCCCAGGGATCTTGGTTTTCTAAGAACCTGGCATTTTTAATGCAAGAAGACATAAGTTCCTACCATCTTAGTCATGCAATTTCACAACTGGTAAGCTGTGATTACATCATAACAAAGGAGAACTAGGAAGTTATTCTGGTAGAGTTTGTGGAATATTCAAAGAAGGATATGTGCATACATTTGAGCATCCATTGAGATAAATTTGCTCTTAAATGATGAACCTTTGCGGTGGTTCGGAAAGAACTTGAAAACAGATTCAGAAACTGTAAATCCTATTGTGCTTAGTCAGAAGTGATCAGAATTTAATATAATCACTGTACAAAGAAAGATGTATAAGCAATCACGACAGTTTTGAATTTCTGCAGGGGAAAAATTATAATGTTCCGAACATACAGGGCTTATTGTTGTGAGCTCCTTGAGGTCAGGGACTATCTTTTCTCTCTCTCTCTCTCTCTCTCTCTCTCTCTCTCTCTCTCTGTCTTTTTTTTTTTATGCCCGGTGCTTAGCACAGTTCATGGCACATAGCAGGTACTTAGTAAATTTGTAAATTTGTATTGATTTTTATTAATTGATTGATAATTAGGCAATTACTTACTGCTCACAGCATTTTTTTTTAGCATGAGTCCGTGGTATCATCAAAACCCCTATGGGGTTTGCAAAGCACTAAATGTGAACCACTGATCTAGTACAATAGATGGCTGAACTGGAATTCTCTCTAGGACATTAAAATGTTTAGAAAGTAATTTCAATAGAGATGCAGTGCCGATAACTGAATATACCAAAGAAAGCTTTATGGAAGAGGTAGTACCTGCACTATAATTTGGAAGAGTCTCAAAGTCTGAGGTGAGAAGGTATCGTACTCTAGATATGGGGAAACCTCTTCTTCGAATATAGAGATAGAAGATATAATTGTGTACAAGAAGCCTTTAATAGGTCAGCTGTACTGGAAAAGCAGTTGAGTCAGGGGTGGGGAACCTGTAACCTCAAGGACACATGTGTCCCTCTAGGCCCTCAAGCATGGCCCTTTGACTGAATCCAAATTTCATAGAACAAATCCTTTTATTAAGGGGATTTGTGTGTGTTTGTGTGTATACATATACACATCTATATGTATGTGTGTTAAATATATGTATATGTTACATGTATATGTATATGAAGAGAGATACACACACATATAAATATATATATAAACAAATACATACACACATATGATTAAAGAATAAATAACCTTAATGCAACCTAAAATGGTATCAAATGTAGAGAAATGAAGTATCTTACAAAATCATTCTGTTGGACAAATTAGCCGTGGTAACTAAAGTATGGAAAACTAAAGGAAGGAAGAGTACTAAAGAATATCAAGGCAAATGGCGGGAATAAATAACCAAGCCACCCACTACTGGCAGAAGAAATCCTTAACTAACCAGAATTTTTAGGAAAATAGAAAGTAATTTGGCAGAAAATAGATTTATTCCTATACTTTATACCATAATCTGATTTAAAAAAATATAACAGAAGATAACGTCTTTAATAAGTGTTTATGGGAAGAATTTGCAATCAATTCAAAGTTGGAGGGGCAGAAGACAGACACTAACTGCTAACAGGGCATTGAAGTATATAACTATGCAAGAGAATAATTTTGAATTATGCCATTTAGTAAATTGTTTATACCCTTTGACCCAGTGATCTAACTACTGGAAACATGCCCTAAGTAAGTTGTTGACAGCAACAGGAAAAAAAAAACATATGTACAAAAATATTCTTAACAGAACTATTTTCTAATAGCAAAAATATGGAAGGACCAGATGTGTCCAACTATTAGGGAATGACAGAACAAATTGTGGTATAGAAATATAATAGAATGTTATTTTATTATTTAAAAAATCAGTCTCATGAATTCAGAACAAAATATGTTGAAAACTTGTGAATGCGGAGTGAAGATCCCAAAGCCATATTCCATGCAAGCTCTGAGCATCCTTATTCTTACTGCTGCCCTCAGAGATGAATCTCAAGTCTTAGGGCAAAACTACCCCTTACCCTAAGGTTTCTTCTAGTGTTACACTCAAGTCATTCTCCCATGGCATCAGCTTTAATCCTCCTTTGCTGCTTGCCTCTACAATGGCAGGTGATGATCATTTTAGTCAACCAGTCAAGTAACTTTTAGAAAAGGGTGCTAAGGTGGGACAGTAAGTCCCAGTAATAAGCTATAGAACAAGGGTGGGGAACCTGTGGCCTCCACGCCACGTGTGGCCTTCTAGTTCCTCGGGAGTGGCCTTTTGACTGAGTCCCAAGTTTTACAGGACAAATCCTTTTATTAAGGGGATTTGTTCTGTGAAATGTGGATTCAGTCAAAGGACCGCACTTGAGGACCTAGAGGTCCTCGAGGTTGCAGGTTTCTTCCCCCCCCCCCTTGACCTAGAACAAAACAGCACCTCTAAAACTCTGTCACACAATCTCCCTCCAGCACAGATACAATCTAGTAGAAAATCTGATTGAGCTGAAAGAGAAAATGTTGTAAAGGGCTAATACACAGCTCCTGATTGCTGAAAATCCTTTTCTCCATCTTATGGGATGCTCACAAAGTTCCCCTCATGCATAGTGTTGTTTCTTTGGCAGTTAGGTGGTGCAGTGGATAGAGTGGTGAAACTGGGGTCAAGAAGCCCTGAACTTCTAGCACAGCCACCTACACTTGCTCTCTGTGTCATCCTGGGCAGGTCCTTCAGCCTCCGTTGGCTACGACTCCTCAGCTCTAAAATGGGGATAATAATTGCATCTCTCAGGGCTGTTGTGAGGATGAAATGAGATAATGTTTGTAAAGCTCTTAGCACAGTGTCTGCTACATAATAGACACTCCCTCACATACAGTATATTTTTTGCATTATGAACAGGGATTCAGTTTCACACCAAAGAAGCACTGAGTTCAAATCTTGCCTCAGATGGAGAGTGGCTGCATCACCCTGGTCAAGTCATGTAAACTCTCAATGTTCTAAGTAACTGAGACTATAAGTTGTATTGGTAGAGAGAATCTCCTCAGTTAGGAATTCCTTAAAGAAATGAATCGCAGGTTCAGTCCCTAACCTATCTGTATGTATTTATTCTATTTATACCTATGTATATACATGCTTTCTCCTCGGATAGATTGTAAACTTCTTGAGAGGAGGGAATTGCTTCTTTCTTTTTTTCCATCCATATCCCTAGCACCCAGTAGATATTTAATAAAAGTTTGTTCATTGATTGATCATTCAGCTAGGTCACTGCCCTGCTCAAGAGGCTGCAAACCCTCCCTATTGACTCCAGTACTGAACATAAACTGCTATAATCCTATTATGTTTGACAGTTAAAGTGTTTCACAGTCTGGAACCAGGTCCTCTTCCAAGTCTGTTACACATTAGTACCCCTCCCCCTCTCCCCACTGTAGCCAAAAAAGCCAGCTTGCTGTTCCCGTTACACAACATTCCATCTCTTGTCTCCGTGGTCTTACACAGGTGGCTCTCCAGCCCAGGAATGCACTTCTTCCTCATCTCTCCCTCTTACAACTTCTTGCTTACTTTAAAGCTCAGCTCAAGGGCCATCTCATTCAGGAGGTGTTTTCCAGTCCCCTTAATGGCTAAATTATATCACCTCCACATACTATCAATGCATTTTGTCCTTCACTTAGATTTACTTAAGAGTGTCCATGTTTGTCCCTCCAATAGAATGTGCTTCTTGAGGACGGTCTCTGTCTTAGATTAGTCTTGGTATTCCTCCACAGTGCCCAGTACATACTAGGCCATTGGTAATGCTTGCTGATTGAATCCTTTTCCCTTAGCGAAGCAATTATCTTACTATTAGTTAGCAGGCCACGCCATAATGTCAATACACTCCTCTCCCTCTCGCTCTCCCTCTCCTCCTTCTCCTAACTTTCTGTCTGTCTCTGTCTTTGTCTTCTCTTATCTTCCTTTCCCTTCCTTCCTTTCTCTTTTTTTCTCTCTCTGTCTCTCCCTCTCTCCTTCACTCTCCACCCCTGTGCTCAGAGCTTCAGCTCTCCTGAGAGCTACAACATTACTCTCCGCACATCCAGATCTTCCAAAGGAATGTGTTCAGCTTCAGATCTTGGAATAGTTTCAAAAGTAATTTGCCATCTTCACATTGATCTATTTTTCAATAAGACTTCCCCAAAATTGCCAGTATATTACGTTTTCATTACTATTATATCAGTGCCCCATGTCTTCTTTCAGATATTCAGGAATATTGTCTTCTAGAATAGTCATTTAAGAAAAAAAAGAGAGAGAGAATGTCAGGTAGGCATTTCAATGGAAAATTGAGCATTAATATGGAATAGTGACCTAGAAGTGATAGCTGTTTTACATTATTTTGCCCCTAACTACATGTATATCCCTAGTGCCTGCCCCCTTCCTACTTTCTAATGCTTCCTGTGTTCCTAGGTCACAGGTGACAAGATCCATTTCCACATTATATGTCATGGTGCTGTGACAAATTATTTTGGCTCATTGGTTATTTGATCAAAGGCTGTATTAATATCTGTCTCAGATGTTATAGAGGAGATTTATATATTAAATAGTAGGGACTTGGGCAAAGTGGTGTCCCATCAAATGAGATAATATTTGTAAAAAGTGCTTGGCACAAGGGCCTGACACAGAGCAAGTGCTGCATAAATGCTTATTTTTTTCCAGTCTCCATTTCCTTTCCTCCCTGGATCCCTTGTAATGCTAAGATTTTTTTAATTCTCTGATTCTTTTACCAGTTTTACTTTTCCATTTTGGGTCAAAAACTCCTAGAAACTGCAAAATAAAAGCCTGATGAACTAAATCTCACTAAATCACTAGGAATCTATCATTTGCCTTGAAAAGTCCTTAAAATATTAAGTGATAAAATAGTTGGGCTATTTTTTAATAATAGGTTTTAGATTGAGCACAGGGAAATGTGATATCTATCATTCTGACCTATAATCTTGACAATTAAATGTTTTACTTTAGTACCAAAAAGTACCAGTGGTTTTCTGTGGAGAAAACCATTTGCCAGAAGGCTAAACTTTAAAACAATGTACTATTTGCGTAAATTTTTTCAAATTAAAGAGTCCCAAGTTGCTCCATAAATTTAGTAATCAACATACTGTAATAACTGTCCAAAGCTGAACAGCTGCTTGGCAAAATAGTTTAGGTTTAGCTACAGAGGATATTCAGATTTGCATGATTATTTTTTTTTTCAAATCTGTAGTTGGGTGTTCAAATCAACAGTTTTGTTTGTGAAGAAAAGGGGAAACACTAAATGAGTGTGTGAAAAATCAGCATATGTTTGTTTAAAATCAGTTCTGTGGGCTTAGTTTATTTTGTTTTGATTTTTTGCAGACATATTTTCTGTTTCTTATTTTACAATTCCATTGGTAAGGTCCTTGGCACTAAGCCCTCTACTTTCTATCTCTGACTTTTGCCTCCTTACTGACCAAGCAACCCTGTTCTCTCAGCAGACAGAATTGAACTCCATCATAGAGGTACAATTGTGGGGCCCTGTGGAAATCTGTGGAGTTGATTGAATAATTATATTCTTGTTGAATTAAAGATTTTTTAGCATGGTTAAAAGAAAAAAGGAAGAGACTGACATTCATATGAAGGTAGCAAATAATCCATTCTATATTTCATTTTATGTGGTCCTTAATAGGTTCTACTATTATTGTTATACTCATTTGACAAATGGAGAAACTGAGTGAGGGGACAGGTTTGAATTCATTTCTGTCTCAAATCCAACAAAGATCAGAGGCCCTACGAAAGTCTGGGGCACGTAGAGTACCTTCAGTTTCCTATAAGAGCTTGGGACAACCCCAGGGTTAGAAAGGCAAGCAAATCCATTTTACAGGAAAAAGCTTATAAAGCTTAAAACATTCATCTGTTTATTCATTTATTCAACATATGTCTACTTTGTACAGAGCATTGTGGTAGATAGAAAGTTCATGTAAGGCATGGTCCTGTCTTCAGGGGATCCACAATATAATAAGATGACAAGCCACAAGTAAAATGAATTAAAAGATAATATGCAAATATGAAATATACAGACTTACAAGTAATATAGTCCTATAATAGTTTAGAGACATATAACGCAGAGTTAAGTGGTTCAACATTACAACTGACATGATTCTATGTTCTAATGGGCGACAGAACATGTAACTAGCTAGGTTCTTTAAAAAATGTATACAGAGTGGGAAGTAGATGAGAGGACAAGGGACTAGAAGGGCTGGGAGGAGAGTCTGGACTAGGAAATATTTCCTGTAGAAGGCCTAACTTGAGTAGCTCAAGTCTCAAAGGAATTAAGAGAAGCTTGTGCATTGATGTGAGGATGGAGATCGTGGGAAACAAAGAGCCTGAGGTCAGAGATAATGTTTCCTGTGAGGAGGAGCAAGAATGCCTGCATAGCTGGATTGAAGAGTGGGTAAAAGAGAGAAAGGTGTAAGAAGTCTGGAATGATAAGAAGGGGCCAGGATGTGAAGGTTTCAAAAGCCAAGCGTTGCTCCTGGAGGCAATAGGAAAACACTGGAGCTCATTGAGTATGGAGGGTGACATGGTGAGACCCATGATTTAGGGAAATAACCAAACCAAACCTTAGCTGCTGGAGGAGAATGAATGAGATTGGAGAGAAACTTGAGGCAGTGAGAGAGCAGTTAGGAGACTATTACATTAGTCCAGGTGACAAGTGATGAAGGCTGAACTAGGATTGTGGCTCTATTTTCTATGTGTGTTAGGTTTCTGAGAAATAAAAAGGGATAAGACATGATTAGTATCCTCATGGAGATTACTGAACCACCACTCTGAAACATTCTTTAGCAATTTGGAATATCATCGCTGGACAAAGTGCCTCTCCATCTACCATCTCCAGATCAAGATTGAAAATAGGCGGGCAGGTAAACTTTACCTATAACCAGTTAGCGATTTGTAAATAATTCAGACTTTGGCTTTCCAGTCTTTTTTTTTTCTTATTGGATTCCTGATCCCCACAAGTTATTTTGCTCTGTTCTCTCCTGCTAACTTCCATGCACATCTGTCTCAAGTACATGTTGGGATTCTAGATATGTGTAAGTTGAGACACCATCAACACCATCCTCAACAACAACAACACACATGTCAACTCACCTTACTGAATTAAGGAATATTTTGGAAACATTCAGAAACTGGCACTGTAAGATTTCCAATACCAAGAGAAAATTGTTGCCAGTATTGAAGAAACACTGAGCCCCCAAATGATAACCTGAAGCACAGTCCTTGCAATATAGTTATAGACTATAGTCTTGACTCTTTGGTCCACATCCATAACATAAAAGGGGGCATCAGGGTTCTCTGAAGACACTCTTACATGGTCCACATTATAGATGCAGTGATAAAGCTTTGTATTTTACTCACTAACATCAAGGTGCCAAGTAATTACTCTAAATGTAGTCCCAGTGCTATGGTGGAAAGTGTCATGGGCCTTGATCTCATTTCTTTAAGACCAGCCATCTTGTTACTACTCAAAGAAAAGATATGACTTAGCTCCTTAGAGGAAGAGGAGCAGAGCAGAGTAGGGAAATTTAGAGACCTCCTTAGAGATACTGAAAAAATATAACTTGCACCAGAAATAACAATCAATGAATCAATCTGCAGTTATTTATTGACATCTACTGTGTGACAGGCACTACAGTAGTTACTAGAGACATAAAGACAAAAATGAAACAGTCCTTGCCATCAAGGAAGTTACATTTTGCTAGAAAGATTCAAAAAGTATGCAGGGAAATAAACTAAAAAGTACTATGAGGTGGAAGAGAGCACTAGAACTTGGAGGGGACTGGAGAAGGCCCCATCAGGGACAAAGCAGCTGAGATAATCTTCGAGGTAGACAATGGTCCTGAGAGGAAGAAACGAGGAAGATGGGACCACTCAGAGGAAGAAGGTAGAATGGCAGGTCTAAGCAACAACCAGTAGGACAGCTTGCCTGGAACATAGAAAGTGTGAAAGGGATAATAAAAAAAACATGACTGAAAAGAAAGACTGAAATCAGATTATGGAAAGACTTAAACACCAATCTGAGTAGTTTGTATTTTCTTTTTTCTTCAGGGCAATTAAGGAGCCAGTGATGGTCTCTGAGGGGGGAGTGAGATGATCAGACCATGCCTAACTATAATTATTTTGGGAGCTGTGTGGAGGATGGATTGGAGATGGTAGAGACAGAATGCAGGGAGGCCAATCAGTACACATAAAAGGGGAAGAAGGCCCGAATTAGGCTAATAATCGTGTGTGATCACAATGTAAGAAATGTATAGATATAATTGATTGCACACCAGACAACCAGTTGAATATAATTTATCTTCTAAAGCAGAAGATTTCTGTCATGGGCCCTTTTTACTTTCTGGTCAAGCCTACGAAACCCCTTTTCAGGACAGTGTTTTTAAATGCATAACATACATTAAGATTATGAAAGAAGGCAATTGTGTGGGCTAGCTTTCAGTTTGTAAAAGCAGTTCTATTGCAAAGCAATTATAGTTATCAAAATATTTTTAAAAGAAACAAACTCCCATACTCCAAGTTATGAACTCCTATACTAGATACATACCCCTACAGTAGAAGTATCAAGCATATCAAAATGAATTAAAATACCATTGAATATAGATAATGTTAACATAGAGTTTGTAAGTCAATATGTGGTCCTGGATCCTTATGTAAGGCCAAGTGGCCCCATTTCTATTAGAGTTTAACAGCACTGACCTTACAGGTGCTGTAAGGAACTGTAACAAATGATTTTGTTCGGAGTGAGTCCTAAGAGTCAGGCTCTATTCCCACTCAGGTTGGACACTTCCCTAAACGTATTCTCTTTATTTATTGATTACTGACACTTCAAGGTCTTTGGGGGTAAGATTTTTTTGGTTTCTATTTCTTTATCATTTAATCGCTCCTGCTTGAAATTTGCCAGTAGGCATATCCAGCTGTAACCAAACAGCTGGTACATGACAAGTTGCCAGAGTTAGCAGCAGCTTGTCACACTTTATTGCCAGCTGTAACAGCAATGATGGATGCAAACTTGGTTGTAACGACACCCCCTCCCCCACTTTTTTTGTGTAAGAAAATCATTTTCCTGACTTTGAGCTGTCAAAATAAAAATAACTTATCTACAAATACCTACATCTAACTCATTATGGTCTAAGGACTTGCCTCAGGCTGCTTCTAAGAGATCACACAATTAAAGATTTATGTCTGAGAAATTTTGATAGAATACGACACATGTTCATACAGCCAGATGATGATATAATGGCACAATGACAGACACCCCCTTTTCACCATTTTTTGCAGAACTGAGAAATTGTTACAAATGGGAAATACTATGTTGAACTGATGCATTACACCTTACCTTTCAGAAGATAAAGTTGTAGACAAATATTTCACTCTATCTATGAATATTGACACAATCACGTTCTTTCTTTAAGATGTCGCTTCACACTAAGAGTGAAGATTGCTTTTCCTAATGTCTAAAAAACAATCACACATGCCTCCCACCCTCAATCATCAAGTATACGGATTCTAAGACATCTGTGACATATTTGAAATTGAGGCAGAATCCTGAGCAAATGGTGTCCGTGGCTATGAAATAATTATTTCATTAGATACTAAATCTACAATTTAGAGATACCAAAACCCATCTGGCTTCATGTTCGCATTCTAACTGTTGTAACATTAACCGCCATGGCTCTCTTCTAATAGGTGTATATGTGTGTGTGTGTGTGTGTGTGTGTGTGTGTGTGTGTATGTGTGTGTGTGTATGTATATGTATATGTATATGTATGTATGTGTGTGTACATGCCTGCATATCTATCTCTCTATACTTTTAAGATATATTTATGTAGAAGCCATGATCATTTTTAACAAACAACTAGAATTCTCAATTTCTGTCTTGATTTTTGAAAAGAAAGAAAAGGTAGAGTTCATGCAACTATTTAATGACAATGCTTGTGAGCCCCTTGAAGGCAGGTACTATTGTTTTTTTTTTTTACTTTATTTTAACCTCAGTGCTTAGCATAGCTCCTGATGTTTAATATGTATTGACTGACTGACCGATGTAGGGAAGCATGAGTGGTAACTAAGGTCATTCTAATGCTTTCCTTCCAGTACATTCCTTAGAGCCCCTAGGTCTCTTCTGTGGAGTGTATGCATCTTGGACACTTTGACCTTAGTGTCAGATTCTTCCTAAACCATTCTGATCCTCAGCGTATAACACTGAAAACTATAGCTGCCTTTTGTTCTCTTGTGCCATGGAAAATGCTTGCTACAAACATATATCGAGTAATATGAGTTCATGTTAAAATGATTCATGACTTTGTATAATACACACACATATTGATATCTGTGTTTGAACTCAAACTTTTTCACAATTGCATGATGAAAAGGTGGCATTAGACACCTGTGCAGTAGGTCAAAGGCAGCACTGTGTTGATTTTCAATTACACCCAAGTTGTTGCTACCAATGGAGACTTAAATAAAATTTCAATGTGGAATTTTTTATTTTATAATTTCATATGTCTCTTTCTATATCTATTCATTAAGATGGTTTGGAAGCACTTCAATGAGCAGGGAGATATCATTAATCCTGGAGCTTTATACAATCAAAGCACTTTTTGCTGTCCTTAGTAGATGGAGAAGAGAGTGAAGAACACTTGGATCGGGGTAGGAAGGAGACTACAGTTGCTATATATTAGAGAATGCTTTTCCTTCCTAATGGAAAAAAAAGTTCTGCTGAAGGTTCAAGGTGAATCTAATCCCAAACCAATTCCATAATTTTCAAAATATATTTCTTTTACTCAAGAATTAGACTGAAAAAAGGATGTTGGAGCAAATGAATTTAGTACAATAATAAATATATTGATTATAATTTACTTTAAGATGTACAAATTGAATATGCCTTATCTCATTTCATCTTCATAATATTAGGAGATTGGTGTTAAAACCATACCCTTTTTATGGATGAAGCAATTGAGGTTGATAATGGTTAAATGACTTGACCAGTGTAGAATAAGCATTTGGGGTAAGATTCAAGTCTATATATTTTTGATTTCAAGTGTAATACTCTATTTCTGTCAGATCAGATGAATGTTCAAACCCAAACTTCTCTAGTGTCCCACATTCTCTCAGAGGCTCCCCCACTTTTCATAAATATTTTAGTTTGTTTCAGAATAATGCTTCTGAATATCTAGCCAAAGAGAAACAGAAAACTAAATTACTATTGTATCAGAGACTTTTAGACCATTACTGAATAATCACATTCTTTTTCTATGTTCTATGCAATGGAGAAAATTAAAAACACCAAGCAATTAACTTCAAACACTATAATTATCAGTACTTTCCCTCCTAGGCTCTTATGAAAGCACTTTAAAGACTGTTTTCTTCTAACTTTGCTTTCCATCAAACACCTCAGACGAGTTATGTTAATAACACATGAATTTATGTAAATATGCATAATCTCCTAAGAATGAATCATGTAGATGAAATCTGGCAGATGGCCATCGATTGGCTTCTTAGACACCTGTGGAATTTGGTGAAATCAGTATTTTCACATCATTATAAATAGAAAGTATTCAAGTTTGTCAACTGAAAAAAGTTAATTTTGAGAACTTTCTTATCTAAATGGATTTTAGTTAACATTCACTAAATTTTTACAAGGAGCTATGATTTTATTAGCATGACTATTCCCCCAAAAGATGCAGATCCTGATTCCTGTATAATTTAAGAGATGGTCTTCAAGAGTGGCTGAAAGCTAAAAAAAAAATTTACTCTTATAGATCATCTGATTATGAGCCCTTCTGACTTTAAGTAACATGATCATCCAACGAAAGACTTAAAATCCAACATGAGGACCACAATTAGAACATAGTAGGACCAATCCACTGACATAAACCTCCAGAATCCAGTAACATATGCCTCATGTTATGCCATGAGGCATACATTGTGCATGAATGTGTACATGTTGTCTCCATCATTAGATTATGAGCTTCTTGTATTATGCCTTTTCTTGTATTTCTAATGCTTAGCACAGTGCCTGGGAGATAATAGGCACTTGAATGACAGCTTATTCTGCTTTATGGCTTAAATGGCAGCAGGTCTTCTAAGGATTTGGACAATGCAAATTGCCCTTGGTCACTTGATATTCCTCTACAACCTTGCCATCAATCTTCTGCATCTCTTGGTCATTGTCTTGTTTTGGTTCAATTCAACATAAACTCAGTAGAATAAGGAGGGCATACTGGTACAGAACTGTTTGGTAAGTAGGGCCTGGTTAGTATTTCATGTACATAAAAGAATATGGTATTTTAAAAAGAAGTTAAATGGTTCAAGGCAGCATTACTCCAAAGAGTGACACGAGATGGTACAAAGACTGCTAAATTAAGAGTTAGGTGATTTGGGTTTGAAACTTCACTCCATTGCTGATTAGGTATGTGATAAGAAAAAGGACTCCCTAAAACCAGGAAGAAAAGAAAAAAGGACAAACTGGAGAAGACCTGAACCTCATCGAAAGAATCAGAGATAAAATAGTGATTCTGAGAGGAAACAGATGCATACACACTATAGAGTTAGATAAAGATCCTCAGATACTAGGCTACTCACAGAACAGGAGGAATTCCCTAGCATCCATATGGTTTCTACAGGGAGCTTCTTCCACCTAGAGAAAAAGTAGGAGAGAAAATAGAAACACTCACTCAGATTTCAAGAGAATATCAGACAGGGGGCAGCTAGGTGGTGCAGCAGATAGAGCTCTGGCCTTGGAGTCAGGAGGACCTGAGTTCAAATCTGTCCTCAGGCACTTGAAACTTACTAGGCCCCGGGCAAGTCACTTAACCCCAATTGCCTCACCAAAAAGAACAAAAAGAAAAAAAAGAGAATATCAAACTACACCAACTATATAACCAGCAAAGTGATATACCAGCACAACGCTGAACTGCATATATTTAGGAGCAACCTAGTCTCTCCCCTTCAAAGCTACCATGACGGGAAGGTTTGCTTGATATACTTTGAAATGAGGAAGAGAGATTTCTTGTAGAATAAGGCTTCTAAACTTTAGAGTTTCACATATCCCATTGTCAGTCTGGTGAAACAGTGGACCTCTTTTCAGAACTCTTCTATGAACCTCTTTTAAATGTGTATAATAAAATGCCTAGGGTTACAATGAAAGCTGATTAGGTTGAATTATATTTATCAAAATATATATTTTTTAAAATTTCACAGGCCCAGATTAAGAACCCTTATAGTGTTATCTATAGTGTGGAGGGACTTGAGTTTAGCAGATTTTGTATTTTTATTGAGTTAATTAAGTCATATCTTATATAGCAAATGCCCTATTAACCTGAGTGCTTTCAGGGGAACTAAAAGCCCTTAGAGAAAATTGTGGGAGACATGAGTTAAATTTTCCCAGGAGAGAGCCAGGATGGGAGCAAACCAAATGATAATCAGTTGTATTGAGAAGAAACAAAGATGAACCTTGTCTGTTACGTTAGTGAAACAATACTAGAATTATTTTGGTCTTGGTTTCCTTATTTGTAAAATTGATGTGTCATATTGGATGATTTTTGAGGTCCTTTGCAGCTCAAAAAGTTATGATCATATAATCCCATGCCATACTCTTCAGCGATGCCCACTGTTCCCTTTTGTAGGGCATCCACTTTGAAAGAGTATTGGCTGAATCTCTAACTTTGCAACTCTTTTCATACCTCATATTTTATAATTTGATGTAGGCATTTTCTGGAAGAACCTCTGGTCTATTCACTTTAATCTCAACAAGGACCATGGCTTTTTCCCCACAAAAATGTTTGTTCCTTGAACTCTATTCCTTGTTTCACCTAATGTCCCTAAGGACTGTGAACTTAATGGTTTGGACACAATCTGGAATTCCTTTGTGCCTTCTGGATACTGATGCCTTGACCAGATGCTTGGACATTCCTTTTGCATCTAGTCCTTTAGCCTTGATTTTTCTAGTCTAGTATCTGATTTATTATTCTATTTTAAATAAGCCTCTTGTTCCTGACATTAATTAGCCTTCTGTGCATGTGGATATGTAAAAAGAAAACTTAGTTTTTTTCCATCAGAATTACTGTCTATCCCTTTCATTTGACCACAAAGGAGATCTAAGATTTTTCCTTTCCCTTCCCAGTCAGGGGCTCATTGTTGCCGAACAGAACAAATAACTATCCCATATTTTAGGTTCTGCTCTTGGCCCTGACCCTGTCCCTGGGGTGAGTCAAGAAGGACAGACAATTCTGTATGTAAGCAATCTGCTAATGGTTTCATCGTGTATATAGTTTTATGGACTTAAGATAATGAAGAAAAGATACGAATGTGAGTTACATCTATTATTTTTTCCTCTCTAAAATTGAACTAAAAATGTTTCCATTTGTTGAAAGCACTAGCTATCTCTTTGAAGAGAGGAACACCAAATTATATACTTTAGTGACTCACTGGGAGTGGGAAGACAACCAAAGTCTTCTCATGGTAATCAGAATTGTTTAGCCCCCGGGATTCATTCCCCCTTTGACTCAGGTCAATGGTAGTACAATCACAGATTCTGCCAAAAAAGGCGAACAATTTCTTAATTGCATGTTTGTTTTGGTTTTGTTTTGTTTTGTTTCTCATACTCTCTCTTCAGGTGGCTAGCACTAGTTATTTTTTGTCTTTCAGGATGACAGAATTTTACCAGGGCAATCATTGATATTTTGAAAGAAAATGAAATCTTAAGAGTTAACTTTACAATATAGAGTTGGCACTGAACCAGTAGTGGCAAAATGCAAATTGGAAAAGACATTTTAATGTTCTATGTGTCTGCCTTGAGTTTTTTTGGCCAATATGCTGACTGCATTATGGTTACATTTAACAGAGCAATGGAGAGGGGGGAGGGATTATATTCTTTGACAATAGAAGATATTGGGGCATTTTCATTTGAGACTAATTGTTCCCAAGGGAATTTTTCTTCCTTTTTGGTAACAGACATAGAGCTTAAAGAGTCCTTCGGATTTTTTTAAATCACCTCTCTTTATTAATCATGAGCCATCTTAGGGATGGGAATGAATGAGAGTGGAAAGGACTATGATATAGTCCAGAGCTTGATACTTTGGGTACTTCAGAATTAGCAGTAATGGAGACAATTTAGAAGAAGAAAAATATGGAAAAACAAACAAAAATGACATCATTTTTTTCTTGAATATTTCAAAATACACACAGGCTTTCCTTTGGCTGAGAAACAGAAATAATTAAACTTTTTTTTTAATCTAGTCAATATGGTACCTAGCACGATAATAGAATTTTTCTTGATTGGCAATTTTTTTAATGAAAAGATCTAAGCTGTGGTCAGTCACATTTTGATTCACTTTATAACAAACAATGTTTGAGCTATGCTTGACACTACAGGCCCTAAAAGGAATAGAAAATTATTTAGACAATTGAAATTAAATTTAAAAAATAGAGAAATAAAACATGGTACTCACCATCAAGTGGCATACAATTTAGTTGAAGAGGCATGATGTAAAAATAACTCACATTTCTATAATGTTCTGTTTTATTAAGTGATTTCTTCAAAACAACCCCAGGATGCACATAATGAAGATATTATTGTGCACACTTTATGAATGAGCAAACTGAGCCTCAGAAAGATTAAGTGACTTGCCCACAATCACACAGATGATGTGGGATCTACAGTTTGAACCCTCTTCACCTGACTTGAAGTCCAGCATTAATTAAATTACACCACTTGAAATAACCACAGAATATACCCAAGTGCATGAGAATAAATGGACTCCTATTTCAAAAGATTGATGATGTACCAGGAGGGTATTGCCTTCACAATGTGAGTCTTATCATAACCTTTCCATACCTTAGCATATGGTCTCCATGAGCTGCTTGTGCCCTGCAAAGGTCACCACCTGGCATCATCTGGTGATGCACCACTCTGCACTTAGCTGGTCTATATGACAGATTACAGGCCCATGGTTACTGATATTTGTGTTTGATAGGACTGGTCAGATGTTGTACTCTGCTTGCATAGCTTTCAGGAGCTCAAGTTCATTCTTATGTCGTGATAAGGGATTGGAGTGAGCCCTCTCTCATCTATGTTGTCATCTATGGCTACATATTATATAGCTATAGATGTACTCACTCTATATATATAGAAATAGATATATAGATATAGAAGATATTGATATAGGTATAAAAGACATAGATGCATATATATTACTATAGCTGTATACTATAGTATATATATATGTATATACAGATGCCTATTCACATGTACAAACACACACATAAGTGTATGTCTATTCCTGTGTGCATGCATGCACAGACATACCATAAATACATATATGGTATAAATATACACACATATACATACATACATTGTTCTCTGTAGGGAGAGGAAAGATTTTTGTTGCCAGAATCAATACAGGACAAAGTTCACAGCAACAACCTATCCCTTAGGTCTTACTAAGTGAACTCCAGTTTAATTTTCATGAATTCAGTCCTGGTAGCAAGGGTAATGTTGAGAATTAAAAGGAATTTTCTTACATCAACTCAAAAAGGTGGGGTATAAGCAGGCAAAGTATATATGATGGCACAGTGAGGAAACATGCACACTCTGAAGAGCCATGAGATGAAAGAATTGTGCCTCTTACCTTGAAGAAAGAGGTACACAGCCTTTTGAGAGAATATAAGTTCCTTGAAAGAAGGGACCATTCTCTCTCTCTCTCTCTCTCTCTCTCTCTCTCTCTCTCTCTCTCTCTCTCTCTCTCTCTCCTTTCCTCTCTCTTGCACACATTAGGCACTTAATAAATGCATACTTGTTACAATTCAGAATAGAACCAGAAGATGACAGAAGCCAACAAGGACTGAAGAGTGAAAGACCAACAGATGCCATGCCAGGGAGAAAATAGAACAGGGGATAATACCAGCTGCCTGCAACTCTGTGAAGAAGAAAGTGCAGAGTTCAGTGGAGATCATAGCTTTGCAATTGTCAGGAATGGACCAGGAGATGACAATAGAAGCTCTGTAGTGAAGCACTAAGGGATTTTCCTTGAGATGCAGCCCTAGGAATGTGAGTTTCTCTTGAGATGTTGTTCCTACACATTCCTTGTCCTGTAAGCGATGTGGGAATTTATAGGATATTTCCAGTACGCAAGGGGGTGAGGTGAGGGGATACTTCTCATTCACCTTGCTATGCTGTTTAATTAAATGGTTTTTTTTGTCTTTAAATGATCATATCTTTAGTTTGGCAAAACTAAAAGCTTGGTGGGGCTTGTAAGCTGTGGTTTTGACAAAATGCTGAACCAAGAATTCTTTGCACCTACGATAGTTTTCAGAGGCCCACGTTTGAGAGAACCCTAGGAGAGATATATATATATATAGATATATATATATATATATATATATATATATATATATATATATATATATATATATATATATATTTGTGTGTGTGTGTGTGTGTGTGTATGTATTAAGAAAGGTCACATATCCTCCCCATAGCTATCCACAGACATTCATGAACTATATGTGCTTGTTGTATAGTATGTTCATTCAAACAATTGAAAGGCGCATACACACACACACACACACACACACACACACACACACACACACTATGGGGTTAGTCAGAAACATCTAATCACATGAATTCTAAACCAGATCTTCAAAGAAGTAACAGATATAGACTGGTAAAGAGGAGATGGGCTTTAATACCAGATTAAGTACAATATGAACAAAGGTACAGAGGTACGAATAAGTAAGATTATTGGGTGAAAATATCAACACATTGACCTTAGAAATAGCAGATCTTTTCTTAGACTCTCCCTTGACTCTTTGAGATAGCCAATTCTGTCAGTGTTAAGGCAGCAGCAATAGAGGGCTTTCCATTTAAATCTCATCAGAGGTATCTAGAAGGCACAGCCAGCTTGACACCCAAGCATAAAACTACCCATAGTTCCACAAGATAGTGAATCTGCTAATTTGTCTCAGTTTGATTGTTAAAACCTGTCCTTCCTCATTCTCTCAGTGTCTGAAACTTCTGTGTAATCCATCTTTTCTTCCCAATCTTTGTTGAACCTCTGGTCCTGACTTATCCTTCTAATCTGGAACCACTTTCACCTCTAGCCTCTCAGCTCATCGAGCTGTGTGTCTTCTAAATGTACTGTGACTCTTCTTAACTAACAGGGTACATTTGATTCCTCTGTGTAGATTTTCTAAACTCACAAAATCTCAGCCTACATCATAGGAGGACCTAACCCATGGAAAGTCCCATCTCCAGCCCTAGTTTGGGGCAGAACCAGGAAGAGCATTTCAGGTAGAAATAAAAGACAAACTTGTAGAGAGTGTTGATGGACAGGTGTGTGAGATAATAAAATTTAAAGCTGGAAGGAACCTTAGAGATTATTTCAATGTTCCCTCATTTTACAGATGGAACAACTGAGGAACTGAGGTGAGTTTTCCAAGGTCACACATGGACTGAGTGTCAAATCCAGCTCTTCTGGCTCCAAGTTGAGAGTGGTAGCAACAACATTGTGCCATCTGTCCTTATTGAATTAAGATTTGTCTTAGTAGATAAAAAAATAGTGAAGAAATTTTATGGTTATAAATCTGCACTGTTCAGATATGCTTTTGAAGTCTAAAAGAATAATAATAATAATAAATGGAGTGAGAAAGGCCCTCTGGGGAGTTTGGCTCTGACAAGAAAGTAAAATTGTGAAATTGAGTAGCTAAAGAAGTGAGTCATTGCTGATGAAGCTAGAAAAATACTTACCCCTTATAATGTCACATAGAGCAATACTGTTGGGCTCTCATCCAGGTAGGTCTGGCTCCTGTTCTTCCTTTCCCTCTGTTCAACTCTGTTCCTATGAAATTGCATTCCCCACCCACCATGATGTCATTTTGTTTAATGTCATACTCTCATGGAATATTCTAGTAGGTATGAAGCAAGGCATGCCTCTATTCAAAAGAAATTTGAAGTCATCTATAGAGAAATTTGGAAAAAGAGAAAGTAAGGGAAAGAATAAGAGATGAGGAGATTAGTAGCTGTGATAAGCTTTTAAATCAGACAACTATTTATAATGACTCCCTCTCCCTCCATCCATCCAAAGAAAGACAATCAATTCCTATTTTGTAGAGTAGTGGATACAGAGTAGGTCTCAAACTTTGCAAGCCCTAGGTTCAAGTTTTGCCTTTGATACATACTGGCTGTGTGATCCTAGGCAAATCTCAGCGTTCTAGAACAGTGATGCCAAACACAATTAACAACAATGGCCGTGAAACCATATATACATATACATATACGTATACACATAAACATATACACACACATACACATACACATACACATACATATACATATACATATATATATACATATATATATATATATATATATATATATATATATATATATATATATATATATATATATACACACACATATCCATATTGGCTGCATATTGACTTCAAAAACCACATATACATTTCTTCTTTTATTAGTATATCAACACATTACAATCATATAGGTTCGATATTTTAATCTCATTCGAGTTGCACTTGACAGCATTGTGGGCTACTTGCAGCCCAGGGGCTGTGTGTTTGATACTTTGGCTCTAGAAAACTCTCTAAGATTAAAATTTACAGAGGAGGTGCCAACCTGAATGAGAAGAGGGGATTTTTTTACCTGGGGGTTCCTTATACTAATGAAATCAGAAGACTAATTCTTATCCCTATTTACCATAGGCTTAATGTAGCCTTTGGTCCTAGAAAAGTTAGAGTACTTGGATAGGGAGGAAATAGGGAAGCTTTGGTTCCTTGTTCAAGCTACATAGTATCAATCAATGTGTTTTCTGGTTCTAGTATCTTCACTCTGACTTTGCTGTGATCAGGTTGTTGTCCTCTCACTTCCTAGCCAGTCCTAGTAGGGAATCTCTGCCATTTTCCTTGTGCCAAAGGCCCTCTCTTGGCACCCTTTCTCTAGTTTCTGTAACAGAGGACTTTGCTGTGATCACACCAGATATCTTTCAAAGTGGATCCTTCTGCTATTCCCCACACTTATAGAATTCCAGAACAACCAATTACCATTAAATATCCTGCTCATCAAGTCATCGTACAAATGTTCTCTTGTTGATACTTAATTTTCACATGACTGGAACAGGTTTACACAAGGCTGGAAAATAAGAAAGTCTATTTTTTTCCTTATTTTTTTTAATCCTTTTTTCCCCCCTACTATTCTAGCCTAGGAGAAGAAAATCCAAGGGATTAGGGGCATGATTAAAAGATAGTTTGAAGCATCACCTGAATCTAGCTATAGGAAATGAGAAATAGCTGGATGAGGAAACTATTAAACCATCAAAGATTTCCATTAAAATGGAATGGGAGGTGGGTGGGGGAAGTGGGTATAAGGTAGGGCTAATGCAATACCCAGAAGCAATACATCATATAGATAAACAGAGAAAAGATACTGCAAGTCTGTTGAGAGCCAGAAATCTGGAAGATGCTAGATAAGATACTTTGCTTTGTAGGAAAGTAGAGTATGAATAAGCTAAGGTATTCTGGTATACCAGGAAGGCCAATGTACATTAAAAAAATGACTTGGAGTTTCTTGAAAACATGCTATTTAGCCTGGTATGGAAAAATCAGAGTAAGAAAATCAGTTACACAAGGAGAATTAAAGAAAAAACATCAATTTGTGTTTAGAAATTATATTTTCTCCAATTATTAATTTACATTAAAATTAGCTGTAATAGTACTAGGCTTTAGCTGTTGAGGAAGACAGCAAAGAACATCTGGGCAGATGTGGTCACATTATAGGATTTGACACTTGAGAAGTGGGTGGGAAGTTTCTTCTACTAGGAAGAAAGGGAATTAAATTCCTAGCAGAGGTGAGGAACCTACTGCCTGGAGGCTGCATGTGGCCCTCTAGATCCTCAAGTGCAGACTTTGACTTCACAGAACAAATCCCCTTAACAAAAGATTCCACATGTGGCCTCGAGGCTGAAGGTTTCCCACCTCTATTAGAGGATCAGATACATGATTTTTAGGCCAAGTCTGTTGGACAAGTCATCATTGTACCAATCCCTCCATTATAGAGAAAAATAATTTGGAAAAACTTTAGAACTCAGATGAATGCAATGATAAACCACCAGTATAGAAGGACAAAGATGAAACATGGTGCTTGTTATAAAGGCAACCCCAGACTCAGTTCCGAAGACTGGTGTCTCAAAGACTTTTTATTAAAGAGATTGAAGTGTGTCTTTAGGATTCTCACGAGAAGCAGGCACACCTCCTTGGAAGGGGAGAAATTCACCTGTGAAAGAAGCCAGAGCAAGCTTTATAGTTAGTAATTGTGTAACTCCTCCCTTCTGGATCAGGATTGGTCCTAATCCTTCTGGGTTGCAATCTTCCTTATATGCCCCAACCTTAACATACATTTTGTGCCTAGAATTTTGTTATCACTCCTCCCCCCCACTGAGAAGTTAGCCTGTCTGTGCTGATTTCTTATCTACTCTTTCATTTCTCACACTGCTCATCTTCTCACAGAGAGGTGATAAACTTAAAATGGTGAAACACATGCATATTTCAGACATGACTAATCAGGGATTCTTTTTTGTTGGAATGTACAGCCATATATTGAGGTCTCTATTGTTAATTATCTTTATTTACTCAGTGGGATGAGGGAGTAGAAGGGACAGATCAATGAAAGTTCTTGCTAATTGAAAAAGTAAAAAGAAAAACATTTCAAAAAAAGGAAAAAAAGTTTAAAAACAAAGGAAGCAGAACTTTAGAAAGATTAGACAGACTGGAGGACAGGAGTACAAATACATAGGATACCCTATTCTCAATTCAAAGTTTTAACCACAGTCTAAATTGTGGAAAAAATTCTTGAACCATCCCTTTTGGAATTTTCATAGAAATCTGACCTTTATAAGTCAATGTTAAGTGCCAGTAGCACCAGTGGTAAGCTTTGCTTGCAGTGGAACACAACATCTGGATTGGGTTATTTATTTGTCATTATCTGTCACTATTCTGGGGCCAAAGAACCTTGCCCACACCTCTAGGAAGGTCCAGACTTTGTAGGGAGAGGATTTCTAAAGGTCAAAAGGAAAATTTTCTTCAGACTGATGTGATGCATAGGAAGTTTATGAGCCTATTTATCAATGATCTGACATCTCTGGTCTCAGAAAATCCCAATGGAAGAAAAAACAAGTGTAAGGACAACGACAGACTGTACTCCATAGTTGCCCTTAAATATAAAATACCAGATTCTAAAACTCATTCATCTGTGTTCAAGTTTTTAGGTGTTATCCCTAGATTAAAGTGACCATAACTTCATTAATTTTGATGATGCAGGCACTGGTGTGTGAGAAAAGAACAGCTCACAAGAGAAAGAGAAAGAAAGGAAGGAAGAAAGGAAGGAAGGAAGGAAGGAAGGAAGGAAGGAAGGAAGGAAGGAAGGAAGGAAGGAAGGAAGGAAGGGGGGAAGGACACTAGCATTAAATATTTACTATATGCCTGGGATTGCGCTAAGCACTGGGGATATAAAGACAAGCAAAAGAAAGATAGATCCTGTCCTCAAGGAGTTTATATTCTAAAAGAGAAATACATCACACTAAAGGGAGCAGAAAAAAGGGGTTGTGGATAGGGGGATATGAAGGAACTGAAGAGGAATGGTTTTTAAGTAGAGGAAGCCAGGAAAGAAAATAAAGGCAGACTAGCCTCAGCCCCTCCAAAAAATGATATCTATCTCTGTTCTGTTTTTATTGTGTGTATACCTATATACACACAAAGTAATTTTTCTGAGAGAGAATTGAGAAATGAATGCATTCTAGGCAACTGAGAGGGTTCGTGGAGAACTGTGAAAATCTTTGTTTAGTTCCAAGTTAGTAATTTGAAAAGGTAAATGTTATTATCATTATTTGCATACCTTTTGCATTGGACTAAATGACCTTATCTGATTTTTTCTGGCTCTAAACCTATTATCACATTTACACATTTTTCTAATAATTGCTTTTGAAGGTAATATAAAATACTAATACAATTTCATATGCTTATCAAAATATTTTGTCAGAATTCATAGACCCAATTTTAGTGTAGGATTTTAAAAAAGCAGGTAGAATTTTAAAAAACTTTGTGTATAAAATGTTTCTTGGTTATTATTTTACAGGCTTCAGTATTTGAGGCTAAGTCATAAAGTTCAACAACTTTGTGAATCAATCAGTCTATCTGTTTATCTATCTATACCCAGATACAAAATGTCGCAAAGTAATTCACAATACTTGTTCATGGTTCCAGCTTGAATTACCAGATTGAATCCTGGAAACAACTATTCCCTCCTCACACACACACAGCTTTTTTCGAACACAGAGTTGACCAAATAAAAAGTGATGCCCAAGTCCTCAGACACTAAGTCACTGTACCTTTGGCAAGTGGCTAAGGTCACCTCCTGGGTTTGGGATGATTTGCTTTCTTTTCCTTTTTTTTTTTAACATGCATATGAGAACATGCAGATCAAATGGAATGCTCAACTTCAATGTAGTTACCTTGAGAGGTTCTCTACTTCGTTAAACAGTATTGCCTTTCCTCAAAATGGCCTCCTGCAGAACCTAATTCACAACTGTACAAGAATTTCAATATCATTCTTTTTTTTTTTCCTTTTGGTGAGGCAGTTGGGGTTAAATGACTTTCCCAGGGTCACACAGCTAGTAAATGTCATGTGTTTGAGGCCAGATTTGAACTCAGGTACTCCTGACTCCAAGGCCGGAGCTCTATCCACTGAGCCACCTAGCTGCCCCTCAATCTTATTCCTGATGAGCCACCACATATTTGACCAAAAATTGAACTACTCAGTTTGATTAATCACTAGATTTCATTCTGGATAACTTTGTTTCCAAATATTAACTGCTCTTAAAGGGTAAAAATTTCCCACCACTGACAGTATCCAAAAGAATATATGGCACCTCATTAAGGATGGAAATGTGAAATATAGAGAAGTCTAGGTCTCCCACAGAAATCCCAGTAAGCATATGACAGTGTTTCCACAAAGACCACTGATAAATATATCTGAAAGGATTCAGCTCATCCATTCC
This sequence comes from Phascolarctos cinereus, assembly GCF_003287225.1. NCBI lineage: Eukaryota > Metazoa > Chordata > Mammalia > Diprotodontia > Phascolarctidae > Phascolarctos > Phascolarctos cinereus. The sequence continues at coordinate 59,563,335 of NW_027556180.1, forward strand.
ATTCTAGAACTGTACAAAAAGACAATGAGAAGATATTGGAGGCAGGTAGAATGATGAAATCAGGGAAGACAGCCACCAATTCAGGTAAAGAATGCAGCAATGGAAGTAGGAAGAAGTGAAAAAAGAAGAAAGTATAAGGTATCTGCTATGAAATAAAATTGACCTGGAAATCAAACCAATAGCAGAAATAATTTAAGAATAATGAGACTACCTGAAAAAAATGAGGTGTTTCAATAAATAATGAAACAATACTTCTCAGATCTATTATAACTATATTATAACTATTATAGCTATATATATAATATACATACATACATACATATATATATATGTGTGTATATATATAAACTCTAGAGTTACAGGCTATAGAATCAAGTAAAAATAATTAATCAGTCATATACTGAAAGAAGCCCTAATATTGAAAATTTCCAAGTCAAAGAAAAAATACTTTAAACAGCTAGAAAGATAAAGTTATCAAGGAATCACAATCAGGATCTTACAAGATTTAGCAGCAACTGCTCTGAAAAAGTAGAAAATCTTGGAATTCAGTATTCAAAAAAAACCTCACAAATGCTATATTTGTATCCAAGAGTAATGTACCCTGAAGAAAAAAAATGTTTAGTAAAATGTAAGTCTTTCAAGAATTTCTAATTAAAACTGGAGCTGTGTTGAGTTACTTAAGTCTACATAGTGGTTGGAAGACTAAGCTTAGGAGAGGGAAGACTTGAAGTCAAGTCCTTCCTTAGTTGATTACTAGCTCTCTGACACTGGATAAGTCACTTAAGTACTCTAAATCTCAGTTTCCTCATCTAGCTTCAAGTCACAGAGCTTCTAAGGAGCAATTTTAAAATATAAAACACAATGGCAATACAATCCTAGAAAGGTAATTAAATTTGAGAGACTAGAAAGGGCAAATTGATAATGATGTGCTTAAATTGTAATAAGGGCAGAAGAGACAAGTGGCTCACTAGTCAGCAAACATTTATCATGCATCTACTACTGTGCATAGCAGTGGATAAAGAATGTCAAAAAATATTCTTGACCTCAAGGGGTATACAAGGGTCACAGAAGGAGGTAAATAAGACAAATTTAAAGGTCAGTTCTCTTTCATTGGTTTTAAGAAAAGAAAAAGGAGAGGAAAATGTAGAAAAAAGAGAGGGACATTCTATTTTTATATATGGTGTGCTTCAAAATAAATATATACAGACAATGAGGAAGGAGTTGATAGAGAAGGTATTCCTTTACTTCATTCTTATATGAATTTGATAAAAGAAGATTGAATGCATGCAATGAGGTAGAACTATATTAACCACAATGAGATAGGCAGGGATAGAAAAAAAGGGAGAGAAGAATATTTAAAGAATAATAGAGTTAGAGATGGAAAAGCTATGAACAAAATGAATGTCCATTTCAGAAGGATGATCATAATGAGAGGATTAAAAGAGAAAGAAAGTTAAGGGAGTTTGGGGTTTGGGCTTAGCAAAGAAATGAAGGTCAGAGAATCAGGAAGAGATCACATAATTATAGATTACAAGTGTTGTTCAGATCCCTTCTCTTTCTCGAGTTGGGAAGTAGGAAGTAAAGAGGAGCAAGCATTTGAGGCTATTTTGAAGATAAGACATCATTAGGAATCATAACTGAATGAGAATGTAATACACTCTCCAATAAAATGAAGAAAGGCAGCAGAATGGGTTAGAAAGCAGGGCCCATTAGTACACTATTTTGAAGAAACTTGAAACATAAAGACTCACAGAGAGTTAGAATGAAGGAGTAGATGCGAAGGTCACTGATTCAAGTGAATTTCTTTTTGCTTTTATTACTGAAACTTAAAAACACAATAAGAAAAGAAAAATAAACATATTATAAAAAACACAAAATGCAAAAAAAGCATATCATGTGCACAGCAGAACATAAGATAGGATTAAAAATATATAACAATAAATTTCCATTTCAAGAAAGGCTATTTAATACATACTATGTGTTTTGTTGAAAGCTGTCCATATTTTCTTTGCTTCCTCTTTAGTTTTCTTTCTACTTTGTCCTTTTCCCCCTCTTCCTCCCCCCAGAAGGCTACAACTAAGTATGGATATATTTATGTATAGATACACATACATACATACATACATACATACATACATACATACATACATACCTATAGTCATATACTTTCCCTAACAAATTCTATTTTTGATCTTTGTTTTTATATTTGTGCATATCTCTTATTTCCTATCTCTCCTAACTCCTCTACTTCTACCCACTACCTTGTCCTCCTATTATTTAACTTACCCCACCCCCAAGGATCCCTCCCTTATCTTCTTCTCACTCCCTATCTCCTTAGTATTTTATTTCTTTCTGAATTTAGAAGACTTTTATACTCTCCTAGACATATATATATATTGTTCCCTCTTGAACCTATTTCCAATGGAAGTAGGTTTCCAGGACTAACAGACCTCCTGCACCATCTAATTCCTCTGTGTCAGTTCTTCCTCTCAAGCCTCATTTATATAAATAATTACTCTTTTTAGCTGTTCCTAAATGGTTTTACTTTTTAAAACAAATCCTCAGTTCTACTCCAATCTTTACTAAACCACCTAATTATTAATAACAACCTTAGACATACATTTTACATACATAAAAAGTAAACAGTTTGGCTTATTGAGTTCTTCGTAATTAGTCTTTGGTATGTACTTTTTATTTCTCTTGGCTCTTGTATGTCAAATCTTCTATTAAATTCAGGTTTTATTTTTTTTTAAATAAAGTCTTGCAACTCTGACAGTACATTAAATGTCTTTTTTTCCCCATTCAGGATTATGCTTAACTCTGCTGTGAATGAATTTTTGGCCAGAACCCAGTTCTTTTGCTCTTCAATATATAGTGTTCCAAGACCTGTGGTCTTTTCATGTTTCCTTTGCTAAGTCTTGTGTGATTCTAAATGAGGCACTGCCATATTTAATTTTTATTTTTCTTGTTGCTCATAATGTTCTATCTTTAACCTGAGGGTTTTGGAATTTGAGTATAATATTCCTATAGGTTTTCATAATAGGATCTCTTTCAGGTGGTGATTGGTGGATATTTTTTTTCTACTTCTGCTTTCCCCTCTTGTTTTAATGCTTCAGAACAATTTTCTTTAATTATTTCTTGTATTATTGTATCAAAATTCTTTTTTTTTTGATCATAGCTTTTAGGTAGTCTGATTATTCTTATATTTTCTCTTCTTGACTTATTCTCCAGATCAGTTATTTGTCTTAGGAGATGTCTCACATTCTCTTTTTTTTTCATTCTTTATATTTTGTTTTATTATTTCTTAATCTCTTTTAACTTTGCTGGCTTTGCCTTGCCCAATTCTGATTTTCAAAAACTCATTTTCTTCCTTAAGATTCTGGATCTCCTTTTCTAATTGGTTGACTTTCTTTTGATAATCTTGTTTTTCTTGGATTGTTTTTGTTAGTTAGTTGGGTTTTTTTTTTAGTTTTTCCTCAATCTCTAGCATTTGATTTTTCAAGTTTTTTAAAGTTCTTCTATGAAATTTTTTTGAGCAGGTGACCATTTGATGCTACTCTTTGAGGTAAGAAGAGGGTTTCTTTGCTTCATTATCCTCCTCTGAAGACAAACTCCAGTCTTTTCTATTCCCATAGTAACTCTCTATGATTGGATTCTTTCTCCTTTGCCTGTGCGTGGTATTTTAAATTTATTTATTTTTTTTTTTTAGTAGCTGAGTTTTTTATAATCAACTCTAGTCCTGGAGTATGGTGGATGGTACCTCTGTCCTCAAATCCTCCTTTAGTTCTCCCTTCTGGCCTGGAACGGGAACCAAGACCTCTGTAAGTGCCCACAGCCAGCAGCATCCCATCCCGTTGCTTTTGCCCTCACCAGGTGTGTGCCTGCTAAGTCTGGCATTCTTTGTCCTTAGAGGTTCCTTGACCTTCCTGGGTTCAGATGCCCAGTACTCTTCATTGTCTTGGGTGTAGGGGAGTAAAAATTCCTGTAGCTGTGGCAGAGGCAGCCTCCCAACCCATCTAATTCCAGGTCTTGCTGCTTGTTGTTTAAGAAGACCTAGGACCTAGCCTGGAGGTGTTTACTCTTATAGGGAACAAATCTCCTCCTGGGACTTTTCTTCAGATCTTCCCTGATTGTCCCAGAAGGAATCCTGTTGTGCCCCTACTTTTATTTATTTTTTACCACACTGAGGAACTATTTAATCTTTTGTAGGGGTGGAATTTTGAAAGCTGGGAATTTTCTGACCTACTCTTCCATCTTCCCAGAATCCTCTCTCCAATTTAAGTGAATTTCAAAAAGCTGAGCTAACTATTATTATCCCAGATAAGGCAATACTAAATAAAGACATGTTAAAAGACATGTGTAGAGTAATTATATTATGCAAAATGGCACCATAGACAAAAACAATAATAATAATAATAATAATAGCTAGCATCTATTTAGAGTTATAAGATTTGCTTTATAAATATTATCTCATTTGATCCTCACGAAAACCCAGGGAGATAGATACTATTATTGTCCCCATGTTGGAGATGAGGAAATTGAAGCAGACAGGTGAAATGACTTACTCAGGATTATACACTAAGTTCTATGAATGAATTTGAATTCAGGTCTTCCTGATTCTAAGTCACTACCTTGCTGCCTTGATGTACTGCAGACCAGTGCATCTTTTTTTCTTCTTTTTTTAGAAATCAGCATGGGTTTTTGTTGTTGTTGTTTTGATTTGGATTTTTTTTTGTATTTTGCTAGGCAAAAAACAAATATTTTGTATTTTGCTGGGGTTAAGTGACTTGCCCAGAGTCACACAGCTAGTAAGCATCAAATGTCTGAGGCCGGATTTGAGCTCAGGTCCTCCTGACTCCAGAGCCAGTGTTCTATCCATTGTATCACCTAGCTGCCCTGATTAGTACTTCTTAAACTGTGGGTTGTGGCCCTATTTGGCAACTAATTTGGCAACAATAAAAAATTTCTGAATGTGCAATGACCAAAAATTAATTAAAAATAAAATATGTAATGAATCTGAGGTGTTTCTGGCAGAGCTTGCTTGTGTTGCATCAGGCAACTCCACTGCAGCCTTGATTCTGAACACAAAGCATGTACACTTTGCACTGCCCATGCCCTCAGGCCATGCAAAAGCAAAGAAAAAGGGGTCATGAGTGCAAAAAGTTTAAGAAGCCCCGCTGTAGATAATGAAATTACATTCAGATGTTATACCATACATGTTCTTGAGGGAAAAGTTAATCCGATTTTAGAGAGATATAGTAAAATGATGAAATTTGGGGACTTAATGTTGTGTTTTAATGAAGTTTAATATTATTAATCTGGCAATTAATGAATAGGTTGCAAAGGATATACGTTGTCTCAATGATTGATGGCATCTTTTCAAAATTTGACCATGTGCTAGAGCCTGAAAACTTCATAAATAAATGCATAAGAGCAAAAATATTAAATACTGACTACCACACAATAAATTTATAATCAATAAATGGTATTTAAATAAAGAATAACACTAGAACAGTAACAATATTTAAATCCTAAATAACTGATGGATCAAAGGACAGATTATAGAAACAATAGATCATTTCATCAAAGTACATAAAAACAAAAGGTAACCTTCAAGATGCAGCTAAGGCAGGGCTTAGGGGAAATCTCTAAACACTTACACCAATGAAATAAAGTACAGATCAATGAATTCAACACCACCACTAACTAGAAAAAGCAACAAATCAACGTTGCCCCCAACTAAACTTAGCCTCTCATGGCTTCAATCTTCTTAATACTAGTAATATGATTTTCATTGTGTCATGGACTTTTATTACCTCTTAACTTCTTATTCTTCTTCCTGTAAACCTCACTTGCTATTTAATGTTATTATAATTAGTTTATTTTGTTTGTGCCTTTTTTTTTGACAGAATCATCTCCATCTGTTATATTCTCTCCCCAGTGGAATCTACCTTTGTAGCAAAGAAAAGAAATGTACTACTGTTTACTGTTAAGAAGTTAAAAGCTATGGATGCAAGAGGAAGACAAAATGGTCCCTTATGAGCAACGTGATTTTCTCATGTAGATTGACTTACCCAGTTCCTCACTGCCACCATGCCTACAACCTACATTTTGACCTCCCATGCCTTCTGTGAGACATTGATTTAATTTCTACAATACTATATTTCTTCTCCAAGGGTAAAGACTTCCACAAAAATATAAAAAATGCAACAATAAAAGATATAGGCATATTCCTCATATACCTTTTAAAAATCATATGTTTATTGATTTAAGAAAATGCCTATCAAGAGACCCAAAGGACAAACCAAAAACATTTTCCTGGAATGAAAGGTTGCTTTTAAAAATAGTGAAACTATCTTTTTTATATCCATTTTCTCCTGTCTCCATTATACTGAGCAAAGTGACTTAATGGCTGCTTGTCTTACCGGGCATAGCCGGTATTGTGTTTCCATGAAGTCAACAGGTAATCAGACCCCCACCCAGTCCTACATGAATTACTCCTGCCCTGTGGCCTCAGGGACTCACACCCACTTTTAAAATGATGTTAGGCTCAGTTTTGAACAGATAATTCATATTTTCAAAACTCAGATTTGAACTACTTTGCCCTCCCGTTGGAATTGCATAAGAAATATAATTACCAGGTATCTGATTAAGAGTAGGGATATTAATGAGTCACTAAAGGGTAAGCTGAAAAATAATATGCCATGTTTTTTTTTCTTCTTCCCTGAAATAAAGCAAATGAAATTAAGCAAAAGAATGAATTTATTTTTTCTGAATGGGGTCCCTGATAATACTCCTTTCTCCAAAATTTCTCTCATATGTCAGAATTGATGGCACTGTTTAGGAGATGGATGAAATGGATTCCTGATTTGTTTACAAAAAGAATGTGTCCTACTTACCACCACTCCTCCCTCCATCCACCCCACTCCACTTTTGTTTTGTTAGATTTGTTCCTTGTTGGGTCTTTGACCTTTCTTTTATGCTGCTCCTTGTGCAACAAAATGAAAAGAACCCAAGAGATTTCTGCCCTCAAAAGAAATAGTGTACATAGGCCCTATCTGATGCAGGATTGGGATGAAGCAATAGGAATAGCCCTGGGTTCCAGGTCTGGTTCTTGTACTTAATTGTAATCAACCAATAGGCATTTATTACTGGGTCCTGTATCTAAGGTACTTCACAAGTGTCTAAGCATGCAAACACAAAATCGAGATAGTCAGTCCTTAAGGACCTTCTGTTCTGCTGGGGGAAATATCCCAAACTCAGGAATGGGAAAGGGAGTATTTGTTTAGGTAATCACAAAGCTTGTGAACAGAGCTGAAGGCAATGGAATGTAGTGCTATATTCTGTAACAACGGTCATATTGATTTGTATTAGGATTATCTGAGCCGATGGTAGAAAGTGGGGGTAGGGAGTAAAGTATGCTAGGTGGCAGATAGTAAGCTTTTCTTCCCGACAAAACCCTGGTAATCAGTGAATGGTTGGATAGGATGAAACATGGTCCTTACCCAGCTAACTATAGAGGGCTGAAGTGATGATTAAATCACTCTCCCTCAGGGAATTTCTTCCACAGGAACCAGTCTTAAATCTGAAGAGACTAACTTTCTCACCAAAGGTGGGGCAGAGGATCTCTAGAGTTCAAGCACCACGTATTAATTGTTCCTGGTGGGAAGAAGAGATGGGCAGCAGGGGTACATGGCAAAAGGCCCATGAACAGACTGTGTTGTACTGGTGCATGAATCTGTTACTGATTATAAGCCTCTGTTTCCCCACGGATAAAATGAGGAGCTGGATTTATATGGCCTCTAAATTTCACTCTGGTGCCTTTTCTATAACTAACTTTTGAAGTAACCAAACTTATCCTGACTCTAGAATTACCTGTGATGTCACAGAGAGACCAAAGACTTTGATCACATTTGCTGTGTATTTAAACATGTTTTATTTTGGTAGGGTATTGTTCAGAAATTAACCTAGAATTATATGTCTGTTGACATTATATGGCATTGTCTATATGCACATACATTTTTTAAAACACCTAGAGTTTGTTTCTTTCTCTGGTCTGTCTCTGGCAGGAACAAAGTATTACACAAACTTTACGGTTACAAAAACTCCCTCAAACTTCATTTCCCTTAGCAAAGCAATGAACCTGCTCACTGGAGTGATACATAAATCTTGCTGAGGCCTTCTTGAGTCATTTTTTTCCAATACTATCTAGTCTGGGTGAATCTTCTCCATATCTCATAATTTTATTCTCAGAGCAGTAATCAGTTATAACTACACCTGGAATGAATTCATTGGAGGGAAGGGTGTGGTTCACCGGAACCTGATGTTAATGCCCAAATCTTTCTACCATTCCAAACCACATTTTTGACTTAGAAACTTAATTTAGAACCTACCCACCAAGTCAGAAACAATTTCACTGTGTACAACTACAGTACTCGTTTTCTTTTTCTTTTTTTTACATTTTATTTTTTCAGATGTATGTAAAAACAATTTTTAACATTTAATTTTAAAAATCTGGGTTCCAAATTCTCTCCCTTCATCTTTCCTTCTCAGCAACTTGAGAAGGCAAGCGATTTGACGTAGATTGTACATGTGCAGTCATGCAAAACATATCTCTGTATTAACCATTTGTGAAAGAAAACACCAAACAAACAAAAAAAGAAAAAAAAAGAAGCATAAAGAAATTTTTTTAAAAGTATGCTGCTATCTACATTCAGACTCCATCAGTTCTTTCTCTGGAAGTGGTTAGTGCTTTTCTTCCTAAGTCATTCGGAACTGTCTTGGATAACTGTACTGCTGAGAGTGGGGTCATATAGGTGTAACAGTGGATAGAGCACTGGCCCTAGGGTTAGGTAGAATCATCTTGCTGAATTCAAATCCACCTTATTAGCTTATTAGCCATGTGACCCTGGGTAAATCACTTAACCCTGTTTCCTCAGTTTCTTCATCTGTAAAATGATCTGGAAAAGGAAATGCCAAACCATTAAGAAAACCACAAATGGGCTCAAGAAGAGTTGCACATGACTAAATAAGTCAACAACAATGACAACAACAACATTGCTGAGAATAGCTAAGTCATTCACGGTTGGTCATTGTACAATATTGCAATTAGTGTATGCAGTGTTCTCCTGGTTCTGCTCATTTCACTCTGTATCAGTTCATATAAGTCCTTCCATGTCTTTTTTGTTTCTGAAAGCATCCTGCTTGTCATTTCTTACAGCACAGTAGCATTCTAACACAATCATATAGCACAACTTGTTCAACCATTCCTCAATTGATGGGCATCCCCTCAATTTCTAATCCTTTGCTATCACAAAAAAAGCTACTATGAATATTTTTGTACACATAGGTCCTTTTCCTTTTTCTTTAATCTCTTTATGATGGTACTCATTTTCAAGGAGATAAATTCTCTCAAGAGATCAAGCGCTTCCCTGATACGTTAGGAATTCCAACTTTCTTTTAAGGCAGAGTATATACAAGTCTTTATCTCTGGCATTCTTTTTGGCTTTTGGAGGAGTGCAAGATGAATACTTGAAGAACAGTAAAGGTTACTAGAAGTATCTTTCTATGAGGCCAGACTGAACTGTCACAGTGATATAGCAAGCAAAGCAATATCATAAAACTTTAATGGCAAATTATGACCCAGTACCAACTACCCCTCCGCGCAAGTCGGGTGAAAGGTAGCACTGGGCTTTGCGCAGTGAAAAGAGAACTAGCCCTAAACTCCCCAGATCCTCAGTTTGTCATCAGTAAAATTTCTTCCTGTTCAAAAAGTGTGATCCTGATCATAAGCCACAATCAACCAGATTGCTAAGGGGATTGCATTCGAGACCCACTAGTATATTTTATGGCACGTCTCTTTTATGGCAAGGCAAAGTCATCTCTGGACCATACAGAAGAGATTTGTGCCAGCTGCAACTACAAACCCTTGAACATCTGATGCATTAACAGAAAGGAATGATAACCTTTAAATGGGAAAGACCTCGATGATTTGACAGCTGTGGCAAGATGCAGGGTGATCAAAATTCCCCCCACAGTGAAGTAAAAATATTTTAATGGAAGTGCAATAATTGATCAAAGAGACACGTGGGCCTCTTGGGTACTGAGTGAGGATATTCAGAGTCCTTAAATCTGTCATAAAGCTCTAATGGGCACCCAGGGGGAATGCTACTGCCAATTTACTTTAGTTTAAGTGAATTCCGGGACCTTCAATTATCCGAGACAACTGAGTTCCTTGCTACACTTGCCTGCTCCCCCCACCCTCCCATTCTGTTTGCCTCATGGATAAAATTCAAATTCTTCATTGTTACTAATTTCAAAGTAAGCGTGGGATATCTAAAAGATATGGTATTGAGTAACTTCACCTATGATGAAAGCAGACTTAGGGAAAGGTACATAGCCCTTGCATATTCATAAGCCCTGGTAGTACCCTCAGGACCTTCTCCTGTTGCACCCTAGAAAGCTTGAAGAGCCCATCTTTCATTTTTGTGTGTGATTCCACCCCCCTTTTTGTTCTTGTAGTGACATCTTGCCGTTGGAATGGTGAAAGACTGTGCAGCCTGGAACTGTGTGCATGCCAGCCTCCTGGCATCTGTACAGGATTTAGCTGATTATGTGAAATTCGGGCTAGTTAATCCTTTTCTTCTGATGACAGCAAACAGATAGTGGACAGGAACAGGTTGGTTGCCTAGCACAATGCAGGAAAGAGGCTGCCAAGCCGTCTGCAGGGACTGAACTGTGGATCAAAGTCTTACCACTGCTGGTTATATTAGAGTCTGGCTGCTGGTACTTGGATGCTATTAGAGAAGCAAGAGGGAACATGCCTTGGGAAATAGGGAATGAGAAAAACACATGGCAAGTCCATAGAAATTGGTTGAGAGAGGGGGACTGATATTCTGCTTTCTTATCTTTTTTACCAACTCGGACACATTTCACCCACTGTTTCTCAATATCTTAATCACTACATGGTTAGAATAGGGCATCCTTCAACTTTCTGACCTTCCTCTTCCAACTGCCCTCTCTGATTTTTAGTCATTACAGTGGATAAGATTGTTAGTTGATCAGTCAAAAAGACTTTATTAAGTAATTACTAGGTGCCAGACACTGTGGTAACTTACTAGGGATACTAAGAAAGACAAAAACATAGTCCCTCTTCCTTAAGAAGCTCATATGCTAAAATAGGAGACCATGTGAAAATAATTGTAAATACAAGATATATAAAGGGGTGATCTTTGGACTGGAAGAAAAAAGTCTTTTTATAAGTAACCTTTTTAATCATTATGACTCTCCTACATCCAACAGAACCTTCCTTTCTAAGGAAAATAAGTATAGTCAAACAAAACGAATTGGCATACTGGCCCTATCAAATGCTTGGGAGGTAGTTTGTAAAAGTGCATTCTGAGTCAGGAAGCTTCCTGTTTAAACCCTACCTGTGACACATTAGGTCATAGAGTCCTAGATTTAGGATAAATGAGGACCTTTCAGGGCACCTAGTTCAACCCCACTCCCCACCCCCCCCATACATTTTATAAACGAGGAAACAGAGACCAAGAGAGCTGTAATGATTTACCTGTGATCTCATGTTGTTGTTCAGTTGTTTTTCAGTCATATACAACTCTTTGTGACCCCATTTAGGTTTTTCTTAGTAAAGATCCTGGAGTGGTTTGCCATTTCCTTCTCCAGCTCATTTGACGGATGAGGAAACTGAGGCAAACAGGATTAAATTACTTGCCCAGTATCACACAGCTAGTAAGTGTCAGAGGCTGGATTTGAACTCAGGAATGTGAGTGTTCCTGGCTCTAAGTCTGGTGCTTTATCTACTGGACCACTTAACCCAGTCACATAGCTCATTATAAATGTCAGAGCTGGGATCTAAAACTAGATTTTCTTCCTCCAAATTTAGACTCCTTCCCACTTTACTACCTTTCCTATACAAGTTATGGAAAACTGGGCAAGTTATCCTCTTAGTGCCTCAGGTAATTTTCTGAGAGTGCAAACTGCAGAGCAGGTACTGATAGGCATCAGTAAAGGAAATTTCTTCTTTAGGAATTCACTCTACCAGAGAAATAATAAATCTAGATTCCTAATGCACCTCCCTCCCCCCAACTCCTCAAAAATACTCTTATATCACTATCAAATCCACAGAAGATCTCTGATTATTTCAGGCTGGGGAACTCTGTCTACTGGCCTATATCAGAACCCTGAAGATCACAGGACCCTAGATTCTGAACTATAAGGGACTTCAGAAGTCACCTCATACTATCTTCTCTTTTTACAGATGTTGAAACTCTATGGCAAGAGGTGGATGATATACTTCACTTCTGGAGTCTCTACTTAGCTTACAGCATTGCCAATCTTCTGAAGCTTTACAAAATTATTTTCTTTTAAACTATTATGGGTAGCTTATAAACTGTTCTCCTAGCTCTGCTTATGTTACTCTATATTAGTTCACACTAGAATCCATAATTTCTCAGGATCTTTTTAGCCCAGTAATTGATACTCATCCTCTTTCTTTCCACTGGACAGTAGAGATAGTGTCAGAAAGGACTTTAGAGGCCATCAATTCCAACTCCTTTATTTTACAGATGAAGAAACTGAGGAAAAGAGATTTTGTGATTTGCACAGGGTCACCCAGCTATTAAACACCTGAGGGTGGATTTGAACTCAGGTCTTCCTGATTTCAACCCTACCCAGTTCTAATACTCTATCCACTATGCCCCCTGCTTTCTTAGTCCTGTTCTTTGCTTCTACAAAAGGGGCTGCTATGAATATTTTTATGTATCTAGGGCTTTCCCTTCTGACCTCCTTATGACATAGAGCTGGAAGTGATACCTTACAACATTGGAGTTGCTGGATTTCCTTATGCTGAGAAAATTGACCATCGCTAAATGATTGGAGACATGTATATATGTAAAGGCTTATATCAGATGGAAACAGAGCCTAAAGCCGGGTGTGTGTGTCTGTGAGTATCACATTGTGGCTCCAATACTGCTGCTGGTTCAGCTAGCTGAGAACAGGCTCTTTCCATTTACTGGTAGCTTTATTCACTGATTATTCAGCAATTACAAGTCTGGTCCAAAATACCAAACTGACCCCAGGATATAGCTATGTAAGTGGGCTGAGTTTTAAACTGACCAACAAAGATATCAAAAGTTAACGTATGTGAAATTTTTTTTAAAAGTTGAAAATTATTTTTACATGTAAATGGGAAAAAAATATAAAAATAAAAAAACAATTTTGCATGATTGTACTTGTATAATCTATATTAAATTGCTTGCCTTCTCAAGTAGGGGGGAGAAAAGGGAGGGGGGGGAGAAAATATGGAAGTCAAAATTTTTAAAATAAATGTTAAAAAATTGTTCAAATATGTAATTGGAATATATACATAATTTTTAAAAGTTAATATGTAAGTATTTCTGACTAGTTTTACCAGTTCCTTTTCCCAGAATTAGGTTAGGGGAGGGGTATGTAGATAAAAACAACTAGATCGGTTGATTAGATCTGACAGCAAAGGAAGCTTACCAACCTTAGTGCTCATCCATGTTAAAACTACTCATAGAACCACAGATTTAGACAGGAAGGAAACTAGCATTTATTAAATGCCTACTACATGCCAGTTGCTTTACATCTATTATCTCATTTGATTGTCACAACAAATGTGGGAGAGAGGTGTTGTTATTATCCCCCATTTTACAATTTAAACAACTGAGGCAGGCAGATATTAAGCGACTTGCCTAGGATCACACAGTTAGTAAGTAACTCAAGCTGGATTTGAATTCAGGTCTTCCTGACTCCAAGCTCAGCATTCTATCCACTGTTCTTCCTTGCTGCCTTCAGCTTAAAAAGACCTAAGAAGATATGTAGCCCAGTCCTGTCATTTTACAGATACAGAACGGAGGCCCAGAGAGTTTCAGTCATTTGCCTAAAGCAATACAACTCAGATTTAAATCCAACTACTGTGACTCCAAATCTTCCACACTTTCAACACTTCCTGTCATGATTGTTGCATCCAAAGGGCCTAGGATTTTCTTACCCTGGCTTCACCACAGTATTTGTAGATGACTACAGGTCCCTTTGCCTATCTCAGTATATAAATATCCATACGCTCATCCTGCCTAGCCACCCCAAATTGTTTGATGGTTCACTGGCTTGTGGTCAGGGGAGAAGAGGAGAGAAGGGTTGTGGATCCTCTTGTGAATAAGTGCTCCACCTGAAGTTTTCATCCTATTAACATTCTCAGTAGTTAGGGTAGAGTTGGGTATGACTGTCTATTTTTTTTTAAATCCCAGAACTGGACTAATGCAATAACTAAGATGCAACTAATGCAATAAACTAGTTTAATAGTTCCTAAAAACATTTTTTTTTTTGCTGGGTGAAATGAAGGACATAATGAATGAAAAAGCATTTATGAGACAGATACTGTGCTGGGAATCCAAATCCCAGCAGAATAGACTCTGCCCTCAAGGAGCTTACATTCTAAAAGGGGAAGACAACAAATACAATGATACAGGATAAGGGAGTAGTGATGAGAGAAGTGTGCTTTGGTCTCAGAAGTTACAGGAATAGTGAAAAGGGAGTAGTGAAATCACTGCCCACACATCCTTGCTGGGAGTTGAAAGCAGCTGCTTTTTCATCAGATTCCCTCATCTTCATCCAGGCTGTTGAATACTTGGTATTTAATTCAATACAGGAAGCCTTTGATAAGCACATACTATGTGCAGCACATCGTATCGGATGTTGCAGGCATAAAGAAAAAAAATAGATGGTCTGTGCTCTTAAGGACCTTACATTATATTGAAGGGATGCATCATGTACAAACATAGGAAAATCAAAGGTTTAAGCATAGCTGTACAAAGTAATTTCAAAGAGGAGATAGCACAAACAAGTGGGAGGTGGAGAAAGGCCTCATTAAAGAAGAGGTAACTGAATTGTTCTTTAATGGAGTAGAGTAAAGGACAGAGAGCTGAGAAGGGAATTCCTTCTACACCTGAAATGTCTTCTCCACCCCTTTCTGACTATTTGCAACCCCATTCCTCCCTTAAGTCCCAGTTCCAATTCTCCCTCCTTCATGAAGCCATCTCTGACTACTCATTATTTCCTTTATAACAGGTACTACAAGTTTGACACTTTATTATTACCTAATTGTTTCATTTGGGGGACAGCTACATGGTGAAGAGGATAAAGTGACTTGCCTAGAGTCAGAGAGACTCATCTTCCTGAGTTTAAATGTGATCTCAGACATTTACTAGCTTTGTGACCGCAGGCAAGTCACTTTACCCTGTTTACCTCAGTTTCCTCAACTGTAAAATGAGTTGGAGAAGGAAATGACAAAACACTCCAACATCCTTGCCCAGAAAACCCCAAATGGGGTCACAAAGAGTTGGACACGACTGAAACAACTGAACAACAATAACGATTGTTTCATTTGCATCATACTTTTCAGAGACGCTATTTGAAGGCAGGGACCATGACTTAGACATTTGTGTAATCCTCGAGGCACTTAATAGAAACATTGTAGATACACAGAGGAATGCCTGCTAACTGCCTGGTATGACATAAACATTCTAGAGGGTTGATCTAGTGACTATTCTCTGTCAGGTTATGTTGCTAATCAATTAACCAACCAACAGGCGTTGATTTATTAAGCAATATGTTCCAGGCGCCATCAAGAAGATGAAATGTTTTAAGCGTTTAAGTTATTGAGTTATTAATTCAAACAGTCAGCAAGCCCTTATTGAGTACCTACCACATACAAAATGCTCATGGCAAAAGTTCTTCCCCATCATACAGCTGGTTAACATTTTATAAACGACTGAATATTTGTGGTCTCAATGTGTTTGCCAACTGGCTGTTTTTTCTCATTGTTAATAAACATTAGCCATTTATTTAGCAAAGGGATAACAATGCACTTGGGCATTTCTATTTAATTGTAATTATCAAATCTCAAGATTATTAAGAACAAGATTGAATAAAATTCCCACAAAGTGTGGTCAAATGACCTCCTTAAAGAAGGACAGATAATTTCCACAATGTATTTTCCCTGTCTCCCATGTCTGCTTTTTGGACTTATACTCTTCTTTTGTGACCCAGATTGACTTCCACTTAGCGCTTTGAAACTTTCTGGGGCATACCACTTGTTAATGAACTTTCTCTTCTGAATATTTCATACATCTCTCACGTATTATTGAGGGTCTATTTTGTATAATCATTATTTACATAAAAGACCGTGTTGCACAGTGGATAATCAATGAGATCTGGGTTCACCTATCTCCTCTGACACATATTTAACTATAATGTAGAGCAAGTTCTATAATCACTCAGTTTCCATAAACATCTCTTCAAGACTAAGGTACACAGCAGTTGTTGTTGTTTAGGGGTTTCAGTTGTTGCTGACTCTTCTTGACCCTATTCGGGGTCTCAGCACCTCGGAAATGCCTGAACAATGCATGAACCAGCTTATGCTTTCTCTAGGATCACCAAGGGATAAGTTTGAGTATTTTAAGAAAACTGTAAAGTCTACAATGCCTAAACACTCATTGACTCTTACAGATAATAAGTTGTGATATTTTAAGATATTCAGCCTTCAGTCATTCTTTTTTTTTTCTTTCCTAACCGCTTCATGTATGCCTCTGCAGGGAAAAGAGGAACCTGGTTTCCTTGAAGGCTTTTCTAGCACAGCCCAAGTTCTGTAAGGTCTAAATAAACTAGGAGATCACAGGTAAAATAGATATAGATATAGATGTTATGTTCATGGCCTGGCCTATATAAGTTTGGAAAATCTTATCACCTATTCAACTACAGAGTAATGAATTGATTACTGTTATTACTGCTGCTGTTGTGATGATGATGATGATGATGATGATGATGATGATAACTCTCAAAGATTAACTATTAGGCCTTAGAAAAGATTATAACCTTTAGTTGTCAATTGAGGACTCACATTGAAGAAATCACAGGTCCTTAAAATATTGAAGGTCTAGTCATACATTCATCAAGGTTTTATTAGTAACTTATTATGTACAAAGAACTATTGCAGGTATCTAAGAAGATCCAAAGGCTTGAAGCATTTTTTTTTTATATAGCTGTATATAGCTGAGGTTTCTCTTTCTGTTCTCTTCTTTTTTTTCTATTTGATAACTACCGTATGTAATCTTCAAGCACTTATCATTTGGAGAAAAGCTCTGATTCTTCTAAATTTGAATCAGTTCCTTAAATATCTTGAAGATGAGACCTTTCAAAGAATGAAACACTGTCCTTACCTTTAAGGAGTTAACATCCACATTAGCTATGATGCTGGTCAGGCTGTCTCATCTGAGACGAAAAAGTAGACATGTCCTGCATCTTCAGACTTTGCATTAAAAGTTCAAGTGGCAAATAGTGGTTCCTTGTCTTTTTGTGATTTAAATCAACCCTGCTTCCTCCTCATCTAATTCCCACCACGAGTTCCTGCATCTTCTCCTGCACATTTAGAAAGTATTATATCTTACTAACTTTCTTTTCTCTGCCCTTCTAAAACCCTGGTAGTGGTTACTTGGTTTTTTTTACTCCACATCTTCACATTTACAATTTGGCCAATATTGCTCTCAACTATATAGCTCATCATGGAAATTTGTGATTGCAAATTCATGCCATTTGACCTCAGTTTGGCTTATAAA